>NC_067478.1:123795291-124414666 GCF_947179515.1 Apodemus sylvaticus | reverse complement strand
CACAAACACAGCTCTGCAAAGAATAATAGGAGGAAAACTCCAATACAATGAGGGAAACTACACCCTGGAAAATGTAAGATAGTTACCTTCTTTCATCAAACCCAAAAGAAGATATCCACTCAAAAATAAAAATAACATCAAAAATTACAGGAAGTAACAATCACTATTCCTTAATATCTCTTAACAGCAATGGACTCATTTCCCCAATAAAAAGCATAGACTAACAGACTGGATAAAGAAACAGGACCCTACATTTTGCTGTATACAGGAGACACAACTCAGTGTCAAAGAAAAAACTACCTTAGAGTAAAAGGCTGGAAGACAATTTTACAAGCCAATGGTCTCAGGAAACAAGCCGGAGTAGCCATTCTAATATCAGATGAAATTGACTTCCAATGTAAAGTCATCAAAAGAGACACAGAAGGAAACTTCTTGCTGGTCAAAGGAAAAATCCACCAAGAAGAACATTCAATTCTGAACATCTATGCACCAAGTACAAGAGCACTGTCATTTGTAAAAGAAACTTTACTAAAGCTCAAAGCACACATTACATCTAACACAATAATTGTGGGTGACTTCAACACTCCACTCTCCTCAATGGACCAATCAGGAAAACAGAAACTAAACAGGGACACAGTAAAACTAATTGAAGCTGTGGACCAATTGGATTTGACTGATATTTATAGAACATTTCACCCTAAAGCAAAAGAATATACCTTTTTCTCAGCACCTCATGGTACCTTCTCCAAAATCGACAATATAATTGGTCATAAAACAGACCTCAACAAATATAAGAAAACTGAATTTATCCCATGACTCCTATCAGATCACTATGGTGTAAGAGTTGTCTTCAATAGCAACAAAAACAACAGAAAGCCCACGTACACATGGAGGCTGAACAATACTCAATGACACCTTGGTCAAAGAAGAAATAAGGAAAGAAATCAGAGACTTTTTAGAATTTAATGAAAATGAAGGCACAACATACCCAAATCTTTGGGACACAAAGAAAGCAGTGCTAAGAGGAAAACTCATAGCCCTGAGTGCCTCCAAAAAGAAAATGGAGAGAGCATACACTAGAAGCTTAAAAACACGCCTGAAAGCCCTGGAACAAAAAGAAGCCAATTCACCCAGGAGGAGTAAAAGACGGAACTCATCAAACTCAGGGCTGAAATCAATCAAGTGGAAACAAAGAGAACCATACAAAGAATTAACAAATCAAGAAGCCTGTTCTTTGAGAAAATCAACAAGATAGATAAACTCTTAGCCAGACTGACCAAAGGGCACAGAAAAAGTATCCAAATTAACAAAATTAGAAATGAAAAGGGGGATATAACAACAGAAACTGAGGAAATCCAAAAAATCATCAGATCCTACTACAAAAGCTTATACTCAAGACAACTGGAGAATCTGGAGGAAATGGACAGTTTCCTAGACAGATACCAAATACCAAAATTAAATCAGGACCAAATAGATCATCTAAACAGTCCCATAACCCATAAAGAAATAGAAGGGATCATAGAAAGTCTGCCAACCAAAAAAAGCACAGGATCAGATGGTTTCAGTGCAGAATTCTATCAGACCTTCAAAGAAGACCTAACACCAATACTCTTCAAACAATTCCACAAAATACAAACAGAAGGAACACTGCCAAATTCCTTCTACGAAGCAACAATTACGCTGATACCAAAACCACACAAAGATGTAACAAAGAAAGTGAACTTCAGACCAATTTCCCTTATGAACATCAATGCAAAAATGCACAATAAAATTCTTGCAAATCGAATCCAAGAACACATAAAAACGATCATTCACCATCATCAAGTAGTATTTATTTCAGTGATGCAGGGTTGGTTCCATATACAGAAATCTGTCAATGCAAACCACTACATAAACTCAAAGAAAAAAAGCCACATGGTCATTTCATTTGATGCTGAAAAAGCATTTGACAAAATTCAGCATCGTTTCATGCTTAAAGTCTTGGAAAGAACAGGAATTCAAGGCCCATACCTAAACATAGTAAAAGCAATATA
This sequence comes from Apodemus sylvaticus, assembly GCF_947179515.1. NCBI lineage: Eukaryota > Metazoa > Chordata > Mammalia > Rodentia > Muridae > Apodemus > Apodemus sylvaticus. Next base: position 124,412,633 of record NC_067478.1, on the reverse strand, counting down.
CAGCAAACCGGTAGCCAGCATCAAACTAAATGGAGAGAAACTTGAAGAAATCCCACTAAAATCAGGGACTAGACAGGGCTGCTCCCTTTCTCCTTATCTTTTCAATATTGTACTTGATGTACTAGCTCGGACAATTAGACAACATAAGGAGGTTAAAGGGATACAAATTGGAAAGGAAGAAGTCAAACTATCATTATTTGCAGATGATATGATAGTCTACCTAAGTGACCCAAAATACTCAACTAGAGAATTCCTACAGCTGATAAAAAACTTCAGCAAAGTGGCAGGTTATAAAATCAACTGAAGCAAATCAGTAGCCTTCCTATACTCAAAGGATAAGCAGGCTGAGAAAGAAATTAGGGAAATGACACCCTTCACAATAGCCACAAACAGTATAAAGTACCTTGGGGTGACTCTGATCAAACATGTGAAAGATCTGTATGACAAGAACTTCAAGACTATGAAGAAGGAATTGGGAGAAGACCTCAAAAAATAGAAAATCCTCCCATGCTCATGCATACGCAGGATTAATATAGTTCAAATGACCATTTTGCCAAAAGCAATATACAGATTCAATGCAATACCCATCAAAATCCCAACTCAATTCTTCATAGACTTAGAAAGAGCAATTCTCAAATTCATTTGGGATAATAAAAACCCCAGGATAGCTAAAACTATTCTCAAAAACAAAAGAAATTCTGGGGGAATCAGTATCCCTGACCTCAAGCAATACAACAGAGCAATAGTGTTAAAACCTGCATGGTATTGGTACAGTGACAGGCAGGCAGATCAATGGAACAGGATTGAAGATCCAGAAATGAACCCACACACCTATGGCCTCTTGATCCTCGACAAAGGGGCTGAAAACATCCAATGGAAAAAAGATTGCCTTTTCACCAAATCGTGCTGGTTCATCTGGAGGTCATCATGCAGAAGAATGCGAATTGATCCATCCTTGTCTCCTTGTATGAAGCTCAAATCCAAATGGATCAAGGACCTACAAATAATGCCAGACCCTCTGAAGCTAATAGAAAAGAAACTGGGGAAGACCCCTGAGGACATCGGTACAGGGAGAAAGTTTCTGAACAGATCACCAATAGCTTATGCTCTAAGATCAAGAATTGACAAATGGGACCTCATAAAATTACAAAGGTTCTGTAAGGCAAAGGACACCATCAAAAGAACAAATAGGCAACCAACAAGTTGGGAAAAGTTCTTCACCAACCCTACATCAGAGAGAGGGCTAATATCCAATATATACAAAAAACTCAAGACGTTAGACCCCAGAAAACCAAACAACTCTATTAAAAATAGGGTACAGAGTTAAACAAAGAATTTTCACCTGAAGAACTTCAGATGGCTGAGAAGCATCTTAAAAAATGCGGGAGATCAGCGGTGGCGGCGGCGGCGGCAGCAGCGGCAGCAGTGGCTGCTCCAGCTGAAGGGCCACCAGCAGTGGAACCAAGGCGTCACAGGGACCAGTTAGGCCCTGCGCCCACGACCACTGACCTTCGCTGACCAGCCGGACAGCAAGCAGCTGCAGTTGTGCGGCGCCTTTCCTGCACGGAGGCCACTTCAGAACTCGGCCTCCCACCAGTCAGGAGAGGAGGATCCATCTTGGGTCCGTACTCCAGGAATCGGACAGACTGAGGTACACAAACATAATCCGAGGCCAACACCGCGGTGGTCTGAGCCCGACGGGCGTTGGCCTGCACCCAGGCCCTGGGCGGGTCGGGGGGCCATCGGGGTGCCAACCCAACCAGGAGGTTTTTTGCCCAGGCCTGCGAGCGCGCCGCCGCCATTTTGCCTGCAGGACGACAGAGAGCTCAGGCGGGCAGACCTGTAACAGGCATAGCCTAAGGCTAACAAAGCGGGGGTCCAGGCCCCAAAAGGCACAGGACTGACCCCAAGAACTGGGCGGCTTGGTGGGCCATCTGTGAGTCAACCCGCCCAGGTGATTGTTAGCAAAGCAGACTCTCCCGGCGCTTTCAGGGAGCGCGGGCGCACACGCCGGCCATCCTAGTCACCTGGCAAACCCAATTAACAGTCAAAGCCGTAGGGGAACTTTGCTCGGACCTTGGCCTCCCAGGCTTTTGCCTGGACTCAGGGACTGGGCGGCCAGGCTAACCTTGTGTGCGACAGCCCGGTTGGCAGATCGGCTGCCCAGCGGAGTGAGCGGAACTCAGGGGAGGTCACAGTAGCATACACCGTCGGCACTCCCTGGGAGTGCACACGGGCTCCATCTGCTCCACAGACACAATCTGGGGCAAGGCCTCAGGCAGAAGCCCTTAGCTCTACTCTCTCCGCTTCCGGATCCAGATCAGTCTGGGCGGCAGCATTACATCTCCAAGTCCTGCAAGTGGCTAGCTGGGCTTCCGGGCGGCCAGCTGGGAGAAGTCAGTGTGCTCCAGTGAATCCAGCAGGCCCCAGCGGGAGCCTTCGGGTGCCTGCTTTGGGATCTGAACAGCCTGGGCAGCAGCACACTGTCTACAAGCAGTGCAGGAGGTAAGCTGTGCACCAGAGGCCAACTGAGAAGGGGCAGCTTGCACTGGTGAGTCCAGCACCGACAAGATAAACTAACACCAGTGAGATCTAGATGGCAAAAGGCAAACGCAGGAACGTCACTAACAGAAATCAAGGCAATATGGCAACATCTGAACCCAATTCTCCTCTACCAACATGTCCTGGATACCCCATCACACCAGTAAAACAAGATTTGGATTTAAAATCACTGGTCATGATGCTGGTACAGGAACACATGAAGGTCATACATAAAGAAATTCAGGAGACAATGGATCAAAAGTTAGAAGCCCTTGCAAGGGAAACACAAAAATCATTGAAAGAAATCCAGGAGAATACAAAAGCCAACAAGGAGGAAATGCAAAAAACACTTAAAGAAATACAGGAGAACTTTGCTCAACAGGCTGAGGTCATGAAAGACGAAACACAAAAATCTCTTAAAGAAATACAGGAGAACTTTGGTCAACAGGCTGAGCTCATGAAAGAGAAAACACAAAAATCTCTTAAAGAATTACAGGAAAACACAAACATGCAAGTGAAGGAGCTAAGCAAAACCATCCAGGATCTAAAATCAGAAGTAGAAACAACTAAGAAAACACAAAGGGAGACAACTTTGGAGATAGAAAGCCTTGGGAAGAAATCAGGGGACAGAGATACAAATATCAACAACAGAATACAAGAGATAGAAGAAAGAATCTCAGATGCTGAAGATTCCATAGAAACCATGGACTCAACAGTTAAAGAAAATGCAAAATGCAAAAAGCTTGTAACCCAAAATATCCAGGAAATCCAGGACACAATGAGAAGACCAAACCTAAGGATTATAGGCATAGAGGAGAGTGAAGATTTACAACTTAAAGGGCCAGCAAATATCTTCAATAAAATTATGGAAGAAAACTTCCCTAACCTAAAGAGAGAGATGCCCATGAATATACAAGAAGCCTACAGAACTCCAAACAGACTGGACCAGAACAGAAATACTTCCCGTCACATAATAATCAAAACACCAAATGTTCTAAACAAAGAAAGAATACTAAAGGCAGTAAGAGAAAAAGGCCAAGTAACATATAAAGGAAGACCTATCAGAATCACAGCAGACTTTTCACCTGAGACTATGAAGGCTAGAAGGTCCTGGGCAGATCTCATGCAGACTCTAAGAGAACACAAATGCCAACCAAAACTACTATATCCAGCAAAACTCTCAATCACCATAGATGGAGAAACTAAGATATTTCATGACAAAACCAAGTTTACCCAATATCTATCCACAAACCCGGCCCTAAAAAGGATAATAGGAGGACAACACCAATACAAGGAGGGAAACTTCACCCTGGAAAAAGCAAGATAGTAACCTTTCATCAAACCCAAAAGAAGTTAAGCATTCAAATTTAAAAAATAACGTCAAAAATGATAGGAAGTAACAATCACTATTCCTTAATATCTCTTAACATCAATGGACTTAATGCCCCAATAAAAAGACACAGACTAACTGAATGGATACGTAAACAGGACCCTACATTTTGCTGCTTACAGGAAACACACCTCAGGGTCAAAGACAAACACTACCTTAGAGTAAAAGGCTGGAAGACAATTTTACAAGCAAATGGTCTCAGGAAACAAGCTGGAGTAGCCATTTTAATATCAGATAAAATTGACTTTCAACCCAAAGTCATCAAAAGAGACCCTGAGGGACACTTCTTGCTGGTCAAAGGAAAAATACAAAAAGAAGAACTGACAATCCTGAACATCTATGCCCCAAATGTAAGGGCACCCTCTTTTGTAAAAGAAACTTTATTAAAACTAAAAGCACACATTGCACCTAACACAATAATTGTGGGTGACTTCAACACTGCACTTTCCTCAATGGACCGATCAGGAAAACAGAAACTAAACAGGGACACAATGAAACTAATTGAAGCTTTGGACCAATTAGATTTAACAGATATATATAGAACATTCTATCCTAAAACAAAAGAATATACCTTTTTCTCAGCACCTCATGGTACCTTCTCCAAAATCGACCATATAATTGGTCACAAGACAGACCTCAACAAATATAAGAAGATCGAACTAATCCCATGCCTCCTATCTGATCACTATGGAGTAAAAGTGGTCTTCAATAGCAACAGAAACAACAGAAAGCCCACATACACGTGGAAACTGAACAATACTCTACTCAATGATACCTTGGTCAAGGAAGAAATAAAGAAAGAAATTAAAGACTTTTTAGAACACAATGAAAATGAAAACACAACATACCCAAATCTATGGGACACAATGAAAGCAGTGCTAAGAGGAAAACTCATAGCCCTGAGTGCCTCCAAAAAGAAAATGGAGAGAGCATACATTACCAGCTTAATGACACACCTGAAAGCCCTGGAACAAAAAGAAGCTATTTCGCCCAGGAGGAGTAGAAGGCAGGAAATCATCAAACTCAGGGCCGAAATCAATCAAGTAGAAACAAAGAGAACCATACAAAAAATCAACAATACCAGGAGCTGGTTCTTTGAGAAAATCAACAAGATAGATAAACCCTTAGCCAGAATGACCAAAGGGCACAGAGAAAGTATCCAAATTAACAAACTTAGAAATGAAAAGGGAGATATAACAACGGAAACTGAGGAAATCCAAAAAATCATCAGATCCTACTACAAGAGCCTATACTCAACACAACTGGAGAATCTGGAGGAAATGGACAATTTCCTTGACAGATACCAAATACCAAAATTAAATCAGGACCAACTAGACCATCTAAACAGTCCCATAATGCCTAAAGAAATAGAAGGAGTCATAGAAAGTCTTCCAACCAAAAAAAGCACAGGACCAGATGGCTTCAGTGCAGAATTCTACCAGACCTTCAAAGAAGAGTTAACACCAATACTCTTCAAACTATTCCACAAAATAGAAACAGAAGGAACACTACCCAATTCCTTCTACGAAGCCACAATTACGCTGATACCAAAGCCACACAAAGATCCAACAAAGAAAGAGAACTTCAGACCAATTTCCCTTATGAACATCGATGCAAAAATACTCAACAAAATTCTTGCCAACCGAATCCAAGAACACATCAAAACGATCATCCACCATGATCAAGTAGGCTTTATCCCAGGAATGCAGGGTTGGTTCAATATACGGAAATCCATCAATACAATCCACTACATAAACAAACTCAAAGAACAAAACCACATGGTCATTTCATTGGATGCTGAAAAAGCATTTGACAAAATTCAGCATCCCTTCATGCTTAAAGTCTTGGAGAGAACAGGAATTCAAGGCCCATACCTAAACATAGTAAAAGCAATATACAGCAAACCGGTAGCCAGCATCAAACTAAATGGAGAGAAACTTGAACCAATCCCACTGAAATCAGGGACCAGACAAGGCTGCCCCCTTTCTCCTTATCTTTTCAATATTGTACTTGAGGTACTAGCTCGGGCAATTCGACAACATAAGGAGGTCAAAGGGATACAAATTGGAAAGGAAGAAGTCAAACTATCATTATTTGCAGACGACATGATCGTCTACCTAAGTGACCCAAAGAACTCCACTAGAGAGCTCCTACAGCTGATAAACAACTTCAGCAAAGTGGCAGGTTATAAAGTCAACTCAAGCAAATCAGTGGCCTTCCTATACTCAAAGGATAAGCAGGCTGAGAAAGAAATTAGGGAAATGACCCCCTTCACAATAGCCACAAACAGTATAAAGTATCTTGGGGTGACTCTTACCAAACATGTGAAAGATCTGTATGACAAGAACTTCAAGACTCTGAAGAAGGAAATGGAAGAAGACCTCAAAAAATGGGAAAACCTCCCATGCTCATGGATCGGCAGAATCAATATAGTTAAAATGGCCATTTTGCCTAAAGCACTATACAGATTCAATGCAATACCCATCAAAATCCCAACTCAATTCTTCACAGAGCTAGAAAGAGCAATTATCAAATTCATCTGGAACAACAAAAAACCCAGGATAGCTAAAACTATTCTCAGCAACAAAAGGAAATCTGGGGGAATCAGTATCCCTGACCTCAAGCAATACTACAGAGCAATAGTGTTAAAAACTGCATGGTATTGGTACAGTGACAGGCAGGAGGATCAATGGAACAGGATTGAAGATCCAGAAATGAACCCACACACCTATGGCCACTTGATCCTCGACAAAGAGGCTGAAAACATCCAATGGAAAAAAGATAGCCTTTTCAACAAATGGTGCTGGTTCAACTGGAGGTCAGCATGCAGAAGAATGCGAATTGATCCATCCTTGTCTCCTTGTACTAAGCTCAAATCCAAATGGATCAAGGACCTCCACATAAAGCCAGACACTCTGAAGCTAATAGAAAAAAAACTGGGGAAGACCCTTGAGGACATCGGTACAGGGAGAAAGTTTCTGAACAGAACACCAATAGCGTATGCTCTAAGAGCAAGAATTGACAAATGGGACCTCATAAAATTACAAAGTTTCTGTAAGGCAAAGGACACCATCAAGAGGACAAATCGGCAACCAACAAATTGGGAAAAGATCTTCACCAATCCTACATCAGATAGAGGGCTAATATCCAATATATATAAAGAACTCAAGAAGTTAGACTCCAGAAAACCAAACAACCCTATTAAAAAATGGGGTACAGAGTTAAACAAAGAATTCTCACCTGAAGAACTTCGGATGGCGGAGAAGCATCTTAAAAAATGCTCAACTTCATTAGTCATTAGGGAAATGCAAATCAAAACAACCCTAAGATTTCATCTTACACCAGTCAGAATGGCTAAGATTAAAAATTCAGGAGACAGCAGGTGTTGGAGAGGGTGTGGAGAAAGAGGAACACTCCTCCACTGCTGGTGGGGTTGCAAATTGGTACAACCACTCTGGAAATCAGTCTGGCGGTTCCTCCGAAAACTGGGCACCTTACTTCCAGAAGATCCTGCTATACCACTCCTGGGCATATACCCAGAGGACTCCCCACCATGTAATAAGGATACATGTTCTACTATGTTCATAGCAGCCCTATTTGTAATTGCCAGATGCTGGAAAGAACCCAGGTGTCCCTCAACAGAAGAGTGGATGCAAAAAATGTGGTATATCTACACAATGGAGTACTATTCAGCCATTAGAAACAATGAATTCATGAAATTCTTAGGCAAATGGATGGAGCTAGAGAATATCATACTAAGTGAGGTAACCCAGACTCAAAAGGTGAATCATGGTATGCACTCACTAATAAGTGGATATTAACCTAGAAAACTGGAATACCCAAAACATAATCCACACATCAAATGAGGTACAAGAAGAAAGGAGGAGTGGCCCCTGGTTCTGGAAAGACTCAATGAAACAGTATTCAGCAAAACCAGAACGGGGAAGTGGGAAGGGGTGGGTGGGAGGACAGGGGAAGAGAAGGGGGCTTGCGGGACTTTCGGGGAGTGGGGGGGCTAGAAAAGGGGAAATCATTTGAAATGTAAATAAATTATATCGAATAATAAAAAAAAAAAGTGAAAAAAAAATGCTCAACTTCATTAGTCATTAGGAAAATGCAAATCAAAACAACTCCTTACACCAGTCAGAATGGCTAAGATTAAAAATTCAGGAGTCAGCAGATGTTGGCGAGGATGTGGAGAAAGAGGAACACTCCTCCACTGCTGGTGGGGTTGCAAATTGGTACAACCACTCTGGAAATCAGTCTGGCGGTTCCTCTGAAAACTGGGCACCTCACTTCCAGAAGATCCTGCTATACCACTCCTAGGCATATACCCAGATGATTCCCCAGGATGTAATAAGAATACATGTTCCACTATGTTCATAGCAGCCTTATTTGTAATTGCCAGAAGTTGGAAAGAACCCAGGTATCCCTCAACAGAAGAGTGGATGCAGAAAATGTGGTATATATACACAATGGAGTACTATTCAGCCATTAGAAACAATGAATTCATGAAATTCTTAAGCAAATGGATGGAGCTGGAGAACATCATATTAAGTGAGGTAACCCACACTCAAAAGATGAATCATGGTATGCACTCACTAATAAGTGGATATTAACCTAGAAAACTGGAATACCCAAAACATAATCCACACATCAAATGAGGTACAAGAAGAACGGAGGAGTGGCCCCTTGTTCTGGAAAGACTCAGTGAAGCAGTATAGGGCAAAACCAGAACAGGGAGGTGGGAAGGGTTGTGTGGGAAATCAGGGGGACGGAAGGGACTTTTGGGAGTATAGGTCTAGAAAAGGGGAAATCATTTGAAACGTAAATAAAAAATATATCGGAAAAAAAAGAAAAAAATGCTCAACTTCATTAGTCATTAGGGAAATGCAAATCAAAACTACCCTGAGATTTCAACTTACACCAGTCAGAATGGCTAAGATTAAAAATTCAGGAGACAGGTGTTGGCAAGGATGTGGAAAATGAGGAACACTCCTCCACTGCTGGTGGGGTTGCAAATTGGTACAACCACTCTGGAAATCAGTCTGGTGGTTCCTCAGAAAACTGGGCACATCACTTCTGGAAGATCCAGCTATACCACACCTGGGCATATACCCAGAGGATTTCCCAGCATGTAATAAGGATGCATGTTCCACTATGTTCATAGCAGCCCTATTTATAATAGCCAGAAGCTGGAAAGAACCCAGGTATCCCTCAACAGAAGAATGGATGCAAAAAATGTGGTATACATACACAATGGAGTACTTTACTATTCAGCCATCAGAAATAATGAATTCATGAAATTCTTAGGCAAATGGATGGGGCGGGAGAGCATCATACTAAGTGAGGTAACCCAGTCTCAAAAGATCAATCATGGTATGCACTCACTAATAAGTGGATATTAACCTAGAAAACTGGAATACCCAAAACATAATCCACACATCAAATGAGGTACAAGAAGAATGGAGGAGTGGCCACTTGCTCTGGAAAGACTCAGTGTAGCAGTATAGGGCAAAACCAGAACACGGAAGTGGGAATGGGTGGGTGGGAGAACAGGGGGAGGGAAGAGGGCTTATGGGACTTTTGGGGAGTAGGGGGGCAGAAAAGGGGAAATCATTTGAAATGTAAATAAAAAATATATGGAATGAAAATAAGAAAAAGAAAAAAAGAAATCAAATCTACAAATAGAATGAATTAAGAACACAATTGTATTTTTACTAATGTGAAAATATATTTCTCATTATAGTAGTGAAAATTATGTATCTATCTATCTATATTGAGATTATAGAATCTGATTATAAGAAATTGATGAAGAGGAAAATAGATAATTAGCATAAATATTCACAAATCGGCTGGCACAATATCATGGAGAGGCAAATATTCCTCAAATTGATCTCTGGCTTCAATGTTGTCCTCATCAAAAGTCAAATGAGTGAATGTGGAAAAGGACACAGTGACACTGAAATGTAGAGTTGCAAGGAATGCTAAATTGTCAATGCTTCGTTGAATTAAGAACATCAGTGAGTTACATTTATGTAAGTTGAGCCTCACACCCATTTTGATTCTATGTAAGGTTCAATTAAAAATATATTAAAAATTAACCCTTAAACATGAGGTTAATTTAAAAGTTGACTCTTTTATCTAATGTCTAACATTATAATGCTTTCCAGTTTCATCAAATTGCATGACTTTATAGTGTTGTTCAAATCTCTATAAAGTCCACACTCATCTTCCCCCCATATACCCATTTATTCTTGAAGAGGAATGATTTTAATTCCATTCTCTATACATCCTAGACAAGTGTTACCTTAGAACACTGTTTCATTTGTCCCACTAAGCATAGTCCTTTTCAGTTATTAACTTCCCCACCTTTATGGCATCTCTCAAATAATTTTCAGTTATTCGATTGTTTTCCTCTACTATAGATTAACTTTTAATATACTTAATCATTTACTCATTAAATATTAAATATATTTATTATTTGCTGTGTTCTGCATTCCAGAGTACAGGTTTTATAGAGATAGAAACAACCACATCTATGAACATGGAACTTTATTTTTAAGGGAACAAGAGAATAGTCAGAATTTTCTTTCATTTTCATTAATATTATGACTATGAAAGTAATAACCGAAATGACGGTTTTTTTGGATGTAAAATTAAGGATCCCTGTTTTACAGTTTAGCAGATCAAAGACATTGTTTTCCAAGTTAAAACATTAAATGGCATTCTTTACAAACACCAAAATGTGATGGCTACCTGAAATTTAAAATAAAACAAGTATTAAAAAATCAAGGACAAAAAAAAATCCATTAGGCAAATGTGGATCAGGAAGGCAACTAATCCAAATGGTAAATGTACAATGGTTATGAAACTTAACAAGTCATAAAATGAAAATTAGAATGAGCTGCTATCTTATATCTGTTTTATACAAGGTAAGATGTGTTTCAATGGCCAACATTGGATAACATTCAGAATTCTGACAAACTGTGTAAACTTTAATTAATTAAAATTAGATTCTGACTAATTATAAGTCATTTCTTTTAATAAATGAAAGTTCTATGTCTGCACAATTTGACTTCTCTGAGTACAATGAGTTGTGTGGGTGTTATTTTCAGCAATAGGGCCTCATCAGCTGCAATAGCCTTGACAATGTGCTGGGTTTCAGTTGGATTCATATGAGATCGTTTTGGCCAACAATTTGATTAGATGCCACCCATTCTGGGACTGAATGCTTCATTTGGTGATGAGAAATGTCTAGTTGGAACTGTCCCCTCCCTTATTTGGTGATTTGATTTACATCATCTCCATACATGTACGTAATTTAGGAAGCCACACTATCTTTCCATATGACTTCTAAAATGGTTCTTAGTTTTTAGCTTCCCCTTTCTGTAATTCCTTCCTGGAACCCCTGTTTTTCCATAACTACCAATTCCATTTCTATTTCTGATAGTGATCCAATCACCCCCTGTGTTACTCTGTACCTATCCTCTGTGGTTATATAGATTGTGGCCTGCTTATCAAACACTTAACAGCTAACATTCACACATAAGCTAATATATGTCAAATTTGTATTTTGAAAATCTGTGTTACCTCATTCAGTGTGATTATTTTAACTCCTTCCCTTTACCTCTGCATTTCATTTTTTTTCTTCTAAACTGTTTAGGAATATTTCATTGTGTAAATGTACCTCACTTCCTTTATCCATTCACCCACTGGTAGACATCCAGAACATTACAAACAATGTTGAACAAAAGGCTCTGTAGTAGTATGTAGAAGTTTTTGGGTGAATGCCCAAGAGTGATATAATCAGGTCTTGAGGAAAATCTATTCCCAACACACCGATTATTGTAGTGGCAATACAAGCTTGCACTCTTATCAGCAGTGGCTAAGTGTTTTCCTTACTTCGTGTCCTTTTCATTATGACCCATCACTTGTTTTATTTATTGTTATAGAAATCTCAAACTATTTTTATTTGCACTTCCCTAATTACTAAGTATGTTAAACATTTAATTAAGTGCCCTTGAAACATTTATTGTGTTTTCTCCTTTGAGAACTTAGTCTATATCTGTACCCCATCTTTTCATTTGTTTATTTGATGTCCACTGCTACTAACTAATATAGAGGACACTGGAAGAGACTCTGTATGGTGGCATGGAGGAAGATGTGCTTATGGCATAAAACTTGTTGGACTAACCAATCAACATCTAATTAGACTTAAGGCTCACTCCATGAAATGGAATCCATATACTGAAACAGCTTGGCTGTCTAAGAGACAATGTAAGCAAGAGACCTAGAGGAGAACCAAATACTACTGTTCTCATAATGGACTGTAACACTAAAATGACTCCAGATATTCTGTGGCATTCATAAATCAGTGCTTTGTTCAGCCATCAGGATAAAAGCTCCCCTGAGTGTGTATGGGAATAAATACACAGATCTATATCTAGACGATATGCAGAAAGTAAGATAGTCCTTGAAACACTTCTTTTAAATAGCATGTATCCATCAAATCCCTCTCTTTGAGGCTTAGAGAATCCTGAAGATGAGGCTTAAATATTGCAAGAACAAGAGGAGATGCAGACCATCAAGGAAAGCAGGCCTTGTAAACACAGCAAGACCATTCCACACAAGAAGGTACAGAGACTACAGCTGCAAATAGAGGACCTGCACTGTCCAAGCAGTGAAAGTGTAAATGGATACACATGCACATCTAGAATTCAGAACCTATCTCTTCCAATTTGATAACCATCCACAAATGAAACATTAGGTATACAAGACACAATTACATGTCATGCCTCATGCCTAGCACTGGATAGACAAAAGATAATACACACAATGCTCTTTGGGGGGGGGGGGGATTTTATTCATTTACTTTTCTCTTGTACTGTTTCTGTTGGGTATCTTTTCATTTTTTTCCCTTTTTTTTTAAACTATCCAACAAGCCTTAAGCTTATGTGTTAAGATTTCTTGCTATTTAATTTTTAAGGGATTTCTGTGCTTGCCAATGTGTACTTCCCTACATTTCTGTGTTTCTTGTGATTTTTCCTTGGTTCTTTGCTCTTTGTTTTATCCAGTTGAGGTTTATTTGCTATTAAATTATTTCCTTTTTATATGTTTTTCTATATGATAGTTTTCTAATGATGAAAAGAAAGAGGGTGTGGATTTGGGAGTGTAAAGAGATGGAAAGGTTCTGTGAAAATTTCGGGAGAAGGGAGACATAATTAGAGGCCATTATATCAGAAAAAGCCTATTTTCTTTGGCTTCTTAAGATTTATTCATTTATCTCAAATATAACATTTTTTATTAATTATGTAGAAATTCTATATAATGCTTCCTAACCACACTGGCTTCGCATTCCTTCCAAGCCAACCTTCTCACTCTTGTGCCCATCTATTTCTTCCAATAGAAACCAGCCAAACAAACCCTATAATCCTTGGGGTATGTTCAAACTCCAGTGGCTAGCCCCTTAAAAAAACTGAGACCTTCCCACCCCTAGCACACCAAAGGAAAGTCATCCATTATGAAGAACTACCCTTTAGTATCTTTTTCATGATTTAAAGCTTCCTGTCTACAGTGTTTCTTTTTCTTTTTGTTATTTCTTTCTTTTTTGGGGGAGGGGGCTGTCAAAGAATCCTTCAGTGTCTCTCATTCTGATTCATGAGTCTACAGTCAAGTGTAGCACTTAAAAATAAATTATCTTTGCCAATAGCACCCAGCATCAGCAAATATCATTGACTTCTACAGTTCTCCTGCACCACCATAGATGATGGACAAATCATAGTTTTGTTGGCAGCTCAGACCATGTTTATCAATGTGGTTCCAGGAGTCACCAGAGCTGATTGGATTAAGGACATCAACATGTGTCAACATGGTTGCCAGAGCATATATTATGGTCTGCCATTATTTTCAATAAGTAAAGCAAATTATAATGAAATATGAAATTTAGGTTTGTATATTCTGGAATAGCCTCCGGAGTGATGTAACGAAACTGCTGTTCTCACCTCTCATAGGGAATTAATGAAACACCAAAACAGGATGCTATCAAAGTCCTACTGGTTGAACTAATGAGTGTATTGTCTTACTTAGAAGAGTATGGATGAGGGGTTACTTGCAGGAGCAGAAATAATTAAAAATGACAACTGCATCACTAAAACAGTCACCACAGAATGAATGAATGACAGCTCATTAAAAACTGGAACTCTGGAGGTTGCTGCATAATTTGCGAGCAACTCAACAGTTTGGAAAGCATCTCTTCTAGCAGCGCAGCTATGCTGGGACTCCTCATCAGTCATTGCTGTTTAACAAGGTGAGGAAGGGAGGGCTCTTTGCATCTTCAGTTAAGAAACTTGCTGGAACTTCTGAGTTCTTGATTTCCTGAATTCTTCTCTCTCTCTCTCTCTCTCTCTCTCTCTCTCTCTCTCTCTCTCCCTCTCTCTCTCTCGTTTTTTTGTTGGTTTGTTTCTCTGTTTTACTTTTAGTTTTGGTTTTGGTTTTGGTTTTTTCAAAACAGGGTTTTTCGGTTTTATCTTGGCTGCCCTAGAATTTACTCTGTAGACCACACTGATCTTGAACTTACAAAAAATTCACTCTTGAATCCTAAAGACCCTCTCTTTATAAGTGTTTGGGGTCTGAGGAGCTTTTCTCGATGATGGAATAGTTTGCCTCCCTTTAGAACATCATGAAACTACAAAATTTCAAATGGTTACAGCAAGACTCTCACCCATATCCTCACTGCCCCCTGACTGCAACGCAGCTGCTTAGATGCTCTCTTTAGTTCAGGTATGGTCAAATAATTGTTCCTGTCTTTTTCACTCTCAGTAAAGGCTTACTGTGATTCACTGTAATAGGAGGACAACTGATTTTCTGAGCCTCCTCACCTCCTAGTTAAAGGGGCTACTGAGACCGAAAAGCAGGTATAAAAACATGTAAGCGTGTGACAGCAGTACTAAGGTTCTGATGCAGTTGTTGCAAGCCAAGTTACCAGGGCTGAGGGTACCACTTCTTCTGATCTTCAGGAATCTACATTAGAAGGTGTGTTCTAGACATAAATTCTCCCCTGTGTTGAGAATCTGAAGAGGTGACTCAAAGAGCATCCCTGGGCATGGGTAGTTGTATGGAAAACATAGCTCCAAGGCTTAATCAAAGAGAACTGATATTGTGTGAATTGGACTGAGAAATTTAAGCCTAAGGACTTTACTGAATAAACAAGTTCTCCTAATGAAGTGTAAGAAGATAAGTCCAGTTTGTTTACCAGAGGGAAACTGCCAACAAAACTCTCCAGGATCAAATAGATTACTTATACTGGTTTTAAAAACTACTCCTGCATAATGTACTGTACTAGACTTCTGCATTCCAGGGCAACAGAGCAAACAAAGGGTAACAATTGCAGACAAAGTAGAAAACCATGAAGCTAACTGAAGTGAACAGGCCAAGTGATCAAGGAAAGGAACAGAGAGGAGCCTGCTCAAACAGCTATTTCTCCATAGTGCTGGAGACTGCGACCCATCTGAGGTCACACTGAAATCTCTACAGGGTGACTGGCTTTGCAAGAGAAATGCTCTTTCCCTAACTTTGATGACTTCACTATTTTATCCAATTTATAGAATAAACAAGAACACACAAGAAGCTTGGACAGGAAGAGGTAAACTCTCATCAAGAATGCCTAGCATACATTAACAAACTGACCAACTTTCAGTAGAAAAAAAACCCACATGCAATGAGACAAAAGCTTGCAACTTAATGACAGAAAGGATAGGGTGAGCAAGAGAAATAAATGGCTTGTAAGAATGCACAGTTTTAGTCATCTGGAGTGAGGTAACTCCACGCCAAAGGGCATTTATTGCATGTGTTCACTTATATGCAGGAGTTATTTAAATAGTAAAATATGTGAGTATCCATCTGAATAACTTTGGAGGTTAGTTAACTACAGTGGGATGCAGGGAAGCAGATCTCTCAAGGACAAGATGTAGAGCATAATGAGATAAAGAGATACAGGAGGAACCATAGTAGAAGCATTAAATGTTAGTGTTAGGGTGCAGGGTAAAGGAGCAATTACAAGGAGGGACAGCTAACACTGGAGGCCTTTTGAAAAGCCAAACAGAAAGCTACAATGGTAGAAATTTCCTGACAGAATTATCTGAGAATGGCTGTTGAAATGAGAAGGAGAATCTGAAAATCATCATTTTCCTTGTTTCTCCATCTTACTGTGTCCTGTAAGACCTAAAGAATGTTTGGCTTGCAGCAATAGTGCTGGGCTCTTCTGATATTCTTTGCTCCATGTTATTGAGATTTAAACATGACAAAGGAAAGCCTCTTTAATGAATAAAGTCAACAGAAAAAAAAACACACATAAAAACCTCAAGTATACAAATGTCCATTTTTGTCACAAATGTGAATAGGGGGAATCTTGAGATTGTAGACTTTTACTGAGTTAATGATAAATCTCCTTATCTATAGTCATGTAGGAATTACATCCTTAAATGTTTAGGGACAATCTGGTTAAGGATAGGAAATTCCTCCTTCCTAGTACTTCCAGAGAGCATGTTGATCAAAGATAAAGCTTCTTTAAAGAACAAATGAACAATAAATATTTAAATAACAATAAATATTGTTGTTATCAATGAAATGATTTTGAGAATTTAAATGTAGGAGGTTAAACTTTTTCAGCTAGATTATTTATTATATTGAAGAGATAGTTCATTCCTTGTCATAAACAAAATGAATGGTTATTTCTTATTGAATCTTTGAACATCTACATATGACATTATCTAAAAGCCATATCCAGTTTAAAGATTAGGTTCAGGTAATTTCTTTAATCTGCCAAGCCTGGTGTCTGTAAGGGATGTGTTAAGTATAAAATTAACCTCCACCTGAAATCAGTGATAAGGTTACAGAAGAGAACAAATAAATACCTCTCATCAACAGGAAGATACTGTTGTAAGCCTTTGCTTCTGCTGTCAATTTGTATTTTGGCCATTTAACGAAGCTAAAAATTTCAGTGTCAGAAACTTTTGATTTCTAGCATGGCCTTATGCACAGAAGCATCCTGTAACTCAAATGGCAACTCAAAAAACATAGTCAATTAACTGCTAGAAAAAAACTTGTAGATGATTTGACCTCAATTCCCAAGTACTTTCCTCTGACTTCTGAAAACCTCCCATAATCACCAGGCCAGCTGAATATGCTCTGACTGAATTTCCTGTCAGGTGCTTTGTGGTGAGCTAAAGCCAGGCTGGAAAGTTGGAGGGGCAGTTAATGGAAGAAAGCAAAAATTAAAGTGGCATGGCACCATCACTGGTCTGTGGAGAAATAAGAGAGTAGCAGATGGAGAAGGAGAGACAGTGACAAAGCTGTGCAGGCCATCAGAAAGGCAGGAAGGTAATCACACATAGCAGAAAGAAAAACAAATTGTAGCAGGCTATGCAAAATGTACAATGTGTTAGAGCATGGGCAACCCTGTGTATACTTTCTCCATTGGTTGTGTTTGCATATCACCTTGTAAATATATGGACAGATGTGACTGGGAATCTATAAAGGTTTAAGGACAATTGACCCTTTGTTCAGTCTTGGAGAAGGCAAGTAGAAGTATATATATGTATATATACATATACATATACATATACATATACATACATATACATATACATATATGAATATATCTTTTTAATGTAATAGTGTAGATTTTTCCTCAGTTCATTACATAACCATCAATCCTATGATCACATAATTTGATTGCTTCATGTAAAGCCAAAGAAATAATCAAATCAAAGCAGTGAAGCCGATAGTTTAGCTAGTGGCAGAACCTCTTCTTCTCACCAATTGCTTACTTGTAAATGTTGCTTTATTTTCTCAGATGAAAGGATGAAAGCCATACATAGCTGTTATGAATAATTGGCATTGGCTGAGCCCAGAGAGTTTCCTTCTCTATTCTAACTAACTTTTGGCCTAGGCCTGGAAGCTTCTAACCTCTACACAATCTAATCTTCCAAGCTAACTGATTCATTCTGGCTTCTCTTGTCTTCTTACTGATTTGTTCTACTTGTCCACATACTCACTTTGACAACATGTTCTAGCCTTCTGTCTACTTCTTATTCTGTGGCTTGTTCTGTCTTCACCTATGTCTAACTAGGACACTCTGCAAATTGTCTCTGTAAAACTGCCATACATACCACTCACTATACCACACAACCTCACCCTACCACACAGCACATATTTTTCTTCTTTCTTAAGTAGCCTCTTTCTCCTTGCTTTTCCAGTATGAAATGGGTGTATTATATCTCTGACTCATTCTGTAAATTTTTTTCTGATTTGTCACTCTATCTTTACCTCAATTGGAGAACACTTTTAAACTTGGTTGTTTCCTTCTACAAACTAACCTTGTTTTCATGGTTAGTGATTAAGGATGTGTACTAAGAGCATGTCTATATTCCCACCAGACCACAATGTAACCCAGGCCGTGTCTACATTCTAGCATGATCATATCTATGGATGTGATCCCTTGACAGAGCAGACATGTTTCTGGATTAAAATTTTTGAGCACCTACAGCTCACAAGCAGTAAGGGATATTGTGCATTGGGGATAAACTTTATAACTTCAGGATTTTTTGAGTACTATGAACTCCACAATAAAAAGTATTGGAAAAATAATTGTGAAATTAATAGAAGTTTGTTGAGAAGAAGATAATTACCTTTGACAACAAATGAAATGGTGTTTGATCTTGACAGAAAAAAGTTTAAGAAGAGATGAGGAAGATGTTCATTTTGAGATAAATGCTTAATAAACTATATTGGAGTGATTCATACAGTTAAGCAGGTTTTTGAAGTACAGAATAAATTGAACTGTGCTAGGATTTGTGAATATATATTTTAATTATAAATTTCAGCATTTTTACAACTTGGATGCTAACAATTACTTTTGATAAACATAATCATAGTAGAGTCAAAAAGAGGATAGATACTTTCATTTTATTTTATAAATAAAATTTGAAATAATGGTTTCAATTGGTTTTATTAAAAATATTCTTCAGAATCCACTGATCAAAATATATATAGAATTTAGTGCTCATATTTTTTCAAATTATCTGTTGACTATGCCATAACAGCTCTATGCAACCCAAGATAACTACTTTCTAAGTAGAATCACAACTTGTCTATTCCTGAACATGTGTGTCAAAGTTGTCCCTTTCCCTTCTGATATGGAAGGAAACTTAATATCCAGAACTATTTTTTTACATAAAGTTAGGGTAAAAAGTTCTTTGCCTAATATGAAGTGTCAGAAATGTTGATATTTAACTGAGTGATAAAGTTTCTACCTATGTGTTTTACTGAACTAGATGTGTATACTTTCTCTGCCCCACTTTCAAATGTTCAACTCTTCTTCACACTGTAGATAATGTGATAAAAATTCTAATTCTAATTAAATTTAACAAGAACTCTTGAAAAACTCAATGGTGGGAATGGCATACATATTTCTGAACATGAAGTGTGGCAACTCATAACTACTACTTTATTCAAAATGTATAAACCATAAACCTCAAATATGTTTATGCTTAATTGTACTAGCTTTGTTACAGTTTAACTTTAGCTTGTGTAGTTTATTGCACACAAGTATTTTGAAAAAAAAGAATGAATAACAATTATTATATCTGACATTAGCCATGATGAATATTTAAAGCCTGAAAAATATGTGATTTCAGTCAGCAAGAACATGAAACATATATGTATGAACACACAGTTGTAGACATTTAAGGAATTGAGTGGTTATTCCTGTCAAGCTTGGTGTTTAGGGGAATAATAAAGAAGAGTTAGAAGACTGAGTAGTCACATCATTGTCTACTTTTAGGAAACTGATTTCTCAGCAGTGATACATTGAAAAATGTGTCAAAATAAAAGCAAAGGTAGCAAAAATGATTAATTGCCACTGAAAATAAAATGTGAGCATAAGGTCATCAAGCCATGTCTATGTCCTTGGGCCATGATGGAAGACCTGTTGATGTGAGTGCCCTGTGCAGCCACATGGGTCCATGTTGACCCCCATGGGCTGTGTGGCTGCTGCTGACCATGATGGGGTCTGTGTTCCTGAAATACCTGGGGGTCACATTGACATCCATGGCCCATGTTACCACTGAAGGAGAGATGGATGTCCACAGTCTGTGCTGCCAACTGAATCCATGGAGATGTTTGTCTTACTGTTTCATTGCTATGAACAGACACCATGACCAAGGCAACTGTTATAAAGGAAAACATTTAATTGGGTCTGCATTACAGTTTCAGAGGTTTACTCCATTTGCCATCATTGCAGTTGTTTCAAAGGGTATTCACCCATAGACACATGTGTCAATTATCTAGCATCTCAGTTTGAAACTGGAGTCATTTTCAGAAAAATCTAAATTGAGATGTTAAAATTGCAATTACATTATTGAAACTACTTCATGGAATCCTTGTAACAAATGGCCTCCTTGAATTGGACAGCTGTGGTTTCCTTGGCCTGAGAATAAAGAAAAAAGGAGACTTGATTTGTCTGCTTCTCTTCTTGTGGCACGTGGAGGTGGGAGCTGTAACTTGGATTGATAAAAACTTTAGGTTCCTAAGGCTTGGTCCAACCTATGGGTATGGTTGGACTTAGTAAAGGTGTTAGTTCCTTGAGCCCTATACTCTTGAAGGTAATATGAAGTGATTATGCATTTCTGCCATTGGCTGTCTAGGTCAAGGTACTGACATGTCATTGATTTTGAAGAAACGAAGTGATTATGGGTGGAAAATATAGATGCCACACGACAAAGTAAAACCTTCAAGTGTGATTTGTCCCTGATATTTCATTATAGTATCAAATAATTAATTGTCTCTTTATGTAGTATTGACAGAAAAAAATTAAGAAAATTAATTCTTCACTTCAGAACATAGCTGGTTTTAGTTTGATTTCTGTGGAAGTAAACATTTTTGTGTTGTTTATTTTCTTTCTTTTTTTTTCAGCTATATTGTATAATAAAGTTAAAAAATCAAGTAAATGGCGTTTGCTTGGAAAGCGAAAGGAAAAAACTGACTGGAAAACAAAAATGACAAGAAAGAAAATGCCACCATGAAAGGCTGTTCTCTGAAACAAATCCATTTCCATTGTGGGTACCTGGAGCTTCAGCACACAGGAAAACATACATGGTAAAGCATAAAATGCATAGCTCAGACTGATCTCAGGTGAAACACTAAGAAAACAAGGCATCTACACAGCAACGTTTTCCAGTCATTGACTGAAGGTCATTGGGAATCAATAACTAATAATAAAAAAAAAGAATGAAGAGTGCTTTGCTCTCTTGCCTCAGAGAGAGTATGTTGTGGAGTTAAATGTGACATGTACCTTTCTCCATTTTATGTTTTGGTGCTGAGAACCACAGGAAATATTGTTTGATATCCCAAGTTCATGGCAAAGTGAGCCTAGTAAGTTTTTATGCTAGAGCTGTGTTTCAGTGATTACTCAGTTACAAACACAAATAATAATAGGAACCTGAGCACAGGGAAACAACCAAGTCAATATAATATCATTTCCTGTTAATTAGCAATTAGCAATGGGGATAGTAGGTATTTGGGGCTCGGGGTCTGAAAGCTGCTTCAGGCACCCAAAACATAATACCACAAGGAAGGAAAGCATGCAAAAAAAATCATTGGCGAAATAAGGAGTAGAAAAATATGTGGAGGGATCTGAACAATCCTTTAATATGTGACAGCCTGCACCTGTTTCATTTATATATTAAAACATTAGTTTTAGTAGAGTAGTTAAGAGTAGTTTGCATAATTGAGTGAATATAGATAGAACCAAGCATTGCCAAATAAACTTCAAAGACAGTGAGCTAGGTTAGCTTCTGACACTGAAACCATTTCATCTAATTACCTAGCACTTCCTGCCATTTTTTTTTAAATGAGGGCATTCAGAAGAGGGTTTCATGCAGCTCATCTAGAATTTGTCACATACCTAAGCCTGGCCTTGAATGCCTCAACCTTCTGCACCCTCCTTGCTGAGTCAGGTGTGCACCATCTGACTCAGTTTGCCATAGTCCATTTTCCACTTGTGAAAGTGGAAAAGCCCTGAAGTAGGAAACCTGCAGCTATGATGGTTTCAATGATTATGTTTATTGTGAAACATCCTTAAACATTTAAAAGACATTGGCTATCATACATTATGCTAACTTTCACAAGAAACAATTGTGACAAAAGTACACCAACAACTTCTTGTCACTCATGACTTTGACTTATAAACACTTTCAGATCAGGACTGGGGTTGGGAACTGGGGACTATATAGTAAGTACTTCCTCAAGAGCCCAATAAGTACCCACCTCATCTTCAGGAAAGAGGCCCCCAGTGGTACCAACCTTCTAATTGCCTGGAGTACAAATCTGGATGGAGACTTATTAAACATGTATCATTTAATTAATTTGAAAAATGAATTTAATTAAATATTATTAACCTATACTTTCATTTTTGGTGACTTTATTACAATAATGAAAAAATTAAACATATACTTCCTAAATATATAAGTAATATAAAAGTCCACTGACCTTCTCAAAATTGGAAGTGTTACTAAGATTTGACTCTAATTTTAGACCTTAATAAAGAATAATAATTCTTCAAAATTAAGTAAAAATTAAATTAATATTCAAGCAATTCTGTTTGACTGTGTAGTTTAACTTTCTATAGGAGAGATGTTGAATTCTGGGAGAGTAGTTAAAGTTTATCTCCCTTAAGCTTCCTTGCTCCAGGCATGTTCAGGGTTGGACTTCACTTTTAATTCTGAATTGGCATTTTTGGACATTGTAATGCAAATGAATTACAATTTCCACCCACTTTTGGGTACAAACAAGTCTAATCATAGTAGAACGAAGCACATTTGAAGGTAAGTCTAATGCTTCTGGATTTTTTCATCCTGAAGTCCTATGATACATGGCCACAGAAATGGAAAGGGAGACAGAATGGGAGGGGCAGAGAAAAAGAAGAGGATGAGAGAGGAAAGAGAAGAAGGAATATACAGAGAAACATATTAATATTAGGCATCAGGCTGTAGATGACTGCTTCAAAGAAAAAGTTAAAAAGATAAAAACGTGTAAGAAATGTTTCCACAGCCCATCTTGTTTTGAAGATAAAATTATTTTTGTCTGGGAAATAATCCAGTAGGTCAATGGCTGCCAGATCAAGTGGCCTTCTAAATGTAAAATATAATGAGTGGCAGATACTGCTCCTGCTCCTTGTCATAATCATCACTGATGCCATCGATCAAGCAGTGTCTGTCACATACAGATTCTGCCACTCATAATAACAACATGACTGTGTCAGGACAAAAAGCCATTCAATCAGTGTTGGCATCTGTATCTCTGGCATTCTTTCACTGTTCTGCAGAGAGTTATAACATCTCTTACTTCTGCTTTACCTATTCCTCACATGAGCAGCCAACTGTTTTCTTACACATAGCAAGAAAAAGTACCTAATCATGTATAATCATTTAAAAAAGTATTAAAGACAGAGAGAACATATTTTGAATGATACATTTTATTAGTATGAAAATGAACTATTTGGTTTTCCCAACAATTAACATCATGGATTCTCTGCCTCTTCTTGTTTGTGTTTTTTATGTAACTAGAATGTGAAATGTCAGAAAATTGATATCAAATATAAACAAAATGAGGGCAGAATTGGAAAATATAAAGTGATTTTAGTACATATGAACCTACAAGTTTAAACACTAGTTCTTCATCAGTGGTTCTGTAGAGCCTGTGTAGAATGGAGCAGTAGGAAGTGGATCTCTGTGGAATATTTGAGTTTATACTTAGTCCCAGATGCCTGTTGAGGATGCTGCCTCCCAATGCTCTGAGACAGATATTCCCTGCTTAGGACACCAGAGAGTGAGCACACTTCCACTTTCTTCAATATATATATATGGTTTTAATACTGGGTCTCACACTATAGTTCAGATTGTTCTGATATTCACTCTGTGGCCAAGACTGGCCTGAAACCCAAAGCAGACACTGTGCCTTATCCTCCTGAGTGCTGCAATTTCAAGTACCTGTCAATTCCCCACCATCCTTTGCATAAAATGACAGTGAACTTAATGCTTCTCACACTTTCTCCAGGTCATTTTTTTTCCTTCACAACACTTGATTATATTACTATTTTGTAAACAAGATATTTTCCCCTGTTTAAAAATGTTGTGGAAATCTTATTTTTAGGTCAGTCACAGAAATAAGTAGACTTATGGGAATGTATCTTTCTTGTTCTAGAAGGCACATCAAATAAACTTCTGAATGAATTTAGACATGGAATTCTTTCAGAGTAATGTGTCCATATAGAACATTAATATTTTTAAATGTAATTTAAGACAATTAACTAATTAACTTTCACAGTATATATGGATTACCTTATAATCACGAATTATGACCTTGGCATTATTAAGTCACTATTGTTTTATTTCAGAAATACATGCACAGGTAATTTAAACACATCCTTATAAAATGTCACAAATTTAAAATAATCAATAACATCCTTTGACTTGTATAAAGGAATCAATAACATCCTTTGACATGTATAAAGTAACACCATAAAGGAATATGGTTTGCTTTTTTTTTTCTTTTTAAATTTCTGAAGATATCACTTATGGGCATTTTTACCAGGAATTTATATAGTGTCGGTATCAGTAAGCAAGAAGGTACAAATACAAGCTCAAGGTTGATTTTAAATTAGTCTTAATCTTTTTTTTCCTACTGACAATGTTTTGTTGTTGTTGTTGTTGTTTTGTTTTGTTTTTTTGTTGTTGTTTTTTAGTTCTTTGTTTTTTGTTTTTTTTGAGACAGGGTTTCTCTGTATAGCCCTGGCTGTCCTGGAACTCTGTAGACCAGACTGGCCTTGAGCTCTGAAACCTGCTTGCTTGCCTCTGCCTCCCGAGTGCTGGGATTACAGGCATGTACCACCACCTCCTGGCTAGACAATATGTTAAGAAAAGCTACTTAGATGTTTATTACAGTGACTGTTAGAGAATAAGTATTAATGTCAGTAGATTGAGAATTAAGTACTACTGTAGAACACAACACAGATTATCTATCAGTATCCACTACAAATTATCAGTAATTAATGTAATTATCCTTGATAATAGCCAGAATTTTTGTGATGTTCTACTGAAGCACACCTGAGTTCCAACCAGAATGTGCTATTAGAATCCTTCAGACATGTCATGTGCTTGAACAATAGAGCCTAACTACTTCCTCTGTTGAGTAAGGGATGGAACCCTAAGGAGGGAGAGGCTTGCTAAGCAGTGAAGCATGACAACTAGGTATAGACTTTAAAGGTCTGTAGCCAGACTCCCTCCAATTTCTTTTTTCTTCTGAGTTCTGTGTGTGGATGAAAATGTGAACAGCCACTTTCCTGTTACTGAGTGTTGTCATGTCTTCTCTACCATGAGCAGGCAATACCTCTGGAACTGAACCAGATAAACATTTTCATCTCTAAATTGCTTTTTGTATAACATTTCATCACATCAGCCAATGGGCAACTGATGAAAACCACAAGAGAGCAAGTGAATATATTTCCAAAATATTTTTTGACCATGGGGACACAGTCAATAATTACTTGGGGGGAAATCCAGTCTTTAAAAACTTACTTTGCACAGAGGCCATGCTAATCTTCTTTGTATCGTTCCAATTTTAGTATATGTGCTGCCAAAGAGTTAGAAAGAACAATTCTCAAATTCATCTGGAATAACAAAAAATCCAGGATAGCTAAAGCTATTCTCAAAAACAAAAGAAAGTCTGGGGTAATCATTATCCCTGACCTCAAGCAATACTACAGAGGAATAGTGTTAAAAACTGCATGGTATTGGTACAGTGACAGGCAGGCAGATCAATGGAACAGGATTGAAAATCCAGAAATGAACCCACACACCTATGGCCACCTGACCTTCAACAAAGGAGCTGAAAACATCCAATGGAGAAAAGATAGCCTTTTCAACAAATAATGCTGGTTCAACTGGAGGTCAGCATGCAGAAGAATGTGAATTGATCCATCCTTGTCTCCTTGTACTAAGCTCAACTCCAAATGGATCAAGGACCTCCACATAAAGCCAGACACTCTGAAGCTAATAGAAAAGAAACTGGGGGAGACCCTTGAGGACATTGGTACAGGGGGAAAGTTTCTGAAAAGAACACCAATAGCGTATGCTCTAAGATCAAGAATTGACAAATGGGACCTCATTAAATTACAAAGTTTCTGTAAGGCAAAGGACACCATCAAAAGGACAAATCAGCAACCAACAAATTGGGAAAAGATCTTCACCAACCCTACATCAGATAGAGGGCTAATATCCAATATATACAAAGAACTAAAGAAGTTAGACCCCAGAAAACCAAATAACCCTATTAAAAATGGGGTACAGAGCCAGGCAAAGAATTTCCACCTGAAGAACTTTGGATGGCTGAGAAGCATCTTAAAAAAATGCTCAACTTCATTAGTCATTAGGGAAATGCAAATCAAAACAACCCTGAGATTTCACCTTACACCAGTCAGAATGGCTAAGATTAAAAATTCAGGAAACAGCAGGTGTTGGCAAGGATGTAGAGAAAGAGGAACACTCCTCCACTGCTGGTGGGGTTGCAAACTGGTACAACCACTCTGGAAATCAGTCTGTCAGTTCCTCCGAAAACTGGGCACCTCACTTCCAGAAGATCCTGCTACACCACTCCTGGGCATATGCCCAGAGGATTCCCCAGCATGTAATAAGGATTCATGCTCCACTATGTTCAAAGCAGCCCTATTTATAATAGCCAGAAGCTGGAAAGAATTCAGGTATCTCTCAACAGAAGAATGGATGCAAAAAATGTGGTATATACACAATGGAGTACTATTCAGCCATTAGAAACAATGAATTCATGAAATTCTTAGAGAAATGGATAGAGTTGAAGAATATCATACTAAGTGAGATAACCCAGTCTCAAAAGATCAATCATGGTATGTACTCACTAATAAGTTGATATTAGCCTAGAAATTTGGAATACCCAAAACATAATCCACACATCAAATGATGTCCAAGAAGAACGAAGGAGTGGCCCCTGGTTCTGGAAAGACTCAGTATAGCAGTATAGGGCAAAACCAGAGCAGCGAAGCGGGAAGGGGTGAATGGGAGAACAGGGAGAGGAAAGGAGGCTTATGTGACTTTCAGGGAGTGGGGGGACCTGAAAAGGGGAAATCATTTGAAATGTAAATAAAAAATATATAGAATAAAAAAAAAAGAACTTACTTTGCTGGACCCATCTGTATATGGAAATGTAATTAATACAGATAAATGTTCAGTTGGCCTTTACAGCCTTCAAATAAAGCATTAAGGCATGTTTCTAGTTTGAATCCCCTTTCATAGGTGTGATAATTTAAACACATGCAACAGATAATGAGGAAAATGGTGTCATTTACTTGGGTCAAAGATAAGTGAACATACCTTCAAAAACATTGGTTCCCTTTGGGTGTAATGCAGCTAGTCTAGGAAACCTTTTGTAAAAAATATTAATTTGATGCATTTAAACACAATGTGCATGGATCATGAAACACATTTTTAATTATTTTTTTCTCTCAATGCCCAAATATAACAAAAATATAACAGCACAGGTACCAGTAACAAGATCACTAGATGACAACAGCTACTTTGATTATATTATTCCCAAATATCTGTTCTGTACAAAATGTTACAACAGTGTAGACCGCCAGTGGAAACCCAGGGAAGGCTTTCAAGTTCAAAGTAAGAGCAGACACATTCCAGTTGCCACTGCCTTTGCCTCTCAAAGGTAAACCTCTCAGTCTCAGGGTGTGTGCTCACTCATTACAAAGCAGACACTCTTGTCACACGATTCCTCTCCACATCAGTCATTAGGTTTAGGGTATCCTGGTGGAGATGCTAGCTCACCAGGCTTCTTTAAAAATATGTTCCTCTAACATTTTGTTTTCTGATAATATATGAATTCATAGTCAACTCTTGGTGATGAAAGGAAATTTATATTTTCATTAAAAACCAATTTCATGAATTAGGGAATACCATATAGAGTTGCAAGCTACCCAACTGATAAATTGTCCATGTTACACTGATCAAAGCACATAAACACGCATACACACGGGGAGGAAGGGCTCGGTCATTCTGACTTTATTTGAATGAGGCTTTTCTCTTTTAGAAAATAAACTAATAGTGATCATTTAGCTTTACATTCTTGCCTGCAAAGTACTTTGTTTAAAACATTCCTTTTGTAATTAAATCTCCATAAAAAAGGCATCCTTTGCTGTTTCAATTTTCCTATCCCTTTAGGGACCATCAGTTTGCTTTTTCTCCCACCATGACATAATTAGTATTCCAGCCACAAAACTTCAATTCCTTCCTTTGTCCTTTCTGCAGCATTAAGCCATCAACCATCTTTTCCTTGTCATGAACTCCTCTCTCCTATCTTTATCTTATGCTTGGTCTAGTTCTGCTCTGATATACTCCGATGAAATCAATGGATATATTGTAGATGTGTTTATTCTCATTTAAACCAAAGCAAAAACACAACAGATTTCTGATCCCTATCAACAAACCAGAACAATTTTTTAGTACTCTGAATATTTAAAATAAGATCAATTTTTCTGAGCAAAGCACATGTAAGCCTGTATTACTTCAGTAGTAGTATCCAGGATGCATTGTGTCTCTCATTTTATTTCCCTCCCTCATTTGGGAGCCTCTGTTCCTAGGTATCTTCCATATTATCCATCTATCTGGTCTACCGTATCTATAAAAAATGTTGCCTCTAAATCCTACACTGAAATCTAAACCTGTTAACATCCTGCAGATATCTCACCTAAACATATTCTAAACTCAGCCCTCATTCCTTTGATAGTTTGCTGTGTTCTAATGTCCAATTTCCTCCTTATCCACTCGACTTGACCTTCCTTGTTCCCATACTGTCCAGATAGTGAAGTTAAAATTTG
This sequence comes from Apodemus sylvaticus, assembly GCF_947179515.1. Classification (NCBI taxonomy): domain Eukaryota; kingdom Metazoa; phylum Chordata; class Mammalia; order Rodentia; family Muridae; genus Apodemus; species Apodemus sylvaticus. Next base: position 124,383,729 of record NC_067478.1, on the reverse strand, counting down.
TTTGTTTTCTTTACATCTAAATTTTATGCAAGATATTTTTCTTTTTATTTTTAATTGAAAGTGTGAACAATGTATTCTTTTTTATTGATTATCATCTTCATTTACATTGCCAATGGTAAAACCTTTCCTGATATCCCCCTCCCCTAACACCAACTAACCCTCCACTTTCTCCTTCCCCTTGCCTCCACTTATATGCCTCTCCACCTAACACACTCCCTCCTCCCTCCCCCTCAGTTTCCCTTTGTTGGGGCCTCTGTTGAGCCTTTACCTGACCATTCCTCCCACTGATGCCCAACAAGGCCTTCCTCTCTCACATTTTTGGCTGGAACCATGTGTGCCTCTTGGTTGATGGATCAGTCCCTGGGAGTCTTGGGTCACTGAAATCATTGTTCTTCCCATGGGGCAGTAAACCCCTTCAGCTCCTCTGGACCATCCTCCACCTCCTCCATTGGAGACCCCATGCCCAATCCATAGTTATTTGTTAGCATCTGCCTCTGTATTTGTAAGTAGGGCAGGGCCCCTCTGGAGACAACCATGGCATGCTCCTTTTGGTATATACTTCTTGTCATCCACAGTAGTGTTAGGGTTTGTTGACGGTTTATAGGATGAATCCCCAGGTAGGGCAGTCTCTGTGTGGCTTTTACTTCAGTCTCTGCTCCACACATTGTCTCCCTTATTGCCCCTGTGCCAATTTTGTTCCCTTTCTTAGAGGAACTGAAACACCCTCACTTGAGTCCTCTTTCTTCTTGAGCTTCCTGTGCTGGGTGAATTGTAACTTGTTTATTTTGAACTTTTGGGCTAACATCCACTTATTAGTGAGTGCATATCATGTCTGTTCTTTTGTGATTGGGTTGCCTTGCTCAGGATGAAACTTTCTAGCTCCATCCTTTTACCTAAGAATTTCATGAATTCATTGTTTTTAATCGCTGAAGAGTACTCCATTGTGTATATATACCACAGTTTCATTATCTGTACTCTAATCACAATTTCCTCTTCCCGATCACCACCCAGATCCTCTTCACCTCCTCCATCTCCTCACATATCTAACTCTATGCTTTCTTTCTCTGCCTTTTTAATGAACAAATAGGAAAAAATTCAGAACTTTAAAAAAGTGAAGATTAAAAATTCAGGAAATACACACATACACACACTCACACACAATAACTCACTCCCTCAAACCAAAAAAAAGCCACATAAAAATACAAACTTGGAAGCCATAACATAATAGCAAAACACTAGTAAGATTTAAAAAAATGCACAATATATTATGAGACAAAAAACATCTAGAAAACCATGATTAAGTTCATTTTGTGTTGACAATCTACTGCTGGGAATGGTACATATATTTAAGTGAGATTCCATTGGAGAATATTGTATTTTTTTTCTTTGCAAGCAGTGGTTATCAGTTGGAGATAGCTTCTTGGTGAGGGACGGGTCACTGATATATACTTCCCTTTTTAAGGATTGAGACCCCATCTGGTTTGAACCTGTGCAGTCCCTGTGCATTTTGCCACAGTCTCTGAGAGTTCATATACTCATTAATCCTCTTGTGTCTGGAAGACATGGTTTCCTTGGTGCCCTTCATATTCTCTGGCTCTTAGAATCTTTCTGTGCCCTCTTCTACAGAGTTTCCTGAACCCTGGGGACAGGAGTTTGATAGGGACATCCCATGTAGGACTGAGTGTGCCAAAGTCTCCCACTCTCTGTACATTGACTAGTTATGGGTTTATTAGTGCCCATATCTTTCAAGTCAAAATTTCTCTGATAAGGGCTGAGGGAGACAGTGCTATATGGGTGTAGCAGAATGTCATTAGAAGTCATTTTATTATTGCATTACTTTACAATAATATTTGCTGTAACTCTGTGGTATTCATGGACTATTTAATCTTAGATTCTTGACCTATCAAGTAGTGCCAAGTGTGGGTGATATTTTATTGAGTGGTCCTTATTAAATTAAACCCAAGCAAAGAGTGGTTGATAACTCCCACAACACTTATGTCACTATTGCACCAGATCATTTCAATACAAGTCTTTATAGAATTGAAAGGCAAATGTTCAGCTTCATGTGCAAACTGCAAAATCCCAGGACAGATAAATCATCTTGAAGAGTAAGAGAACTCCTAGAGATATCACCATCCCCAATTTCAAAATGTGCTACAGAGCTACAATAATGTGTAGCAGAGAATGGCCTGGTCAGACATCAATGAGAGGAGAGGCCCCAGGCTAGGGAAATGCCAGGCCAGGGAATTAGGGATGGGTTGGATAGTGAACAGCGGGAGGGGGAATGGGATAAAAGGTTTTCTGAGGGGACAGGAAGACAGGGGATAGCATTTGAAATGTGAATAAAGAAAATATCTAATAAAAATGTTTAAATAAAACAGCATGGTATTAACATAACATATATGCTGATGAGAATGAAGCCCCAGACATATCTCCACCCACTTCTCAACACAAGATTTTGAAAAAGAAGCCAAAAACACACACTTAAAAAATAAGACAGGATCTTCAATAAAAGTTGCATATCAAACTACATGACTATATATAGAAGAATCCAAATATATTCATTCTTACCACTTTGTATAAAATAACTGCAAACAGATCAAGTACCTCAGCATGAGGCCAGACATCCTGAATCCAACAGAAAAGCCAAGGGAGAACAGCCTTGAACACAGTGGCCCAAAAGGCTTTCTGAACACATCACAGGTAGCACAGATGCTAAGGATTTCTTCTTGCTTAGGATCTAGTCTGTGGAAAAGTTAATTTGACCACCAAAGTGCTGTTTTCATTCCTTATGCAATGAAACATTCTAAAAAAGAGAAAATATTATTTAACTATGTTTTGACGATAAAAGAGCTACTAAAATTTAATTTTCTTTTTTACTTTACAAGAAAAATATGGAAGATAATATCGTATCCACATATAAACAGAACACTGCTTCTCAAAGTAATTACATTTCCTCATGACAAGAATTATTGATATAAATGACTGATTTTTCTTACATATTTAATCAAAAAACTTCTTAAAATTTCAACAAATAAATCTCTGTCTAATACTTTTACTTTTGTACTAAATTTTATCTTGAAAATAAATGAAATGTATAGATTAAGTATATAACTTTTCTGGAAATTTCGTTTATTATGGATGGCACAAAAACATTTTAGATTTTTCAAAAAAAAATTAAGAACTCAATGAGTAAAATGAAAAATTATAAAGATTCAGAAAAATAAAACTCAGAGCATATTTAAACATTTTCTACTTTAAAGCAAAATTTTTGATCTTATGTTAAGTAAGATCAAAGGATAGATAATTCAGATTTTAATAGAATTTTGAAACTAGGTTCATTTCCTAGTGGTGCATTACAGCTCAGAAACATCTGAAATTCCAGTTCCAAGGGATTTGACATTCTCTTTCTGGCCTCCACAAGTACCAGGTATGCACACAGCACGCATGCACACAGGCAAGAAAAACACACATATACATAAAATGAATAAAAATTTAAAAATTTGAATAATGATTTAAAATGAGAATTATTCAAGATTCTGTCAAAATAGTGGTTTAAAGTAACAGACCTCTGGAATTACAGAGTATGGAGTCCCAGCCAAGAGTAAGCATTTCATATATATATACTTACTTAATGGATTGAAAGTGTTTTTTATTTTCTGGGCCATAAGAATTCCCTTATCCATTATCCTTGTGCCAGGAAAAATAAAATGATAATGGTATCATTTCAGTGTAAACAGAGTAGCCAATGTGCCATCTGCTCCCTGTGTCTGGATGAATGAGAGATTGGCCTTGTGCCATCCTAATGTCCCAAGGACATGCCAGTCCCCTGTCAGCAGGAAAGAATTAACTTGGTAGATTATTAAAAATTTGCCAATATTGGTGAACTGTATTGACAATTACTCTCTAATTATCTGAAATATTTTACATGAGTTTGCCTTGGTGATGAAATGCCCATTGCTATGGCAACATCAGTGGACCTTCTGGCACTGAACAGTAAGTTTCAGATCAGCATTGAGCACAGCATATTTTAGGCAGGACTTCCCGGTCCTCCAAATAGGAACCTGGGTCATTTTTATTAGTGTTTGCCTTTTACTTTCACCTGTTTGTGGCTGTCTCTACCCTATGTACCACAGAAACTTCCCTTGCTTTTCATAACAATAAGCCTCTTTCAGGCGCTTGCTCAAATCATTATCTGGATCAAGTCCGTGTCTGGCCCAAGTCAGGGTCTGTGATTTTGTGACTTTATTCAAATAAAATAAATTTGTGTCCATTCCTCCATTGAGGGACATCTGGGTTCTTTCCAGCTTCTGGTTATTATAAATAAGGCTGCTATGAGAACCCAGATGCCCCTCATTGGAGGAATGGATACAGAAAACGTGGTATATGGACACAATGGAATACTACTCAGCAATTAAAAACAATGAATTCATGGATTTTTTAGGCAAATGTTTAGAACTGGAAAATATCATCCTAAGTGAGGTAACACAATCACAAAAGAATACACATAGAATGCAGTCACTGATAAGTGGATATTAATTAGCCCAGAAACTCTGAATACTCAAGATACAATTAACATATCAAATGATTCCCAAGAAGAAGGAAGGAGAGGTCCCTGGTCCCGGAAAGGCTTGATGCAGGATTGTAGGGGGGTATCAAGACAGAGAAATGGGAGGGTGTGATTGGGGAATGGTCAGAGGGAGGAAGGCTTATGGGACTTATGGGGAGAGGGAAACCAGGAAAGGGGAAAGCATTTGGAATGTAAACAAAGAGTGTAGATTATATATATATATATATATATATATATATATATATATATATATATATATATATATATATATGTTTGTGAAAATTAGTGACTTTATTCCTCATGATGGCAAGTATGGCTTCCCAGGTTCACTGCCAAGATTTGTTTATATAATCACAATATCATCAAAGAATATTAATGTGTCTCTGGTATACTAAACGAGTAAATAATTTATAATGATTGAATTTTGAAAAAAATGAAGAACTGTCACTGTCCATCCATGATACATCATTTGCCTTCTTGTGTAAGATTTGTTGTTCTATCGTAGAACAACACAAGAAAAATTAACCAACCTCCATACTCCATGTTTTACACAATAATATTTTTATTTACACCCATATGTATGTGTGTGTGTGTGTGTGTGTGTGTGGTGGCATGTGAGTGTCAGAATGCAGATCTGAAAGTCAGAGGACAGCTGTTTGGAGTGTTCATTACCACCTTATTTCAAGGTAGCGTCTCTATTGGGTGCCCCTGCATTGGACTCCAGTAAAGGTTGACTGGGAATTGCTAGAGAATCACTGAATCCATATTCAGACTTTGCATTAGTTCTGGACGTCTTAGCCTTCTACTAGCCTCATGGTAGGTACTCAAGTGTGCAAAATAGCACTGCTTCAGGACTCATGACACAAGACTAAAAGGAGGAAAGATATTAAAAGCACACATTTTTTCATTTTATAATTTAATATGGCAGAAATATTTTCAGCTTCACACCATTGGTTTAATTCTCATTTTTAGGATATTTTATTTTCTCACTTGGCTTACTGTTTTATTTGTATGACAAAATGACATATATTTAACATAAAGACTTTGACATAAATTTCTAGTCAAATACTCAGTAGGTTTTATTTGTCTGTCAGGAATTATTTCATTTAGTAGCACTGTGAAAAAAAATCTTTACACTTGTGATGCCTGTGCACACTACTAGTGAATTCATGTTATGTATGTGGACGTATTCTGCATATATGTTTACTACACAGTTGTCAGATCTTATTTAAAATACAATTTGATAAAATAGTTGTAACTTATAAAGTAAATGTGATCATATTTATATTTAAAATGCAAAAATTTGTACTCACTGTAAATACTGTCTTATTTTTGTTGTTTCAACTATGGTATGCTTGCAGCTTCCTAATACCATCAACCTGAACCAAAACTGCATTCAACAAGAGAGCAATATCCAATGCATATGAATAATTTTAATTTAAATAAGAAATGATCAAATGATCAAGTCAATATGAGTGAGCAAGTGACTTTGTCTGAAGCATTAAATGAAATATATAAATACCATGCTTTTTTATTGTTCCATTTACAATTAAAAGTTTTCAGATCAGTTTAGTCACCTGTCCATGGATTAAGAGATAGAGTCAAGGTGTGGCATAAACACAATGAGGTTATTTAAGTTAAAGCAGACACAGAATGTACCATTTGGAAGACTATGAATGAAACAAGATCTCATCACATTATGTAAAAAAAAAGCCAGAATCACAAACTAATATTCTGTATTTTCTCAATCCAATGGACTTACCTGCAAATAAGGGGAAGATATGAAAATAAAAAGTTACCTTTGAGAATATGAATGTGTTAACAGAAAAGAAGGAGAAATGAAACAGGGTAACATATGTTGTGTCACTTGAGTGAGAAGGGCCCCAAGGCACATATGTTCACATGCTTAGTTTTCAGTTGATGAACTGTTTGGTGAAGACTAGGAGGTATCACCTTATTGGAAGGGATTTATCACCGGGCGTGTGTTTTGAGGTTTCACAAGCCCACTCTAGGAGCATTTATTCTCTCTCTTTCTGTTCCTGCTGCCTATGGATCAGGATATAAAGTTTCAGCAACTGCTACACTGCTATGTCTGTCTGCTTACTCCTATGTCTGGTTCCTGCTATGATGATAATTGATGAATGCTAGGAAACTGTAAGCAAGTCCCAAGTTGAATGATTTCTTTTATAATAACTTGGCCGTGGTATCTCTTCACAGCAATCGAACAGTGATTAAGGCAGATCAATAAATGTAAATGACATAAGAGACAGCATTTTCTTCTATTATTACTATGCACTATAATTAGGGTAAAGTAGAAATTTCACAGGCACCCAATGCATATAGTTGACCAGTAAGTGTTTATAAAAATCTCCAGGAATGGCAACATGAAAAGCTACTTTCTCAAATGTTTTTCATGTATCCCCATGCACATAACTGCAAGAGCAAGCAAAGCTTCTCCTTTTTCTTTTGTTTTCAGACTTGCATGTAAGTATTATCACCCAGTGTATATCTACATGTTCAGAGGAGGCCAAGCCATGCCTGCACTGGGGCATTTCTTATATCTAATTTTTCTCTTCCATTTGACAATCATAGTCAGAGGGTGAGACAAAAATATAAAATAAAATAAAATACCAGCAGCAACATCAAAATAAATACTTAACTTGATTGATGACAGCATACCAGGAAGGGTTTTAAAATTCAAGAGTTTGGGTATATATGTGAACTTCGTTGATTGATAAGGAGCTGAGGAACTTATGGTCTAGCATGTCCTCTTATGCTGAACACAAAGCTCAGTAATAGAGTGCTTATTTAGCATGTGTGAATGCATAAGTTTGTTCTGAGCATGAAAATGTTAAAACAAAGAAACAAATAAAATCTACTTTCAATCTGCCATATTTAGAAAATTATAAAATTCCTGGTAACAGAATCATTAAATATCCATCTATTATACATGAAGCAAAACTTAAGAAGGAATGTGAACCTAGAAGGCATGATTGGCATTTGACAAATGCATCTCATGTATCAAGTCTATGAAACATACTTCACAATTGTGATGCTGAGAGATAATGATGAGTGTATGAACTCATATTTATCCCTTTGTTCCCTTGTAATTCTGTGCATTTTAGCAATGTATCTTTATATATATATATATATATATATATATATATATATATATATATATATATATATATATATATATATATGACTCTTAAAAGTTTTCTAGATTGTTTGGGGATGGAATCTAGTCTCCAGAAAGACTGGCCATTGATTTGAAGATCATAACTTTCAAATGCTCACATTTCAGCTTCTTGAAAGGAAAGGGAAACTGGAAATTGATTTCTTCATTATTCATGTATATATGATACATTGTCCAAAACACCCTGTTAACAGTAAGAGAGTATCTGTGCTGGATACTATTTATAGGTCAGCAAGGTTGCAGATCTACCTCTACAGGCAGATTTGCCTGTGCCTGGACCAAAGATGGACTTTGGGTCATGGAGCTCTTTGTTGGAATATCCATTTATATCCTCTATAGTACATTTTATAGAATAATAAGAATGATAAGAATACAAGGTAGATAAGGAAAAAAGGGGTAGAAGAAGAAAGGGGAAAAGAATGGGTAGAAGAACAGATGGTAAGTAAAAGAATGAGAGAAAGAGGAAGATAGGAGAAAGGCATAGAGGGAAACTGCAGGAGGGAACAGAGAGAGAAGAGGATAGAGAAAGACAGAGATAAATGAAGGAAGGACAGAAGTGATATGTGATGTAGTGATGACTGAAAGTTACCCAAACAGCCATCATGTATCAAAGTACAGATACAACAGACTCAGACCACAAAGAAAACAAGATGTCCAAGCTCCTGCCTGTGTGTATTTCAAATTACTATTGTGTAACAAGAAAAAGGGGGATCCTTAGCAGGACTTGATGGAGGTACTTAGTCTACAGAGAAATAGGAATACAAATTATCTCAATTTCCTCTCAGAACACATTCAAACAAAAGCAAAAATAGAATCAACATCTGAGCTTTTAAAATAAAAGAAACTTGTAGTTGCTTGTATTATGACTGCTAATTATGTCCCCGACCAAAAACAAAAACAAACAAACAAAACAAAACAAAACAAACAAACAAAAAAAAAACTACTTACATGAGAGTGTCTGTACTAGCTTCTGGGAACTTGCCTCCCTTTTTTTCTGACTGGTAAATAAAGATACCAACAACCAATAGCTGGAGAGGACAGAAAGAGGCAAGATTTTAGGAATTCCCAGGATCGGGACCAGAAGGAAGAAGAAACGGAGAACTGCCAAGCTGGGAATGTGTTCAGGAGAGGAGAGACCCAGTGCCTAAGAGGTGCACAAAGCTGAGGGAATGTGTTCAGGAGAGGAGAGACCCAGTGCCTAAGAGGTGCACAAAGCTGAAAGGCATAGGCATCATGTTAAGGACACAGAAGAGCTCAGTCCAGAGGACTGCCTAACGGGCCCAAGGGCGGACAAGATAGAACATAGACTTAGTAAGTAATAACTCAGGATTAACTATGTGGAGGTTAGGCAGTGGCCTAGCTATCATACTGATAAAGACATATTAAAATAAGCGCTCTCTCTCTCTCTCTCTCTCTCTCTCTCTCTCTCTCTCTCTCTCTCTCTCTTTGTGTGTGTGTGTGTGTGTGTGTGTGTGTGTGTGTTTAATTATGGAAATTAAACCATTGTGGTAAGTAGTGAACCCACCCACAGGATTTAATTAAAAAATATTTCTATAGAAGCTAGAAACAAATATTCTCTCTTTTTAGATTGATTTTCCAAGTAGACATGCATTCATGTAAACTATAATCACAGACATGGCTTCCATTAAACTTGTGAATATAATATAATTGTTGAAGTCTTCTTCACTATTCCACAGCAATATATATTGTATTCAATTTCCGATTCTTTGTTCACACTAATTTACTACTAATATGTATTTAATAAAGTCAAAAACAGAGGCAAAGTAAAGGTTTTGTTAACAAAAATAGTTCTTAAAAGAAATTCTTCAGAGCGAGAAAGATCAATGCATGGCACTGAAAGCCTTTTTGAATGAGCTTGAAGAGAGATGTCAGGGAATATGCAAGAGAACACAGAGAAACAGGAGTGCCTCTTCCAAAGCCTCTGCAGTGATGGACCACTGTAGAGTGCTTAGGAAGGAAGTGTTTCAGTTTTTTACAGACAGATCTCTCTCTCTCTCTCTCTCTCTCTCTCTCTCTCTCTCTCTCTCTCTCTCTCTCTCTCTCCTCTAACACACAGACCCTCTCTGTCTTTGTGTGTGAGTGTGTGTGTGTGTGTGTGTTTGTGAACATGAGTATTGGTGAATATGTGTGCACATGTGGAGACCATAGGACAAATATCATTCCTCCTGTACCATGCACCATCCCATCCACTTACACATTCTCCCACTTCCTCTCCCTCCCATCATATCTCTCTCTCTCTCTCTCTCTCTCTCTCTCTCTCTCTCTCTCTCTCTCTCTCTCTCTGTGTGTGTGTGTGTGTGTGTGTGTGTGTGTGTCTTTCTTTTTGTGTAGGTGACAGAGTCTGTTACTACTCTCTTAGAAATCATGACATACTACTCTCTTAGAAATCATGACATAAACTAACCTTACTAGTCCCAAGCTCCCACAACCTTCTGTCTCTATGATCACAAGATCATTTCTGATTCTTTTCATATTTTTATTTCTCCTGTCTCCCAAATAAACATTCCTTTAAGATAAAATCTGTCATTATGTCCCTTAGTATTTAGCCAAGTGGAACACTAACATGAGTCCAAACAAAATTTTGCACATGGATGATTATAAAAACAACCCAGGTTGTTTATTTTTATAAATGGTTAAATATATTTGTGATTAATTGATGAATAAAACATTTAAATCCAGTCTTGGTATTGTCTATCTCTAAGAAGTTAGTCACCACTGCTTGAGAAGAGCTGGAGAAAATCTAGCTATAAATTATTGAGAGGAACCAGCTGTGTTCTAAGAGACTTTTACTATGCATGTGAAATGGGATGTCTCAAAGGACTTTTAGACACCAAAATAATTTTGAACATTGTGATAGTTTGAATGTGAATGGCTCCCAAGGGCTCCTATGTTTGACTAATTGGTCCTCAAGTAAAACTGGTTGCTGTGGATTAGAAGATGAGGCCTTCCTTAAAGAGGAAACACAAAAATGCCTTAAAGAAACACAGGAGAACATGGGTCAACAGGTAGAAACCCTTAAAGAGGAAACACAAAAATCACTTACAGAAACACAGGAGAACATGGGTCAACAAGTAGAAGCTCTTAAAGAGGAAACACAAAAAATCACTTAAAGTATTTCAGAAAAACACAAACAAACAAGTGAAGGAACTTAACAAAAGTATCCAGGATCTAAAAATGGCAGTAGAATCAATAAAGAAATCACAAAGTGAAACATCTCTGGGGTTAGAAAACCTTGGAAAGAATTCAAAGTCATAGATGAGAATCAACAAGTGAATACAAGAATACAAGAATACAAGAAATAGAAGAAAGAATCTCATCTGCTGAAGATACCATAGAAAACATTGACTCAACTGTCAAAGAAAATATGAGATGCAAAACCTTGTAGTCCTAAATATCCAGGAAATACAGGATAAAATGAGAAGTCCAAACATAAGGATTGTAGGTATAGAAGAGAGGGAGGATTTACAACTTAAGGGGCCAGTAAATATCTTCAACAAAATTATAGAAGAAAATTTCCCTAACCTAAAGAAAGAGATGCCCATGAACATACAAGAAGCCTATAGAAGTCCAAACAGACTGGACCACAATAGAATCTCCTCCTGATGCGTAATAATCAAAACACCAAATGCAATAAACAAAGAAAAAATATTAAAAGCAGTAAGGGGAAGAGGTCAATTAACATATAAAGGCAGACCTATCAGAATTACACCAGACTTCTCACAGGAAATTGTGAAGGCTAGAAGATCCTGGGAAGATGTCATAAAGACACTAAGAGAACATAAATGTCAGGCCAGGCTACTATACCCAGCAAAACTCTCAATTACCATAGATGGAGAAAACAAGATATTCCGTGACAGAACCAAATATACACAATATCTTTCCACAAACCCAGCACTTCAAAGGATAATGGGTGGAAAATACCAACACACAGTGAGAAACTACACCCTAGAAAAAGCAATAAATTAATCTTCTTTCAACAAACCCAAAAGAAGATAGCCACACAAACAGAATTCAACCTTTACCAATGAAAATAAGAGGAATTACCTTTCCTTAATATCTCTTAAGATCAATAGTCTCAATTCCCCAATAAAAAGACAAACAGACTGGATAAGGAAACAGGACCCAACATTTTGCTGCATGCAAGAAATCCACCTCAGTAACAAAGACACTCATTACTTCAGAGTCAAAGGTTGGAAAACAATTTTCCAAGCAAATGATCCCAAGAAACAAGCTGGAGTGGCAATACTTATATCGGATAAAATTGACTTTCAACCAAAAGTTGCCAAAAAAGATAAGGCAGGACACTTCATACTTATCAAAGAAAAAATCTACCAAGATGAACTCTCAATTCTGAACATCTATGCTCCAAATGCAAGGGCACCCACATTAATAAAAGAATTAATTGAAGAATAACAATGTTGGCCAACCAGATGACTCAGGGTCCTAGGGACTAAGCCATCAACCAAGGGGTACACGTGGTTTCAGCCAAAAGTTGGCAAAGGAATGCCCTATTGGGCATCAGTGGGAGGAGAGGTCCTTTGTCCTGTGAAGGCTCAATAGAGGCCCCAGTGTGTGGAAATTGAGTCTGGGTCGTGGAAGTGGTTAGGGTGGAGAAGCATATTCTTGGAGGCAGGGGGTGGGAGGATGGGTTGGGGGTTTTCAGGGAGAGGGGGAACCAGGAAGGGGTATAACATTTGAAATGTAAATGAAAAATATATTCAATTTAAAAAATCATTCATAAAAAAAGAGAAAGAGAGAAGAAGATGTGGCCTTGTTGAGAAAAATATATAACTTGGGAGGGAGCTTTGAGATTTCAAAACACTGGAGCCATTCCAGTGTCTTTGTCTGCCTTGTGTTTGTGTTTCAGAATGTAAGCTCTCAGTGACAGCTTAAGTGCCACACCTGCCTACCTGCCTGTTTCCATGTTTCCCATGGTTATGGCTCTGGACTCTCTTCCTGTGGAACTGTAGCCCCAGATTAAATGCTTTCTTCTATAAGTTGCATTGGTCATGATTTCTTTGTCATAGCACTAGAGAAATAAGACAAACATTTGATTAATAACAATCCTCAGAGTAGATAGGACTATTAGAAAAGGTTTCTCAACATTTTTTGGTATAGTGTTAAATATTAGGCTCAATAAAGAAAATTTTAAGACACAGTATTTCCTAGCAATCCACATGCCAATATCAGAATTGATGAAATCTGTAATAATTGTTTTATTACAAGGATAGTTGATATTTAATTATAATGTATGGAGTGTACAGATAAGACTTTAGTAGCTCACATTTTTACAGCCTAATTCACTTTACAACTTTCTTGAGAAAACTGGTTGCTTTGATTATTTTAGATTTTAAAAATATATAATCAAGTGCCTTATAATTTAGATATGTAAAATGAGTTTTGATTTATGTACCCCCAACCATGGAGTATCTTGATTGCTCATGAGTGAAGTAAACATTAATTTATGTTGTCATTTAGTTACAAAATAAATCACACTTGCTATTTTTGGTTCAAATGTCAGTGAAAGAAGTACTCAACAAACTTTATGCCTCTTATTCTGAGCCTATAGTGTTACTACTGCATAGATATTAGTTCATTTTGTGATCTGTCCCAAAATCAAAATACAATTAAATAAATATAATAGGACAATTGACGTAATAAAAATGTTGCATTTAACTGAAGAAGAATGAAGAACATTAAGCTCAGAGTGATTGCTCTCCCTTGAGGACCTCAGTACTCCATACCCAAGTGGCAGCTCATAACTTCCTATAACTCTAGTTCCAGGGAATCTGATTCCCTTTTCTGGTTTCTGCAAGCACTGCACACATGTGATACATACTCACACATGTTAATACATAAAATAAATATAAACACTACTATAAAAAGTTAACATTAAAATCTATCAGTGCCATTGCATGGGCCATAAATTAAAATGTTCTTAGGAAAACTATGTAGCATATCTGATTATGTTATGCTTTTTATTTGTAATAAATATATAAGTTTATGCAAATAAGCTTTCTGTCCAATGACTAGATCATAAATAACATGATTAAATTACAGAAGACATTGGTAAACATTATTTTCCTAAGAAATATCCACATGTAAAATTTTTTAGTTGTTTGACAATCATACAACCTCTGCTACAGCTCTCAAATAGCATTATTTTACAAAAATACCCACTTTTTCTACATAAAGATATGCATGGCTTTCATATATATCCAATGGCTATTGTTTCTCCTCTAGATGATATAAAGATATACTAGAAAGGGTGATGATCCTCAAGAAAATTTATTAACTTAAGCAATAACAGATATAAAATTACATAAATCTTAAAATCAAAAAGAAGTGATATAAAGGTTAATATTTCTATGAAAACACAGACACCTGTCAGGTTATGTTTGCATAATAGTTTTATAAAGGCTTCTCAGAGATTTCCTTCAGCACAAGAAGGAAACATTAACGGATGCATGGGAAGGTAATTAAAGAGTAACAAGTGTACTGTGTTTATAGCCACAAAATAGCCTCTCTTGGAACATTTACTCTAGTACAGAGGTATAGTTGAGATCAGAGTGTTGCGACACAGGAGGTCAGTTTCAAGCAACTGAAGGGATTGGAAATTACAAAACACATTTGGAGTAAGAAAATGCTCTTATTTGACAAATGTTAGGGGCTCAGAACATTTGGCTGGAAAAAGAACAGTTTAGTGTTAGTATAACCAGAAAGTTTGCAGAATGGATACACCAGTTCTCAGGTGATGCAGAGTCAAAGTCAACAAACCTGATCTGTTGTATTTAAAAGGAGAAATAATAGCTTATTTTATAGAGTGGTCAAAAGGATATATTGGAGTTGTTCCGAAACATTAAAGTAGAATTCCTCAGCCTTATCTAGAAGGATGAAAGGGGGAGAATAAATAGAAAAGTAAACACCTTGGCAGTCATATGAATTGGGGATGCAAGAATCTGATGGCAGTAATATTTTTTTGATCCACATCAATTTTGTAAAGCAAAGGAGCCAGGCAATTTTGTTGAAGAGTTTCTATAGCAATCCATATAATTGAATAGGAGCCATGGATCTAACTTATCCAATAATACAATACTTTAGACTATAAGCAATAAAAGTCCTTTTTTCCTCTGTATGTCCAACCTGGGCCTAGTCTTGTTTAGTGAAATGGCATGTTAAGTCTCTGTCACTTTCCATGTGTGAGGCACCCTGGAAATGACTATAAATACCAAATACATTATGTCCAAATTCAGAAAGCATACTTGAGAAGAAGTGAGACTTTGGAGCTGGAGATGGTTATTGAGAGTGTGTACAGGCATGTTTCCTGGGCTCCTTCTGATTCTAACTTCCTTCATGTATCTACAGACAGAACCATTAATTCTGTTTCCTCTTATGTTAATCTAAAATAACTTACTAATATAAAAAATGAAGGGCTGTAAATTACTACAGTTCTACTGTAGTGAAGTTAACAAAGAAGTAGGGATTCAAAAAACAATTCTGCAGTTTAGGTTTATACTTATAGAGGAAATGGAATCCTTACAATCCAGATAATAGATCAGGTACATAGTGAACCTAATAGAAGTTGTACGTTAAAGTGACCAGTACCATATTGCATCAGGAAATAATTTATAATAAATATAAAATTAGTTGAGACTGTCCATCCCAGCTGGTTTCATGGTTGTGAAACTTGAACTGAGGATACATAGCTGAGGACAGCTATGTATTTATTGGTCTGCTATGGTTTTTACTGGAGGATTTTGTTTTCTAGTGAGACTACACAGCAGCATGCTAGGCAGACAGGATATACTCCTACCATTTCTGTTCCTTCACTTACACAACATGTCTACTATTTACAGAGACCACAGGACTAACCTATGGGCAGTAAGCCTCAGTCATCCTAAGTACTCAAAAGCAGTGGCAGTCCAAGAGATCCCAGTGTCTGTTTGGACAAAAACTTGTCTTCAATGCAGAAATAATAGCCTCTCTCCAAGAAACACAATAACCTCAATGCATGCTCGTATTCTTGCTGACCCAAGCAATTCATGTGCCAAGAACCAACTGGAAATGTGGAGGAGAGGGAAAGGAGCCACAGAGAAACACATTATTCCTGTCTCATGTGAGGGGATGCTGGCTAACCGTGCTACTCAGAGCTAGAGATACATTTATGAAAGAAATGCTATTTTCCAAATTATTTTTTTTTCTGAATGTGGTTTTTCAGATTTCAATTTTCATGAATATGTCAAATGATGTCATTTAAAATACATATCTCCTACCATGAGATGGATTTTCTAGAGGCAAAAAATGGCAAGTTATTACCATTTTGCTTGTGCAAAAATAAGATTAGGGCTATTTAAAGGAGATTCAATTGTGGAGTTATTACTTGAAGTATAGAAGGATCCGTATAAGGTCACTTTCCCCCAGACATCAAAATTGAGGAGGATGGGAGTGTAATATCAGTATGAATAGTTGTTTTAAAAAATAATATGTATATATTTAAACCTGACCAATCCAATGCTCCTGGCAGATAATTCCAGAAGCAAATCCCAAACTGTCAGAAAACAGACATTTATCTCCATTTATTTTACCTTTGTAAGGATAAGTTACCCAAACATGGTGCAGCAGGCATGACCTGCTTTCTTTCTTATCTGTAAACCATTCATGTTATGAGTAGAAAGTATAGTGAATTGCCAATTCTTTCCACATTTGACACTTCTGCAAACATTTTTTTCTGTAAACATTTTTAAAGCTTCTTAAGATGCATTCTTTTTCATATTATTTGGAAAGAATTACAAAGTATTTTTTGGAGTGTGAAGATATTTGTGTGTGGGACTGAGTGAACCCTTAAAGCAAAGACTTAAAAACAAAGACCAATTGCACAAAAGCAACCAGAATCTGTTCAACTAGGGGTTATTGTGGGAGAGTTTTGTGATTAACTAAACTTCCATTAACCGTGTCCTTCTTACATTTTTGCTTAAAAATTATTCATTATAAAATAACACAGGACTCAGGCAGGGAGCTCAATGATGAATGCGTGCAGACTAGGTTCAGTCTCTCTCCTCAAACATACACACACACACACACACTCACACATATACACACACATGCACACGTGTGCACACATGCCCACACACATACATAACATACCTATGTATAAATATATATTCACACCAACTCACATACATACATATACACACATGTATATATGCATAAACATGTGCATATGCACATATGTATTCATATATACATATACACACAAACAAATGCACACATATTAATATAATAATAACATATATTTTCTATTTCACTTTGGTGAGATTGACCAGTTTATGACTGTGAGTTGACATAATTATGAGAATTCCCCACTGCTCTGAAAGGACTTTTAGTTGCCCAGACTGTATATGGTATAGACTTGCAATGGGAAATGGGTGATTCATCACTACTACCGCTTTTAATATGTATAGTGGCACCTGAAGGCAAGCTTTGCAAATACCTGCAGAGAATTGCCCTCAGAAGCCCAGCAGAGGATGGCCTTGTCAGGCATCAGTGGGAGAAGAGGCCCTTGGTCCTCTGAAGGCTTGATGTCCCAATGTAGAGGAATACCAGGGCAGTGAGGTGGGTGTGGGTGGGTGGGTGAGTGGGAGAACATCCTCATAGAAACAAGGGCAGGGAGATGGGATGAGGGTTTATGGAGGAGAAACTGGGAAAGGAGATGGCATTTGAAATGTAAATAAATAAAACAACCAACTTTTTTTTTTAAAAAAAAGTATATCATACACTTGAGGCACAAAGGAGAGTTTTACAGCCAAATTTTTTTTTATTATTTTAAACAGTTAGGATTAAAATAGCAATTATTTTTTGTCAAATTATAACAAAGAATTATGTTTTATTGCAAAACACGCGTGGTGACTTGAAGGCCAGCAATATATTCTCACAATTAAAACAGTTAATAGCCTGAGCATTCTGTAATCTCCATTAGAAAGATTTTGGTAGATTTGGCTTCTTATTGTCTTCTGTCTTTGTATTCTCTCTCTCTCTTTCTCTCTCTGTGTGTGTGTGTGTGTGTGTGCATGTGTGTGTGTTGTGTATGTGTGTACATGTGTTGTATATTAAACTGTTTAATCTATTACTCTCCATTTATTTCCTAGTCTTAAATTAAATTTGATTGAAAAGCCAATGTGACAGCCGCACTTCCCTCCCTCAATTCCTATTCTCTTTTTCTTTTCTTTTCCTCTTCTATTCTTCTCTCTGTGTCTTTCCTTTCCTTCACACACACACACAAAAAACATTAATATTGAGTTTTTTTCTGCTTCTTCTTTTATGAAATAGAGGTTAATTTCTTTTTCATCATTCCTTGATCATGACCTCCATGTTCTTTTTTTTTTTAAGATTTATTTATGTATATGAGTATACTGCAACTGTACAGATGGTTGTGAGCCACCATGTCGTTGCTGGTAATTGAACTCAAGACCTTCAGAAGAACAGTCAGTGCTCTTAAATGCTGAGCCATCTCTCCAGCGACTTCCATGTTCTTTTAACAAGTAAAGCACTAGAAACTTTTGCTGAGTTTCTCTTGTAAAAATCATTTCAGCTGGTTGCTAAGAGCCAAGAGAGTCACATAGTCATTCATGCAAACTCATTGTGAGAGTCATTCTATGGTTGTCACTGATATTTTGTTCCTGTGAAGTCACTTGGCGACTATTAATATCGTGAGAATGAGTTATTTTACATAATTCAACTTAGTTGAATTTAGTATAATTGATATGGATGTTTAAATATTTCCTCAAAGCTCTTGAAAGATACTCAGTATGGAACTCAATTAGGTCAATATTCACAAAGCATTGTCTAAGGAGGGCTTAGAGAGGAGTTAGCATATTTAGTGCTGTGCATTTCCATGTCTTCTGGAGTGCAGTGTTACTCCTTCCTAAATCTAAATGCCCTTTACATACATACATGGTTGGATGAAAATTCTAGCAAGATTCTCAATAGAATGATTTTTGCTTCGTGAGACAGGTTCATATGTATCTCAAGCTGGCCTTGTACACATCCTTTGTCTTTAAAGATATATTGTCTACTTCTATGTCCTCAGAGGAAGATATAATCAGGAACAAACTTGAGGTCTCTTATCCATTCAAGTCTCTCCAGATCAGCTTCCCCTCCCATCTCTGTGTTCCAGTCTCTCTCTCTCTCTCTCTCTCTCTCTCTCTCTCTCTCTCTCTCTACCTCCCTCCCTCCCTCCCTCCCTCTCTTACATTTATTATTCTGCTCATTTCATGCCAAGGCTTTCAACTTAAATTCCTGAGATTTTTGTGAAGCAAGTTTGTATTTACAACTTATTTTTTCTGCTGTATTTAAAATAAAGAATCTTCAGAGATTTCCATAAATGTGTTGTGAACATCAGCTCATTCTCTAATTAAAATCTGTGGTTGATCCATGGCATTGGTAACCCTCCAGAGAACAGATGAATCATACATTCCCATTTTCTATATAAAAAAATACAAGGCAGTCAGTTCTCATCCAACCAGCAACTCAGCATTCTTTTCTACCCTGGGATGCTTGCATTTTCTTTTCAGTTTTTTTTTTTTTTCTGAAAGTAACTTTTAGTGTCAATTGAAATAAAGTTAATTGATATATAGAGGTTTCAGTACACTAGATGATTGAATTAACCAAAGAAACTATGTGACCATTAAGCTTCCATATAAAAATAGATATCCTTTTACGTTTGAGAAACAAATTTTGTCCTTGAGTGCTCTAGGAGAGTTCAAGTGGAACAAAAGCTCACAAGAGCCTTGTCCCCACCACTTTATTTTGCCTTAGAAAAATAGATTCATGGCAGAGATTCAAAGTTGACATTTTACAAGAGCCCAATTTTAACATTTGTGTAGCTTTAAAGGAAAAAAACTTCTAAAGTTATCATGATCCCTGCCATGATGTTTAGACTCCAATTACCTGAATGGAAACCTGAGAAGTTTTATTAAAAATTGAAGATAATTTACTGCTTCCAGTCACCAAATTTTCCTTCCTGTATAGCTGTCCTGTTGCTTTTAGCACAAAGATATTTCTAATCATCACTGTAACAACTATACATAGTTTTAAATGTTGAAGAACGTTCTGAAAGTGAAGAGTTTGGATTTATTTTAAGGCATTTTGGGTTCTTGGGAAGCATAATTTTAAATCATGAATAATTGAGTTCTTTGTATTTTTACATAATATCCAACATTTACTGAAAAAATGGAGCAAAGTGGTTTTGCTTGTTAAACAGAGATTAGATCAATAATTCATGAACATCTGCAGAGAATGATTGCTAAATTGTGTGCATGTCACAAAAACACTGAATGAAAGCCATAATAAGAAATTATGTTCATCACTGCACATTAGAATAGTTTCTCAAACCCGAAATGATTTAACCTACCTTAGTTCCAAATCTATGCTCAATAGCCCACCTGAAAGTTATTTTCTCTCCAACTGCTAATATTTTAAATAAATATGTTATATAGTATGAGAGGCAATTGTGTCATTATTATAACATAAAAGTAACAAGGAATAACCATTCACATGTAAAGGACACAAGAGTCAGGAAAACAGGAATTAGAGGAATGTAGAAAGAGGGAATTCACTTTCCAGCTTAGGTGAATACATTCCGTGTGATGATTCTCTCATCCTGTACTTTTTGCCCTCTCCCCTTTAACCTTTGTAACAACAATGGCCTTATTTTATTTTCACCAAACATGGCCATATTTCATCATCCTTAAAGAGTTATTTTGTGAAATAATTTAGAAAAATAAATCAGAACCTCCTTATACATTCCTGACAAGCACGAGGAGCTTATGGTAGTTTCTTAATGAAAAAGACATATTGAATAAAACTTTTTTAAAAATTAGATATATTCTTTATTTACATTTCAAATGTTGTCCCCTTTTCTGGTTCCCCCCTCCCACGCAAATCCTATAAGCCATCTCTCCTTCGCCAATCAACCCTCCCCCGCTTCCCTGTACTGGCATTCTTCTATACTAGGACATCAAATCTTTCCAGGACCAAGGGCCTCTCTTCCCTTCGGTATCTAACAAGACTATCCTCTGCTGTCTATGTGTCTGAGACATGGGTAACATGTCCCTAAGCTCCCAGGGACTTGTGGATATCGCTAATAGTGTCTGGGTTTTATAACTGTATATGGGATGGATCCCTAGGTGGTGTATTCTCTGGATGGTCTTTCCCTGGGACTCTGCTTCACTCTTTGTCTTAGTATCTCCTTCTGTGTATATTATTTCCTGTTTCTATAAAGAACTAGAGTATACATACTTTGTTCTTTCTCCTCCTTGGGCATCATTTGATATGTGAAATGTGTTTTAGGAATTCCAAGCCTCTGGGGTAATATCCACCTATAAGTAAGGATTTACCATGTGTGTTCTTTTGTGATTGTGTTATTTCACTCAGGATATTTTCAAGTTCCATCCATTTGACTAAGAATTTCATTGTTTTTAATGACTGAATAGTACTCCATTGTATATATATACCACATTTTCTGTATCCATTCATCTATTGAGGGACATCTAAGTTCTTTACAGCTTCTGGCTATTATAAATAGGGCTGCTATGAACATAGTGGAACATGTGTCCTTATTACATGAAAGAGAATCCTCTGGGTATATGCCCAGGAGTGGTATAGCAGGGCCCTCAGTAGTATTATGCCCAATTTTCTGAGGAATCACCAGACTGATTTCTAGAGTGGTTTTACCAGTTTGCAATCCCACCAGCAGTGGAGAAATGTTCCACTTTCTTTACATCCTCTGCAGAACCTGCTGTCTCCTGAGTTCTTTATCTTAGCCATTCTGACTGGTGTGAAGTAAAATCTCAGGGTTGTTTTGATTTGCATTTCCCTTATGACTAAGGATGTTGAACATTTCTTTAGGTGTTTCTCAGCCATTCAATATTCCTCAAGTGAAAATTCCTTGTTTAGTCCTGTACCCCATTTTTAATAGGGTTCTCTGGTTCTCTGGAACCTAACTTCTTGAGTTCCTTGTGTATATTGGATATTAGCCCTCTGTCGAATATGATAGCATACTTAAGTGAACCAAAAAACTAGAGAACTCCTACACATGATAAACAACTTTAGCAAAATGGTCGGATATAAAATTAACTCAAGCAAATCAGTATTCTTCCTATACTCAAAGAATAAACAGGCTGAGGAAGAAATTAGGGAAATGACAACCTTCACAATTGTCACAAACAATATATAGTATGTTGGTGTTACTCCAACCAAACAAGTAAAAGATCTGTATGACAAGACCTTCACGTCTCTGAAGAAAGAAATCAAAGAAGACCTCAGAAGATGGAAATATCTTCCATGCTTGTGGACTGGAAGGATTAATATAGTAAAAATGGCCATTTGCCAAAAGCAATATACAAATTCTATGCAATCCCCATCAAAATCCCAACTCAATTCTTCATAGAGCTAGAAAGAGCCATTCTCAAATTCATCTGGAATAACAAAAACCCCAGGATAGTGAAAACTATTCTCAACAGTAAAAGAATCAGTATCCCAGACCTCAAGCAGTACTACAGAGCAATAGTGTTAAAAAAAAACTGCATGGTATTGGTACAGTGACAGGCAGGTAGATCGATGGAATAGAATTGAAGACCCAGAAATGAACCCACACACCTATGGTTACTCGATCTTTGACAAAGGAGCTCATTTCATCCAGTGGAAAAAAGATAGCCTTTTCAACAAATGGTGCTGGTTCAACTGGTGGCTAGCATGCAGAAGCATGCAAATAGTTCCATTCTTATTCCCCTGTACTAAGCTCAAGTCCAAGTGGATCAAGGGCCTCCACATAAAACCAGACACACTGCAACTAACAGAAAAAAGAAACTGGGGAAGTGCCTTGAGGACATAGGCACAGGGGACTATTTCCTAAACAGAACCCCAATAGCCTATGCCCTAAGATCAAGAATTGACAAATGGGACCTCATAAAATTACAAAGTTTCTGTAAAGCAAAGTATACTCTCAATAGGACAAAAGAGCAACCAACAAATTGTGAAAAGAGGTTTTTTTTGTCTATGCAATAAAGATTGAAGCTCATTTTTCATCTAGAATAAGTGAGTTCTTTCTGTACTGGTGCTTGGTCTTTTACTCCATATGCATATGTAAATATAGATGTGTGTGTAAGTATGTAATTTTGAGAATGTATGTGTGTGTGTGTGTGTGTGTGAGTGTGAAATTGTGAGAAGGCATACAAACTGGGCCCAACTGAATTTGTGTGGAAATATGTAACTGAGAACTCTGCATGAATAAAGCTGTGTGAGATTATGCATATTCGCTTATGTAAAAGTTTTTCTTTCTGGAAGTGTTATTCTCTTCTCCTGATTCAACAGAATTTTATTGCTCCAAACTTCCCCCTAGCCTGGCAAACAAGAGGCATCTGAACAATAGGGAAAAGGCTCTAGCAACAAATCCTTTACTAAATGTCCTGCAGTTTTAGGATGATGTGCTAAGTGATCTAGACTGTAGTCTCTGTCTTCAGAGAAACAGAGAAGGCAGGTCAGCTACAGTAACTTAGTAACTTAGACTTAGATAAGTAAACTTTTTACTATATACCAACCCTAAAATTCTCATAAGACAAAGTCTTACACCAGAATTTCGTAAAACCAAGTCTTACCCCCACCGACATTCTTCACCCTCACCACTGCCTCAAGAAGAAGCAACAAGAAAGAAGAAACACCTCCCAGCTGGGGTGGCCCCTGACAATACTTATTTTTTGGTTCTTTGTGAAATTTCAATCATGCACCCCAAATCTACTCATCTCACCCTCCCCTTGTACATGCAAGGTGGAGACCTTTGCAACCCACTCCCCAAGAGGAAAAATAAATCTCATTGTGGAAGCTGTAGTATATCACATTATGTCCTACAGATGCCTTCTTTGCTTACAAATGTTCATTGCAAGGACTCATGGGTGTGTTTTGAGACCTCTGACTTCTTCTGTTTTGTCAGTACTAGAACCTTACTGAGACTCTTCTCAGATAATCCTATCATGGAAATCCTATAGTTGTGGATCTGTAGAACTGGTTTCTTCACGTACTGTAGCAGTTCATTGATAGGTATATGTTTAGGTATACCAATTCAAGACCAGCATCTGGGCCTGAGTGGTCATTCCACCAGCTCTCCCCCCATACTCATCCTTGGATTCACCTTACCTATAACCCTCACATCCAAGTCAAACTCTAGTATGATGCTCAGGTAAGATTCAGGGTTTTCTCTTCCCAGTGCTAATGCAGGCTGTGGGGAAAGGTCAGCTCTCCTGCCTGCTGTATACGGCAACATGTTATTTGGGCACATCTTTCTATTGTCCGTGTCACCACATGGGCGACAAGTGTTGGGGCAAATTCTCCCATGTTCATCCACAGGGGAGACTGGCTTGCTTATCTCCCTAGCACCAAGGTCAGCTCTACTATGCTGCCTAGACAAGGTTCAGGATCCATTCTCCCAAGTGCAGCTGCTGGTGATGGACAGGGCCTGCTTTTCTGCTCTCCTCACCACAACGACCACGTCTCCTCCCTGCTGTAAGTAGTGAAGGGCAAGGGAAAAGGAGTGTATCTATCAGTTATCCAAGCCACTTCAGGGGAGATGAGTGTGAGAGTTAGTTCTTCCACACTCATATCCTGTATCCTCAGAACTTGCTTATCTGCATCCTGGGTAATGTGTCAGCCTGCTCTCCAGAGTACTGTGACTGGCTATCGGCAGGCTTAACACATTAATTCTGTTAATCTGTACCTTTTTATTAAGGAATTGACATCACTGATATTGAGAGATATCAATGGCCAATGATGGTTAAATCCTGTCTTTTTGTTGTTATTTCTATTGGTGGGGGTGATGTGGGTATGTCTATGTGTGTTGAGAGCATGCATGTGGGTTTTGTGTTTTCCTTCTTTTGATTTTTTGCATCTGTGAAATTATTTATTTATGTTTTTATTGATAAAATTAACTTTCTTTGTTTTAATTTTCCACTCAGTGCCTTTCTTTAAATCTAGATGTGTGGAACTATATTGTTAACACTTTATTTATCACAAAATAACATGTTTTCTCCATTTATGGTGATTCTAAATTTTGCTGCATCTAGTGGTCTGGGCTTGCTTCTGTGGTCTCTTAGAATCTGCTATGTATCTCTCTAGGTCCTCTAGCTTTTAGAATCTCCACTGACAACTAGTCAGGAGTAATTCTGATAGGTTTATTTTTATATGTAATGTGGTCATTTTCCCATGCAGCTTCTAATATTCTTTATTTATTCTGCATGTTTAATGTTTTGATTATTATGTGGTGATGGGGCTTTTTTCTGATCCAATGTATTTGTAAGTCTGAATACTTCTTGTAACTTCATAGGCATCTTGTTATTAAGTTAAGAAAATTGTCCTCTATGATTTTGCTGAAAATATTTTTTTTTGGATCTTTGAGCTGGAATTCTTTTCTTTTATTCATATTATTCTTTACTTTGGGATTTTCATAATGTTCCAGATTTCCTGCATGTTTGTGTCATGAATTTTAAGATTTAACATTTTCTTTGATGATATATCTAATTCTTCTATTTTATCTTCAATGCCTTAGATTCTTTCTTTTATAATTAGGTTGATGATACTTGTGTCTATACTTTTGGTTCTTTATTCTTTCTATTTCAGGACTTAGAAAATTTTATTCATTTCATTAAACTGTTCTGTGTGTGTGTGTGTGCTTCTTGTCTTTCATGAAAGATTTATTAATTTTCTTTTAAAGAACCTCTATCTTCCTCTTAAAGTTGGTTTTAAGGTTCTTTTCATGTAAGGCTCAGTGCAGTAGTGTAGTGCAATACCAGAAGAGGGAAGTTGGAAGGGGTGGATGGAGGAACAGGGGGAGAGAAGAGGGCTTATGGGGCTTTTGGGGAGTGGGAAGCCAGGAAAGGGGAAATCATTTGAAATTTAAATAAGGAATATATCAAATTAACCAAAAAAAAAAAGGTTCTTTTCATGTGTTCTAGTGGTGTTGCCATATTCCGGGCTTGCTATAGTAAGATAGTTGGACTCTAGTGGCAACATATTTCCCTAACTGTTGTCAATTGTACTCTTGTATTGATGTCTAGGCATCTGGGGTTGTAATGATTATAGGTCTAGGTGCTGATTTCTAAATTTGTCTTTGTTGAATGTGTGTTTTATTCTTTGCTTTCTGTTTCCTTTAGGATTTTCTGGCCAGTGTGCTCTCTGATTGAGAAAATGGTCTCTATCCAAGTTGAGAACTGAACTTCTAGACTTCTGAGGAATGGGTATTTTCAAGTAAAACAGAAAGCCTCTGTCCAAGTTAGGTGTCAGGGTATGGGAGGAGGAATTATGGAAGTATTCATGATAAGGTGAGAGGAAACTAAGGGAGGGAGTAAGGGGAATGCCTTAGTGGGCACCCTACTTAAAGTTCCAGGGCTCAATGTGGCCACTGGTGCAAGAAGTAGCTCTGCTACAGTTGGTGGACTGAGACATGGAGAGGAGGAGAGAGAGGGACTGTGAATAGTCTGGGTAGGGACACAGGAGTGGTGTCTGTCTACCAGTCTACTTGGATTAGTCATGTTTGGCATGTCCTCTGTTTGAGAAAGGGGACCTCTACCTAAATTGGGAATTAAGACATGGTAAGGAGGCTGGGATGGAGTATTTGGAATAGGATGGTTAGACACTGGGTGAGTGGTAGGACTTTACAGTGGGTGGCCTACCTGGAGTTCTAGCTGCAGGCATGGTTTCTGGTAAAGCAGGGAACCTCCTCTGGATTTGTAGCCTCAGACATTAATGACAAGGGAAAGGATGATTGAGGGTAGGTTCAGAAGCCACTAGGAGGGTTTGTGGGGGTGGGGGAGGCATCCATAGACAGGCAGTCTACCTAGAGTTCTGATGGCTGTCCTGGCCTCTTGTCCAACATGGTGCTCCTCCATGAGTTGGGTGGGGACGGCGTGGTTGTATTTTCTTAAAATGTCCTGCAGACTTATAATTGACAATAAGAGACATTAAAGGCCTCTTTGATAACCCCTAACACCAAAAGGAAATGGTCCATAAAGGAATCCAGAAGAAAGGAGTCTTTCAAAATTGTGATAAAGTTGCAGAACTACAGTACTTCACAGTTGATGGCTTAGGCTGAGAAGTTATCTTTAAGACAGTGGTTATTAGGAGTTTGACCATATTTCGGTGAGTATATGGGCAACATAAATTGGACTTGGTTTTTTTCCTTTAAAATGGAAGGGCACAAATATGAGAGGAGGATGAATGAGAAGCAAGCATGATTGGGGTACATTGTATAAAATTCTCAAACAATCAATATCATAGAGGTTTTGTTTTTGTTTTTGTTTTTGTTTTTGCTGTGAAGAGACTACAGAGATACATGAAGAAAGAAATTATCGGGGCTGGCTTAGATTTTCAGGCTTTAGTCTATTATCATGAAGGTGTGGAGAATGGCAGACATAGTGCTGGAGAAGCAGAGAGTTCTATACCTTGATTCACAGGCAGCAGAAGGAGACTGCTTCACTGAGCATAGGAGACCTCAAAACCTGCCTCCACAGTGACACACTCCCCACAACAGGGCCAACCTATTCCAACAAGGCTTTATGTCTTAACAGTGCCACTCTGTATGGGATATAAATTCAAACACATGAATCTATGCAGGCAAAACCTATTCAAGACACCACAATCAATAAAAAATATTATTATTATGTTGGCAAAAAATAAAAACTGACACACATGCACGCACACACACACACATACACACACACACACATCTATTTTAAGGCAAACAAATAGTACACAATTGTTGTGGATTGCCCTGTGCTGTTTGTATTTTGATGTTAATTCTGATTACTCAAGAAGGGCTACCCAGACCAGGAATAGGTTTCAAACACAGGTGATTTCATTTGAAATTTCTCCTCAGTTTAATTGACCGAATAAAGGCTAGAGCCTGTGACTGGGCAGTGGAAGGGAAAGAGGGGGCTGGAACTTTTAGAGAGGAGGAAGAGAGGAAGACAGGAAGGAAACGAGGAGATTGAGGAGACAAAGGAAGATGGAGGAAGAGGAGATGGAAGTAAGATGGAGTAGAACTAAGTGGCCTGGAGAAGCCACAAGTAGCAAGGAATCTCATAGCTGGGGAACAGAGTAGTGTAGAGGTAACTCTGCCCAGTCTAGATATGCAGCCTATAAATATTGTAACTGAGTTGTGTGTTCTTTGCATGGGCTTATTGGGGTTGAAGATTTACCACAACACGAAATAACTTCTGATATTATTTTTTTAAAAAAAGTTAAATATTTTCCCCATTGAAATTATTTTTATTCAACTTAAATTTTTAATCTGTTCATTTACAGTTACTACACTATAAAAATAATCATAATAACTTTTAAATCTAAAAGTCTTGGTTCTTTATTGAATGATAGTTTAAAGGGTACATAGGATGGAGGTTTTTAATTGCAATGAAGGTTTATATTTCCTATGAAAAGTTATGAACCTCCAGTGTAGGTATACTATGGACCTGCAGCCAGCAAAGGCAATAATTTTGAAGAAATGTCTCACTGCGGAACTTAACTGTTTCTCTTGATCCTAATGTCACCCTACTTTACCATCCCTTCCTCTAGAAGAGTTTACTCCCTAAGAAAAAATCCTTCTCTCAAGTCTGTTGTTTGTGCTTTATATACCTGAAGATGTTTGAGTCAGAAATTTTGTATTTGTTAGAAATGGTGGAAATGGTGAATCTGTGTCTCCTTGTGGCCTCCTGGTTATGTGTCTTTTTAATTTTTTTTATTAAATTTTTTAAAAATTTTTAATTAAATTTTTAATTTTAATTTTAATTTTAATGTCTCCTTAAAACTGAAGCACTCAGGCTTCAGAGTCTTCTAGATATCCATGGTTGTGTGCCTTTCTCACACTTCTCTTTAGTCTTTCATCCACAGTAAAATCCTTAAAACACAGCCAAGGCTTACATTTCTGATCTAACTCTTTGGGAACTGAGGTTTTTGATATATGGACATCCAATAGTCTTTTTTGAATCCTCCATAGTTTAGCCTTAATAATTTTCACTATAATACATGGATTTGGACCTTCCTTGCTCAATTTTTTCTCCAAACTTGTTCTCATTTCTACTTGTTCCGGTAAGTTCAGCTACTTAAAAATTATTATGACCTACTATGAATCAATGTTTTATTAATCAATTTCACAGCTTTTTATTTTCCTCCCATCAAACAGATGGTATGCCTTCACCACACGAACATGCTTGTTTGTAATTTCTTAGGAATCTCACCTCAAACTTGCCTTAGTGTCAACTTGTTGAAATGTTCCAAATTACAAACACATATAAACATATTTCACGTGCTCTACATCTTTGCATTGAAAGATCTAAAGTGCTACACAGATGATATAATTCCATTTTTAGGGTGACATAGCACATATATTTTTTTCTAATATTTCTCTGTCCTCTTGTAATACAATCTTCATTGTATCTCTTCTCTTTAATTTAATGAGATAATAAAGTATATTCTATCTGCAACTGTTTCTATCCCTTACATGGTAAACAGGGATGTGTTTGCTTTCTTAGTATAAAAAGTGTTGAGGTTGTTTATTACATGGTTTCTTTGTAAAATCTATTTGTATTGATAAATTTTTTTCTACTTTTAGTGGAAGTAGAAATACACTCTTCTGCTGGATGATATACACTATATAAGTTACTCCTCTTTCCTCCTAATGGAAGGCAGAACTGTCAAACATCTCACACAGCTAAACACACCACATCAAGTATTCCTATGCTTTATGTGCTGTAAATGTAAATATACTATATATAAATATAATATGTATCATCTATATTATACACAAAATATAACTTAGCTGAATTTTTTAACTATTTAATAGCAATGTAATCATTACCTGAAAATTATATAAGATATTTACAGTTTATTGATTTATTAATTCCTATATCATATTTCTTTATCTAAGTTTCTTTTATTTTTGTATAGACTAGAGTTTATTCCGTGCCTGGGGGAGGGGGATTTAGAGGGTAGTAGAGGCAAAGAAAGGCAGAGAGAAGGAAAGAGTAGAAAAGTAGAGGAAGGGAAGAGGAAAAAGTAGAAGAAGGGAAGGGGAAAAGTAGAGGAAGGGAAGAGCCAAGAGGGCAAAAGAGAAGCAAGTGGGAAGCAGCAGTAACAGAGTAAGCGTTCTGAGTTTCTTAACTTAAATATTCTCCTATGTCTATTTCACATTGTGCTTTTTTAATTCTTGGTTACCATAGCACCACATAATAAATTAACAAACACATCATCTTTCATTTTCATCTTTTGGGATACTTCATGAGACTACTTAAGATTTACCCTCTGTAGAATTCTGAGGAGAAGAGAAATGAAGAGATGTTTGCCATTGTTTCTGGGGAGGTACTCAGGAATGTATTAAACTGCTGGCTTTAGTGTTATCTTTATAAAGCTCACTTGGAGTCACCTGCTATAAGACCAACCAATTTAATACCCCAAACCTCTGCACACAATTATTTTATCCAGTGTACAAACAACACAACTATTTCTTGAGTATGTAAACCTATGTTATTTAACTGAATTTTCTTACATGAATATGGAAAGTGCTCATATTTTCATACTTACTTCACTTTGCCTGTCCCAAAAAACTTATCAGTGTTTCCACATCAAACTGTAACTTTTACTAAAATAAGTTATTCTTTTTCTAGCATATATCTGAAAAGTTGGACATTATCTATTTAAACAATTTTAGGCAGGTTTATCCAGGGAATTGAAGTGTTTCTTTCTAATACTATTCTTCAAACAAGATTCCTTTGTGTTCTTTGTTAATCTGTTTAGACAGTCACAATAAAAATAAACAACCAAACCCCATATTTCAGGGTTAAATGCTGTGTCCTGCCTAGCCATTCAGATAAGCATCAATAACAGAATGGCACCTGTCATTTCATTTGTTTATAAATAAATCAAAAGAAACCTGAAATTGCCTTTGATAGAATTGTTCACATTTCTGACTGGTATTTTTGTGTATTTCTTTAAATTTATTTATGAATTCCTGAACAAAATACATTTAACTATGGCATCATTATGTGGCCACCTGTCCACAGCAATTTTGCCATCAATTTTCTCTAGCAGAAAAGGTTTTGTTTCTTTCAGAAGAATGGTGTCAGTGAACAGCTTATCATATCCCTGGCGCTGATCTTTGGTGTTCCTACTTTCATGAATATTGTCATACAAACAAATGGACTGGGGGGGACGACTAAAATTCAACACAAAAATATCATTTTCTGTTGGTCATTTATGTCCACATTTCAAATTGATTTACTTTACATTTTAAAATCAATTTTTATTTTGTATGAATGTGTTTTAGTGAATTTATGCCTGCATACACTTGTATGTGTGTATGTGTAAGTATTTGTGTTCTGAAGTTAGAGAGGATGATAGGCTCCCTAAAGCTAATGTTGCTGTGACATGGGCACCAGAAGATGAACTTATGTCCTGTTCACAGCAGCAAATGCTCTTCTACTGTTTAAAATTGTTGAGATTATAATATAATTCTATTTAATTATAATATTTAATAATATTGTAATTATAACCTTGTAACTATTGCAATTAACATTTCTTCCTCCCCCTTCCCCTCTAAACCCTATGTTGTACTCGTTTACACTCTTCTTAAAATTGATGGCCTCTTTTTTCACTTCTTACTATTTTTATGCTCTACTGGGTGATTTTAAGTTCATTTGACAGAAGAAAAAACAGTGATTCTCAAACTTTCATACAGTTTCTCATGTTGTGATGATCCCCCAAGAGAATTATTTTCATTGTTCCACTATAACTATAATTTTGCTACTAACATGAATCATAATGTAAATATCCACATTTTCTGACGATTTTAGGTGTCCCCTGTGAAAGGATCAATCTACCCTAAAGGGATCTGTAATCACAGATTGAGAACCACTGAGCTAGAGAGGAGGTAGCCACAACTGAGAAAATATCTTCTTAAGAACTTGGCACTGTCTTAATTAGTGGTAAATAGGGGAGGGTCCAGCTTGTTGTGGGTAAGTAGTCTGAAACAAATCAAGCAACACGTCCATGGTATTCTATCACTCTACAGCTATGAATAAGAAGACTTGGTGAATGAGCTACTTACTACTGATTTATCCTTGTTCACCCAAGATCTTCTGAATTTCTGCATGAGCTAGAATACAAGAACACAATACACTGTTGCTTCCATTGTTTAATATAATAAGTCAGACTTCATTGTCATTTTACCAATTGTACTGGGTATATTTTAAATATAACCATCATTTTGCTTCTTCACATCCAATGCCCCAATCTCATCCCCAGGTTTACAGAAGACAGCCTTTACTGAACCCTTGTTCCCATGTCCTGTGAATCCTAGTGATTTTCTCTTTATAACATTTCTCCAGTTATGCATTGCTTTCTCCTAATTGCCGAACCCAGTAGGCATTCTCTGCTAACACAAAAGCTGCTCCTGCCCAGGATAACAGTCTTGAGAGCAGATCCACCTTTCTCCATTTGTTCCTCCACATCTCCCCAGTCTCCTCCACATGTCTGTAGCAGAAAGCCTGCTGTGATCTCCCTTTCAGATGTCTCAAACAGATTACAAATATTTTCTTCCCCAGTTTTTCTCTCCCCAATTCATCCCATAATCCCAGAATCCAACAAGAATAGGACTTTACCTGCTGAGCAGGCCAGGAAACAGGTAAACTAATTGAAGACCTTCATTACACCTTTACTCCACACTCAATTCCTCAGTTTCATCCCAATCTCTGCAACAGAATTCATGTTTCTGTCTTGCTTCCCTCTCTGGCACATGTTCAGAAGTTACTACAAACCTTTTCCTTATAACATCACTTTCCCCACTGATTACTTTAGCACACCTCAAAATTTAGCAGGCAAACTATGCTAATCCATAGACCATGTTTGCCAAGAAAGTAGGTAGGCTGTCTGTAGATCTTGCCTTCTCCTTCTATTCCTCTAGTGGTAATCCCCAGTTTCATTTTCAGTGCCATAGGAGATCATCTGGGGTAAGCACTTCACTGACTCTGATCTCCTTTCAGAGATAAAATGAGTTGTTCTTAGTTGAACACTCTGTTCTCCTGTCTCCTGTGAACCCCTTCAAATGTCTAGCCAATTTCCATTCTCTAGTATCAGTTCCCTATATTGCCAATATACATCTTTAGCTGGAACTTCTAGTAGCCACAGATGAGTCCAAAGAAAATTTCGTACTAGGCAACACACAGACATCATACTTCTGGAAATAATAAATAAGAAAAAACATATAAAAACCAGAAAGAAAAAAATACACCCACCCAACAAAGGTAAATCCAGAAGTTCTAGTTTCTAGACCTGTAATCATCCCAACCCCAGATACCTAGACAAAAGTATAAAAAGAGCCAGATAACTTACCTCCATAACACAGCAGGCCATGAGTACCCCAGCATAGCCGAAGGACAAGAAAAGGAATGTAAATCACTTTTATGAGAATGATAGAGGGCCTTGAATTGGAAATCAATGAAGCCCTTCAAGAAATCTAGGAAAACACAAATTAACAGTGGAGGAAATTGAATAAAATAGTTCTGCATATGTAGAAGAGGATGGCCTTGTTAGACATCAAAAGGGGAAGAGACCCTTGGTCCAACAAAGGCTCAATGCCTCAGCATAGGGTAATGCCAGGACAGGGAAGCAGGAATGGGTAGGTTGGTGAGCAGGGGGAGAACTGATGGGTTAGGTTTTCAGAAGGAAAACTAGGAAAGGGGATAGCGTTCGAAATGTAAATAAAAGATGTAATAAAAAAGAAAAGAAAGAAAACACTGCTCAAATCTGAAAATGGAAATAGAATCAATAAAGAAAACCCAAGGGAGTTCTGGAAATGAAAAATTTAGGAATTTAAACAGGAACTACAGAGAAGAGCTTCACTAACAGACTATAAGAAATTAAAGAGAGAATGCCAGGCATTGAAATTAAGATATGAAAAACAGATACATCAGTCAAAGAAAGAGTTACATCTAAAATATTCTTCATACTAAACGTCTAGAAAATCTGGGACACAATGAAAAGACCAAACCTAAGAATTTAAAAATAATAGGAATAGAGAAAAAAGAATGCCAGGTCAGAGACCCAGAAAGTATTTTCAATAAAACCATGGAAGATTTTCTAACTTAAGACGAGATCCCTATAAAGCTTACAGATCACCAAACAGATTAGAACAGAAAAGAAAGTCCTCTCACCACATAAGAACCAAACACTACATACATGGAACAAAGAATATTAAAAGCTGCAAAGGAAAATAACCACATAGCATGTAAAAACAAATCTAAATTACACATGATTTGTCAATGAACACCCTAAGATCCAGAAGGACATAGATAGATACAAAGAAGATTCTAAGAGATCACAGATGCAAGCCCAGACTTCGATAGCAGAAAAAAATTAGAATCATCATAGCTGTATAATATAAAGTATTCCATGATGAAGTCAAATTTGGCGAACATTTATCTACAAATTGAGCCCTGTAGGTGTTAGAAGAAAATCTCCAAGCTGAGTAGGTAAACTATAGGTATGAAAACATAGAAAATATATAATCACAAATTAAATAATCAAGAGAAGGAAACGGAGAAACACATACACACACACACAAACTATCAACAACAACAACAACAAAATAACAGGAATTATGAATCATTGGTAACTTTTTATCTCTCAATATCAGTGAACTAAATATTCTAGTCAAAAGACAGATTAACAGAATATATGCAACAGCAGGATTCTTCCTTCTGTTATATACAAGAAACACACCTCAACATCAAGGAGAGACATTACCTCTATGTAAGGAGTTGAAAAAAGTTATTCCAAGCAAATGGGCATAAAATTAAAGCTTTTGTAGGCATTTTAATATCAAATAATATCAAGTTCAAACAAAACTAAGCGAAAAGATAGGGAAGGATAACTATAAACCCATCCAAAAAAAAAAAGCAAACAAAAAAACAAACAAACAAAAAAAACTACCAAGAATAAATTCACTTAGCATTTATACCCCCAAAAGAAGGGCACCCACATTTATAAGAAAAATATCACTATAGCATAAATGACATATTGCCCCTGGGTCAATATCACACACTGATAGTGGGAGACTTCAATGCTTTAATCTCACCAACAAAAAAGTTATCCACACAAAAACTAAATAGAGCCAGGCAGTAGTGGCGAATGCCTTTAATCCCAGAATTTGGGAGGCAGAGGCAGGCAGATCTCTGAGATTGAGGCCAGCCTGGTCTACAGAGTGAGTTCCAGGACAGCCAGGGATATACAGAGAAACCCTGTCTCAAAAACCAAACCAAACAAACAAACAAAAAAAAAGCAAAAACAAAAATCCTAAATAGAGAAATACAGGAACTAACAGATATGATAAACCAAATAGACCTAACAGACCTCTATAAAACATTTCACCCAAACACAAGAGAATATTCCTTTTCTCAGTACTTCATGGGAATTTGTCCAAAACTGACTACATACTCAGTCATAAAGCAAGTGTAAATAGATATGAAAAAATTGAAAAAAACTTTCTGAAACCTATCAGACCATCAAAGATTAAAGCTAGATACCAACAATAACAAATAGCAGAAACATTATGAATTTGTGGAAACTGAACAATCCTTACTGAATTAAAAATGGTTCAAGACAGATATAAAGAAATTGATGAATTCCTAGAATCCAATTAAACTGAATGCACCACATACTCATATCTATGGGACACTATGAAAATCATGGTAACAGGAAAAATCATCACATAATATGCTTACATTAAAAAACTGGGAATATATTCTAGAAACTTAAGAGCATATCTGAAAGCTCTACAGTAAAAGGAAGTAATCACATCCAAGAGTAGTAGATAGCAAGACATAATCAAATTCAGAGCTGAAATCAAAGAAAGAGACACAAAGAAAACAATACAAAGAAGGAATGAAAGCATAAGAGGAATCTTTAAGAAAATCAACAGAATAGAACTATGGAAAGTAAGGGTGAAAATGACAAAATTGACAAAGTTAGAAGCAAAAGGCATATATATAGTAATAGATTCGAGAAGAAATCAAGAGAATCATAACAGCATACTATAAAAACCTAGACTTCATGAAATTGAAATTAACAGCTTAAAATTATGGATAATTTCCTCCATAGGTACATTTTTCCAAAGTTAAATCAAGACCAGATAAAGAATTTAAATAGACATAAAATCTAGAGATTCAATGAAATCCAGACCCAAATTCCCATGAATTTCTTTACATACCTTGAAATGGCAATCACAACTCTAGGTAGGAAAACATAAAAGAACTACTGGCCTTCTTGCCATTCCTGATTTCAAGTTGTGTTACCGGGCTATAGTGATACAAATCTTATCTTCATTGTATCACACAAATAAAGACACATTGATAAATGAAATTTAACTGAAGACCCAGATATAAATGTAAACACATAGAGATACCTGACTATAGACAAGCCAAAAAAATACACAA
This sequence comes from Apodemus sylvaticus, assembly GCF_947179515.1. Classification (NCBI taxonomy): domain Eukaryota; kingdom Metazoa; phylum Chordata; class Mammalia; order Rodentia; family Muridae; genus Apodemus; species Apodemus sylvaticus. The sequence goes on along the minus strand of NC_067478.1, from coordinate 124,347,419 downwards.
AAGACAATATCGTCAATAATGGTGCTGAACATGCTAAATGTGTGCATGTAGAATAAAAACTGATCCATATTCACCACCCTACACAAAATTAAGTTCAAGTGGATTAAAGACATCAGTTTAAACCAGGTACAGTGGACCTGATAGAAGATGAAATAGGAATAGCTTTGACACAATAAGACTATTGTCACAGTAAATGGTTTTCTGAGAACACTGATAGCTCTCAGGCACTAACATCAATGATACTCGTGATACTGAAAAGCTTCTCTAATGTAAAGGACACTGTCAATCAGACAAAGAAGCAGACTACAGAATGTGAAAATATTTTTTACCATCTGTACATGTAACAGAAATCTAATATCCCAAATACAAAAAGAACTCAAGAAACAACACATAAAATCCAAGTAATCCAATTAGAAAAGATATACAAATCTAAGCAGAGAATTATCAGTGGATGAAACTAAAATGGCTGAGACAAACTTAAGACATGTTCAACCTGTGGCTATTTTCTAGAATCTATAAATCCTAATGAGAACTCTGAATAATGTGGGTATGGAGTCTAAACAGGTCATCTCTTTTTATCTTTTTGTCCTGCCTGAAAAAATATGCTAGGACAATAATGGCATAGAACTTCTTGTAGTAGCCAACTAATGTTTGATTTGACATAAGGCCCATACTTGACACTGATTGGGTAACCAAGAACCAGAGACTAGACATTCCAGAGATCTAGAGTAAATCCAAAGATCACTACTGATATATATGTGTATGTGTATATGTATGCATGTATATGTACATGATGTATATGTAAGTGATGTATATGGACATGATGCATATGTACATGATGTATATGTATATGATATATGTGTATATGATGTATATATATGTGTGTATATATATATATATATATATATATATAAAATGATTCCTAATGATATTCAGTTATATTCATAGATCAATGCATTATCCAGTCATTATCAGAGAGGTTTCCTCAGGCAGCAGATGGGAACAGATGTGGAGACCCACAGTCAGACTTTATGTAGAGAGAGACTTTATGTAGAGATTGGCAGTCTTCATCTAATCCCTTATTTCAGATTTCAAGGAATCTCAAAGAAATGGAGACAGAAATTGTTCAAAAGAAGGGATAGAGAACATCAGGAGAACAAGGCCCGCTGATTCAACTACTCAAGGAGCATCAGAGCTCACAGAGACCGAAGCAATGGGCACAGAGCCTACATGGATCTGCACCTGGTCTTCTGTGTATGTGTTATAATATTAGCTTAATAATTTTATGGGATTCTTGACTGTAAGAACAAGTGAATCTCTCATTTTTGTGCCTGTGCTTGAGACTCTTTTTCTCCTATTGGGTTGCTGTATCAAACCTTTATCTGACAGTTTTGGCTTCATCTCATTACATTGCACTTTGTTATATTCAGTTGTTGTCTCTTAGAAGCCTGTTCTTTTCAAATAAGAGCTATACAGAAAGGGATGGTAGGAAAGGTGGATAGGGACTTGGAGGAGTGGAGGGAAGGGAAACTACAATCAGGATATATTGTCTGAGAAAAGAAACAATTTTCATTAACAGGAAAATAAGAAATTTATATCACATTAACAAATTTAGAGCTTTTCTGTGTTGAATGTTTTATTTATTCATTATCTTTGAATGATTTATTTTGTGGACTGAATGGTGGTAATATTTCATATTTTTAAAGTTTGAATGATTATTTTTCCTGAACTATGAATAAACACAAGCATGAAACATTGTTAAAGTTATATTTCATTTCTTTCCTTTGACAAAATCATTTGATTTTTATCAACTTTTTGAAAGGTATGTAATCCTAACTAAAATATTTTGAAAAAATTTTAGATACATCACAGTTCTACATAATTGCAGGTATATATTTTGCAACTAGGGGACCAGATGTCCAATATTGGCTTCACTATTGATTAACAACAAAGAATGGTTTGGCACATTTCTTAAACATGTTTGATATGCCTACTCATCTTCCAAAATCTTTAAAATTGCCCACCGTGGCACCAGTATACTGTGGGACTAATGACTACACTTGATTGAAACAGCTTTATGCTCACCAGTTTCTATGTAAATAAGCTACTTAAAATGTAAGTGTGATCATAAAATAAATTAAAAACCGCCCTTTAAATTTTGAGCTCAGAATGATCTACTGAGAAAATGGATGAATTCATAAATTATGTAAATGATAAGGATACATGACAAAAATAAATTGTGACTCTTAGAAATTTATGAAAATATTGTGGCAATTTTGAAAAAGTTACAAAATTGAATGTAAAATATTATGTAATATTTTTAGTAATAAAATGCTAACAACATAGAAGAGGATGGAGAAGTAGAGTTGCCAAAAAGTACCATTTATACAGTAGTATCATTTGATATAAGAAACACGGATTCTGATGTCTCAAAACTTCTGTGTATTATCATGCCTGGGTATGAGCTTGGATATCCAGGAATGTGTCCGAAGGACAGCAACAGTAGAAGATACAGCCTGAACTTGGGGCTGCAGATCAGAGAGTCCCCAGAAGATGTTTCCCATCAGTTTGTAACACGGTCCTTGACTCAAGATGAAGGCCAGATAAGGCAGTGTGAAACAAAAATGAGGTTAAAATGACAGACTGACATATGTTAGGAATCACTAAATACATCCGATAGTGCTCAATGGATGTTTGGACTGCATTATATACAAGTTACAACTTAGAACAAGATTGAAGTATACAACATAGTTGAAACATTGAGTAGAGTTGAAAGCGAAGTTTAGAGATGAGCTTTTCGTCTCTTCTCTCATGTGGACAAGATTTTGTTTTGAGGGAAGGAAAAGTAGGGTGCCACAGTTGTGTTTTAGGGAGGCAGGACTTGTCAGGTTTAGTAACGAGAAGGAACTACAGGCAATGTTGACAAGCAGATCACAGTGGGGAGGCAAACATTTTTTCCCCCAGAGAAAGTGCAGTAACTATTTTAATGCTCTTGTTTGGGGTATTTCTTGTAAAAGTGTTTTCTCTGTAGATAGTCTTTGCAGTGGTCAAATCAATTGTGTTGATATCTCATGCTCTTAGGTAGCAAGACACATTAATGAGGTCCTGATTGATTCTTTCCTTTCTCAAATTCTCTTAATTTGCCCTGTCTTTCTAGATGCAGTTGATGGAAACACAAGACTCATGTGAATCATCGTGTTAATCAAGCAAGGAGAAGAAGGAAAGGAGCAGAAGCGAGTTGAGGCAAAACAAAATACCAACACATCCAGCTGGCAGGAGTGAGCAATGTATAAAAATAAGCAGACTATATAAACGAAACCACAACAGAAATCATTGAAAGGGATTAGCAAAGAGAGCAGAGGTTGAGATTTTTAAAACTACTACAAAAGAAAGTTTTTTCAGATACAACTCTTTCATAAAAGAGATACACTGAAGCTGTTGGTCAGTTTAACCAGAGTCATTCAAATGTGGTAAAGGCAAGTAATCTGAATTAGTGGCTTCTAGAGACTGAGATTAATGTAATGAGAACCATTTTTCTATCTCTTTCTCCCCTAGCCCTTTTCCTTGTGGAGTGCAGAAGCAAGAAAAAAGCTAGAAAGTAAGAGACCAACTCAAACATTCTCAGCTCTCCTCAATTTATGAGTCATAGATGTCATTGAAAGGTGTATCTCGTCCCATGGAAAAGAGACTAGAAAATCAGTATTCTTCTTAGAAGTGCCACTTTACTCCTTTGTCACCAAAATACAAACATTGTGACAACAAGAAGAAAGCTGTTTCTAAAAACTGCAAAATTAAACTATACAATGCCTCCTTCATGTTAGTTACACAATAGACACTTGATGAGCAAAGAAAGAAACCAGATAAATGTAATTAATTCTAATATCATAATATGTCGTTAATGAAAATTAATACTAGTGAGAAAATATCAATTTATATTACTAAGGAAAAAAGTAGATGGTGTGGTTAAGGAATTAATTGTCAGCAAAAAAGTAATTAATTTAAATGGCGTAATTAAAGATGTAAGAAAAACAATGACTCTTGGTGATTTCTCATTAAATGTGTGGCTTTCTTTATTTTAATTTCCACTTTTCAGAATCTTTCTGCCAACTCATTTAAAAAAAAAAACCTAAGAAGTAGTATGTTTAGAAGGAAATGTTCTGAAGCAAACATTTCTTAAATGTTCAAGAAACAGAATGTAATATTCAAAGTTTACATTTTTAGAGAGAATGCAGGAACATCTTTCTGGAGCTAAACAAAAGAACAATATCTGGAAGGATAAATGTAGACATGAAAAGATCTTCAGATTAAAGACATTTTCATTAAACTCAAAATTATACTTTTATAGTCTTATGTGCAAGGTGCTAAGAAGATAGTTTAGTTGGTAAACTATGTACCTAACATGTGTGAGGACCAGAGTTCAGGTTCTGGTAGTCCCATGGCACCACCATACATACTAGACTGAGATGATTCTGTGCCTATATATCCAGCCTATAGGAGATAGGAGACAGGGGATTCCCATAACAAGCTGGCAAGCTAGAATAGCCCAGCCAGGGCACTGTGCTCTCAAATGATAGACATTCCTTCAATCTATTAGGTGGAGAATAATTGAAAAAGATACAAGATATCAAATCAGACCTCTATGTGCAAATATGTACAACTCATTTACACTTGACCCTAAATTATTGAGCATGCCTGCCTCTGCACAGACATGTATACCATACATATACACAAGCAAAAATATATATTTATAAATATGCACCAGCACATGCACACATACACACACAAACACACACACACACACACACACACACACACACATAATTTATATAAACTGAAAAGTTCTCAACTAGGATTGAGATATGTAGAAATATGTCTTACTTAGGATATGCTATGCTTTGAATTTTATGATCAACATAAAATCTGTACCCAAATGTATTATAATTATACCTCCAACAGTATATTGAAAAAGTTCTAGGACAAAAAACTAAATTTAATGAGATATTGGTAAGTCTGTGTAAGAATTAAATAAAAAATGTTAAGACTATACAAAACATGGTATAATGAATATGTTTAGCACCAAAATAGTGTCATATAAACTGTACCCATTAAACCAGATATGTCAAAACTGATCTTTATCATGAAGCAGTGTTTCATTTAATCAATAAAATATATCTATAATCTTAGGTCTAATATTATTTGATTATGATATCATAAAGAATAAGAAAATGCAATGGAAGCTATAGCTTACTATAGAAAAATATGAATGCATCCTAAGCACTTAAGTCTACAGTCAAGGGTCCACTGAGGCCTTTAGAGAAGCAGAATGTTCTACTGTTAATCAGAAAGTAGGAATCAACTTCCTCTTATGGGAAAGATATGTGCAGTGAGTGGGGTAAAACTGAAGTGAGAACACTTTAGCATTCTGCACTCTTAGACATGTGAGGGAAAAAATAACATAAAATGGGGTTAGCCAACAGGACAGCCCCATTTTATACCTACATAAGATAGAAATAGATCCCCTTATTCTAATTTCTGTGACATTTGTACTTCCTGTATGTAAAAAGTAAGTAGAACCTGCTAATGAACCCATCTCAGACTGCAGACTGTGAAAAGGTATGTGGGAAAACATTAATTACATGTTTAATTTTTCTACTAATTATCATTTTTATTAGACCTTATATAAAAATGTAGTACCTCTAAGCAACAATTTCAATTTGCAGGTCAGGAATGTGGGAAAAGCTCAGCTTGGTAGTTCCTCACTGGGTCACTGGGTCATCTGGGAGATGGAACCGCTTATCTAGTTTTTGCTGTGTGGTATATCTGATAGGCTGACATCCAGCCTGGCTTTCTCCTGCAGCTATAACTTGATGAAGGCTGCTCATCTGAAGTTTCCAATACACACTTGTGTGTATGGTAGCTCTACTAATTAAGGTCACATTCTACAATGTCCAGATAGCTCTTCTGAGCTTGGGACAAAATAGAGAGGTCCCTTTTTGAGAAGGATTTTCTCTTCTCTGATCTTGTCTTGGGAGCATGAGCCTCCATACCTTCTACCTGGGGAAGCTCAAGTAGTCCTTGGAAGACCTACAAGTTCAACTTCATCTTTGCCAGTAAGAATCCACCCAGGACGTTCCTGGGATTCCTGGAATGCCTCCCCACACAAATGAGACATTAAAGAAATTTAAACTCTAGCCAATGCTTTTACAATCATCTTGAAAACTTTTCACTCTCCAAGGTTCAATGATAGCCATTGTCCATCCAGAAAACATTTTATGTGTATAAGGTACGATAGTCTAGAAGATTTATTTCATTAAAATCCTCAGAGAAGGGCTTTCTTCCTTTCTTACCCAGCACTCAGCACTCACTCCATCCAGCCAGATGGTGTCCTGCAGACACCCCCCCCCCATTTTCAGGGCTCCAATTCGTCCTTTAAGCCTGGCATGTGGCAGCACCTGAGAGGAAGGAAATAAGCATTCATAAAGTCTTCAACATACTTCAGTCGACACACGTACCACAGCTAGCTCTTGCAGGAGATTTTGCATCCGCCCCTGTCCAAAGTCCCATGACAAACAAGTATCACATAGCCTTACATTTTGTTGCCCAGTCACTTACTAGCTTTCTTGTCAAAGCTTCATGTTTCTACACTACTCTACTTTCTGTAGTAGCTAACTACATGAGAAATGTCACCTAGTACTTCTTTAAACATACCCCCTGACTTAAATTCCTCACTTCTCATGAATTTTATAGAAGTTATACCACTGAACACTATCGGCCAGACTGTTAGAGATTAGCTCATAGTTCTAACCTGTTCTGTCTCAATTATTCTGATTAAGTCTTCAAGGTTGCTGTGTTTGTTGGATATAGACAACTCATGTCAGCCTATGTAATTCTTTTTTCAATCAATTATTTTATTATTTTACACTTCATATTTTATCTCCCATTCATCCTTCCACTGTTTCACATCCCATACCTCCTTCCAAACCCATATCTCCACATGAATGTCTCCACCTCCTACCCAACCTGGCCTCTAAACTCCCTGGGGCCTCCAGTCTCTTGAGGGATAGGTGCATCATCTATTAATGAACACAGGCCCAGCAGTCCTCTATTGTACGTGTGTTTGGAGCCTCATATAAGTTGGTGTATGCTGTCTATTTGGGGATCCAGTGTTTGAGAGATCTTACCGGTCCAGATTAATTGAGACTGCTGGTCCTCCTACAAGGTTGCCCTTCTCCTCAGCTTCTTCCAGTCTTTGCCAATTCAATAACAAGGGTCAGCAGCTTCTATCCATTGATTGTGTGCAAATATCTGCATCTGACTCTTTCAGATGCTTGTTGGGTCTTCCAGTGTGCAGTCATGCTAGCTGAGTGCTTTTTGCAAGCTCTCCATAGCCTCAGTAATAGTGTCAGGCATTGGGTCCTCCCCTTGAACTGGACTCCACTCTGGGTCTGTGGCAGGACCTTCTTTTTCTCGGGCTCTTCTCTTTCCATCCCTGTAATATGGGACTGTGAAAGGCAGTCTGTAGCCTGGTAGAGTGAGGTTTATTCCAAAGACCCAGTAGAATATTCTACAAGTGGCAGAACATGAGCCCTGTTCCTAGATACCAAGACTCCTGACACCAACTCCATATTCCTGATTCCTCAACTCCATAATACTGTGGCCACCAGTGTTGACCATCAGTAGGGCCAGGCCCAGTGTTCTGGCTGGACTCCACCCCCACAGTTACCTGGCTACAACCAGGTTTTCCCTACCCCACAGTTACCTGGCAACAACGGAGTACATTATAAAACAGGCTGCCAGGTCCCTCCTAGCTGTTTCCTCTTTCTCTTGTCCCTTTCTCTTTTGTCTCTCTCTTGCCCCCATTCCTCCCTCTCTCCTAATCTACTCCCCTATTTCCATGTGGTCAGGGCCAGGTCTCACAGTTCTATCTTTTCTTTCTTTTTACTTCTCTATCTTTTTCTTTTTCTACTTCTCTATAATAAAGCTTTGAAACCATGGGCTGCCTCTCACCATAACCCATCATTTAGCAGCAATGGAACAGTCTCAGTGTCTCCAGCTGCCAGAAAGGACCCAGGACTTTCCAGGCTGGCCAGGCTTTCTCTACAAGTACACAGGGCCTGCACCAGGTTGGGCCCGCATTCTGGGCAAAGACCTCCCCATTAGCAGGACAGCCTCCCTTCCACATGTACACTGACACCCCACTGCTATCCTTACATGGATATGCAGGCCCTGCTTGTTTTCCCTATTCCTGTAATTCTTTCAGACAGGAACAATTATGGGTCAGAGTTGTGACTGTAGGATCCCCACTCCCTCATTTGATGCCCTGCCTTCCTGCTGGAGGTGGGTTCTATAAGTTCCCTTTCCATCCTGTTGGTCATTGCATCTAAGGTCCCTCCCTTTGAGTCCTGAGAATCTCTCACCTCCCGGGTTTCTAGTGCATTCTGGAGGGTTCCCCCAACCTCCTATTCCAAAGATGCCTGTCACAAGTGGAAAGGGAGGGAGGGACCTGGGAAGCAAAGTGGATGGGGGGCTAGATTTTTGGGGGAGAGGGAAACCTGCTCTGGTATTGGGTAAGAGAAAGGGACTGAAGCCCTGAGGGCCAGCAGAAAGAATGCAAACAGCCCTTGAAACTCTTAACACTTACTTGAGCTCTGTCTTCCTATGCTTACTTATGCTGTTCATATTTCCCCTTCACATTGTAACAGCCTTTCTTGCTGCTTCTGGAGACTGAGGCAAGGCCTTCATGCACACTAAGCAAGCACTATATTTCACATCTGCTCTGGAGATTTTGTCTATGCATCTCATCATTCTGCACATTCAGCACATGATCAGATTTTACCAATGAATTTACTAGTAAGTCTGGTCTTTTTCTTGTTTTTGAAATTTCTGTACATGATGTTTTCCATATTTAAATATTGCACAGTTTTAAATGTCATTTTCCTTTAGAGAGCATTAAGATCTGCCCTGACAGCTAATTTCTTTACATTGAAAACATCTTGATTCACCCCTCAGACCACCGTATTTGTCATCCTTGAACTGTAGTAAGAATCTTTTCCTCTAAGCATTTAAGTCATCTCTGAGTTACTTCTCTGTGCTCTGATGTTTCTTTAGCATTTGGTGGCTTAGAATGATGTTGATTTAATAAGTAGAATTTTTGTCCTCTTATGGCAAAGGTTTTCTGGAGTTTCACCTTGGATTGTTAGAATTTGAATGGCTCCAAGTCCTGTGTAAGATTGTGCCCCAAATACTTCAAGATCATTTTTTAATTACATTCATTTAATTACATTCAATTACATTTGAGTTTATACCAGTGAACTTAAAAGGTCTTTTTTTTTATTATTATCAAGTATTTGGATATTCTAATTAAAGCATTTCCTCCTTTTCCATTATTTTTTCTCCTCAAACTCCCCCAGTCAGAGACTTATTGAGCCTGAACTCTAGAATCTCTCCTGAAGTAGGATACATGTGCTTTTCTGATAATGCAATTTGCATTAGATCTGATTGTCTGATGAAGTATATTTGACTCGGAGCAGCCCAATCACACTTAGGAACTGACAGTTGTAATCATAAACAGAACTATGACAACAAGTTTTACACTGGAAATGAGCCAACTATACCATTTCCCTTCACAAATAATTCATTCTATTATTTCATTCAATGAAATATGTTTCAGCACAAGATTATAAAGGAAAGGATATTTTTCAAAATTAGCAAAAACTTCAGAAAAATACTTGCTTTGATAACCTTAAAGGATATTAGTTTGTAAGTTTATGTCAGTAAAAATACAAATCTTAGTTTTAGACTCCTCTCCATGTTTTATGATGGAGAGACAGGTGTGGTTTTCCATTATGACAGATAGCATAAGCATGCTTATTGATTATTTGTCTCTTTTAGGCTTACTGAGCACTTTTTTTCTAAATATCAATAAACCCAAATAAAAAATTAAAACACACCATGTTAATATTTTATAATGTATTACTTCATGACAAATGAATTTTTAGAACAAAGATAGAAAGCTGGCCAATATCATGCTAGCATGAAGAAAACTGCTATGTTGCCATGCTTAATGAAATACTACTCAGTGTTTTATGACTAAGGTCCCAGAAGTCAGCCCAACTGGGTCTACTTGGCTTTCCTAGTTACTAACAAAGAAACTCAGCAAGTTAATTATTGCTAATTACTCACTTTACTCAAACTGAGCACAGGAGTTGCAGCCAATATTGAATGTTATGAAGACAAAATTAAACAATATGTACTAACTTTTAGTGCAGCAACTGCCACTTGTCAATACTGAAAATGGTTAAATAATGTGATTTTACTAATCCAGAAGCGATATGAATGAGAGGCAGGAGGTTCTGTGTCACAAAATATTTGAACTATTTACTCTACCAATGTGTTTGAGCCACAAATTAGCTAGTTAATACATTCACATTAATGTAGCATTTGCTACTAACTTCTTTAATATATGATAATGTTGGTGATATTAATTTATTCAGATGAGAAGATGGTATATTGGGTTGGTCGGTATTGTCTAAATCTCTACAGCAATTTCAAATGCCATAAAAAGTGTGTTGTAAATAATAGGAATTTCTCAAAGTTGAGCACTTGAAATAGATTGTTGAAGGAAGGGGATCCTATCTTCACCCTTTACTGGAATCTCTTGAGTCCTCAAATAGTGACAGATGCCAAGTTCTAACTAGGTCCCTGTTGGTAAATGTGAAATCTATTCATACAAGTCCTTGTAATCATTCCTAATGACGTCTCAAATGCTCCCTTAATCTTATTCTGTCAAACATATGTCTGGGCTTAAGCACATGAATAGGAAGGAGCAACAACGTTCGTCTGACCCTAGCGAATAGCATGTCTTTCTCTTATGTAGGGAAAAATCAAAATGAAGCAGAGACCCACCTGAAGTGCTTTTCGTCAACCCTGACTCTGCAGAAGGCTGAGAGACATTTCTTTCTACTGCAGCTCCATAGCACCAGTCTTAGGCATGGAGACATGCTGCAGCAGGCAATTGCTGTTTCTTCTATATCAGCACAAGGTGAACTACTCTGCCACAGATTTGCATTACATAGTTAGAGTGGTAACTTAGCATTTACTTTTTTTGGAGTGCAAATACAGAGGTTGTTTTTTTTTTTTAATGAATGAAGGAGGGATGAATGAATAAAGAGGGATTTCATTGTACTTGTCCTGTTTTTTAAAGTTATGCTTTAAATTTAAAAAAAAATGTGTGATGAAAGAAGTTTTAAGACCTCATTTAAACTTCTTTACACAGATTGTCAATAGTCTCCGTACTGAGAGAAACTTCCATACTCATTCATGGGAGCTTGTTTCTTTTCTCTCCTTTTTCAATACTTCCTTTCTATAATGTAACTTTTGATAACAATGTGTTAAGGAAAATATGAATAAACTCTTATGAGAATTTCCTTATCAATAACTATAAAGCAATGCCTCATTTCTCAATCCTTTATGAATCTTTATTGCTTTTTCTCATAAAATTAAAATATCTTCTGCAATTAAATACTTGTTTCTTTGAGTACCTGTGTGGAAAAATGCAGATTTTACAAGGAAAATAAAAGATTATAAAGAGTAAGGAAATGTAAGAGGTGAAGAAAATCTAAATTGTGTTGTTAAATGCTTCTGGAAGAAAAGATTAGAAGAGAAGTAACTTATCCTCTGATAGCTTAAAGTAAACAATAAACACACACATACAGATACACACACACATACACACATGCAAATAGGCTTGAATACATAGAGAAAGCAACTTTTCTTGTGCTAGTATCAGGTAGGAGAAGTAGATTTGATGCTCTAGAGCAACAGGTCAAGGATCCCCCAAACACTGTCAGTTCACATAAGTGAAGGAGAACCACTTTCATGTTTATGAAGAAAAGTTCTTACACGCACATACTACAGCATATGTAATATCAATTTCTGTTACAACCTTGATTTTCCAAAAAACAATCACTTAGCTTTTGAATATTAATTCCTTTAGAGAAGATAGATCAGTTAAAAAGTACAAGGATTAAATTCAATATCCCCAAACCAAAGCACAATGTCTGCACATATTTTATGATTTGACTTAAGGTAGAACAGTCCTTTTTGGCATCCTATGCTCATTTTCTCTGACTCATAAATCCTCTAAAACACATAATTTGAAAAATAGAGTTCTTAAGAAAAAATTATGAAAGAAATAGAGAAAATGCACATAAATCTAGGTCCAAGCAGTCCTTCAGAATTGATCTAAACCAGATTCTTCTAGTTTTCACTCAGTTTAATTAGCACATGCACTATACTATAAAATTATCAGATTTACTGTGTGCACAAACATTTGTGTTATGCACTTTAATGACTGCTGTGCTATCAAGATATGGAGCTCAGTCACATTTTCTTTCTAGATTTTAAATTTCAGTAAAATTATAACTTTAGGCATAAAATAATCCAAATGTTATGATGTAAAAATGCTTCTAAATATTCTATATTTCTTGAATTTAAGAAAGGGGATAATAAAAATTAACTTTGTTCTGAGATGGTCATGGATCACCCAGGTTTCATGTATTTTAAAATTTTCATATTTCAAAATAAAGAGTTTGCAATGCAGCTTATGTGTCATATATATATATATATATATATATATATACATACATAATACATACATAAATACATATATATATATTCTTGTATTTACATACTGGAGAAAAATAGGTAAAAGATTTGAATTAAACCAAACAAAGATAGAATGGACTAAAGGGGTGAGTTCAAATTTTGTAATTCTATCATTTAGATGGCAAAGATACTGCATTTATCTCCATGGTAATTCCTGACAGGAAGGGAAGGCATTAATCTGCAGGGCAAAACCTGGTGTTATGAACTTATCACTCATGCTAATATTAAACAATGAAAGAAAAAGGAGGAGGGGAGGAGGAAAGGGTAGAATGGGAGGAGGAGAAAGGTGAGGAAGGAAAAGAGGAAGAGAGGGCTAATAGGACTGATTCAAGCCTCTGTTGTCATTGCTTCGTCCCTCACAGTGACTATGACCAGTGCTATTCACGGGCCTACAAGTTTAGATGAGAAGCCAAGAATTAGGCCACTCCTTGCTGTTATTTGGGAAAGAGAACTAAACTGTCTGTGCAGTGACCTAACTACTTCCTGATTTATGGTCATGACCAAATGCTGGATCCTCCATACACTTCACCATGCACATTATGCTGAAGTAAATCAGATGATGTGAAACTTCATGACACTCCTCAAACTTACAAAATGTCAGATCTTTCCTTTATTTTCTAGATTTGGATCAGAGAATTGCCTGGGGTTGTAGAGTTTCTCTGAGAGAAGCCTATGTGCTCCTCCCTACTTCTTGGACTTTCAAATGTCCTCTCAATTTTCATTCAGAATGAAGCTCCTCACCTTCCCTCTAAGGTGCCATCCTGCCTGGTATCTTTGCATCGCAGTGTTTCTATCTAGTATGCCCCTTCCACACTGGTACCCCTTTCACTCTAGCAAGACTCTCAATGGAATTGAGCTGGCTTCCTTTCTGAATTGCCTGCTGCTCATGCTTTGTTACAGCTGTTAGCTTTTATCTTTCTTCCAAGTCATTTAGAGATCTTAGTAATCTTGTTATAATATTATATTCAGATATTAGTATTTCCATTTAAATCGGTATTTTAGAAATTGGTAAAATAACATTTGAAAAACTGTTTTGGAATACCATATTTATCGATTTTTTCAAACATTTTCATGTTCTAGCAAATAAAGCAGATTCAATTAGGGATTATTATTTTTTAATCCCTTAGGACATTTGTTTTATCAAAATTTAACTTATTTTAAAATGGCATGAGCCTTGTAACTAAGAGACTATTAAATTAGATGCAACAATGTGATCTTTGATTACTATTGACTTTTGAAAGTAGATTAAACTGAAACTTTTATTAGTGAGTTTCATATTTCACAGCTTTTTGGGGAGAGGGTATTTTCTTATAATGTGTTAGCCATTGATAAAATGTGACAAACTGTGATGAATAGATTTCATTTGATAGTCTCTATTGGACAATGCTCCTTGGACTGAGAGAAATATAAATTTGAATTTTCAAACTTGAGATTTTTTTAATTCATCAAGCTTTAATTTTTATCACAATGTAATTAATAATATGTGAGTAGGATCAATATACACCAATATATAATCTATGGAAACTTTAAAATCAGAATTTGATTACAACACCGAAGAATTCTAGTAGGATCTATTGGAGTGTGTTCATAGTTTGAGATGCAATCTCTAAGTGAACCCTGCAAATGCCTGCTTAAGATGTGGCATTCACTGTTCACCCTTTAACTGAAATTACAATTGATGTAGAGACTCATAAAATTACAAATTTTGGTTAATATACATTTCCCCCCCCCCCCGACAAATCATTTGTAGGACATATTTTCCTGAATGAAAACATTTCTTTTAGAAGGTATTGTTTCCTAACCTGTGGCAGAGGAAACTAGCTGCCAATGCTTCCTTCCTGGGGGACCCTGGTGAATGAAACAGCCCACCACCCTGTGCACACAGAACTCAATGCAGGGCAACAGTTGTCTGTCCAGCTGCCTCTCTTTACCAGACCTTTACCAGCAGGCAAGCACAGTCTCTACTCTTGGCACAGTTCTTTTTTTTAAAAACAAAACAAAACAAAACAAAAAAAAAACAACAGTTTGGATGAAGGATCTTGGTTTAAACTCCCCTTTAAGCAGGACTTTATACACTCTTGGTCTCCAGTTAAAGTTATTTTGCCAGAAAGTACAGAGATGGATTTGGCTTTGGTTCCTTATCAAAGAGGGGGCAGCAAGCAGTATGTTTCCTTGAGGCGTGCTGTTCTTCTTAAAGGTGATGAGTGCAATGTCCTGTGTTTGTGAGAGCAAACCATGACATGTTTCCATTCACACTAGAATTATCATAGGAACATCCCACAAACAAATGGCAAGAACCCTGTAATGTTTACTACAAGCTAGGATGTTGTCTTTGTATTGCATACATTGCCTCTGTCTATTTTGGAAAAATTTTATTTGTCTTTGGGTTATAGTGAAGGAAACTAAAGAAATCAAAACTGATATCTGTGGTATTTGCAGCTATTGTATATAGTTAGTCAGCGCCAGAATTAGGATCCATTCTTGACAATTGTCTCAGAAGAATTTGCTTTTTAATTGCTACCTATAGTGTTTTATCATTCCAAATTTCATACTAATCCATTTGCTTCAAAGAAACACCAATAACAAGGACATTCTTATGTTACCATATTTGCATTTTCTATCTTGCTGAAGTGGGTTTATGCATACCGAATTTCAAAATGTTTTTGTTAGTAAATTTCTCTGGCCAGATTTAAGGTACATTTGCAATATTTCACAGCAAAACTACTTGCATCAAATGTCTCAACATTTGCAGACATTTGGTATATCTTCAACAAACATGACTACAAATACACAATATAATTATATATAAATTTATAACATATATACATATATGTATATATTTAAAGCATACACACACAAACACACACACACACACACACACACACACGTCTGAGACAATATTTAGTATGAAACCTTGGTTGGCTGTGAATGCATTACATAGATCTTGGCCCAACTCAGGGAGCTATAGTTGCCTCTGCCTCCTGATTACAGATTGGTGTGTGTCACTATGCTCCACTCTAAAATTACTTTAATGTTAAATGTAATTTAAAAACTAAAAAAGAATCTGTGAATGAATTATGTAAATTACTTTTCATGTAATGCATTTTAAAATTTTATTAAAAATATGAAAAAGGTTATTTTTTATGTGACATTAGAAAAAACGAAAGTGTGGATATAATTTTCCAAGAAACAAAAAAAAATTGTATTTTTGGGCTTAGTTCAAACAAGCACTGACTAAAAGTTAGTTAAGTTAAGTCAGTTAAAAGCACTGACTGCTCTTCTAGAGGTCCTGAGTTCAATTCCCAGCAACCACATGGTAGCTCCAAACCATCTGTAAGGGGATTCGATGACCTCTTCTCTAGTTTCTGATGACAGCTACAGTGTACTCACATGCATTAAATGAATAAATCTTTTAAAAACATTTCATAAGCACTTTGTAGTTTTATGAGGTCCCATTTGTCAATTCTTGATCTTAGAGCATAAGCTATTGGTGTTCTATTCAGGAACTTTTCCCCTGTGTCCATGTCCTCCAGGGTCTTCCTCAGGTTTTTTTCAATTAGTTTCAGTGTGTCAGGTTTTATGTGGAGGTCCTTGATCCATTTGGAGTTGAGCTTGGTACAAGGAGATAAAAATGGATCGATGCGCATTCTTCTGCATGCTGACCTCCAATTGAACCAGCACCATTTGTTGAAAAGACTATCTTTTTTTAACTGGATGCTTTCAGCCCCTTTGTCGAAGACCAAGTGACCATAGGTGTGTTGGTTCATTTCTGGGTCTTCAATCCTATTCCATTGATCTGCTTGCCTGATATTGTACCAATACCATACAGTTTTTATCACTATTGCTCTGTAGTAGAGTTTAAAGTCTGGGATATTGAATTTCTGTAAGGCAAAGGACACCGTCAAAAGGACAAAACGTCAACCAACAGACTGGGAAAGAATCTTCACCAACCCTAAATCTGACAGAGGGCTAATATCTAATATATACAAAGAACTCAAGAAAGTAGAACCCAGAGATCCAAATAACCCCATTAAAAAGTGGGGTACGGAGCTAAACAAAGAATTTTCACATGAAGAACTTCAGAGAGCTGAGAAACACCTTAAGAAATGTTCAACATCATTAATCATTAGGGAAATGCAAATCAAAACAACCCTGAGATTTCACCTCACACCAGTCAGAATGGCTAAGGTCAAAAACTCAGGAGACAGCAGGTGCTGGCGAGGATGTGGAGAAAGAGGAACACTCCTCCACTGCTGGTGGGATTGCAAGATGGTGCAACCACTTTGGAAATCAGTCTGGCGGTTCCTCAAAAAACTGGGCATGTCACTTCCTGAGGACCCTGTTATACCACTACTGGGCATATATCCAGAGGATTCTTCAGCATGCAATAAGGACACATGCTCCACTATGTTCATAGCAGCCCTATTTGTAGTAGCCAGAAGCTGGAAAGAACCTAGATGTCCTTCAACGGAGGAATGGATACAAAAAATGTGGTATATTTATACAATGGAGTACTATTCAGCCATTAGAAACAATGAATTCATGAAATTCTTAGACAAATGGATGGAGCTGGAGAACATCATACTAAGTGAGGTAACCCAGTCTCAAAAGATCAATCATGGTATGCACTCACTGATAAGTGGATATTAGCCTAGAAACTTTGAATACCCAGGACATAATCCACAAATTAAATGATGTCCAAAAAGAATGGAGGAGTGGGCCCTGGTTCTGGAAAGACTTAGTGCAAGAGTATAGGGGAATTCCAGAACAGGGAAATGGGAAGGGGTAGATGGAAGAATAGGGGGACAGAAGAGGGCTTATGGGACTTGCGGGGAGTGGGGACCCAGAAAAGGGGAAATCATTTGCAATGTAAATAAAAATAAATAAAAAAAATTTCATAAAAATATTTAAATTGATTATGGCCCTGATAATCATAAGTATCTTTTTATTTTAAAATTCATTTAATTTAATTTAAATATTGATTTGTTATTTATTTGCGTTCTTTTGTCTTCTTTTATATTACATGACCTGTAATTGTGTGTGTGTGTGTGTGTGTGTGTGTGTGTGTGTGTGTGTTTGTATGGCTTCCAGTTTTTATTAGTTTCCTGAGTGTGGGAACCAGTGGGTCTCTGTGTCTACATCTGCTTCTCATTCCCTTTCAAGGTCAATTCTCCTTCTCTTAGTTTTGTCCTATTCTGGTGTATTAGTTTTTATTTAAAATTTATTTTATTTTTTAATCACCCTTGGAAGCCTGTTTGTTTTCCAGTGAGAGACAGAATGGGCTGAGTCTGGTTGAGAGTTCAGGTTATGGAGGAGAAACTTGGGAGAGAAATCATAATCAGGATATATTGTATGAAGATATACTCTATCTTCAGTAAAAAAAAAAAATAAAAGAGAAAATAAATATTCTAAGTGCTATGATGGTGGTGATGATCATCATTATGATAAAAAATACAGTGAATTAAAAAGACAAGTGCAAAATAAAATAAAAATGTGAATATAAGGACAGATGAAAATGTTTTTATGAGGTACTTGGGCAGAGATAATGTATGGCTCCTTCATAAACGATGTCATTATATGGTCAGAAAAATTGCAAGTTACTCACATGAGTCTCTTACATTGTTACCGACATTGAAATGCCTGATGGAAAACAGAGTAGCAGCAGGGACAGCTTTATTATTTATTTTGTAACTGTACTTGTGCATTCGTATGTGTGCATCTGTTTATCTGTGTGCAAGTTGCTACTGGGTATGAGTGCAGATCAGAGACAATTCATAGGATCTGGAGACTGAATATAATTTATAAGCCCCTAAATAAATATTTTTAAATATTTGTAAATATGCAATATTTTCAAATTGTAATATTTCTTCAATATGGTGAGTGATATTTTAGTAATCCAGATACAATTTTGTTTTAAAATGTACACATTTAAAAATATCATTAAAATTTTACTGTGCTTTCTTATCACTTCTTCCCAAGAATAACAAAAACAGGATTATAGCTAATGCTTCACATTCCATTTGTCCATATAAGATTACATTTTAATGAGAATTGTATTGTGCATCTATTTATTTTTGCAAATGTCACATCAGTCACATTTATTACAAAGTCCCTCCATGTGGTAAATGATTTAAGTAAGATGAGCATGTATTGTAAGCCTGTTTATCCTGTGGGTGTTCAGTAAATGACATTGAAAAGGATGATTGTCAGTGAATTCAATTCAACGCAGTTGACTTTTATTGACAGTTAAGGATACAAAAATGATGGGAATATTGAATCAAATCTAGAGCAGTTGAATGTATTTTTCTGGAAAGATATTTTCATAAGTAGATATAAGAATATATTTACTTTTTTCTAATTATAATATTATGCAAAGATTGTTATGCATTTCACGATATGTATGGCTGTAGATAATGTACATTCTTGATTTTGCTCTGAAGTTTGAACTGAAAGGATTGTGCTTTTGACAAATGCTCCTTTCTGAAAATCAAAGCACAAAGAAAGACTCTCTTTATTGAGTGGCAAGGCATGGCAGGGAGGAAATATTTGTTTTTTGCAAGCATACATGCATAAGCTTGTATGTTTCTGTGTCTGAGTCTGAGTGTGTTTCTATGTATGTGAGAATATGCATGTCTGTTTGTCATGGGTATTTTATAAAGATAGTTGATCATAACATCTATTTTTCTTCCTAATTTATTAAAAGTAGAATCTTTTCTTATACAATATATCATGGTTACAATTTTCTCTCCTTCTACTCCTCCCAGTTCCTCACAGCCTACTCCTCTGTCCATATCCACCCCCTTTCTGTCTCTCATTAGAAAAACAATGGTCTTCTAAAAAAATAACAACAAGCATAACAAAACAGAATATAAGATAAATAAAAATTGATCACATTGAATTTGGACAAAGCACACCAACAGAAAGAAAGAGCCCAAGAGGAGACATACTTATTCATATACTCAAGAATCCCATAAAATAATAACTTAAGTCTGTAATATAAACTCAGTGGATCTGTATCTACCCTGTGCTTGCGGTGTCAGTCTCTGAATTCATATAAACTTTGCTCTGTTTACTTAAAGGGCTTTGGTTTACTGTTGTCCTCCTGTTCATCTGGCTCTTATATTGTTTCTGGATCCCCTTGTACAGGGTCCCTTGAGTCTGAGAGGAGGGATTTGGTGGAGTGCTGGGTCTGGCATGGCTGTGTAAGAGAAGGTGAGACACATTCTCTGACCCTGGAGCATCACCAGGCCATTGATCCCTGACTGTGCTGATTGTTGATGTTACCCTGAAGCTGGTCTGCTGTTTTTTTTTTGTTTGTTTGTTTTTGTTTTTGTTTTTTTTTTGTTTGTTGTTGTTTTTGTATTTTACTTTCAATCTCTTTATCTGGGGCATATACTCCCCACCCCCATTACTCAGACTTAATCATTCCAGAATAAATGAAACAGATTCAGTCTCAGATATCAAAAATGGAAGTGGTTATAAAACTGTGGAAAACAAAGAACAGATCTACTACTTGGCCATGGAAAAGGATTGAGACACTCCAACCACAGACCCCATAAAATCTACATGGCCCTGTGTAGAAACATTTTGAAACTTGACCTTGAACTTGGCATTGTATGAGGAGATACAATTATGTTCTGGTTCAATGACTGCTGCATTATTTAGCCAGAAGAGCTTGGGAATATTAAATATAGAGAGTCACAAGAAGAAAAAGTATGAATGAAAAAAGAAAGAATCTATAGAATACAAGCAAAGGAAAGATAGGTTTATCTTATAGGAGGAGGTTTGTATATACTCTAGAAACAAATAGTCTTAGAAGGAGAGTGCATGAGGCCATGGAATTGCTAGAATAAGGAAAAACATTAGAGAATTAAAATATGTACAAGTATATAAAACGTTAGGACTTTATTCTCCTTTTTTCTTGAAGGACTGAAGAACCTGCTTCACTTATTAAATTTTAGAACTTTGTAATAAATTATTTTAACCTTGGTAGTCTGTCACCGTTCTATTCTTACATGAAAGTAGTTACTAAAGACTGCTATTTGCTACACCAGGAAACCATAAGCACTATGCTCAGCTACCCACGAAGAACATGCTGTATAAAAACTACAAGGACATGTGTTTTTACTTTGTGTTTAGTTTCTGTTCTAAGGAAGCTGCTGGGGTTGGAACAAATAATCTGGGATTCATAAAATTTATATAAATTTTAGGCTTCTTACAAAAAATATTGACAATATTCAAAGCCCGGATGATGTAGTTTTAGCAAATAAAAGACTGGGTTCAAGCTCTATGGTGTGGAGAAGGAAAAAGAATGAGAAGAAAGAAGGCAATAAGAATAAAAATGGAAGGGAAAAGGAGAAGAAAAATTAGGACTACTCCCATTTTCCCCTTTCTCAGAACTGTCCTCATGCTGAGGCTTGACCTTGGTAATGGAGATATCCCATTGAGTCCCTGTGTTTTTGTATGTCTGGGTGTGGCTCTATATTTGCACCCATGTGTTACTAGAGGAAGTTTCTTTGATGATGGCTGAATAAAACCAGATACTGATTTGAGTATCGCAAAACATCATCAGTTTATTTTATCTATTCAATGATTTTTTTAAAACAGCACTGGCACTTGGTTTCACCCTAGTTTTCTGGGTTATCAGCTTATTATCTGCTTCTTGGACATTCAAGCAGTACAAAGTACCGGTTCCATTTTCTCAGTGACCTTCAACTCAAATCAGACATTTCTTAGTTACTCACAAAAGTTTTGTGCCACCATTTCCTTAGCTTAATTTTCAGGCAGAATATTGCTATGGATCCAAGACTTTGTGACTGGCTTAGTGTTTACACTTCTCTTTTGGTAGCCTGCAGAGTTTCTTTCTGTACTAAAGATACTAGACTGTTTGGGTGAAGGGTATGTAGGTACCAGCTTAAATTCTGTACATTCATTGAGTTATGTTTGTGTTGTCTTCAATGATGTGGCCTTACTGTAAGTTTGTGGAGAGCAACCTAATATCTTAGCAAAAGACTGAGTTGTTTGAGAATTTGAATTCCATTAGCCAACAACTCAATTGGATAAGACTTACAGTACTGAAAACTATGATGACAAGAGATGGCAAGTTGGGTCTCTTCTGTCCTCATTGAAGACTTTATCAGGATCACCTGATGATGTGAACATCAGAATCACTTAAATTTTAGGATGTTCCTAGTACATTAGTTTTCACACGAACCCTCAACTGTTCATCAATTCTTGAAATCTCTCCCTAAATCCCCTCTCTCAACTCCATTTCTTTCTATTTCTGCAACTTATTATCCTATGTCTGTCCCTCCAGTTTATGTTCATTCATTAGATGCATTCTATTTTCCCCTCCAAGGGAGAAGATTCACGAGTCCCCTGGTCTACCCCTTGTGACAGTGTACACAACAGGAAATGTTTTACCAACTCTATATCTATTAGAAGACTATTCACAACAAGTAAAGAACTCCAGAAACTAGATACAAAAAGCCTATAACACAATTAAAAATGGGGGTACAGATTTGAACAGAAATTTCTCAATAAAGGAATCTCAAATAGCTGAGAAGCCCTTAAGAAATATTGAACACCCTTAACCAACATGGAAATGTAAATCAAAACAGCTTTGATATTCCATCTTACACCTGGCAGAACAGCAAAGATCAATATGCTTATCCTAGAGAAGATATGGAGCAAGGAGACCGTCATCCATTGTTGGTGGGTGTTGGTCTTCTGTGCTGGATGGTGGTGGTGGGGATCCATTGTGCTCTGGCCTGGATGAAGCAAACAGAGCTTTCCAGTGGGGGAGATGCCTCAGAGCCAGATGGGATCCAGCACCCTGTGTGGTGAGTCAGGTGAAGGACCAAGGGCTCAGGCAAGAGAACTCCTCTGGAGTGCTACATCTCAATGAAGCAGGCACTCTCATATT
The DNA here is from genome assembly GCF_947179515.1 of Apodemus sylvaticus. Lineage (NCBI taxonomy): Eukaryota > Metazoa > Chordata > Mammalia > Rodentia > Muridae > Apodemus > Apodemus sylvaticus. Next base: position 124,324,828 of record NC_067478.1, on the reverse strand, counting down.
ATCTTTGGTGAAATAACTCATGAACATTATTCCTTATAGATAGGACCTAATAAATATTTTAGAATAGGTTGGATCTAGAGGAAGATGTTTTTTATTGTCTTGGTCTGAGACGTTACAGAAGAACTTTATGAGTTATCTCTATGTATCTGTATCTGATTGTCAAAGTTCCCTCAGTGGGGTGTCCATGTGGGAACCTGGTAAAGAGTAAATTTAAATTCCTACTTCTTTCAATTATGAGAATTGCTGGTGTTCCTGAAACTGCTAGTCCTTACCAGGTTTTCTGTCTGGTGACACAGTCCACTGACCAAGAGTTGGGAGTGCATACTTGAACAGCAACAATGGAAATCACTATGGTGGTTCCCGCGAGAAACAGGAATAGATTAGCCTCACTATCCAACTCTACCACTTTGGGCACATATCCAAAGATACTCTCCAAGGATCTTGCCACAAGGACACCTGTTCAACCTTGGCCATTGACTTTATATTTACAATAGCCAGAAATTGGAAATAACCCTGATATCTCTCAACTGAAGAATGGATAAAAAATGTGGTACATTTGCACAATACCATATTACTACTCAGCTGCTAAAAAATGGTGTCATGAATTTTTCAAGCAAATAGATGGAACTTAAAAAAATACAGCCAAATGAGCTAACCCAGAAACTTAAAGAAAAATACTATAGTTGCTTATTAGCTATTAAATAAATAATAGTGAGTGATAATATTTATAATATTCTGGGAAAAGGGGATATCAAAAAGAAGTTAGTAGTGTGTTACCATTATCCATGGGAAAAAAAAAACACCAAAAGTTAGGATTTGGTGCCAAGTGTAATGATGAAAAATAATAAAGTTTGGCATCAAAAAAAGGTTGTAGAATAAATTATATGCTAAACAGCTTATTCCATTTTGGTTTGTCTAAATAGCAAAACACCTTAAATCATAGCACATTCACTATATAAATAGCATCCTTCAGGTCATGTTCAGTGTTCACAGAGCATGTGAAGAACAGTATGTAGTTCAGTTCAATTACCTGGATTATAAGGGAAGTTATAGATTTCAGGAACCAGGATGTCATGTCATGAAGGAAAAGTTCAATATACTGATATCACCTACCAAGAACCAGCTCATTTTAAGCCAACTAGCAAGACAAGCCCCTCCCTTTTTGTCTCCTCCATTTAGAAGGTAGGAGGCATACCATTTCTACCATTTTTTATGTAAGCATGGCTTCCTCCAAAGTGCTCCTCTTGGTCCTGTCTTGGAACAAAGATTTTATATGTTTGATGGTTACCTACAAGCAATGTGTAGCAACTGTGACTTGTACCAAAGTGAAGAAGATTTCTACCTTGTTATACATTTAACATGTGCCTTTTCTCTTGAACACATGGCTCTAAATGATATGTCTTCATCATATCTCTCCCCACATATCTCAGGGAACCTCACATAGAAGGAGGCAGAAGGACCTGGGCAAACAGTGGGGATAATTGACCAGAAGAAAAAGGCCTTCTAAAACAACTGAGAAAAATTCATATGAACTCACATAGAATGAAGCAAAACACAGGCCTATATGGGGTTGCAGCAAGTCTTCTGAAGATAGACTATAGCTTTCAGTTTAGATCTCCTATGGAAGTACTTCTGAGTGTGAAACAAGCAGGTCTCTGATTCCTTTGTCTCTCTTGGGATGTTTTTACTTTTCTGTTGGCTTGTCCTGTCTAACTTCAATGTGATGGGTTTTTTTGTTGTTGCTATTGTTTCATTTTATGATATCTTATTTTGTTATGTTTTATTGTTATCTCACAGAAGTTCATTCCTCTCTAATGAAAGACAGAAAGGGAAGTAGATCAAGTCTGTATAGGATGTGAAGAGGAAGAGGGAAGTGTAGAGGGAAGGGGAAACTATCATTAAAATGTATGATATGAGTAAAGAATCTAGCATTCAGGATTGTTTTAACTCTCCTGTTTTGTTGTTTGCTTCCATGTGAAGCTGAAAATTGTCCTTTCAAATTTTGTGAAGAATTGTGATGGGATTGTGATAAGGATAACATGAATCTGTAGAGTGCTTTTGGTAGGATGGTAGGTTTTTTTTTTTTTTTAACTATATTAAGCCTATTGACCCATGAGCATGAGGAATCTTCCCATCTTCTGGTATTTTGTATCGTTTCTTTCTCCAATGCCTTAAAGATTTTTTTATATAAGTCTTTTACTTGCTTGGTTAGAGTTAACCATATATATGTATGAATACATATATATGGTACATACATGCTATATATTAGGCTATTGTGAAAGATGCTCTTTGCCTGATTTCTTTCTCAGTCTGTTTGTATCTGTTTGTATATATGTGAGCTATGTATATAGGTGGGATATAGTTGCCCCAGAAGGAGCAACTATCATTAGGATATATTTTATGAGTAAAGAATCTATTTTTAATAAAAGGGGGGAAATGAAATATGTCTCTTCTCTAAATAGCAAAAGATATGGAGAGTGTTGGTTACTATTGCAATATGAAAATATGGCAAGAATATTTGATTATTAGGCTGCAGTTCACAGGAGTAAAAAGAAAGAGACTGCTATGTAGCATGAGGCAGATACTGTATAACAAGGGAGTGTGATACAACCATCTGCAGGAGTCATTGTTTTCTACCCTTAGAAATTCCACAGGTAACAAACAGTGTTGCCGTCTTGAATGAGGAGTACACTGGATTATTTAGCCATTTAATACATGCATATAATATTCAGACATGTACTAAATGTTAGGCAATAAGTTTTGTATATCACAACTAAAGAAAAGTACCGGAGTCTGATTTTTTTTCTCCTACTGAACAAAGGGAGTTGGTGTTTTGAGGGAGGGTTCTAAAGCACAACAGAAAGGTCACCAAGGTCAGTGGTACCCGGCTTGATGGGGAACACACATGAGATATCTGGTTATATAAAAAGAGCTAAGAGGCAAGACTTTTTCATATGTCACATGGCATGGTTATTTTACAATAGTTATTAATAAGTTTATTTTCAACTTTTTTGACCAAATTACCAAGTACCCTTTACTCCTGTTTGAATGCATAGGACATAACTTGTGCTTTTTCTCTCTCTCTAAATTACTTTTCAAACTGTAAAGATTCAAAAATGCATAAATGTATAAAGAACAAAAATAGTCCAAGCCTTCTGCGAGCCTTTAATGAATACCAGCCTCCTTTCTCTACAGGTTTCCCAACTCCAGGCCAATCATTGTGCTTTTGTTGCTATGCTGATGGTTTGGAGGTGAGAGTCATTCCCTTTCAATCTTTGCCTCTCTGGAGACAATAAAATTTATTGGTCATAGTAGATCAAAATTGATATCGTGAGTTGATAGAAGTATTTTATTGATACAAGAAAATATGGAATGAAAGAGGAGAAGCAAGAAGAACTAAATACTGAAGAGAGCTATGGAGGAAGAACACAGAGAATGCAATGCCCACTGGAAAAGTACATACTTAGAGTTTACTAAGAACAAAAACGCGGCCTGAAGAGATCTCTCCTTGCTGTTTTTTGTAGATGACACCGGCTCAGTTCTTAACACCCTTATCAAGTGTTTTATATTCCCTTGTAACTCCATCACAATACTCTCTTCTGGGCAAGAACAATTGTATACACACACACACACAGAGAGAGAGAGAGAGAGAGAGAGAGAGAGAGAGAGAGAGAGAGAGAGAGAGAGAGAGAGAGAGAGGAGGGGGAAGAAAGAGAAACAGAGAGAGAGAGACAGAGAGAAACAGACAGGACAGACAGGGAGATAAAGAGAGACAGAGACAGAGAGACAGGGAGAGAGAGAATTTAAAATAAAATAAATTTTAGATGTAGTTTCATTAATCACTTTGATGTGTTATTTAATTTTTAGTTAATAATAATTATTTTCTGTACATAACTAAAATTTCTTTAAGGCTTTGTTAGCTCATGAGAGTCTGATTAGTCCAAACATTAGTTGACTCAAAATCTGAGGCATTATACTCAGTTCTTACTCTGAAGCTTACATACCTGTTAGCATCATATGACAACCGAAGAAGCACTTGAAGGTTAAGTGTACATCATAATTCAGAGAGCCGAATTTTATTCAAAGGCTGTCTAGATTTCGATCCTTTAGGTACAATCTAGTTTTACTCAACTGGCTGGAAAAGGCTTTTGTTTTTATTCATGACAAATGATCTGAGGACTGTTTAACTGTGAGTCACTTTAGAGCATTAAACTTTGACATTGTTTATTTCAGCATTTGCTGGATTAAATGATGTCAGAGATATCAAAACAAGTATTACTTCCAGAAATAAAATATGGTAGGTAATGAGGCAACTGTTTTTTTTTTTAAATAAAGGTTAAAGAAGTACTAAAGATTGTTCCTAAACTAGAATATAAGAAATATCAAATGAAAGACTTTTCAAAATATGGTAAATTCTAAACACAAAAGCAGACAATGCCATAGATTGAAGATGGAAACCATTACATGTGCTCTTAGAAACTGCTAAGAAAACAAAATGGAAAGTGAAAATAAAAGTCTCAAGTATTAGACTGGTCATGTAAAAGTAATTCAAAAGATATTGATATGGTAGAAAAGCCTGTTCTGGTGTTAACCAATAAATAAAAAATTAAGAGAAAATGGATGAACTATTGTGGCATATTTGAGTCTACACCTGTGTGCTTAATGTGGTACCATTCTGAATTTATGTACATTTAAAACTTAGCATATATATTTCAAAGACTAAGCATTTCTAAATATTAAACCTAAAATCAGCCCTGGAAGATATGAATACCATGAATGATGAGTGTGTGAGATTCATGTAGATACTGAAGCAGACAATTCCCCAGCACTGGGCTTCCTATACATGTCAAAGGATGCTCCTCACTGCATCTGTCACATTTAACTGAACTCAGTAAGACTGAACTAGCTCTCAGAGGCCTCAAATGAAGTTTCTCCTCCACACAGCAGCTTCCATCACAGACCATAGAAAAGTTGGGGGATTTCTTTTAGGAAACAGTGTGGGCAAAAGAGAAACAGATGCAATTTAAGAAGCTCCCCAGTGTTTTTGCTCTTCAATATGTCACAGTGGGTAGAAGCTCTCTGCCATGAATCCCTTTCCATCTCCTTGACAGAAGCGTGTCAAAAGAAACAACAAAGGTATCTCTTAATGCCTGCTGCAGTTTAGCGAATGAAGCCGTCCTGATGGGTAAAGAATAAAGCCTCAGCCTCAAACAGGAGGAATGGGTTCTCTTTCCATGAAACTTTTTTTAGCCTGAAAAGAATGCAAGGTTTCTGAAACAGTCTGTACTTTAGAGTTAAGACCTGAACTATTCCTAGTGGATAAGCAGAGATTTTTAGGGCTCAACATGATGTCATCAAATTTAAAGAAGTTTGGTAACTTTGAGATGCTGCTACACCAAAAGGCTCTGGTTAACCTATCCTAAAAAGAGTGACGTTTTTCCTTTTAAAGGGCTCCAGTCTTCTAGATGATAATTGGTAGATGAAAAAGGAAGACAAAGGCTACCCTGTTAGACCAGTTAATTTTATAATAATGGAACTTAACTTGCCCTGTGATGCCCCAGATGAAATTCACATTTAGCAGCTGAGTTCCTGGTGAAAAGTTTCCTTGTTCTGGGTAAGATTTTACTAATAACATGATTTGCAGTGTTGTTTAAAGGGTAGTACCTCATGTACATATGAAACTTTACACAATGATACATAAACTAAACACAGCTAAAAATGATGTTCATGGTGATGGTCGAGCCTGAAAGTAGACATCTCATCCCCTCCTCAAAAACGCTGCTTTTGCAACACAAGGATTGTTATTATTAGATCCATTACTGGTCAACATTCAAAAAATAAGTGACTATTGGTTGTTAAAAAATTGGCTCAGTGGAAGTCAATAGAGGAAAGTCAGGAAGAATATCAGATCCAAAGATCCAGGACACCAGCTGTGAAATATTGCTCTTTAGACAAGATAGAGAAATTGAACTCATAAAATCTCCAAATATGGCTGCCTGAACAGGACCAGAACAATGACAATGGCTGCTGAATTGCTAAAGTGGACAGGGAAATTCCACAAGCTTCCTCCTATATAAAAACCATAGGTCGTCAATAGCTCCTGAGAGACAGAGAATTAGTTTGCTCTAGGGAGAAAACCTTGCATAGGTTGTCCAATTCTAAGTGGTCAGCCACTGGGACATGTGCATTCAAGCATTGTTAAATGGACTCAGTAGGTTGTATGTACATATATGTAACAATAATGATTAAAGAAAATGAGGTTATACATTTGGGAGGGACTAGGGAAATATGAAAAGAATTGGATATGAGAGAGGGGATATAGATGTATTGTACATATATAAAGTGCTCATAAAAATATGGTGAATAAAGGATGAATTTTTCTCTCTCTTTTTTGAGCAACTATTGACTTTCAATTGTCAAGCATGTAGACATGACTCCCAGTTTCCTGAATAGGCATGACTAATGATACAGCCTTAGAAATATTCTAATAGACTCAAGAAGACAATGGAAATGATCAGAAAGGAAGCACTGAGGGATGAGGAGGGTCCTAGTCAGAACAGAACTTTTTTCAAAGCATGCACATAAGACCTGTTTTCATTCCCAGAACACATGAAAATCTAAGCTTGGATAGGATAAGTAGGATAGGCATTGGCTCCCAAGCCTCACAAAATAGCTATCAGGAGAGAACTGATGTCCATAAGTTATCCTCTGGTTCTGCTTTCATGCCATGCTACACACAGGCACACATCCATAAATACAATTCAAATAAATCAATATATGTAAATATGAAAAAAAAAAACCTAGAGTCAACAACATGGGCTTGTAATTCCAGTGCAAGGGTGGCAAAGATAGATTCTGGAGGTCCATGCTCCAGATATTCTATTGAAACAGTGAGCTTCAGGTTCAGTGAAAAAATGCATTGCCAAAAAAAAAAATGCATGGTGGAAAAATAACAAATAAAAGTCCTCAATATCCCCATGATCATCACATGCAAGTGCACAAATGTGAACACACATACACACTCAAGGCAAAAATGCCTCACACAGTTTAAAGCACCCCACACACTCACACATAAGGGTGGCTCCAACATACACTGCTTGGCTTAATTCACCTGAACCTCATTGATGTATACTTTGGGTAAAACAATTCCTTTGCTATGTCATATAAATATTTTGTCAATCAAATACAACCAGTGGCCAGAGAACTGGCTGAAAGGCTCTAGTGAGTCTTAATAGAGCATCACTGCTGCATGTGTGAATTGTAGACAGCTATCCAGACTCCATCACAGTACAGCACCCTGGCAATGGCAGCTAAATTTCCTTTTTCAAAGCATTCAATTCAGTTCCACATAAAATTGGTGAATATTACAAGTTAAGCCTACAGTATGTTTAACCGAGTGTTCAGTATGCCTGTATAAACAGTAGCCATCATCGTATAAAATGTGACAGGTATAATCACAGTCAGCACTGACAATAAAGTATCACTGAAGAGAAAGTGGGTGTCATAGAAAGCACAAGAGCTGGATGTTTTATTTGTGGACACAGTCACTGCAGCTGTGCTCTATTTAATGACTGACACACTACTCGATGCCCTTGAGCCTCGATTCCTTCACAGTTAGTTTACACTCACCAGTTCTTTGAAATGATTGAATTAATATGATTGCACAGCCCCTCGATTAATCTTTGATACTGAGTAAATAATATATTTTCCTTATTACCTCAATATACTTAATAGAGTATTTTCATTTTTTTACTTTTCCTGAGGTTTTTATAAACAACAAAACAAATTTTAGTTGAGAATTTAGTTTTAGATAAAAGCAACCTTTTCCTTTATTCACAATGTGCTTATTATAACAAATAATATCCATTGTCAAAACCCTACTTGCCTCTCCACAACCCATGGGTCTCTCTTTCTAACCATTGTCACACATGTTGGGAATTTGGCAAAGAAGAGAGTAGATGTATACTCACTATTTTAAAAAAAAAATCATCTGAGCTGTGATCTCTGTCCTTATGATTAAGGTTTTCCCTGACCTTGGGTTGTCAGAAACTGTCTCAAGCACCAAAGGACAGGAAGAATAATTTAGTCTTCTGTTTATAAGGAAGTAAGTCCATCTGAATATAGAATTCAGCATTAGCAGGATGACTTGCTGGCATAACCACAAACCATGTTTCAGTGCTAATTATTTGCCTTATACCTGTTGAATACACCTGACTGTTCTTTAATTTATTTCTCACTCAAGAAAGAGAAAGTGATGCTGCTCTTTTGGGCCTCCAATCCTAATAAAACATACAAAATATCAAATCAATTATAAAACGGCATGCTCTTGAATGCCTGCACTCATACTTACTCATTAAAAAATACACACATCTATCCAGAGAACAAACTTCATGAATAGCTACATTTTGTACCTGTTATTGGGTAGGTGGGTGCATGGAGATGAGATGGCCTTTATGTTAATCAATACAGTGTTCATAGGGTGAATTTCTGTCAAGATGCTTATAGAATTTAACAAAAGCCCTTATTTTAGAACTGAGACTAAATTGCTTGTTTCCATTAAGAACAACCATTATATCCCACAAAACTAAAAGCTGAGCAAACATGAGTGGCAGTACATGGGGAAAGTGACTACAGTGACATTTTAGATCTGTCAGGCTTTTCTGCAACCACTGCACCATAGGTAACCTAGTGAGACACACTGCGTAGTCACACAGTGAGTAAAACCCTTTAGAACTCTTGTTTCAGTAATTTGAAGTGGGCTCTGTGTCTGAAGGCCATCACTTCCTGCTGGTCCATGTAATCTTCTGATAGATACTGAATTGGAGCAAAAGGATCTTTAGTCATAGCTACACAAAGCTTAGATACACCAGGTTTTTGTTGGTGATGGGCATAGAGTCAACATGTATGGAACAGAGAGCAGCACATTCTGACAATTTGCAGATTTATTTGACTCTCAACTCCTATGCACACAAAATGTAAAGTTACTATTAAATTACTGAGCCTTTTAATACTAAAGCCTTGCATTTTCTGTCACTATAATAAGCTTGCAACAGTTGAGAATACTGCTGATGTTTGGACATTTTCTTCAGAGAGATGAGTGCAATGGGATTTATGTACAGGGTAATTGAATATGCAAAGCACCAGGTTTTAAAGACCATAAGAAAATAAAAAACAATGTGTATGATATACCAATGAATATTTATTAAGAATATTCTTTATGTAATAAAGCCTTTCAGGCCCTGTGATAAGAATAATGATGAAACTTGCTTTATCAAGAGAGCTAACAATTTAATACAAAATTGTTATGACATGAGGAAGGAATAAGTAAGCATAAAAATTCAGAGTCCATATATATTTTCATCTATTATTAATTTCTACTTCCCTTCCCTTTCAAAAATCATTTGAAGGTCATTATATATATTTGTGTATATTTGCTTATGATTAAACATCACATTTGTTCGTAGATATACTGTGAGACTGAATACCTGAAATGGATAGAGGCAGGCTTAGGGGTACCCTTGAGTAATAGCAGATATTCAGGGACAGTCTGAATTCACAGGGAGTTTATGACCAGTGTGGGATTTATTACACCTATGTAAACAAAAAGAAAAAGAAAGAATACTAAACATCAAAATCAATAATTAAAAAGGAGAAATATAAGGGTATAAATATAAAATTTATCTTGGCAGATTTTTTTGGCACTTATTTCAAAAGGAGTTATCATCTGTCATAATTACTTTCTGCTCTGAGCTTGAAACAATCAGTTCACTTAGACAAAAGGTCACTCAATTGAATTTTCCTGCTTTAGGGACACTTTTTCTTCTACTGAGTCACCTTGTCCAGCATTGACATTAGGTTTTCTTCCTAGTCATGTTATAACTGGTTATCCCATGGCTGGTTGATATCCATGGGAAGGCTGATCTTTTCTATAGTTCTATAATAGAACTATTATATGTATATAGATTTGCATGTGAATGCCAATATGCTTCAGAGAGGAGAAATGGAGGATCTAGGAGTGGGGCACTTGGAAGAAAAAGGGATAGAAAAACTGTAGGATTTAATATATGGCAGAAGAGAGAGAGAGAGAGAGAGAGAGAGAGAGAGAGAGAGAGAGAAAGAGAGAGAGAGAGAGAGAAGAGAAAACAACAATATCAACCAACCATAGGCTCCCAGGGTCTAAACCACCAACTAAGGAGTAAACATGGAGAGACCTATGGCTCCATCCATTTCTGTAGCAGAGAACGGCCCACCATCAGTGGAAAAAGCGGCTATTGGCCCAGTGAAGGCTCTATGCCCCAGTGTAGAAGAATTCAAGGGCAGTAAGCAGGAGAGGGTTGGTGGATGGGGGTATACCCTCATAGAAACAGGAAGAGGGGGGATGGGATAGGGAGTTTATGGGGGGGAATAGGGGAAGGGGATAACTTTTGAAATGTAAATAAATAAAATGGTGTTTATCTGGGGCATGAGAAGGGTAATTAACAGAGAATAGATGCAGAGAAAGAAAATGGGCAGAGAAGGACAGGAAGAGAGAAGAGAGATAATAGAGGTCATCCAGGAACACATGGGGTTGGGGAGTCAGGAGCAGACAGAGAGAGAGGGGGAGAGAGAGGGGCTAGAGAGATGGGGAGGGGGACAAACATTCCTTTTCCATCTGCCAGGCTCCTACCTGGTTGTTGCTAGGTAAGTGTTGGTTAGAGCCTAGAAGAAATACTAACATGTCTCCATTTTAGTTTAACTAAACAATGAGCGACTGGAAAGAGTTGATAGTGTAGCGGGAATAGGGTCATTGTGATCTTTAGTTGCTTCCTGCTGACTGGGGTGATGTCTTTGTCTCAGGGAAACCTAAGAAAATGGGGATGGGGATGTTGGTCAAGTCAATGGCTGTTTCATTGCTGTCCAGGGACTGTGGGACCATCTGTGGGTAGCAAGATGCAGGTATATGTGAGAGTAGACTGGAGCATCTGTAGGTTGCTTCTCTGGAGCATGTTTATTTTGCCTGGACCTGGCAAGATCCTAAAACACATATACATGTTAGAGGCAGAAAATAAAGTTAAGTTTATTTGGGAGAAAACACTTTTTTGGGTGTACATATGAAAGCCTTAGATCTTGATGGTTGAGGTAAGAAAAGTGCCAAATCTTGGGAATAGAGGAAGAAAAGAGATAAATTTGGTACCAGTGTGAGCAGTTTTAAAGTAAGCTCAGGGAATTCAAAAACCTTTTGTGGAGCAGAAGGGGCAAGAGAAGCTTTTCTCCTCTGTCTAGAAGACTGAATGTATCTTTATTTTAGCATAATGAGAAACATTCTAAGTTTGCATTTAGAAAAAATTTCAAAGAAAGTTAAGATTTTAAACTCATAATATGATGTATTTGATATGATAAATCATATGATAGCTGATCATATAGATATAGCATGAGAAACACTTTAAGTCTACAGTGAAAAGACAACCAAAGGAAACTTAAATTTGCAATGTAATTATGAAAGTGGATGGTATTGTGGAATGTTTTATTAGAGTTAGCCTAATTTATCAGAACTCTAATTGTTTATATTAGGTTTTTGAACCTTTGATGTCTCAATATAACAGTGGCATATCAAGAGGAAGAAATATGAAACATTTTGTATCTTCAACCATTAAGTTTGTATGTTCTCCCACCTTTATATCTTTTTATTATTGTCCCCAAAACATCTTTCCAGACCGTCATTTAGATCATCATAACTTAGGCCTTTTATTTAATTATTTACCATGAGACATAGGGTAGAAGACAGGTCACAAGGGGAGCAGTCACTGTAAACTGAGTTTTTATATAAGGAAGGAGCAGAATCTTACCTCTGTAAAAGGTTACATGTGAAGTTGTATATCCTTTATCATGAATCTTTTGAGTAAACCAGACCTGTCTGCCCTTTTGATGAGAGATCAGGCGGTCATAACTAAGTCACTAACTGACTAATGAGTTAATAAAGTCATGGATTAGCTTGGGGTAATGTGCCTGTCAAGCAGCAGTTAGCTTAGCTGTCAATGTAATCAGAAATCTTGGAAGAATAAATTATTATCTAGATGTCATATATTAATTAAAATGTTAGAGGTTGGTTTGTCGCCTACTACAGAAGATGAGAGGTATTTTTCCTGTGGAGGAGTAACATTTGAGTAATGACTCACCTTGCCTGAGTCAATTAATTCTCTGAATGTCCTCTGCTTTTCCACAGTGTTGGCTGAGCCCTGGCAGCAGGCAAGGAAATCGAGCAGTCCCTCTCAGTGGTTATACCATAATCCAGGTAGAGTCCTTTGCTAATGTGACTATATCTTCTGGGAGACCTTGGGGTAGTCACTTTTAAGATTTGGAAGTCTTTGTCTATAGGGCAAGCTTAAACATTTAACATCATAATTAGCAGACTTCTAAAAAGATTGAAAGTTAGTAGCTATTAAGCATATCTGAGTTAGATATTTTTGTCTGTTTTTGTTTACTTGCTTTAGATTGTTATTTAGCAAACAAAAATAGTATATTGTAACTTAATGACAGTAGCAAAACAAGACTAACCATATCTTTAAGGTGGTGGTCTTTAACCTTTTAATATTCTAAACCTTTAACGTAATACTAAAATTGCTATTTACCTAGGCAGAATAGAAAATGTATGAAAATCTTGTCTCAAGTGAAAAGTATCTTTGGATCCTCTTTTTTTAAAGTCACGTTGTTCTTCAGCGAGATGACAATGAAGCAGGGACTTCCCACAACAAAGATGGTAGACAATCATGCAAATGCCTTCAGTCAAGATGACACTGAAGCCACAGACTACCCTTAAGTAAGATGGCACTGAAACTATAGTTCTGCCTCTCTTCCACACAAAGGCAGGGGAAAGTTACATGCTACATTTTAGAATGCAAGGGCATCTGCTTATAGAACCTTGGCTATGTATCAACAAATAAGCAAATAGTTAGATACATAAAGAGCCAAATAGACATGTTTTGCCTGGATGGCAGGGCATTATATGGATGTGAAGAGAGGAGATCTGCCCTGTCTCTTAGACTAGTGCTACAGTCTGGGCCTAGGGCTGGAGTTGGGTCTAGGTCTGGGTCTGGGTCTGGGTCTGGGTTTGGAGTTGGACCTGGGGCTGAGGCTGGTGGAGGGAGCAAGGCTCAGCTGCTTGTGCCCTCCAGAACTTCTACTTCCACAGCTGAAGTAGAGCTGATGTGGATCCAGAAATAAATTAGAGCTAAAAATTTCCCAGGGAGTAGAAGTTTTAGACTGCCTGCTGAAGCAAACAGACAGCAGTGGTGGTGCAGCAGAGTTGGGTTCCAGGTGGGAGAACAAAAATGAGAGTGAGTTAAGTCTGAGAAAAAATGTGTAGAGTGCTTTTAGAGCTGCACGAGTGTGGAGCAAGGAGAGCAAGTTAGCTAGAGCAGAGATCGGGTCTGAGTCGGGGAACAGGAGAATAAGCAGAAGGTTTGGAGTGAAAGTAGAGAATACCTGAATATAGGAAACCAAACATTCCATTTTCCAGATCTCTGACAACTGTCATAAAAGTTGCTAAAATAGTGTAATCAAAAGTGCTCTTAAGTGGGTATTTGAGGCCAAATTTAGTGTGTGAATTTGGAAAACCCTAAGTTCTTAAGTCCTGGAGGCATCACAGTAGGGATCTGTGTGCCTGGAGGTAACTTTGAATACACAATAGCCATGGGTGAAAAGAAAGACTATTATTTCATACCACTAGTGCATCCTGAAAATAGACAAATACTAACAAAAAGGGCCATGCAAACTGGATTGCCAAGTTGTCATGTGGCAACCAGGGGCCAGTACTGGGACGATAAAGTGAAAGGGGAAGAGCTGTGTCTCCAGAAGAGAAAAGTATCACCCAAGTGAAGAGATCCTAAGGTCAGTGAGAAGGGCCAGCCATAGTGTGAAGACCATGGTTGAGAGTTTTTCAGCTTATACCAACCAGCAGGGTAGCTTATTAAATCGCTGATGTATCTATTCATCTAAAGAGAGCTATTGTGATCTGATGGTGGAAAAGTGAGCCTGAGTGACAGACAAGCTTCTGGGGATGTAGTCCATGCTCTGGTAGGACCGTGAACCCTTGAGTTTAAGAATCCAATATCAGTACCTTTGATATGTTTTGTAATGCAGCAACAAGATGCAGCAGGAGGGTGTGCTGTAGTGGGCCCATGTTGAGGCACCCCCCAAAGGTACCAGCCATGCAATGAGTCTAGTATAAAATAAAGTTTATTTGGGGAATGAGAAGAGGGGTGAGGAGAGAGAAGAGGCAGAGAAAGGGGAAAGAGAAGTACAGAAAGAGAGAGCAGAGAAAAAAAAGAGGAGAGGCTGGCTAGGAACATGTGGTGGGAGTCAGCAAGAGGAAAGAGAGGGAAGGAAAGAGAGAGAGAGAGAGAGGAGAGAGAGAGAGAGAGAGAGAGAGAGAGAGAGAGAGAGAGAGAGAGAGAGAGAGAGAGAGAAGCCAGGGGGCAGGCAGGAGCAAACAGTCCTTTTATAGAAAGCCAGGCTCCTACCTGTCCTTTGATATATAACTGTTGGGCAGAGCCTAGAAGCTCAACTCCAAATGGATCAAGGACCTCCACATAAAGCCAGACACTCTGAAGCTAATAGAAAAGAAACTGGGGAAGACCCTTGAGGACATCAGTACAGGGAGAAAGTTTCTGAACAGAACACCGATAGCGTATGCTCTAAGAGCAAGAATTGACAAATGGGACCTCATAAAATTACAAAGTTTCTGTAAGGCAAAGGACACCATCAAGAGGACAAATCGGGAACCAACAAATTGGGAAAAGATCTTCACCAATCCTACATCAGATAGAGGGCTAATATCCAATATATATAAAGAACTCAAGAAGTTAGACTCCAGAAAACCAAACAACCCTATTAAAAATGGGGTACAGAGTTAAACAAAGAATTCTCACCTGAAGAACTTCGGATGGTGGAGAAGCATCTTAAAAAATGCTCAACTTCATTAGTCATTAGGGAAATGCAAATCAAAACAACCCTAAGATTTCATCTTACACCAGTCAGAATGGCTAAGATTAAAAATTCAGGAGACAGCAGGTGTTGGAGAGGGTGTGGAGAAAGAGGAACACTCCTCCACTGCTGGTGGGGTTGCAAATTGGTACAACCACTCTGGAAATCAGTCTGGCGGTTCCTCCGAAAACTGGGCACCTCACTTCCAGAAGATCCTGCTATACCACTCCTGGGCATATACCCAGAAGACTCCCCACCATGTAATAAGGATACATGTTCTACTATGTTCATAGCAGCCCTATTTATAATTGCCAGATGCTGGAAAGAACCCAGGTATCCCTCAACAGAAGAGTGGGTGCAAAAAATGTGGTATATCTACACAATGGAGTACTATTCAGCCATTAGAAACAACGAATTCATGAAATTCTTAGGCAAATGGATGGAGCTAGAGAATATCATACTCAGTGAGGTAACCCAGACTCAAAAGGTGAATCATGGTATGCACTCACTAATAAGTGGATATTAACCTAGAAAACTGGAATACCCAAAACATAATCCACACATCAAATGAGGTACAAGAAGAAAGGAGGAGTGGCCCCTGGTTCTGGAAAGACTCAGTGAAACAGTATTCAGCAAAACCAGAACGGGGAAGTGGGAAGGGGTGGATGGGAGGACAGGGGAAGAGAAGGGGGCTTACGGGACTTTCGGAGAGTGGGGGGGCTAGAAAAGGGGAAATCATTTGAAACGTAAATAAATTATATCAAATAAAAAAAATTAAAAAAAATATAAAAAAAAAAGAAAAAAAAAAAGAAATGCTACCAGAAAATCATGGCTTTTATGAATTTTTCATAACTTATACAATTTATTTAAAGTAAGTATGAAAAACAATTAGAAAGTCATCTAGCAAATGAATAATTTATTTGTAAGAAACAAGAACGGTTACATTCATATAGTCAACATTAATGTCAATATACCCCATAGTAAGAAGTCCTATATTTTTTAAGCAAATCTTTCTCTTTTAATTTCTTCTCTAAACACAATTTCTTCTCTCATATGCAAATGGACACAAATAAAGAGAAAGTGCTAGATGGTGGGGATCAAGATAGATTCTCTTATTAAAGTTCTCATCTGTTTTCTCCTGTTACCATCCTTTTCTGAAACATACTAAGAAACGTGTCTAGGGGCCCAGAGCTCATACTTCTTTGTTTGTTTGTTTGTTTGTTTGTTTGTTTGTTTGACCAGGGAGCTTAACTAAGGCTCTCTATGTAATGGTAGGTTCAGAATTCTTTCTTGGAGTTGTAATTTCAGCAGTGAGTAGAGACCTGAAGACAATGACTAGCCTTCCCCATGATTTATAAATACTCAGTAGTTCATTAGGAAGGTGCTAAGTTACTGTCAACCACTATCTAATAGTTCACAGGCATGGGAGACTTTTGTGAGTTCACTGCAGGTGAACCATGAGCACATCCTGAGTGGATTGTGACAGCATTTCTGAATCTTTAGCTCAAATTTCAAGCTCTTACATACTTCCCTTTCTTCTTTTCTGGTGTTCTTTGAGTCTTAGCAGGGTTTACATAAATGTACTGTTTAGGTTCAGACTCTGAACTTATTCTCAGCCTCTTGGGCAGCTAAAATTTTCCACATTCACCAACGCTGACCTCAAAGAGATGCTTCTCTTATGAACAGTGAGAATATCTTTTGTATATGGCTGTAAGTGTAGATATTTAGAAGTTATTTTAACACTATTATACTTTAGTTATATAACAGTCATAAACTTGTCACTGGAGTCTATTAACAACATGAGTATATGTCCAGCTTCTTTCTTAATTCAGTGCTTGCCAATGAGATTAATTGGATGGGATTCTGAGACTTTTAAAAAATTCCAGGAACAGGTTATGTAATTTGATCATGCAGTTTCTGATTACATACATAGGATGAGAGGTTTTAAAAGAAAAGATTGAAGGACTCATGAAGGTCCTCTTCTCTCTCACTGCCATGTGAGATGCTATGAGACATCAACCCATAAGAAATTAGTTCTCAGTGCATATGACTGCTTATATGTTTCAGACTACACAAAACTTACAGAGAAAATGTAATATTGTTTATAACTTTTCTAAACTATTTTGTTAGAGCAGAGGAATAGCCCAAGTCTACAAGATAAACATGCAAATATACAAATATGAGAATAAGAACTGACAAGACTGAAACAATAATTTCTGAACTAGGTCACTGCTTCTTGAACCTATAAAGTGTACTAATGTTAAAAGTTACAAGTTGCAAGGACTGTCTTGCAGCTCAGCAACTCCCTGATTTATTTGTTTGTTCTTTTTTTGTTGTTGTTAAACATTTTATAGTTATTTTTAGTTTTAGGTATGTGTGTGTGATTCTTTGTGACTTTGTGCACTTGAATAAGTACAGTACACACAGAGGCCAGAAGATGGTTTCCAGTCAGACTTATGAAGCTCTAGTTACAGAAGGTGTACTGTCATTCTTGGGTTCTGGGAAGGAAACTCAGGTCCTTGACAAGAACAATATGCTCAGCCCCTGAGCTCTTTCTACAGTCCCTATTCTCTGCTTTAAATCTCAGAGATGTTGAAGTGATCTTGAGACTTGGAGAGAAAGATATTACTTTACTTCACATCCAGAGGAATCATTTGGCTCACCTAAAGACGGAATGCAGCCATTCTGTTTTTTTTTTCAAATCTAAGAATATGTTATATTTATTCCATAGAATGTTAATATTATTGTATGATGAAAATTCAAAGTATTTATTGTACTTTGAAATACAGTTCTGATTTTGCTACTTTTATCAGCCTGTAATTCATGCAAATGAGTCCCAAGTAATACTTAAGAATTAAAACTTAGAAATTTCTCCAGAAAATAACTTCACTACAGAGAGGATGAAGAATGTTATGGGTTGGGGGGTACAAAGAGAGCAGCAAACAAATATTAAATTTTCAACATAGGAGTCAGAATTTTAAAAAAGCCTGTCTTAAATTTTCTTTTAAAAATTGAGGCCAGCTGAGTAAATTTAAATGAAATTATAGACACAACCAAATGCATTTCAAATGGATTAATAATTTGGAATACAGAAAGATTTGTGCTACACATTATTTGAAGATCAATTGGGAAAAATATTTAAAATGTATGTACCACAGAGTAAATTATTGTAACTTAGAAGATAAATGCTCATTGTACTTGTCCTATTTATAACACATTATAAAAAATAGACTTCTTCTTGAGTTGGGAGAATGGAGAGCAGACAGTGGTTCATTATGATGCAACAGCAATAATAATAACCTTCAGTAATCTTAAAATAACTCAAAGTATAGGCTTAGAAATATATATATAACACACACATACACACATACACACATATACACATCCTGTTATTTGATGTCAATAAGGAAAATGAATTTTAATAAGTAATAATTAGCATTCATTTGTCAGTTATAAATGCTTTTTGTCATTATTCATATACTATAGTTGAAGATCATTTGACTATTAAAAGTCTGTTGTGATTGATAAGGGCACCTAGGAGACAGAGGCTTCAGAGACTCACCCTGAACTTTAGCTCTGAGTCAGCTGTGAGTCATGTGGTTCTTCCAACTGCTATAGCCATCATCAAAGATTCCAGACAGAATCACCCAGCATAGCCAGGGATGCACAAGCACATAGCACGTCTCTTTACTCAGAGGGCTGTGGCTGTTAAGAAGCCCAGATTAGCTTTCACTCAAATAGTTAGAGCATGACATAATTTCATACTTTCATCAACAATGAGGCATATTCTTTATTCAATACTCTTCAGACCTACAGATTGCCTTTTGCTGTTCTCCAGTGTTTGAGGAGTGTGACTTACATGGACACATGGGACATATGCTTGATGGACTCTGATACTTTCTTATAACCACTTTGAAATTCTTGATCCTTTCTCAATAGAAATTCCATGTATCTTTCATCTTGGACCTATAAAGTACATGTCTGATAATTTCTGTGGCCATTTAAAATCAGAATATAAGTATCATTGCTATGCTAAGGTGCTGTGTGTACTTTTTCTCTTGAGGAAACACTTTCTATCTTAATCCATGAGAATAGTCAGTGTCTCCAAACTGACTCATGTTTCAGTACTGAATAGAAATAACATCTCCTTCAATTTGAAATGTAGCTATAAAATGTCAAGGGAAGTGGGAAGAAAAGGGGGAAGGAGGGGGAGGGAGGGAGGAGAGAGAGAGAGAGAGAGAGAGAGAGAGAGAGAGAGAGAGAGAGAGAGAGAGAGAGAGAGAGAAAGAGAGAGATATTATCATTAGTCTTTCTACTATCCTTATTCCAAACGAAGCTTGTGATCATGTTTTTATTCAACCATTACTAAACTGTTTGAAGAACAAGTTCACATGATTTCCCTAATTACTTTGCCCTAGTCCCTAGAAGTAAGTGACAATATTTTATCTGTCCTACAAATGGTGCCATCATTTCATCTGCAATCAATATGACACTTTGCATGTCTTATTTCCTTTATGTCAACATTGAACCTCAGAAAAGAGCTACTGCCAAGAGATACAGGCCCTACTTCACTGCTTTGTAGCATAATCCTGATGCATCCTCTGCACTGTCTGCTTCGGGAGGAATCCTCTTTCCCAGTTCCCTGTCTCATGGGTTGTCAGTTTTAGGAAGGCATCAAGCTAAATGAGCACTCTAATGCATAAGCAGATAAGATTATAGGAACTGCCTGTTAAAGAGTGATGAAAATCTTGACTTTGAGGAAGATAACTGAGAGAAGAATTTTAAAATATAACCCAACGAGAAGGAATAATAATGCTTAAAAGATCCCCACAAAATAGAAAAATGAAGAAATAATGATGATGGCCATAAAGCTCAGGAAAATTGTCAATACTCTTGGGGAACTATGGAGTCAATGAACAGACTTCAAGGAAGAGTCCTGCCTTGTTTTAGTGTGTGTGTGTCAAATCATTAAAGGTACGAACACTTGTTGAGGAAAGTATGAACTTGGTGCAGGCATGTAGATAAACTTCAGAGCATAGGACTTTTTTTTAATAATTACAGGCTTCACAACAGAAATGTAAGAACCAGGAACACAAATTGCCAGGCTGAGGGTTTGGACATGTAATTCCACAACTAGCTGAGGTACCACTAGCATCTGTTAGCTACTGAGAGAGGGTTGTCATTTTGTTTTGTTTTCATTTTTAAATGATTTGACTCCAAGTATGGTGACTCCACACAAGATCAGGACCAATAACTAGGTTGGCTGGGTGGCACACATTTGTTGAAGGAGGAGGAGAAAGAAAAAGGGAAGAAAGAGAAAGAGGGGGAGCGGGAAGGGGAAACTGACAAAGCATTCTCCAATTAAGCTGGACAATGATGAGAGAGCTGAAGGGCTGGTAAGGCCCTTCTGGGATGAATATGTCCAAAATTCTTTGCATGAAATTCTCAAAAGAATAATAAAAGTATTCTATTAAAACCTTTCTGTCTATATGGTTTGTTCTTATGGCTGTCTGTCAATTTCCTGCATCATGTACATTTCTGTCCATGGATTCAAGTACCAACTGCTTCATAGATTTTATGAACATTTCCCTTTGAAGAAGAAGTAATACATATAGTTATGGAGATGTCTGCAGAGCCCATCCATGCCTGCAAGGGGATACCACTGCTATCACTCTCTTCCCTCCAGGCTATTTCTGAGCTTTTTATGCTTACAAAGCACCCATGTTTGGACTTTGGCTAGATGTATGACCCAACTTTTATTTCTCAAGGAACCAAACCTCTATAACAGTACATTTTCAACGTGACTTTATCACATGGGTTTATGGGCACATAAACCGTGAGACTGTCAGAGGAGCTCATAGAACATATTCTTTTCAGTACTGCCCCCAGAGGTAGCATTTTTCTTTTCTGCTGATCATGTTCAGTTAACTTTGGCTATAGTTAATTCTGTAATTGCCTGCTGAATCCTGGAAATAGAGTTCTGGTAGCAGCTGTGATGAAGTTGTTTTCTATGCAACCCTTTTTACATTGCCTAGGAAGTGTATGTTTCCTTTTTGGTCTACAATATACAACCCTACAGACTTGTGCTTATAAGAAATCCTCTAGTGGGTCATTTGAAGTGCAGTTAAGTGGGGACTACTTCTGTCTAGTGCCTTGAACCCATACATTCTTTCTTAGAAGTATAGGGTACCATATGAGTGTCTTCTTGGGTTCATAAATACACGGGGTCCTTAAGATTGTACTTCATAAACTCTATGTTCTATCTCCAAGCTGGTATTAAGCTTCACATTTTAGCTGTAAGACCAGATGTCCTTGGGTACTAAAGTATGAGATGGGCAATTGATTTCACATTCTCAGTATCTTTGCAGGGAAGTCGGTCTTTGGAACATATACTATGATGAATAGAATTAGATAAGTTCCTTAAAGCAGTGCTACCAAGAAAAGAAAAGTGATATGTACTAGAAATAGCAATATATCTCCATTAAAATAGATCATAATAGAAGGCCACTAAAGCAAGTTTTTATTTGGTTGCACAATTTTTGTGACTAATCAGAGACTCTACCAGATCTGTCTCAGGAGTCAGCAGCTTCCAGTTAAAAACTTACACTCTCTACTTTCTGTTTTAAAAACAGTACAGCAACAAACAGTTCATACTTCAGTCTGTTTTAGCCTTGGGTAATCACTGACTATAGACACCTCCAGATGTATAGGTAGAAGTACAGTCTTGGATCTGAAGTAAAGGGAAGGAAAAACTGGGAGACAAAATATAGAAGCTGTATGATAGTCAAGCAAAACTTATTTAATCATGAAGTCACTTTTAAAAGATTCGTTGCATTTTTAATGATCTGCATTTGAGTCTCTGTGTAGGTTTGTCCACATACATGTGGGTGGCCACAGTAGCCAAAAGAGAGGGTCAGATGCCCTAGAGCTGGAATTATAGGCAGCTGTGGGTATGGATACTTCGAAGCTAAGTCCATCACTTCTTAGCCGATGAGAACAATTTCGTTTCTACATGAAGTAAAAGTAATCCATGGGCATTCACAGGGCAAGGAGGTTAGGAGAGGTGCTCTAGACGAACCAATTTTTGCATGGTGACTATGATGTTCATATGAATAAATTATGAATACCACAAGAATCACTTTATTACTCCCCATAGTATAAGAAAAGCCTGACTTGACACATTTGTTCAAAGCAAAACATTTATTTAATCTATGACTGCTTTTAACCAATTAGATACTGTCAGGCTGACAAAATTGTAACTATGATTTATTTTTTTTTCCTTTAGAACAAATTTAACATTTTTAATCTAAATTTTTAATAAGATGCTGCAACGTTACAAAAATCAAGACAAGTAATGTGAACTGAAAATGAGTTTATTTTCTCATAATTTATTGTTATGCCTTTTCATAAATCATCCATGTTTCCAACAAGAAACATTTTAAGGCTATATCTCAGTTCTTAAAAAAAATAAATGATGGGTTTTAGCTTTGCTTTATAATCAATTATAAACTCTATTTCCTATTACTGTAACTTCTGAGTACTATTTTGAGATATTTGATATAATGGAGGTAGAAATGGCTATTTTAACAACTTTTGTTTTATTTTTTTCATGTGATAGTTTGCTGCATATATGTACATACACCATGTATATGACTTCAACATGAGGAAGCCAGAAAAGAACCCAGATATTGTTAGAGATAGGTGTGCGCTATCATGTGGGAGCTGGCAAAAGAACATAGGTTCTTCACAAGAACATCAAGTTCTCTTCAATACTGAGATTTCTATATAGGTTGTGAGTATTTTTTTTTAATATTTTAGATAATTTACATAGGTTAATTTTTTTTGCCTTAGAGTTTCTCTTGCTGGAATGGAGTGAGCCAATTCCTGTTTAATGGTATCCCCAAGAAGGTAGACCAGGTGGCTAATCCCCAACTGGCAAAGCAAAGAGACATTAAAAAAGAGTATCTGTGGAAATGTTAGGAAGCATGGCAAACAATTGTTATAGTGACACTACAAGCATGCGTTTATTGTCAACAAGAAATTTACATTTAAACAGAGGGCAAAAGCTTTGGCTGCCTATTGTCTCTACAAAATATGGGAACCAATTTATTATGTGGATGGGGATCTCAGCTAGGCTGCCATGCTCTTTGCCACACATTTTGGGTTTAAACGATCATTTTCTTCACCTTCCCTTCTTACAGAAGCTTGAACTCTGTAATTATAATTAAACATGAAGATGAGTCACTCTAGAAGACTCCACACCAGTGGCCCCATACTGTCCTGTCCTGTCTGCCCATATTGTATGAGCAGTGGCTCTGGGCTGTCCCATGTGTCCATATTTCAAATGACTGAAATAGACAGCTGCAGAAAATCTTTAAATGCCCACTGATCTGTTTAAAAATTTGCATCATTACCTTAATGTCATAGTTAAATAATCAAATGAAGGATATTTCATTTTGCTTAATACCAGTTGACCATTAGATAGAAGCTTTAAGTTATGTCTCATGTCATCTATGAAGCTTTAAAACGAACTTGATATCATGTAAAAATGATTTTGTCATAAATATAAGATATGTCATTCAACAGAAAGCTAAAGATTCTAAACCTGTCTTTAAAAAAGGGACATTTATTTGTATTTTAAAGGGCACAATGTAGACTAAAGCAATTGAGAGTGAAGAGAAAGAGATTCTATCCCTCTTCATGGCATGTTGCATTGCTAGGCTGATTATATATATATATATATATATATATATATATTACATTTCATTTTGACCAGCTTAAAGAGAGTTTAGCTTACCAACACAAAGTTCATTTACTATGTAAATGAATACAATAAAAGAAGTGGAGATGGATGATTCTAATGCAGTTTCTTATTTAGTAAGAAGCAAATATTTTTAAGTGTAATCCTATTATTTTTGTTTCAAGTAGATAACTACACTTGATTTATGTTCCATGTTGACATACATTCATCAGTGGGACTATTTTTTGTTCCTAAATTTATCTTTTCTAAAGTAGGAGCTGAATATGGCATTTATTCAGCTATGTGACAATAAATTTTACGGCATTTTAAGTCAAAATACTAAGTTGATGGCCCTATTTTACCTTAAAAAAAAGGAAAAGTTACAGTTACATTATCCTTCATTTTAAAAAAATCAACCACAATATGTAGGGTTCTGGCTCATCTGCTTAGGCCAGAGAGACAAATAAACTCAGACAATGGTTCCCCAGAAGTACATAAAACAAACAGGAGGAAAATAAGATCACTCGGTGTGAGGGTGTGGGCTGTCAGGCCTGACAACTTGAGTTTGATCCTTCAGACTTATATGGAGGAAATAGAAATGATTCCTATTAGCTTTCACTTGACTTCCACATATACAACACAGCACACACACACACACACACACACACACACACATACAAATACACTGAACAAAAGTAGTGTGATAACACCAGGGAAGGAAGCAGATATGTAGCTAAAAGCCATGAAACTAAAAATAGTGTTTATGCCTTAGAAGAACATATATCTAAAATTAAGTTCATTTTATTATTGATCAGCTCTGTGACGTTAAGCAAGTCTTTTAACATTCTACAGTTTTGTCTACAAAGTTAACACAACACATAACTCCACTGTTTACAGATTGGCACTTCCTTAAATGAAATTAATTACATAAAATTGTCAGTATTTGGTGACACTATTGCAGAATCCCAAGAAATGTTATTTTTGTATAAACTGAAATTCAGAGGGCTAGGAGATGGCTTAGTGTGTAACAGTACTTATATGCAAGTAAACAGACTTGACTCCACATTCCTAGCATATGTAGAACTAACCGGTCTGAGTCAAGAAAACAGGCATATTTTAGCAACTGGATAGGCAGTAAGTATATCTGAAAGGCAAGTTTTACGTTAACTGTGAGATGTTTCAAAAAAGAAGGTTGAGTTTGTCTTTGGCTTTCATGTTGCTCTGCATTAGAACATTGTGACTTTCATAAATAATCATTACACACACACACAGACACACACACACAGACACACACACATGTGCGCGCACACACACACACACACACACACTCACTCGCACATGCAAATGCACACTAACCATGCTGCAGCATCTAGCATATAACTATTTTGAACTGAATTTTTCAAAATGCTGGTGTAGAACAGAAATAGTTTGTGAGGTTAACTTTCAAAGTAACAGGGTGTCTTTTTACTGAAAAAAAGAATTTGAATGTGGAAATACAAAAGAACTTGAGTTGGTTTAGAACCTAAAGAGCATAGATGAAAGCAAAATGGAAAAAGGTGAAAAAAATCCTTAGGAAGCATGTAACTAGAAGTGGTGAGCCAGTAATGACAGTAAGAAAAGGCTAGTTTATTAGATTAATGGGAATAGCAATATCTTAGAGGACTTTGCAGAGCAGTGAAATTGTGTTGAGAACTAAGCCTCTAATATGAGTTTGAGTTTGCTCAGCCCATCAATGTTCATCTTTTCATCTTGTCAGCTGACATTTTATCTCTATGTTGTGTCTACCATCTACAGATGATCGGTATTCCCTGTCTGATACTATCTTCCACTTCTATGAAGTTTCCCTACATGTCTTCTTAAAAATAATGTTAAAGACTGCCACAAAACCTCTGAATAGCCATCGAGTTCCCAAACAGTTACTTGGTTCAGCATTGTGTGGTACATGCTTTTCCTGTAAAGGCATAATTGTACCTCAACTCACCCCAGACAGGGCACCCAGGGAAGGCTCAAGCACAAATGACACTTGTGCTGAGGTTTGTGAAAAGATGAATGGACTGGAGTTGTTTATAGGAGCCTGGGTCAGTACTTACCTACAGGAGCATGGGGGACTTTGGAAACCTTGTGCAGCAGTTGGAGACAGCTCCACAGTCCAGAATCTTCCTTTCCAGGTTATTGCTGTAATAACCTTGAAGAGGAATAGTGTGAGTCTCCTAACTTTCTGACCTTACTAAGACTCATACTTACTTAGCGTAAGTATGAATTGCTTCTCTGCAGGGGGGAATGCCAGAATTGAAAGCTATAGAGCTCTTTTTTTATTATAATTTTTTATTTTCTATATCCTTTGTTTACATTCCAAATGATTTTCTCTTTCCCAATTCCCTCATTTTAAATAACAATATCATGGCCTTGCTTTCCTCTCATTTCCCCTGGTATTAAAATCAAAAATGAAAACAAACAACAACAAAAATCCTCACTTATATTGGATAGCTTCACGGCTGTGTTAAATTTTAAGTCATATATTTACTGCATACTCCAGTTTGTACCAAAAACTCTAAAGAGTTAACACTAACCAAAAATCACATAATTTAAAAAGTTATGTTAATTTATTCATAATGTTTAATATAATATACTGTTAAGGTATATAAAAGATGTATAGGATAAGAACGGACCCTGGAAATGGTGCCATCACAAAGTGACAGCTGAACAAGCGTGAGAACTCAGATTCCTCTCCAGAACCCATTAGAGAAATCCCGCTTGCAGTTGTGTGCTTTTAATCACAAACTCAGAGGAGGCTGAACAGGTAGAGTGCTCAGCCCCACTGGCTGTGAACCCTAGCCTAATCATTGTGTTCCAGCCTGGTCCAAGCCAAACATAGATCCTGATTGACTTCTGTCCTCCATAAGCATGCGTAAACAGGTACACCTGCACACAGGTGTGCCCACACACATTCACATACACATCTATAAAATGCAATAAAGTTTTATTGGCACAACTGGGCTTTTATTAGTATAGAATATATACTTCTTATAGATGTGTGAATAAAACATTTCAGGTTGTGTGTGTATGTGTGTGTGTGTATGTGTGTAATTTTGAAAGATTAAGGTCCAGTATTGTCCTGTATATTTTTCTACCTTATCTTTTAAGTCTGAGCCTAACACTGAACCTGAAGCTCATTGATTTGACCAGACTGTGTGGCCCAATGAGCTCAGGCCTGACCTATTTACATGAGTGCTGTGACCACAGGAACAGACAGTGTACAAGGAGACTCCAGTCCTCAGGTACAAATGGTAAGGCCTTTACACACATACCTTCCCACTTGGCTTACAGCACATTACTATGAAGGGAGTTTTGCTTGTGACTTGATATTCTTTATTTAATGAATCTTTGTTCTCTTTGAACAAATTTTATATGTATATAAAGGCTGCATGATATTTTAAAAAATTATTTATGCATTATATGTATTGAATGTTAATGTAACTTGATTTACAATTGTATAACTCTTAAGTTTGTACTTCTCTCGACAAGCACCAACTTATGTATGTTAACCCACCTGGTTTTAACCACTTATAGGAACTATCTCTCTGACAGCTTCTAATGCCCAAACTTGTTAAACATGCTAACAGTGGTAGCAGCATACAACAAATGCTGATTACATTATAAAAAACATGATTCCATCAGCTCAGATTTTCTCTAGTTTTAAAAAACTAAAACATAGAGTAAGTAAACTATTTTCTGAAAGACTGGCATGTTATATTATCATATGATATTACTGAGAAAAGGTCAAGCTACCACATTGTTACCTAAAGTATAAGGTAATCATTAGCATATAATCATTAAGCTCATGGCCCATATTTTGGATTGCATTCTAGGACAGCACCATGGATTCAGACTCCTAGACATTTGCTTCTGTCACTCATCTGACATTAAGGACATTTCTCAGTAGGAATACATCACATAGCACATTAGAATATAATTTTGTCTTTTAGTAATGTAAAATTACACTAATGGATAAATAAAACTAGTATATTATGGATACATAGAATGATATTTAAATGTGTTTTATGTAAATGATAATTAATGATGATTAGTACATATAACAGTTCATAGAATCATTGTTTTTATGCCATAAACATTTACGTTCTACTCTTTTATTTTTCTTTTACTCTTGATATAATTTAATTATATAAGTCTCCCTTTTCCCTTTCTAAACCTTCTTTTATACACCTCTTTGCTGTCTTACAAATTTATGCCCTGTTTTGCAATGAACTCTTTAAATTTATGTATTTATGTATGTATGTATGCATATCTGTATGTATGTGGTATGTGCATTTGTGTATACATGCGTGTGTGCATGTGTGCATGTGTGCATGTGTGTGTGTGTGTGTGTGTGTGTGCATAACAGTAATATGCCTCAAGTATATTCAGATAGGAAGATGTTAGATAAAGTTTTACACACCTTTACACCAGAAAGTCTGTAATTATGTAACTATAGCTTATTTTTTCAGATCACTGAGAGTAAAATGTAAAACCAATTCCTGCACCTCAGGCTTGAGGCACATTGTAGGAGAAGAGTCAGAAAGACTGTATATATGTTTTCTAGCACAGTCTTTTTAGAGATGATTTGGGAATTTCATGTAATGCACCCCAATCACACTCACTTCTCAGCTCTCCCGTGTACATCCATCCACCCTTGTAATTCCCCCACCAAAATAAGAAGAAAAAGAAAAATACCCACATCAAGCCCAAAATATGTTGCTAACATACTCACCAGAGCATGGACAAACTTCCAATAGTCAGATCCTTAAAGAAAACTGAGTTCTTCCCCACAGGCACCCTCACCCCCACCAAAAGCCATCAAGTATGAAGAGATTGTTCTTCCATGGCTTCCTGTACAGTTGTTGTTGTTGCTCTTTTTGGTGGAGGCAGTTTCCCAGAAGCCTTCTATGTCTCTCATTCTCAACAAAGACCATGAACGTTAACACAGTCCCTATGGTAACAAGAGTCATGAACTTCAACATGGCATACATAGGTATACATATTACTAAACACAACCTGATCAGTTTATATAATGTAACTTGTTTGTGTGTTTTTAGGGCTGAACATTTTGTAGACGATAACCAATTTTCTGGGGAACACTATTTCTACCATTATTGTAGTCCTTAGTTTCCTGTACTTCTTTGAGTAGGTTTAGGACTTTTGGCCTTTGCCCCCTATGTGCTAACTGTTGCTTTCATCCTTGTTCAGTTCTTATTTCTCAGCCATGCTAGTAAGGCTTAATTGGTATAGATTCTATGTTACTAGGAGACACTGACTAACAGCAAATATCTTTGATCCTCTCATTCTTAGAATCTTTCTGATTCCCTTTCCCTGAGACTTAGGCATAGGAATTGTCTTTAAATTCTATTCTTAGTGATCCTAAAACATCGTTAGAATTGTAGCCTCTAGATTGTAAATGTATGATTCCTAATGTGAATGTTAGGTAGCTCACCTCTTGTAGCAACACACATACACACACACACACACACACACACACACATTTCTCCAAGCTAAATGAGGTATTAGTCAATGTTTTATATATCACCTATAAGTCTCTTGGCATATGGTGCTATGAACATTTTTGGCATATAGCTAGAAATTAAATTTGTCTTTCCTGTGAGGATCTGCATGATCTTCCATGTTTCTTATCACCCAACTTTTATCCAAATGGTCATCCTCTATTGTAGGTTATAGTGCTAGAGACTTTTGACCAATACGTTTTTTAGATACTCTTTCCATACAGCTGATGTCAAGCATTATTTTTTCTTTGCTGTCAAGTTCTATAAATGACAAGAAATAAATTTAAACAGTTTTATTGTGTATGGGGAAAAAGACTCATTATATATTTTGTTTTCATTTTTAGAAATGATTTTGCAAAGCAGGGATAGAAGTCATTAGTTATAGTGACCAGTCCACACTAGGGATCCAATGTCTGCATAGTCTACATTTTCCTATGCATTTTCCTTTATCACATTTTTAGGATTTATATTTAAGTCTATTGCACAGCTGACCTTGAAACCATTATATTGGCCAGGCTTGCCTTCCTTCCTTCCTTCCTTCCTTCCTTCCTTCCTTCCTTCCTTCCTTCCTTTCTTTATTCATTTCATTTATTTGTCTCTCATCTTTCTTTCTTTCTTCTTCTTTGTCAGACCTTTCTTTATCAAGAATATTCAATTAATTTTGAATATAAAAATACATTTGATATAAAAGTACATTCAGTACATTCTGGGTTTTGATTTTTAGATTTTCTTTTCTGACTATGGACTACTATACTATTTCCTTCGCTAATAAAAATCAAGTACCTCTAGAAGAACAAAAATAAAAGGAGAAGAAGCTATAATCAGCATACATTATATGTGAAAATAATCAATTGTCAATAAAAAGAAAAAGGAGGATAAAATTTTAAGACTTTTATTTCCTAACATTATGATAGTCATTTAGTGTAAAAGTTGGCCTTCTGCTGGGACAGAGAAAGATCATTTTTCAAGAGGTCTTGTTGCTTCAAGACAGGACCTGGTTTTAGTGCAAGCACACATCAGACTTTTTTTTTCACTCTCTAAGCTTCTTAGGGTAAAAATAAAACATCCAGGAGCCCACGGAACTTTGTTTTGTATAAACTACGCATATAGTTTTTACGTACATTAAATACCTCTAGAAGAACAAAAAATAAAGGGAGAGGAAGCTATAATCAGCATACATTATATGTGAAAATAATCAATTATCAATAAAAAGAAAAAAGGGTGATAACATTTTTATTTCCCAACATTATTATAGTCATTTTGTGTATTAAGTTCTACCAGTAGGACAATAGTAAATACAGAGGTCATATAGAAAATATATAAAATTCACTCTTGAGACTATGAGAAGAAAAAATCTGATTAATACATTTTGGTACAACGTGAGTATAAATTTATATACACATGTATATATACATCTCTCTAACTCTGTGTGTGTTTGTGTGTGTGTGTGTGTGTGATAAACTATCTTTGAAGTTTTGAATAAACAATGTACAGTTGCTGAAAGTGTAGTATAAATTCTTAAGATTAATTTTGAAGGAATTTCAGAATTTCATTTCAGCTACACAGTTTAATAGGCTTAACTCTTTCTAGTTTATGTTCATATGAAAATTGAAATCTTTTATTTCACAAGCCAAATCATTCTTTATTTTCATATGTAAGTATCCAGAAACCATCTGTTCAGCTAAAGAGTTTGAGTATATGAATGTTCCTTGGAGGAATTCCTGTGTCGCTCCTGTTCAAGAGAGCATCTTCTCCACTCAATTCTGCCCTCAGCTCTTAGAAATGATTTTCGCCTTTCATTTGAACCACTGATTTCATTCAGGAATTTGACTTGGAACTTCCCTAATTCCCAGCTTGTTGGTGATAATTACTGCCCAGCACCTACTCCATCTATGCTTGCATGTAGCTCTTTTCAGAAGTCATAAGAGGATATAAATGTCAGAAATGTGGTTTTGGTTGGCTGGTTGCTTGGTTTCTATTTATTTGTCTTTGTCCTCCATGAATCACATCAAACATCCAACTGAACGATCGATTATTGCTCCTATTTGTGACCCCCGGGGGAGCAGTTTGAAGTTCAGAACAAATGCAGTGTCAATCTCTACAAGAGAAGAGTTAGGAAATACTGTTGACAATTTCTACACTGCACAGCAAAACACTAAAAGAATTAAAATAGACCTGTGCTATCTGTTGTGTGTCTTTCTTCTATACTTCTCAGCACATAACAATGGTGGGATTCATTTGGACTTAAAACTTTGCAGAGGAAAATTCTACAGTGTCTTTCTTTTGCCATGCATTTGCTCTTTGATGACATTTCACAGAAATTTGTATTGCATATATTAAATTCAAAACCATCAATATGGACTCAAACCATGGAATCCCATCCAAGTGCAAGTAATACTCTCCAAAAACTTAGAATTTAAGCCAGGTGTTCTATAAATATTAAAACAATAAAATGATTACCAGAGCAGTAATGTCAATAGAAAATTTGGTCAATCACCGAAGACTGTAGGTGGTTAAATTATCTGACAGATTGGAACCACATCTTTGCAGCCACATCTATATTTAATAGAAGTAAAGACAGAGAGGACAGTGAATAAATCTGGGAAAACTTGAGAATTGGAACTCAGATACCCAGAAGCCACAAAAACTGGCCAGCAGTTGTGGGTACCTGTAACTCCAGCTCTCAGGTTACAGAAATAAGAGTTTCCTGGAGCATGACTAGTTAGACAGGCAACTTTTGGGTTCATCCACAATAAACAAAATTGAGAGAAATCAACAAAGACACCAACTGGCAACATCTGGTCTTGATATACATACACACATATGTACCACAAACATGCAAAATGTTGGTGTACATATGCACACACACCTGTACTTACCATATACATGTACAGAAATAATCAAAAGTCAATAGCATCATCTGTTTTATAGCATTGGATGCCTTGGTGTACTTTTGTCAGCAATTTTTCATTCAGTCTGCATGGTTGCACTCCAAAATAAGTCTCACAATGGGCTGTTGTATTATCTGACAGATCTCTAGCTTATTGAACCCACATCTTTAGAGTCACATCTGTGTTTGAGAACTCATTGATGCTGCACAGACGGTATGCAAGCCTTCCTTTTTCAGGCTGCAGTGTGAGACCAGACCTGTCTTTCAAGGCCATAAGCATTCCCAAAGATATATGATAACCACTTTTTTTGTCTGCATTTTCTTCTATGCTCATCCTTGGATGATCTCTATGAAACAAATACTTCAATACTTCAGTATATTGTGAAAAACAAACAAATGAAGCAATAGAATTTAGCTCTTCTGCAAGTAATACTTAGTGAGGAGTATGTTTATCATTTTTCTCACCTTCTGACGTCAGGTTCCAGCAGGAATCTGAAATGTGAGTGGAATTTAACAGGCTATGGGATTGTCAGGTACAGATATATATCTTATCTGTGGCATCAACAATTTTTAACTCTTTTGTGTAAATAAAATATTTGAGCTAGCTCACCCTAAGTTTTGATTTTTAATGTAATGTCTAAATTCCCTTACTTTCATAATTCACTTAAATTTGTGGTTAAATACAGCTGAGAGTATGACAGTAATTTCAAAAAAAATTTGAAAGAGTATTGTGGGGCTATATACTTGAATCAACCAAAAGGTGTGTGTGTCTCTGTGTGTGTGTGTGTGTGTGTGTATGTTTGCATGTGTGTGTGTGCATGTGTCTATGTGCACATGTGTACACACAGGTGTATATTTTCCACAAAGTTTTATAATTTGAATTTGTAAGTCTAAAAATATCTGTTATCAAACAATTAAACACCAAATTAATAATGTAAATAAAAATTAAAGGATATACCCATATTTATCTTTCTTTAAAGATACATTTTAAATGATGTTACTGTACCAATTTATTTTAAGAGTACTTCAATAATATTTTCTAAATGACTTACCAATTTTGAAACTCAAGTAGATCTAAAGTAACACCCAACTGCCCTCATGCTTGGCTTTCATGAATAAATTTTACTGGGACCCAGTCAGTCTAGTAAGTTTCCAGAAGTGCCATGGCTTCAATGACAGGCCTATATTTGACAAATTTTGATGGAAGCCAAGTAGTAGAAAACACCAAAATTCTACTTTGGGCACATTAGGCAGAATGCAAAACAGTGCCAACTCTCGCTTGATAGTAGTAAAGAAGCAACAACTATGGTCATCTAATTAATCTCAGACATACAAGTTTCCATACATATTTATGGATATCCATTCAACTTATTTTTCACATTAATTTATATACCACAATGATGTCATTTATGTCATCATTGATATATTTGATTGTATTTCAGTAAGCATTCAATATATTTTCCTTTTTTTTCTTTTTTTATTCGATATATTTTTCATTTACATTACAAATGATTTCCCCTTTTCAGGCGCCCCCACTCCCCAAAAGTCACATAAGCCCCCTTCCCTCCCCCCTGTTCTCCCATCCACCCCTTCCCACTTTCCTGTTCTGGTTTTGCTCTATACTGCTACACTGAGTCTTTCCAGAACCAGGGGCCACTCCTCTGTTCTTCTTGTACCTCATTTGATGTGTGGATTATGTTTTGGGTATTCCATTTTTCTAGGCTAATATCCACTTATTAGTGAGTGCATACCATGATTGATCTTTTGAGACTGGGTTACCTCACTTAGTATGATGTTCTCTAACTCCATCCATTTTTCTAAGAATTTCATGAATTCATTGTTTCTAATGGCTGAATAGTACTTCCTTGTGTATATATACCACATTTTTTGCATCCATTCTTCTGTTGAAGGATACCTGAGTTCTTCCCAGCTTCTGGCTATTATAAATAGAGCTGCTATGAACATAGTGGAGCACATATCCTTATTATATGCTGGGGAATCCTCTGGATTTATTCTCAGGAGTGGTATAGCAGGATCCTCTGGAAGTGATATGCCCAGTTTTCTGAGGAATTGCCAGGCTGATTTCCAGAGTGGTTGCATCAATTTGCAACTCCACCAGCAGTGGAGGAGTGTTCCTCTTTCTCTACATCCTTGCCAACACCTGCTGTCTCCTGAATTTTTAGTCTTAGCCATTCTGACTGGTGTAAGGTGAAATCTCAGGGTTGTTTTGATTTGCGTTTCCGTAATGACTAATGAAGTCAAGCATTTTTAAAGATGCTTCTCCGCCATCTGAAGTTCTCCAGGTGAAAATTCTTTGTTTAGCTCTGTACTACATTTTTTATTAGGATTATTTGGTTTTCTGGGGTCTAAATTTTTGAGATCTTTGTGTATATTGGATATTAGCCCTCTATCTGATGTAGGGTTAGTGAAGATCTTTTCCCAATTTGTTGGTTGCCAATTTGTCCTTTTGATGGTGTCCTTTGCCTTGCACTCCACTTAAGATGGAATCTCTTGCCTACTATTTTTATTTTATGTGTTTTAAGGTAATATTTTAATATTATTCTGATCTTTCAAATTTCATTTTCTGTATTTTTAATAGCATCACTCTCAATCCACAGTGATATGCAATTTTCTTAGATACTATGGATCTAATATCTGAATTGAAATATAAACAAACTTATTGCTTCCTTGGAAGCTTCTCTGTATTCACTCAGATGGTTTGTAGAGCCAGAACATAACAAATGACCAGGTGAGGAACTTCAGAGACACTAACCAGAATTATTGGCTTGAAACTTCAAAACCTGCTTCTAATAATTAATATTAAATCACATAATATGACATATATGTTCACTTTGAAAATATGACTTAATGATAATGGCCTGAGTCAAATGCTGAGTCATGATTTTGGAAGGAAATTTTCTCTGACTTAGATTGCCATTGTGAAAGTCAAGCATTAATACAAAGGTTAGGGGTTAGTGTGCTGGCATGTGGGAGCCCTGTCCACTTATGCTTTCAATGACCATGAAATTGGGAGAGTTGTTTCAGCAATTTAATTCTGGACCTATGGACATTAATTTTAACATTTTTTTTCTTGTATAAAAGAACTGAAATGAAACCTTTGAACTTAAAACCCTGAGTGGTCCTAAATAATTCTGTAAACATTCATTTCTATTATTTACATAATTATTTATAAAGAAACAGATGGAAACTCAGCAATTAAAAACAATGAGCTAATTTGACTTTTATAGCATATTTGAGATTTTAGTATAGAGATAGAATATGAATAGGATGGTTATGTAATGTTAATATTTTTTCTATTTTTGTTATTCAAAGAATGATGATATAGAATAAATGACAGTCCAACATGATAGCACCATATATACCATTCATATTCAAGTATAGGAAAAGAACATTTTCTCTTCTAAGTTTCCTGCCTGGTAGAGAAAGTCAACTTCTATACACTTCACACATGTTCTGCCTTCCCTTTTAGGAAATGGGTGAGCTGCAACTTTCCAGCAAGCTGCTTCATGCCCAACTGTGATCTCAATTCCATTCTGTTTTTCCTATTACCCAGAATATGATCTGACATTATTTCTACCTCCCTTATATTTCAAAACTGTGCCCTTTTTATGCTAAATGACAGTGAGTACTTAAAATGTGTCAGGAAACAAGATAAGTACTTTCCACATTTCTTGACTCATGAGTAACCATTGACCTGCTGGCTATTATCAAAGTAGTAGCATCAGAATTGAAACCAGTTAGTAAGGCTGCATTCTTTGTGATCTAAATACCCTATTATTTATCATGGGCCTTCATCTTTAACTCAAAAAAATGACATCTCATATGTAAACAACACCAACTACAAAAGTCTTTGTCTTCTTTTTCAAGCACAGACACAGTACTTCCTTATGTAGGACAGCAGCTGCTTGTTTTGACACATAAAATCCGAAGCCAACAAGTTGCTCAGGTGACAAGTAGTTAGCATGACTGTTTATCCTTGACACTCCCTTATATCATAAGCCCTCCATTGTTTACTTCTTCTGACCAGAGGAAATAAATACTAGTGCCCTCTGGAGGAGGCCCTTACTGGCTCTAAGTCTCCTCCGTACCTCTTAGTTCTTGCTGATTTCACAGTAATTTCATAACCTGTTATTTTCTTGAATACCTAAGCTGAAAGTGCTTTTATACCTACACTGTCAAGTTCACAAGACTGAAGTTTAATTCACTTTTTATGGATTAACCTAAACAGCAATTTCTGAATCAGAGACCAAAAGAGAGTCTCTGGTGTTAAATTTCCATAGCTGGAACACAGACCATACAATTTAATCTTCTAGATTCAGCTGAGAATCAGAAACCTTGGGTGACAGTCCCATCATGCTGCTATACACCACAAAATTTTCTAGAAAAGTTATGAGGGAAGGGGGTGGAATGATAATAGTGAGATATGTTTACCTATTGCAGGATATTTGAACACATTGTGTACCCAAAGATTGTGAACTGGAACAAATCTTGGTGTCATCGAACACACCTATAGACCAAGTGCCTTCTGTAAATGGGTTTAAATGAAGTCAGTGATAGTCAAGAGGCAGAACAAGCAACCAGTTGACAGGGAGCAAACATTAAAAAAATTCCAGGAAAGAGAAAGAATGATCTTTGATATGAAGGGTATTTACAACAGTGTGGAGATGAAGAAGAAGCTTTTCCTTCTAGGATATCAGTGGAGTAGATCCCTGGGTGCTTTCTCTGCCTCTCTGAGCTAGCAGTCTTGCACCACAGTGTCTGTCTCTTGAGTCTTCATTTGTTAAATTGAATGTTCAGGATTTAATTTTTGAAAACAACATTTCCTTTCTATGATTTCCATGTAAGATTGCCATCATTGTGAATTTGCTAACTTGACTATGTTAGTTCAGATTTGTTGGTCTTACAATGGTAAAAGTGTTTACCAAGGCATAGGAATATCTAGACATAGTGACGTATGTCAGTTATCCAAACAGAAGGCTCTCCACTAACTCTAAACCCAGTTGAGGTATGAAGAGAACATTGCATAGAAGACTAAAATGAGTTCAATCGGGACAAGCACAGGTCTTGAGTAATATCAAGAAGCTGTGAGCCTCTAGTGCATACTAGCTCTAAGCAAACATAGGATAGACAAAATAGGACATTCATACAGCAATTGATAATATATGTACAAGAAAAAAATAGGAGATTCTACTTATACTT
Source organism: Apodemus sylvaticus (assembly GCF_947179515.1). Classification (NCBI taxonomy): domain Eukaryota; kingdom Metazoa; phylum Chordata; class Mammalia; order Rodentia; family Muridae; genus Apodemus; species Apodemus sylvaticus. The sequence goes on along the minus strand of NC_067478.1, from coordinate 124,287,462 downwards.
CTGGCTCAGTCCATGATTCTGAGACAGGATGGAAGCTACTTCTGTAGACAAAGACCCCTATAGCTAATCTATTTGTTTTGATTTGTTTTATAGCCTTTCAGAAGATGACTTTGTTCTACTAGGGAAGAGAAAAGTGCTCACATCAAAGTTCCAGAAGGTTTTTTTTTTTTTTTTTTTTTTTTTTTTTTTTGATTTTGTTTATTTGTTTGCTTGTTTTTCTTTTCTTTTTTTTTTTTTTCTTTCTGGAGACATGGTTCATGGAGAACTGCCCTAGAGAGTCATTTCAACCCTGGCTGGATATAGGCAAGCTCAGAAAGGCTTGTCTTCAACATGTTTCTAGCTCTTTGGTAGGCTATAATCAGTGCAGCAGAAATAAAGCCATTGTAAGATAAACTATTATTGGCCCAGACTATCTCAGCTCATCTTTTAACAGACAAAACTGAGAAAAATGCATACTCCATCCCATCCTTCTATGTATGTGTCTTTCCTTTCTTCTCTTTGTCAAGGAGCCAGATATTTCTAGAAACATCTATCAGTGTCTGCAATACCAACCATCTAATAGTAATATTTTGTTCCTTTTACTCTTTTAAATGAACAAGTTACTTGCAGTTAATTAGCTTATTAGTAGGCTAATTAAAGAAAACAATTATAATGCCTGATGGATCTATTTTCAGAGAGTAAAGCGACCCATGCATGCTTTTTTCTGACAGGGGTAAACTCTGCCCTCATCCTTTCCCTCCTGTGAAGCCTGTAGATCTCCTTCTGAGCAGTGAGAATGCTTACAAGTTTGTTCTATTTACCTTGAAACTATAGAAACCCAACTATAGTGGGTGATTTCTAACATATGTCCCTGGTGACAAAGAAAGTAATTTACTTCACAGGATCACCTTAGTTGATAATTCCAGTGGCAGCTGTGACTGACCATTACTTGGGCATGGATTCAGCGTTTCTCACTTCCCACATTTCCACATGGCTTTGAATTCTATTGTGGTTTTCATAACCGAACAACAACAGAAACCATAAATCAAGATACTTTTCAAATATATTGGCCAGTAAATTGGTAGATTTAAATATAGAAAAACAGAGAAATCTCAACTACAGGCCTCTGACACAATGTGATGACATTATAATGCTTTTAATTGGTAAAAATTACAGGTCCCTTTGCACATTACAAAGAATATACCTAACATTCATGGAGATGTGAGGTAACACACAGAGCATGGCAACAAACAGCTAGTAGAGGGGTTAAGTATGACTCAAAATAATTTGTCACAGGAATTTCAAATTTCCAACCTCTCTATACAATGAGGTTCTAATTAGTTAGTTAATTTTTCAATAGTCACATATTTTCTGGAATTCTCATATAAGTGTATGTAAATGAGGTTTCTGCCGTCTTATCCAAAAGTCCTTTGTCCATTTTGTCCAATTCTTTTGCAATTATATTTGTTTCACTATCTTCTTTTCTATGTAAATAATAATAATAATAACTGATTGTAGTACACCTAGTATTTTGGTCATAGAAACAGTGGGTATTTATCAGCTTGTGCTTTTGATTTAGAGCTTTTAATCAGCTGGACAATGTCTCTAGCCCAAAACTAACGAAATTTTAAACATCCCTTATCATTATAACTAAGTGTCACTTTCATTATCCATTAAAAACTTCTTTCTATAACATGTACAAACTACTCAGAGATCTGTGGATGGTTAAAATGCAGATAATGGGAGACTACAAGGTGTCTAGCACCAAGCAATACACCCAAAACTGAGCCCCTACTCCTAAGAGTCAAGGAAAATCAGAGAAGGGTTGGGAAGATAGAAAGGATGGGGAGCCAGGAGGCTGCTGTGAGATGTGGTCATCTAGACTAGAGAGGGAACCCTCACCCACAAATCACAACAATGTTTTTGCCTAAAGAAGAGCTGGGAAATGACCATACCACTTGACTCAAGATCATGGATGTTAGAAATGTAACAGGCCTCCACCTCTAGATGAAGTGCTATAGAAAATCAAGGGCTACTTGAGAAAGGAAGACTCATTTGTTTTTAGGGTTGAGCCTGCTTATAGGTTATCCAATTCCAAGTCAATTCCCCTAAACACACACATATGAGCAACTCTTTGGACTTTCATACAAATATTTTAGTTGAAATGTCTCTGCTTTGCTATTAGCAGCCTATCTAATATACCAACTAATATATATGAAAAGTGTCTATATTTATTTTTTAGTGTAGTTTATTTAGCAGAAACATCATGGATTGTTGCCAGGTTAGAACATGGAATGTACAGTTTACATATTAATATATGAGTATAAAGGAAGCAGTGCTGAATTTGAGAGACAGTTGTGTGGACACACAGGAAGAGTTGGATAGGGGAAGGGAGGAATAGAAAAGACTGAAATACAGTACTCATATTTGAAATTCTCAAAAATATGTACTTTCTTTTTTTACAAGTTTTTGTTTTTTTGCTTTTTGTTTTTTATCTAAGAGGAGTAACATCCCTCACACTAAGTGGAAGTTGCATTTATACTTCTTTGTTTCCATGAACTTGGCAAGTTCCCAGAGATTTTGCATTATTATTAATAGATAATTTCAAAAGCATCTGGTAGATTTATAAAATTTCTTATTTTATGTCATTCTTTGAAAACTTGACAAAATGATTCCTATCAAATTACTTTTTTGTGTGTTTGCTTTTACTGTTTTCAGCATTTTAAAAATTAGAATTTCATGATTCTTCCCAAACTTTTCTGTCAACCATGATGTTCTAAATGTAATAGGTTAAATATCTTTTGTGACATCATTTTATGATTTTTTTTCCTTCCAGCATGTAATTATTCTTAAAAACCTGCATTTACTTACTATAAATTAATTTCACTCTATAATTTAGTTACCCTACTTAATTAAATCAATGAACTTCAAGATGTTCAATTGAAGTACATAAATTTTAAAATTTATAACATCAAATTTTTGTTTTTAAAAAGAAAATGAAACAATTAAAAGTGCAGATCCTTAGAAATAATAACCATATTTCATTTGATTAGTCAATTCCTTGACCTCACAAAGTTGCTTTTGGATTTCCATACATGTGCTGTGCCATGCATGTCCACAGACACATACTGTAAATACACACATACACAATAGAAAATAAGAAAGAAAATTAAAAATAAATATTTTGTAAGCAAGAAAATGTTTCTCCCCTTTCACAGAGGGTTGAATGGAAATCTAAAGACAATCTAATTCTAGGTACCATGTTCATGAAGGTGTCATTTCTAAAAAGATAAAATATTATAGTATAGTGAAATAAATTAGGTAGCAGTCATACCTTCATCTGTACTTAACATATATTGTCTCATCTAAAAAGATCCTACAAAAGGGTTCCTTTGTAAATATTAGACAAATAACATTATAACATATCCAAATATCATCTATAAAGATGGGAATATTATGTTAAGTTAAAACAAAAGATGACAACATTTAATTCCTGAGAATAAAGGACAAATATAGGCTCTCAGTTATGCATATGGTATTACAAATAATGACCCTGGCATTTGGAAGTCTGGACTACCTATCTGGTGATTCTTAGCTTCAGTTTGCAGCATACAAACATCATTTAAAACAACTAATTCCATAGACCTTTCATAAGTCATGAACATGGAACACAGGCACTAACCACCAGAGGATGTGATAACTCCTGAATTGTTATCCACAATGTATATCACAGCTTTGAAAGAAGGCAGAGAAACTTGTCCCCAGGGACTTCTGCACCCTGGTATCTTAAAATCTGCTTGTCTTTTTCTATTGGATCTTTATTTGCCGCCTTTGACACCTCAGAGACAAATCTGAGTGCACAGTCCCATTGCCTACCCAAGAATCCCCATCGCATTCCTTGTCACATCCACATTTATTATGCTCATTGGTTTTGAGAATCCCATGGATTTTCACTATAACATCTTAATCCCAGAAAATCAAAACATGTTTAAAAATAAGATGTCATTACTTCAAAATAGTCAATTATAATTTATCTGGGTTTGTTTCTACAATTATATAATCCATTTATGTCCATTTTGGTAACAATTGGCAATTACGCAGTAATACTGCAAAAACTCTGGAAGCATGCAGGTGATGGTAAAGGAATATAAAACAAACATATTTGGGTTTTTAGCAAAAAGTGGGGAAGATTCTATCAGGAAAAGGTATTAGCCACTGTGCTCCATGGCAGATGGTATGCTGTAATGTCCCTTCCCCCACAGCATTGAGCTGGGCTTCTCAGCCCATTGATCAGTCTGCAACATTCCTGACCCCCACCCCCATCCTTCTGCTTGTGTTATCCCTGGCCTTTGTTCTTCTGAGAACCATACAGCTGCTTTCACCTGGAAATCAAGGCTGCCTCAGGGCAGTCTCACCTGGAAACATCCTGGGACCTGTAAGACATGAAGTCCTTTAATCCCAGCAGGCGACCTGCTGAGAAGAGGAGCCAATGATTTCTCAGATATCTCCTTGAGTCTGGGGGAAGGGTTTGCCCAAACTGTTAAAAGGTCTGACCAACATTAAAGCTTTGGCCTCAATCAGTGAAACATTGTCCTGGCCCTTCTTTCTTTTCACCCCTTCCTTATTTATCCCTCAGCTTCTGTTCCAACAACCCAGTTGGTAATAGCTGCAGGCAGCTATGGAATCCAACAGAGTGGTGCCCAGACGCAGGGCTGGATACAAGAAGCCTTCCTGAGGTGACCCTGTTTTGGCGAAGCTTCTATGAAAAAGGAAAAGATGGTATCCTGCATGGTGAGCAACTATAGATGCTAGAGGATACGGACTAAGTGAGGAAGTGTTAACCCAGCGCTTAACTTGCTTAGGGGGCAGACAGTGGAATATGGGGTAGGAATTTAGTAGGCATTTGTCCACAGCTCTTAAGAGCTGATTCAGGCGAAACAGAAAAGGGTTTTAAAAATAGGCATATGTCCGCAGCCTCCAAGAGCTGCTTTAAAGAGGAAGAAAAGGAAAATGGATGCAATTGCTTAACAAGCGTGCTTCTCTTTCTGTGTATCTTTCTGTGTCGTTTGTCCCCCGTGCACCGATTGTCTGTCTACATGTACATTTATCTGTCTGGGTTTTGTGTGAATGAGTGTTTGCTTCATGTTAAAAATAAAAATTGATTAAAATTCGATCTTCTGGGGCCTTGAGCCGGCAGGCCACAAGCTGATACAAAGTCGCGCGCAGCAGCGGGCAATGGTGGCGCGCACACCTTTAATCCCAGCACTTGGGAGGCAGAGCACATGTGGCGCAGGGCACAGGCTGATATCGGCTGCGGTTAGAATAAACCCATAACTCTGCAGTTGGCCCAGGTGGCGCCGATGGCCGCCTGGCTAGACGGAGCCCAGTATTCTGCTGGCCCTAGGCCGATGGCCCTGGCCACCTGCCGTGGCAGAGCACAGAGTGACTTGGCCTTAGCAGGTGGCCCTGGTCGTGTGTGCTGTTTTCTGAGCAGTTTTCTGAGCAGCTAGAGGCAGAGCAGGAGCCATACTGGTTGCTCCAATGGCCGGAGGAGCAAAGCCGGGTGGACCAGGCAGCAGCGGCTGCAGTGGGGTGGCTCCGGCAGCAGCAGAGGTGTAGCACAAAGCAACGTGGCACTGGCGGGCCTGGGGCAGCGGCTATGACTCTGGACTAGAGCCAAGAGGCCTCGAGCATGGCCTGAGGGACTCAGTTTTTCCATGGGACAACCAGAGAGAGGTGTCTCCCCTCTGCTTCATCCCTGCTTGCCGCTGTGCTGGCCTGCAAGTTTTCTAAGCTGCTAGAGGCGGAGCATGAACGCTGCAAGTGGCAGCTGTGACTGCAGAGCATAGAGCAGTGTGCTGTCTGGAGCCCGCTTGCCCTGGGCCTGGGCATGCTATTTCTGGCCCGTCTGGCGCAGGGGTGTGCCTGTCTGCTGGCAGGGGGGTTGTCTCCCCTGCTTCAGCGTTTCTCTGCTTGTCAGTCCCCTGGCCGCGGTTTCTAAGTTGGCTGCTAGGTGCTGCTTAGAAAACCATGGGGATCTGACTACTTAATTAAAACAAAGCATGAGTTTCTGGCCAAGAAAATATTTTGGCAAATTCATACAGATATGATTCAAAATACAGTTCAAATATAGCCTTGCCTTATGTCAGAAGGAGTGTTTTGTATTTGCTTCAATAAAAGAAGCTGAGATCTTACATTTTTAATATATTTTATTTCTAGAAATCTCTTTTGTTTTATAAAAATATTTGTTTATAAAAATGTTTTGTTTATAGAGAAACAGGCCTTTGTTTATGGGTTTTTTAAAAAATTTAAATAAATAATTTTCAAAGGCTATTAAAATAAGTTAATTGGCTAAGACATCTCTTTAAGCTTGCCACAGGAGAACTTAAACCTCTGTTTTCAAGGCAAATATAATCAACTGGCAAAGGATACATGATTTTACACATAAACGCTGCTATAATCAGCTGTTTATAATATGTGTTCACTGCCATTCCTTGGCAAAAATAATGTTGATATAGAATCGCATTTTTTGCTCATGAAATAAAGTTTTTACATCCTTCAATAAATATATTGATGTGTTGTTAAAATGTTATAGATATATTTTAAAGAAATGTTTTAAGAGTCTAACAAAATGTTTATTCCTTGCTTCAAGTAGCAATCAACTTAAGTATTATTAATGGTCAACCATTATCAGTTAGCAGAGCTGACAGTGATATTAAATGTTTTTCAACCTATAAATAATACTTTTAATCCTTTTACAATTAGATTGTATGTTGCAGAATTTGTCCTTTATTGGATACCTATGGCATGTTTAATTTTAATATGCCATCAGGATCTTTGTTTTCACTATTGTAAAATAATGCCCTAACCGCCTTTTCTTATCTCCAGCTCCCCATTTAGGGGTTTATCCATGTGGCCTTATGCCCAGTCATTTTTGAAAAATGGATGTAACTCGCTATGCAAAATTAGAAAATTAACGTTTATACATGCTTGCATTGATATTTGTTCAAGATTTCTTTTCACTTCTCTACATTCGAGAGAAGCCTCTAAATGTAATCAATCATTGTTCACAAGTTTTTATACCAAGGGATTACCATGGTTAAATGGCGGGACTCTTTAACCAATACATGGAATGGTCCAGACCCTGTTTTATTATAGAGAAGATGTTCTATTTATATTTTCTCTCAAAAAGAAGATGGAGCCCGATGGCTGCCAGAAAGATTGATATGATAGGTAAATAGAGACCCCGAATCAGCTGGTAAGTATGACTAGTTCAATAATGTTCTTAAGGCTACTTCTCCCATATTGGGAAGGTAGGCTGCTTTTCCTCTAGCCATTAATTTGCAAGCCAGGGTTTATTCCTGAGCTACTAATTTACAACCAAATTAAATACCATGGGCCCTCCAGAGAAACAGTCCAAGCAGTTTTTCCTTTTGATCTCTTATTTTGTGTTTCAAGCAGATATCTTTCAGATACAGCACTTGAAGGTGGGCTGCTACAGCAATGGCTTCCAGGACTCGAAGGTGGGCGGCTATGAAAGTCAGCCAACTAATATTCACAGGGCATTTACATTACCAGTGGATCCTCAGAGAGGGGGCTGCAGAGAACCGGATCTATGTATGTTTGTTAATTTAACAAACATGGGCATCAATTTGAGGTGTGAGGCAAGGCACTGCAAGGGAAAAGGAAATGTCCTACTTCCGAGTTTCCCTGAAAAGCACGCCTGGCTGCATAGGGTTTGACATTGAAAGACTGTCCTTAAATTATTAAGGCAGTCTATTTCCCCTCCCCTGAAAAATATGTCAATTAATGTTTAAGGGGGCCATGGCCTCTGCTTTCCCTCAATGGTTAAAGCCCGTTGCCTTTTGACGAATATATCTATCCACTGAGTTTTTTAAAAAATAAATAATTAAGGGGGAATTGTCCCTTCCCCCACAGCATTGAGCTGGGTTTCTCAGTCCATTCGATCAGTCTGCGACATTCCCGGCTGCCACCCCCAGCCTTCAGCTTGTATTATCCCTGGCCTTTGTTCTTCTGAGAACCATACAGCTGCTTTCACCTGGAAATCAAGGTTGCCTCAGGGCAGTCTCACCTGGAAACATCCTGGGACCTGTAAGATATGAAGTCCTTTAATTCCAGCATGTGACCCGCTCAGAAGAGGAGCCAACGATTTCTCAGATATCTCCTTGAGTCTGGGGGGAAGGGTTTGCCCAAACTGTTAAAAGTTCTGACCAACATTAAAGTTTTGGCCTCCATCAGTGAAATATTGTCCTGGACCTTCTTTCTTTTCGCCCCTTCCCTATGTATCCCTCAGCTTCTGTTCCAGCAACCCAGTTCGTAATAGCTGCAAGCAGCTATGGAATATAACACTGTAACACTGAATGACATTCCTGATTCAAGAAGTCACCAGATTACTTAGGAAACAGGTTTACTTTGATTCACATTTCCTACTTCTTGGAATCAGAGTCAATGAAGGCACAGACTTTGAACACTTCTCACAAGCATACTTTGAAATATCTATACCCAGAACTTATATTTTTTTCAAATGATAGAAATTATTACAATACAGGATTGATTAAAACACACATGAGCTGTTCACTAAGTGGGATTTCATCAAAAGAAAAATAATGAAAGATGTGTCTGTAGACCCACAAATTATCTAGAGTCAGCTATAGTAACTCTGAGCAGGTTTGGTTTAATTGTATAAAATGTTTGTAACCACATTGTGAAACAGATTTCAAAATATGTCTATAAAGCCAGTAACATTAATTGTCTCAAAGAGAGACCCAAGCAATTTAAAAAAAAAAATGCTTTGACATGTGTCAAGAGCCATAAAGGGACAAGCTAATATACTAGCAGGTGATCATCCTGAAGTGACCTGCTTCAGATTATTATAAAAGCTGTGACAAGCAAGCCCTCATTAAGCAAGGCTGTGAGGAATCCTCTGGATATATGCCCAGGAGTGGTATGACAGGGTTCTCCAGTAGTATCATGACCAGTTCTCTGAGGAAATACCAGACTGATTTCCAGAGTGGTAGTACCAGCTTGCAACCCCACCAGCAGTGGAGGAGTGTTCCTCTTTCTCCATATCCTCACCAGCACCTGTTTTCTCCTGAGTTTTGATCTTAGCCATTCTTACTGGTGTGAGGTGAAATCTCAGGGTTATTTTGATATGCATTTCCCTGATGACTAAGGATGTTAAACATTTCTTTAGTTGCTTCTCAGCCGTTCAATATTTCTCAAGTGAAAACACAGCATGTAATAAGAACACATGCTCCACTGTGTTCATAGCAGCCCTATTTATAATAGCCAGAAGCTGGAAAGAACCCAGATATTCCTCAAGAGGAATAGCTACAGAAAATGTGGCATATTTACACTATGAAATACTACTAAGCTATTAAAAACAATACATTTATGAAATTCTTAGGCAAGTGGGTGAAAATGGAGAATGTCATCCTGAGTGAGTATATGTTCACAAAAAGAACACACATGGTATGCACTCACTGGTAAGCGGATATTGGCTCATAAGCTCAGAATACCCAAGAAACAATTAACATATCAAATGATGCCCAAGAAGATGGAAGGGGTAGCTGCTGGTCCTGGAAAGGCTCAGTGCAGCAGTGCAGGGAAATACCAAGACAGGGAAACAGGAAGGGGGTGATTGGGAACAGGGGGAAGGAAGAGGGCTTATGAGATTTTTGGGGAGAGAGAACCAGGAAAGGGGATATTATTTGAAATGTAAATAAAGAAGATATCAAATTTTTAAAAAAGCAATGTGGTGAGGGACTAATTTTAGGAAGGATTACTGCTATTAATATGCTTTTTCTGTTATTATTAAACATTTATCATAATCAATAAGTAATAGCACACCCCTTTGGAGCAGATTTTTGCAGATCCACAAAGGAAGATGTACTGTCTTATAGTGAGGCTACGTAGACAAAGAGATGGATTAAGTTTTAAAGATGATCCTATAAGGATTCCTAAAATAATATATGTGATTATTAAGCTCTTTTATAACAGGATTGCTATTAGGTCCTTTTTTGATAGTCAAAACTGCAATGAGAAGTCTGATAGTCTGCCAAGTGTCACCAGTTAATTGCTCTTAGATGGCAACCAGACTTTCTCTATCTCAGAGAACATTCCAAGAGGTTATAAAACAATTAACCAAAGGTCATAAAAAAGGAACTAATGATTTATCATGGGTGCTAGGACAGAAGATAAAGCATTGACTGTGTTTACCTATACAAAACTTCACTAATAACTTAGTTATGGTTTTAAACTTTCAATGAACCTGTAGGACTCAGATAGGTGATACATGTTTTGCTAGACAATTGCTCTTAATGGATATGCATGAAAACATTTTCTGTTGTAAACTTCTATTTCAATTTATGATTTGAAATTTTGTGTGAACTTGTGATGAACTTTGTAACATGTGATCATGTATTCTGAAAGATGTTTAAGGGCTTAGGAAAAAGAGAGGGGGAGTCAGAACTGAGGAACTGAGGTGAGAAGAACTGAGATGAGGGAGGAACTGAACTGAGGAGAAGGTTTTTTGTTTTTTGTTTTTTGTTTTTTGTTTTTTGTTTTTTGTCAGAAGAGAACAAGATTAGAAGGAGAATGCAGAGTGAAATAACTTAGGAACTATAGGTAACATAAGAAACCTAAGAGAGCAATGTGCATAATGCAGAGGGAAAGAGGAAAAAAAGAAGATGCTAAAGAGAACAGAAGGAGCAGGCCAGCTTCTCCTTACCTTGGGAGCTGTTCTGTCCCATGGTTAGGACAAAGCAGGCTTAGTCTTATTAAAAGAAACAAAGCTTTTTTCTTACAAACATGGTTTTAATTCATTTAGCATTAAAAGGGTGGAAGCTTTTTTCTCTGTGCAATAAAGATTGGAGCTCATTTTTCATCCAGAATGAGTGAGCTCTTTCTGCACAGTTGAATGTTCTTTTGCTCCATAAGCATGTAGGTATGCATGTGTGTAAGTATGTAATTGTGATAATGTATGCATGTGTGTGTGTGTAAGTGTGAACTTGTGAGAATGCATGCAAGCTGGGCCAAACTGAATTTTGTGTAAATGTGTAAATGAGAACTCTGCATGCATGAAGCTGTGTGTGAACTTATGTGAGATTATGCATAGTCACTCAGGTAAAAGTTTTTCTTTCTCCTAGTGTTATTCTCTTCTCTTGATTCAATACAAGTTTACTGCTCCAAACTTCCCCCTAACCTGACAAGCAAGAGGCATCTAGACAATAGGACAAAGTCTCTAGCAATTAACCCTTTACTTAAATTCCTGCAGTTTTAGGATGAGGTGGTAAGCGCTTGAGCCTGCTATCTCTGGCTGTAGAGCAACACAGAAGGCAGGTCAACTATAATAGCATAGTAATTTAGACTTAGATAAGTAAACTTTTTATTATACAGCAACCCTAAATGTCTCATAAGACAAAGTCTTAGTTAGCATTGAATTTCATAAGACCAAATCTTACCCCCACTGACACTCATTCCCCACTCTGATGCCTCAAGAAGAACCAACAAGAAAGAAGAACACCTCCCACCAGGGCTGCTCCTGGCAGACATGTTATTATACAGTTTTGAATAGCTGACAGATAAGAACAAATTGAAAAGCTTAAAAAAGAAAATAATATAAGATATTGGCAACTGAATTCTCAGTACTAGCCTTCCTGTTCCCTCCAATTCCTCTTTTCCAAATGATAGTTACCTAAGGTCATCCACAGTCAGTGCATAGTAAATGGAAAATTACAAAAATAAAAAAAAATGTGTAGGCTTTAAGTTGCATGCCACTGTCAATATCACTAAGACTTTGTTGCACATCACATAGGATTATTCGATCAGCTGTCACAGCTCCACAATTTTGTATTTAAAGTTCTCGCTTATTGTGGCCTAAAGCTGTGCCCCAATGCCTGCACATTCCCCCCACTTCATTTCAGTATTCAGACATTGACAATTCTCACTTCCTCACCAAGATAAGAACAGTAACAGAAGTAGTTTTTAGAGAGATGGCCAGAAAAAGAGATGGCAAAAGTACCTTTTCAACACTCCCAGAACATTTTTTATGTTTTACATATTTATATACATATTATTATGATTTCATAAACATCATATGTTACTATGAGTTATTGTCAATTTTTGCCTATCCTACCTTATATTAGTTTATTGTAGGTATGTATGCATAGGAAAATGCTGATACAGCCTTTGTTTCTTCTTATACACGTACATCAAGGATCCTGGGGACTGCAGTAATTGCTGTGTCTTAAGGAATCCTCCCCTGAGAAAGAAAAAGCAACTGCTGGTGTTAGGTTCAGTGCTGCCCCCACAAGGAAGAAATCTCTTCTAAAATGTGAGAGAAAGTTTGAGCAAACAGCAAAGTCCACAGCAGGATGCTCAACCAGAATTAACATTCTTCAAACACTGCTGACTTTATAGATAAATGAAATTCAGTTATGTTTCTACTTCTTCTATTTTAATTAGTGTTTTTGTACATTTGCCTAAAACCAAATACATCTGTTTAAGTCCATTTGGATCATTTTTGTCTTATATATCTCAGCCTTCTTAAGTCTTCTTGTTTCCTTAAGTTTACACACTGTAATATCTAATGGATGAAGGAACAAATGGTTATAGACAATCTACTATGTTCTAAAGTACTCTAAGGTAGAACAGTGTCCATAAACAGAGCCAACTGGCAGCTCTCCCAGCAAGCACAGCAGAAGACAAATGAGACTGGAATGTGTTTGTGTGTTCTGGGGGAAATTCAAGAGGAGAGTATCAGCAAACAAATGAGGGTGCTACACTAAACAGTGTAACCACTGTGAGCTTCAGTGAGAGCACAGAAGAGGTCCCAAGGATCTGCAAGTACAGCACTGCTGGTAATTCAGAGTATAGCAAAGCAGCCTCTACAACAGTCTGAGAAGGACTGAAAATGTTTGATTGTTATACCACCTGACAGGATGAGCAAGGGAATGAAGGAACTTCAGTGCATTGCCTGTGTGTGTGTGCAAGCTTGTGTGTGAGCACAATATCAACTATACTCATGGACAAGGTAAGGGCTTGCAACTGTAAATAAATTTGCATTAGAATGAACCATAATTATACTCTGTTTATTAGTTCTTACATGCAGTTTATCACACACACACACACACACACACACAGAGAGAGAGAGAGAGAGAGAGAGAGAGAGAGAGAGAGAGAGAGACAGACAGACAGACAGACAGTGGGGGGAGGGAGAGAGAGACAGCAGGGGGAGGGGGAGGGAGAGAGGGAATGGGAGAAGGAGAGGGACAGAGAATTGGTAGTTACATCAGGTTATATATCATACACCATGTATGTGACAAAGTGGCTCTTACAGCTTTTTTACACATACTGCCATTGTACAAGGTTTAAGAATTATTTGATTCGTTTTGTAAGTTGGAAGCTGAGTGCTAAGCCTCCTGTTTTTTTGTTTTGTTTCGTTTCATATGATGTCATCATGATACAAGATTTAAAGTTACTATATTTTTTTTAATTAGTTGTCCTGGGAGATTTTTAGCTATAGTATTCTTCAGAAGAATTCTCTACTTTCTAGAGATTATATTGTGGAAATAGCATCCAGATGATAATCAATTAAACAATACTCAAATTAACAAATTCCTGAAGCTTCACTTGACAAAATGTTTAGAAAATAAAACGTACAAAGAACAAAAACTTCAATTTACTTATCCAAGATATTAAGAGAAAAATCTAGAAGAATGAAACCATTTTGATGGCTTGAGCAACAGCTGATGGATGCAGATTAAGAGAATAGCATATATCAGTGAAGCACCTTACTGCCAGGGTTTCAGGGTTAGAAACAAGCACACAGTTTGCAAGTAGCTTCCTGGAAACGAGGAAATAAGGATTCCTGAGGGCAGGAATTATTGGAAAGTTATAGAAAATACCTTGAAGAGGAAGGTTGAGAGTGTTCAGGGAAGAGAATCCTGACAAAGAAACAGGTGGTCAGTGTGTAGCAGAAAAGCAGAGTATGCAGAATAGAGGACAAAGCCTCTGAACCTGATGCTCATGGGTTCTCGAGAACTGCCAGGATTCAGGGGCTCACCAGAACAGCCAGGGGTACAGGGACACTCCCAGACTGGACAGGGCCTCAGGGGTTCCCAGAACTTCCGGGGACTCAGGGGTTCTCCAGAACAGCCTGGGTGTCAAGAGCTCCAGAGAATGGCCAAGGGCTCAGGGGCTCCCCAGAATGGCTGGGGTAATCACTTAAGGCTCAAGTCCTGACAGACATATCTGGAAGCTCTCAAAGTCAAAGGCTTTGAAAACGCAGTTTACAAGAATGTGAATCTAAACTGGGTGATGAGAAGAGAGAGGTTTATTGAAGAAGAAGAATGAAATCAAGGCAGTACAAATGCACACCATACCCATAAATCAAAGTCACAAATGGAAATGCTTATTAACCAGATCATTTCATAGTTCCATGGAATCACGGGTTACTCAAAGTCAAGGCTGACTGTGACTTTCTCTCAGTTATGCTGAGTGGGAGAATCATTAAAACCAACTGTAACAATACCTTGTATTTAGGCAGGATTGCATAGAAGATATTCACACAGATGTTAGATGTTACTACAAACAAACCATCGTGCATCATCTTACAGATTTAAGAGATCAAGGAATTCTACCAGTAATGAAAGTGGCAACAGCCCATACGTGGATGACATCTACAGAATAAAATAGAAAATTATCTCAGTGAGAGATGCCTTAGAATATCCTAAAGTCAGACTGTCTTTGTTAATAATCCCACTTACTTTAGCTGTATATATTTGAGCAATATAAGAAGCTGCACTGTACATATTGCTTATTTTTAAAAACACATACCTACTTTCAGCTCTTTATACTCCCTAGAACTGAAAAGCTGTAATATATATGGTATGGACGTAGGATGCAGGAACTTTGTATTTGCTGAGGTATCACCTGGGACTTGCAGTTTATTACCCCTGCTAAATTCTTTGGTATTTGAAGATGACACTACCACTGAGCCTCAACAACAACAACTGTTGAGGATAATCCTGCGCACTGTATGTTTTTTTCTTAAATAGCCCCTGGTCTTGGAGATATACATTTCACACAATTTTAAGGAGGGAAATTAATGTATATCCCTTGCCTCAGTTTGAATATGTTCTCATCCATGAGAGTAGGACTGGAAATTAAGCATTAGCCATATTTCAAAAGCTTGTTTTTATAAATGTAAGCATAGAATCAGCAAGATAGTCTAAACATTGAATGTTTCTGCTCCTTCACAAGTGCAGCTCTTGCAGAACCATTTGCTACCAAATGTCTTTGGCAATTTACAGAGCTGTGCTTCATGACCACACACCCAGCTAACACAGCCCTTTCCTACCCACTGAGAGCCACAACAGAGTTTTCCTTTCTTACCACAGGAGTCAGAAGAAATGTTAAGATTCTCATTGTGAAACTGTTCTGAGAGTTATGAACTTGTGATAAATCTAATTGTAAACTGAACCAAATGCACTCCTACCACAGATAGGAACATACTTGTGGGAAAAATATGGTTGACTATGTAGAACTATGCATAAATTATAGATTTAAAGGAACATGGTGATGATTATAACTATTTCCACAAAGCGGCAAATGCCAAAAGTATTTCTAAGCACTGTTTTATAAATTACGTGTATTTGTGAGTATCTGGAGGTAAGTGTACATGAGTGGGACTGTTCATGGTATACTGTGACATTTTTATTATTATTTTTTCTGTGCCAGAAAAATCAATATTTTATATTTAGCTTTGGGATGGAAGAAAGTTCTCTTAACAATTGTCCAATGCCCCAGTGTAGGGGAATGCCAAGGCAGGCAGACTGGAGTGGATGGGTGGATGAGAGAGCACCCTCATAGAAGCAGGGAGACAGGGAATGGAACAGGGGGTTTCCCAAGGGGCGACCTGGAAAGGGGAAAACATTTGAAATGTAAAAACAGAAACTGGAAAAAAAAAAAGTATAAGGAGGTATAACATGTTCTAATAAATAATTTATACATACCTTTTAAAAAACAATTGTACCATTGTGCAAATATAACTTTCTCTTTCCCTTGGAATTTTCCTCTAAATATAATAATATAATATAATATAATATAATATAATATAATATAATATAATATAATATAATATAATATAATAATATAATATAATATAACATAACATAATATAATATAATATAATATAATATAATATAATATAAGTTTTCTACCAGGGACCCTGATTTATCATGAGAGATATCAAATCTAGGGTGATTTTTGCCTTCATGTGAGTCTAAGTGCTCTTCTGCTTACCATACATATAAAATGTTATCTTTCCTACCTTCCACTCTCATTTGCTTGAGGATACAGGTAGGTGTGAAACTGACTGGCATCATGTCAGTAAATCTTGCACATGTTAACAACCAGACCCCCCTACCCCAATATTTCTTCCAATGGAAAACTTTCAGACTAATCTACCTTTTTGCATTTGATTTTTTTCTTCTAACATATATACCTATATCTACGTATGTAGAGAGGAAGGGTAGGGGCAAAAGCAGAGATTGGGTTAGTTGGAAGAAAGCCTGCACATAGAAATCTTTCCATTTGTCCAATCTCCGGTGAGAATTGTAAAAATTTTGTTTTGTTTTGTTCTTTTCAAAGTGCCATTAAATGGCCATTTAGAGTTATGATCTAGTGGGTATTGGGGCCAAATTTAGTCTGTGAGCTTAGAAGTCTTTAAGACCAGGACACATTCCAAAAAGAAACCCAAGAATTAGCAGCAAAGATATTTCCTTTTGATTGAGAGTAGAGTTATTAATATTATCTGTACCAGTGTCGTGAGGACAAATTAATTACTAGAAACGACAGTCAGGTCAGATCATCAGGTCATCATGCAATGGACTGGGGGCTGAGCTTGGGCCAGTGCCCAAGTAGAGACCAGGAGGAGGAGGATTCCCCTAGGCCTAGATTTCCCAGTAGGGAGAAAGAAACCACCTTGTGGAAAGAGAAAAATCTCACCCAAGAGAAGTCCTAAAATGAGTCAACTAGAGGGCCAGTGGATAGCTCTATCCACAAGGACACCAAAGCAGGCTGTGAGTTTAACTGCCCTCCCTAGGGACCTGAGGCTATTTAAATGTAGCACTGGCTGGGGGCAGGGGAATACTTATTAATTTGTCAGTGTTTGGATGGAGGTCTAGCGATTCAATGGCTAGAAAATCCATGTGGCAGGAAGTATGAACCTTCGTTAAATCAGATCCATGGCACCAAATGCTGTGTTTTATAAAAAGCCAAGAATATATTTTGTAGAGTTCAGTATGTTAAGGTGGGAGGGGTGCCTAAGCAGGCATGGGGGGAGGAGTGGAGGATGTAGAGACAGAAAGAGAGAGGGAGAGAGAGGGGGGAGAGACAGAGAGAGGGAGGGACAGAGGAAGGGAGAGAGACAGACAGATACACACACACACAGACAGACACAGAGAGAGAGAGAGAGAGAGAGAGAGAGAGAGAGAGAGAGAGAGAGAGAGAGGGAGGGAGGGAGAGGGAGAGAGACAGGGGGGAGAGCAAATACTTTCTTACAGCTCCACAGAATCCTTCCCCACCACTCTCTCCTAATAACTCCTATGAAGACAGTAGCACATTGATAATTTGACCTCAGGTACAGCACTGCTGAGTAGAAAGATAGTAATTGACCTGTCATTAGCTTGGTGCAGATTCACCATGGTGAATCAACACTATTGGTAATTTGTCTTTTGCCATTTGTGCTAGTTTAGAGAGGATTCTGAGAATAAGCAACCATGTTCATTTTAATCATCCTCAGAGACATCTTTCCGGGCCAGGCTGGACCTAGTCTTGCTCTGTGAAGAGGAGAAGATGTAGCAAACAACCGAGGCTGTTGAATCAGCTAGAAATTAAACAATCCCAATGGATAGTGCTCGTGTGTCACTCACTGTATCAAAATGCATTCAGTGGAGACAAGAAAGCAGAAGCCCATTCATCAACAGAGAGTTTCAATCTGGAAGCTGGCATGATGCTACCTTCCCAGATTTATATGCTAACTGTTGTAAGCATTCAATTTGATGACAATACCGATGTTTGTTCTTGTAACTGATCTACTCCAACTGTCTCACTGATGTGAGTGCTGGATGTTGAAAATGTTTTATCTCTAATTGGTACTTGCTATTTTTTTCTTTTATTTCACTTGCTATGTACTTAGTAAACTAAAATCACACCTACTCTAGGTCATTCCCCATAAGGAACACAAGCAAAATACAGAAGCAAAAGTGAGTCACTGTGCACTCTTTGTGATGAGGAGCAGTTGGTAAGAACAAGGCTGGATAGGAGACAATAGATTCTAATTATGGACACTAGACAGAAGGTCAATGAAAGGGCCTGTTAGACTGACTGAAGCTAGACTGGTGGCCCTGTCAGGTAGAGGATCACAGTGGAAAGCTGTACTTGTGTACAAGTGTTTTGCTCTGTTTCCCTTCTCCTGCTGTGCAAATAAACCAATACCCTGCAGCTGTAAGTATTCTAGTGTGAATGGAGATGAAATTCTCTTCACAAATTTGCTTTCTGTTAAGGAAAAAATGCATAAACAAATACTTAAACAAAATGGTGATAAGTGGCCAGAAGGTAGCATGCAGTGGATTATAATACATGTGATTTATGTTCTATAATGTGGTGTATTATATTCTAGATTATATGTTAAGAACAGATAGAGAGAGAGAGAGAGAGAGAGAGAGAGAGAGAGAGAGAGAGAGAGAGAGAGAGAGAGAGAGAGAAGTAGAGTGATTTACTGAAGAAAACTGAATTTCTAGTCTGAGCTATAACTTCCATTATTTTTGTGATTGTGGTAATTTATGTTCTCACTACCTTGCCTTTCTTTTGTTTATTCAATATATTCTTTATTTACATTTCAAATGACTTCCCCTTTCCTGGATTCCCCCTCCCCGAAAGTACCATAAGCCCTCTTCCCCCTCCCCCCCCCTTCCTGCTTCTCTGTCTGGTACTCCCTTACACTGCTGCACTGAGCTTTTCCAGCACCAGGGGTGGCAGAAAGGTACCTTGCCTTTCTAGAGCACAAAGAAAGAACTCTATTACATCTCTGGATTCTTTTTTTGAGGCTAGGACACAACCTGTTTGGTGAAGTATTTAATTTGCTGAGGTCAGGACCCAAGTATGATCTGTAGAAAACACCAGCAACTTGTTAAATGGTGCACTTCTGTACATCAGTACTGGTAGATGAGAGAAAAGGAGCACAAAGCTCGCTGAGTGGCCAGGCTAGCCCGTCTCTCATGCTCCAGGCTGAGGAGACTAAACTCTGAACCTAGAGAAGACCTTACCTGACTTCTGGTCATAATATTTACAGTTTTGCAAATGTTCTTTCACACAGTCCAGTCATATGAATGTACAAGCATGCATATATTCATATATTCACAAAGGGACACACCCAGGCACACCATTTTATTAATTATTATTTGAACAATTTCAAAGATATGTAGACTGTAAAAATCATATTCAAAAAGTGGTGTTTGGCATGAAAAAAAATCCTTGTTATCAACAGCATGGTAAGAAAACATACAAACTATCAGACCGAAGTGAAGAATTTATTGAAAACAATGTTTCTGTCAAAGTCTGACAGACATGTCATGGACACTTTTGAGGCGCTCTGGCTTACCAGTCACCCAGAGCAATCACTTCTGATAGGTCCCCTTCAACATGTAGACATGTTTTTGGAATCCTGACCTTATTAGGGAACAGCACATGCATCTGGAGATTAGGATTAGCTGTCAGCCACCTCATCAAAACAACAGGGAGCAGAATGCTCTAAGCTACATTCTCAAATATGCTGAATGATGCTTTTAGTGATTTTAGCAGTATGAAATATTTTGTTCTAAATCAAAGCAAATGTTAAATAATTATGGTACAAATTGCCCAGCAAAGAATAATGAAACCCTGGCATTTTGGATGTCTTTCCTGTGAGCAATCACCTAAAGCATCAATAAAAGTTAAATGCTGTCAAATTCTATTCCTTGGACCAATTTTTCCTGTCCTCAGGGAATAGCAGTCAGAGGTTCCTTGACTAACATGCAGACAAAGTGGTATATTCGATTGAGTACTCTTAATGAATAAAGTCAGCTAAATAAATACTTGTTGACTTCACTCGAAGAAAGAAAAGGCCCTTTACACTTTCCTTGCATTTTAATGTTATACATAAAAGAAAAGTGAGGGAAAAAGCCTGTAATTAAAAATAGACATCTGTACATTTTGACCCACAAAGGAGGGAGGCTGCCCTTGATAATACAGACACAAAAAGTTGGCTTCTCAGTGTACACAATACCCATTGCTCCCTTTCATTCTGAGCATCGACGATAGAGTAGATCATTTATTAAAGACAGTATATTTCACTATATCATTAGGAAAATTAGAGATTTATTTTTCAGACTCAGATTGTCATTTAAGCCTTTTCATTGTATTTTGTTGCAAGTCTTCATGCATACACATTGGAACAGTGTTCCTATCATGTTCTGAACTGTTCAAAAATGAGAATTCACATCCCTAAATTAAAGCTGTCAAATTTTATTTCATTACAAATTTAAGTCCACAAAATTGTAAAAACTTACTTCCAGATGAAGAAATATGAATTGCTTAATAAGTGTGTTAACCTTGATCTGGTAGCTGTTAAATTTTATTATCATATTAATTAATTTATTCATCAGTGATTGAAGGCACCAGGAAGGGGCCGGGTAGCCCAGTCAGCAAAGCACTTGCATTGGAAACATGAGGACTTGAGTTTAAGCTCAAAACACACATAAACAGACAAACAAAATGAAAACAAAGGGCTGGTAATATACATTGGTAATCCCAATGCTCAGGAAAAAGATACATACAGATACCTGAGACTCCTTGACTAGCAAGCTTAGATTTCTCTTTGATTTCTAGAGACCTTGTCTCAAAAAAAAAAAAAAAAAAAACCAAGAAAACAAATATGGAACATCTTAAAACAGCACAGAAGTTTGAGGTTGCCCATAGGTTTACACACACACACACACACACACACACACACACACACACACACATACAATGTGATTTCACACATGGAAATGAAGATAAGCATCTTGTTGTACCCTTGCTAGGAATACTTTATTTAAAGTTATTTTATTTTATTTAAAGTTAAAGTAATTCAAGACACTGCTTTGTGACTCATTTAGCAATGCACACTCTATGTGAGAAACCACACCAGGTAATGAGATAGCAATGGACAGGACACAGCCCTTCTCTGAAGCAATTTGCAGACAGGCAGAGGAATGTGATAATTAGAAGTTTCTGTTGAGAAACTATTGAGTCACCCACAATTTTCCTGACTGAAGTATTAAGGTGCAAACTGATATTTAACAGGGAGTTATCACAGAGAAGAGCATATGCAAGGACAGATGGTTGGAATACTGTGATGCCTTTGAAGAATTTAGAATGTGGAAGATTCTGTAATGGAGGTTGTTTGCTGGAAAGTCAAGGGAAATATTGCTTTAAATACATGAAGCTAGCAAAAAAGATTAACTACATATCATTGGGGATTAACTAATGAAGGCTATGCAAGAGGCTAAGACTGTGTCAGATATGACTGCATCCTAAACATGGCAGAATTCACCATTGTTTTTCCTCCATATTTTATTTCCATGACATGATGAAAGGAAATATGGACAAAACAGGGATAAAAGATAAAATCCTCCTCCTTTCACAGCTTTGAAAAGAGAAAAATATGTTTGGTGTGTGTGTGTGTGTGTGTGTGTGTTTGCATTTTACTCCAAAATATTATTGGTATAGTATGTGCAAATACTTGACCTTGTAGAGCCTATTTGCTTACTTTCCTTATCACACCTGTTCTCAGGCTAGAGGGATGAGTGAGCAGTAAATAGTGGGTAATGTTCTTACAGAGAACCTGAGTTCTGTTCCTAGTACGAATGTCTAGCTCTCAAACACATATAATTCTATTATTCCAGAATCAGGGGACCCAAAAACCTCCACAGGCCTACATGGCACCTACACTCATGAGCACATATCCATACACAGATACACAAAACACACCTAACAAAAAACAAATAAATGTCTCTAATATTATGATAATATCTAGTAATTATTCTATAATTTATTCATTTGACTCCCAAGAACACACAAGACTACAGGCATTTGTTCAAAAATAAATGCATGATAAATTGTCATCTCAGAGTTTATTGTACTTTTCTCAATTGTTTAATGACAAGATTTTATGAACTATCACTGTTCAGTTTTATAGAGCTCGGGCTCTAAGTACCTTCCTAACTTTTCTACTAAGAATAATTCATTGCTATTGGATTATATGATTCACAGTGTCAACCACAGGCCCCACCTGCCAGAGACCATATAAGTCAGGTGCCCAGCAACATTCTCCACTCTCTCAGTTTTCTAGGGCAGACAAATCCTGCCCAATCACAGGTCAATAAAAGTTTCACTATGTTCTATTAATAGCTTATCCAGAATATATGGAATTGATTAACCCCTTTAATTTCTAGACTTAATATTAGAAGTAAAAGCTCCAAGCAGAATTACCATGATATATTTATAGACAAGTTTTCAAAAACGTTTGCAAATTATTCTTTGGAAATATCTTTCACCATTTTTAATTTTAGTTAATATATAAACTGATTTTTTTAGTCGAAACTACAGACATCTCCTTTTCAGATTTTTATAAACCTGAATTTCTATGGTGCCCCCATCAAATAAAATCTATGGGTGGGCATTTAGATACCCAAAAGATGCTCCAACATATAACAAGGACACATGTTCCACTATGTTTATAGCAGTCTTATTTATAATATCCAGAAGGCAGAAAGAACCTAAATTTCCTTCAACAGAGGAATGGATACAGACAATGTGATATATTTATATAATGGAGTATACTCTGCTATTTAAAACAATGAATTCATGAAATTCCTAGACAAATAGATGGAACTAGAAAATATCATCCTAAGTGAGGTAACGCAATCACAAAAGAACACACAAGGTATGTACTCACTGATAAATGGATATTAGCCCAAAAACTTGGTATACCCAAGACACAATTCACAGACCACATGAAGCTCAAGAAGAAGGAAGACCAAAGTGTGGGTGCTTTGGTTCTCCTGAGAAGGGGTAACAGAATACTCACAGGAGCAAAGACGGAGATAAAGTGTGGAGCAGAGACTGAAGGAAAAGATATCCAGAGACTTCCTCACCTGGGGGATCTATCACATATACAGTCAGCAAATGTGGACAGTTTTGGGGATGCCAAGAAGTGCATGCTGATAGGAGCCTGATATAGCTGTCTCCTGAGACACTCTGCATGAGCCTGACATATACAGAGGCAGTTGCTTGAAGCCAACAATTGAATTGATCACTGGCTACCCAATGAAGAGTTAGGGAAAGGACTGAAGGAACTGTAGGGGTTTGCAACCCCATAGGAAAAACAATATCAATCAACCAGCACTCTCAGGCTCTAAACCACCAACAAAGGAGTACACATGGAGAAACCCATGACTCCAACCACATATGTAGCAGAGGATGGCCTTGTTGGGCATTAATAGAAAAAGAAGTCCTTGGTCCCGTGAAGGCTTGATGACCCAGTGTAGGGGAATGTGAGGTTTCTATAGGGGAAATGAGAAAAGGGGTTAACATTTGAAATGTAAATAAATAAATAAATAAATAAAATACCCAATAAAATGAGTAATCATTAAAAGAAATAAATTGATCAACCTCAAGTTTCAGCTATTGCATTCTTGGACATACACCCAAAGGATTCTCCATCCTACTACAAGGACACTTGCTCAATTATGTACATTGCTGTTCTATACACAACAGCCAGAAATTGGAAATAATATTAATGTCCCTCAATCAAATATGGATAAATAAAATGGTACAGTTACATAATGGACTTAGCTGTCAAAACATGGCATACTGAAACTGCAAACAAATGTGTGGAACAAGAATAAAATCATCCTGAAGAAGATAAGCCAAACTCAGAAAAATAAATATGGTATTAATTTGTTTACACATGAATATTAACTATTAAGTCAGTGATAAATGAGCTACAGTCCATAGACAAAGAGAAGTTAGATAAAGAGAAAAAGACCCATGCACATGCCTTTCCCATTTATTTCCCATGTGATGGGGAAATAGAATATAATTTATTGGTAGACAAGATCTGGGATGTGATGGAAATAGAGGTCATTTGTAGAGGGAGGATTGTGAGGACTGAACTGTGGAACAAGAACTGTGGAACATTTGAGGGGTGGCATAGAAACCTAGTACAGTGGTAATTTCATAAAATACAGAAGGCAGTCATAATGGAATTTCCAAAGAATGAGGAAAACATTGTCTCATCTGGCCATTACTTGTCACCAAACAAAGTTTCCAGTACCTGGGCTTGGTTACATCCAATTGAATTGTTGTCCAAAGAGTTCCCAGGAAAAATCCCACAGCATTCAGGCTGTTGTCAAGACAATAGGTTGTTGTCCACAGAAAAACATTAAGGCACTATTGCTGAAGACAAAACACCAATAACCTATTAAAGTGGTCTAGTTGTGTCAACAAAGAACCATCACACCTATGTTCTTTGGTACAGAAAGGTACTTTGCAGACTACCAAAATAGAAATGGACACATCACACCAGCTATAAGCCCTTTGATCTAACATGCTACCCTGCCTGCATGATATGCTAGGGCAAGGGTGGCACAAAGCTTGTGGGAGTAACCAACCAATATCTCATTTGACTTAAGACTGATTCCATGAGATGGAACCCATACCTCACACTGCTTGGATTATGAAACATCAGAGATAAGAGAGTCCAGAGTCCCAGGATAACACCAAATATTACTGACTAAGAATACATCAATAAAATGACTGCTAATGATATATATTCTTTTACACTTATAGATTATCACCTTATTTAATTATTGTCAGAGAATCTTCCTCTTGTAGCAGATAAAACAAATACAGAGTCCAGCAGTAGGCATTGTGCTGACACAGAAAGACTTTAGAGTACATAGGTCTATATGAGTTGTCTACATCAAATCCCTACCCTCAAGGTTAGAGGAACCCTGTGGAACAGGAGATGGAGGACTTCAGGAGGACAAGGACCTGTAAATCAACTGAGCAAAGAATTTATGAACTCACAGAGACTGAAACAGCCATTATGGGGTCTACAAGTATACAAACATGGTTTTCAGTTCTTGTTTTTATAGGATTTCAGAGAATGAGAATGAAGGGATTTCTACTTCTCCTGCCTTCTCTTGGGCTCTTTTTCTTATGTTGGGTTACTTTGTCCAATTTCATTGTAATGGTTTTTGTTTTATCTTATATTTATTTTGTTGTATTTTGTTGTTATCTCTTAGAATCCCATTCTAATAGGAGAAAGAAAGGGAGTGGATCTGAATGGAAGGGGAGGTGGGAAAGAAACTGGAAAGAGTAGAGGAGGGGAAACTGTTAAAAGCATATAGAGCATATAGTGTATGAGAAATAGTCTACTCTCAAAAAGGGGGTAAAATTAATGTATTAATGATTTATTTTTAAAGTTTAAGGATTTTTAAGGTGTAGTAATCCTAAGAGATAATATTACTTGCCTTAGTTTAACAACTCTTCTAGGGATGATATGCAAGGCTGTTTTTACGAACATTTTTGGCTAAGTATTTTTTTAAGAAAGCATAAGATTTATCAGGTAAAAACCTTTAATACATTATTAAAATAAAGAGTTTATTTTTTAATACTTATTTATAATCCAATGTACATTAAAAACTATTTGCACCAACTAATTGTATTTGTTATTTCAATAATAGTTGGGACTATCAAATTTCCAAGTAATTTTTGCACTGTTTAAGTCCTGTTTTTTTTCTCTATTGGAAAGAAATGCTAATAAGTCCAGCCTTAGGCTCTGGGTGCCTCATGCAGACACAGCTAAGTACATGTCCTTTTCTATTGGAAGTGACCCAATGCATATGTTTGAAAAGGCAAACCTTGTGACAGGAACAGAAAACTAAATGTTGCTCTCGTGTTTGTGTATAAAGTGAGACCTCTGTGCTGATCGATGAAGGGTGATGATGAATGTGTCCTCTGTTTCCTTCCATGTGTCACTACCGGTCCTTGCATGGCTGTCAGATCCCCATTAAGAACAGTTTTATTAATAGTTCCTGCTTGCATAAGGGCACTCCATTTATCAGCTTCATTGACTGCAACAAAGTGCTTCTGCCACTAGTGAAGTCTGGCTCAGCCAGTGGGCAAAGCGATAGCAGTTTCAGGAGAGTTGCATAAAGAACCCAGAGATGGACCTCACTCCATGAAGAAAGATGGTGAAATTTAAGGTTCTAATGATGCCTTTGGCATAAATTAGAATTCTTAATAGTTGCAACAGGTCAACAGTAACATTCAGTGTTATATTCCATGTCACAGTATAATTGGGTAGAGTTCCCAAAGCTTCCAGGAGAGCTTGACACTAGTATTTAATAATGTGTAGTCAGGGAAAAAACAAACACTTGTTTCATGTTGTTTTGTGCCAGTCCCTTCATCAATCTCTCCATTTAAGGTGACCTGGTAATAAGAAATTAGATTTGATGTACGCTAAATATGTGACTTTAGTGAGAAAACACTCATCTAACATGGGCAAACCCCTAAATTTATCGCAGGAAAAGGAAGGCACAGCTTTAATCTAAACTCAGCAGTGGAATGTAGAAAAATGGGTGGGCTACATTCAATGCTTTAATTGGGATACCACATAAGCAAGAGATAGCCTATGATATACAAGATCATGTCTCAAACAAAACAAAACAAAACAAAACAAAACAAAACAAAACAAAACAAAACAAACAAAACCAAACCAGATTTGATTCAATTTATTGTATTAAAGACCACATAGAATTGTGTTTGGGGGGGAATGTTACCTGACAATTAAAGAAATACCGATTATTAGTTCATTTATATTGGTGGAAAATTTGTTATCTAAGGAAAACTAATATTTTTAAAAATTATTAAAAATAGCCTAATAAAGTTCTGTATGATTTCTTGGCAAAGAATATCATTGACATCTCTTATTGAGATGTAGATAGGGCCTGGGTTGTAGGTTATTTTCCAGCTATATTGCATGCTCTGCAAAAGAATCAGATGGTGAAGCCCTATTTCTTGAAAAGCAAATACTTGCATTTGATTTGTGAATCCCTACAAATAAAAAAATCACACACACAAAAGCCCCCATGTTTGTATTTATTGTTCTCAATATTTAGTCTTAGTAATATCCTCTATCATATATTTGCTTGTGTATTGATCAAAAAGAAAAGTTTTGTGGATTCTAAGATTGTTCATTGTTCCCTTGGTGCAGTTAATATATAGTCAAACCAAATCCCCAAAGCAAGAAGCCAATTGTTGGTTAAGATGGATTGGAGTAATCAGATATGATATTCAATCCTAAAGACTGAGGATATGGGATATTAATACTCCTGCACGTTTATAACTCATATAACAAGTTCATGAAACCCAGTAGTTCTTAATCTTCCTAATACTGTGTCCCTTTAATACATTTCCTCATGTTGTAGGGATCCCCAACCATAAAATTAGTTTTGTTACTACTTTGTAACTGTCATTTTGATAATGTTGTGAACTATAATGTTAGATATGTGATATGCAGGATAGCTGGTATGAAACCCCTGTGGAAGGATTGCTTGACCCCCCCCCCCCTTAAAGGAGTCACGACCCATAGATTGAGAACTGCTGATACCAACTCAGTGAATGTGATGCTCAGAAATGTCTTTCTTCTGTCACAGCTTCCTGTTCATATCAACCCTCATCAAGGAGCTGCTGAAGGGCACATGGTATATTTTTGTCCTCTCCATTGTCAGTATTGTCAATGCCCCCCCCATCTATATTTAGAAATATCCATGTTGAAGTTCCTGTATATCATCCTGGTTATAATGCTAGTCTGTCATCTTCATCTTTAGGACTCTGACAGCATCAGCACCAAAGCCCATTTGGATTTAAACACAAAGGAATGTCATGCAAACTAACAGACAAGCTTACATCTTCATATATAAGGAGGCTTCCTTTTCTATATTGAGAGGGAGAGTACCTTGGAATGCTGGTCATGACAGATTGACTTCTTGCCTCCTTACTGATCTAGAAACCAACACAAACATTTGACATTTTTGAGAAGCATGATACCTCTGAATCTGTGATTGCAATTTATGAAATTCTTACTTTTAGGATTAAATTAGATTTGGTAACACTGTAAGTATGGTAAAAACAAATTACTGAATACAGCCATTCAGTAAGAGAACAGAAACAAGCAACCAAACCAAACAAAAAAACTGAAATAAAACAACAGAAAACCACCTGGCTGCATTGGGCCGTAGAGGGCAACATTCAGATAAAAAGCTTGTTTGGGTATTTAGGGGTACATTACCAGGTATGGGGATGGAGAGTTTCCATACTAAAACATCCAGGACATTAGCATAAGAATTTTGTTGGACAGAAGAAGGGCTGACAATTGGGGTTACCAGCATTCAACCAGCCTTTAAGGGTGCCTGAGAAACACTATAGGTTTCTGTTTCCTGGAAAACTACCTCAGGTGAGAGTGGGATCATTACCATATAACACTGCCAGCAACATTGTCATTTGGAGGCAGGCTTGTGGCCTATCATTACAGCCTTTTGTTGATGAAATGGTCAACAGTATTCCTCTGGCTAGTGGCAGGTAAACAAGGATTTTGGAAAAAAGGGGGATCTGGATTGTTGCTCCAAAGCAGGTGGTCAATTTGTAATGGTGGGAGACCAGATGTAATTCCATCAGAAGCATTAGGTTGAGTGAGTGAGCATGGAGGGAATGGATAAAGAAAATGTGGTGTATTTACACAATGGAATATTACTCAGTGATTAAAAGCAATGAATTCACGAAATTCTTAGGCAAATAGTTGGAACTGGAAAATATCTTCTTAAGTGAAGTAACTCATTCACAAAAGAACACACATGGAATTCAGTCACTGATAAGTGGATATTAGCCCAGAAGCTCAGAATACCCAAAACACAAACCATATATCAAATCACTCTCAAGAAGAAGGAAGGAGAGGGCCCAGTCTTGGAAAGGCTTGATGCAGCATTGTAGGGGATTGCCAGGACAGAGGAGTGGGAGGGGTTTGATTGGGGATCTGGAGGAGGGAAGAGAGCTTAAGGGACTTACAGGGGGTGAGGAACTGGGAAAGGGAAAACCATTTGGAATGTAAACAAAGAATATAGAAAATAAATAAAGAATATTAAAAAGACAAAAGAAAAAAGGAATCTCTTTGTTAATTCTTTCCTGAAGAGATGCAGAGTAATCATTACCAGGAGGGGAATAGAGACCAGAATCATAAGCCACAAACCCACAGGAGATCATAATCAGAGTTCTTACTGGAGTCAACTCCTAGATGTAGTTTTGGTGTGCCAGCTATTATGCTATGGGTCCTTAATCTTTTCTCTCACTTGACCAGAATTGTTTATGTAGTAACAACATTTTTCATTGAGGAAGAGATAAGTGTCTCCTTTTTGGCAGTCATCAGGTCAAAGGCCCTTTGGTTTGCAGACCGCCAAGGCTAGGATGATCAGGTTGCTTCATATTAGTTGTAGGTCCAAGGTTGATTGCAGGGAAGTATTTGGGTAGAAATCAGTTAAGACAGAGACTACTGAGAGAAGGAAAAGTTGAAGAGCCCAGGAGGATTTTTCTCTTGGGTGTATATTTGAAATCTTGTGGCTTGTTTAGAGGCAGTCTTAGGGCTGCAGCCTGAAGCTTATATTTCCGTTGGTCATGGGAAGCTTGTTCCTGTTCTTTTCTTCTGTTAAAGACTTTACATGCCTATCTCAGCAGATTACTTTGAAAGTTTTGAGGAAAATTATCTAGTGCCTGGTTTTGAATATTATTTTACATTAACAGACTTGGTTTTAGTTAATTTTAACAGGTTTAATGCTGAGACCACATACAAAGGTCAAAGCTTCTCCTTGTGAATTAATTTCATTTGTACTTAGTATGGCTATAAACATGGTTGTGAGCACAATAAGGAATTTGACCATTAACTAGCACACTTTATTTATTTTTATGATAATTAAACAGTTTATAATAAGTAACTTTTATGAGATTAGTATTTTTATACTTTATTACTGTTAAGATTGAGTCTGAAAATAAATTTTTTGAATTGGTATTTGTTTATTATCTAAATAAGCTGAAAACTATAGATAGAGAGAAATGAGAAACCTCATTCCTAAACCTTTTGTACTATAATGTTATAAAATATCATATTTTTCAATGATTCAGACTTTTCCAAAGAGTTAAATCTTATCAAAGTTAGCAAAAAAATAGTAGTTACATCTTAAGTCAGTTTAGTTTGCCTGAATAGATCATTAACTTTGGGAATTTATATGCTTAATCCATCAAACAAATATTTGTGGGTTTTTTCAGTTTATTTATTTATTTATTTATTTATTTATTTATTTATTTAATTTTTTTACATTTCAAATGTGATCCCCTTTCATGATTTTCTCCCCAGAAATCCCCTATCCCCAGTTCCTCCCCCTGCTTCTATGAGGGTGTTCCCCCACTGTACTGGCTGGAAGTGTGTCAACTTGACATGAGCTGGAGTTATCAGAGAGAAAGGAGCTTCAATTGAGAAAATTCCTCCAGGAGATCCAACTGGGACATATTTTCTCAATTAGTGATCAAGGGGAGAGGGCCCTTTGTGGGTTGTACCATCCCGGGCTGGGAGTCTTGGGTTCTATAAGAAAGCAAGCCAGTAAGAAACATCCCTCCATGGCCTCTGCATTAGCTCCTGCTTCCTGACCTGCTTGAGTTCCAGTCCTGACCTCCTTTGGTGATAAACAGCAATTTGGAAGTATAAGCTGAATAAACTCTTTCCTCACTAACTTGCATCTTGATCATATTTTGTGCAGGAATAGAAATCCTCACCAAGACAAACTGGTACTGGGAGTGGGGATTCCTGACAACCAGACCATGTTTTGGGGAGAACTGTGGAAGGACTTTGCAACTTTGAGCTAGAAGAGCCATTGGAATATTAAGAGCTCTGTGAGATGTTATGTAGAAGCTTGGAAGATAATGTTGAGAAAAGTGTAGAAGATGGAGGTCTGGCTTGTGAAATTTCAGAGGGAAGATTCTTATCAGGGTTGTTGCTATTTTGATTGTAAAGATTCTGTAGGTTTTCTTAGCTGGGGCCGAAGAATCAGCTATGGTTAACAAGATAACAGAACTATTAAAGTGAAATATTTGTATTTCTGGGACTATTGATGCTGGTTAGATGGAGCTAAGAAATTAGTGGTTAGTAAAAAGATACCAGCATCACTAAGGTGAAAACTTCTGGGAAGTGTTTTCTGAGAGCACAAAAAGCTGTGTTCCAGAGTTGGCCAAGGTTATACCTCAAGCTGTGGCTGGACTTGGTAATGTGTATGAGTCACCCAGGTGGTACTGGTTTTGTAGGCATGACGGTAATGAAGAGCAGCACTGTGAGAGACTATGGAAGGCCATTGGTGATGGTTCAGCCTCAGTTGCAGTTGATGGCCTAGGGCTGAAGGGCTCATGCAAAAAAGTTGAGGCTTGGCACCATGAAGAGTCTAAAAGAGGCCATTGGTGAAGCCTAGATGCAGTGAAATACAGCAGTGTTTTGGAGATGTCAGTACCATGAGATGATCACCAAGAACAGCAGCAGCAGTGGAATACAGATAACTGGAAACTTGAAGATAAAGGGTGCACTACAAAGGGCAGAGTTGGAGAAGTAACCCAAGCCCTTGATGGAGCCCAGAAGATCATTAGTGGATCCCAGACATTGGACAGGTGGAGTCTGATTTTGCTTTTGATTGTTACTATACCCTGATATTTTCCCTCTTGAAGGAAGAAAGTATTTTAGTGAAGCCCACATTAAAGAGACTTTTAATTGTAAAAACACCTTGAATTTTAAAAGAGATTGGATATTTTAAGAGGATTGAATTTTAATATGTAAGAATTTGCAAAGACTGTGGGAGTTTTAAAGTTATTTAGATCTTGGGAATGAATAAGATAGTAAGAGTTGAGATTATTAGTGATGTATTTATGTGTCAAGTTGACAAGGAATTAATTGTAATGGCTAGTTTTGTGCCAACTTGACACAAGCTGGTGTTATCACAGAGAAAGTACCTATAGTTACTATATCTATAGTCACAGAGAGTAGCTATAGTCACAGAGAAAATATGCCTCCATGAAATCCAGCAGTGAGGAATTTTCTCAGTTAGTGATCAAGAGGACCCCTTGTGGGTGGTACCATCCCTGGGACTGTAGTCTTGGCTTCTATAAGAAAGCAAGGTGAGAAAGCCAGGGGAAGCAAGCCAATAAGCAACATCCCTCCATGGTCTCTGCATCAGCTCCTGTATCTTGACCTGCTTGAGTTCCAGTTCTGACTTCTTTGGTGATAAACAGCCATTTGGACATGTAAGCTGAATAAACCCTTTCCTCCCCAACCTGATCATGATGATTTGTGCAGAAATAGAAACCATGACTAAGATACCTGTCAGCCCACCCACTCCTGCCTTCCCACCCTGGAATTCCCCTATACTGGGGTATCAAGCCTTCACAGGTCTAAGGGATTCTTCTCTCATTGATACCTGAATAGACCATCCTCTGCTACATATGTTGCTAGAGCCATGGGTCCCTCCATGTGTACTCTTTGGTTGTTGGTTTAGTCCCTGGGTGCTCTGGGGAGTCTGGTTAGCTGATATTGCTGTTCTTTCTATGGGGACGCACACCCTTTCAGCTCCTTCATTCCTTTTTCTAGCTCCTCCATGGGAGAACTCGTGCCTGTAAGCCTTATTTACCATAACCTTTGTTTATGGTTTTCTTATCTGTTACAGTTTAACTTTGGGGGAAAAAATCACCATATAAAAATAAATCCTTATCCACCATATCTTAGAGGAATGGTATTGCATCCCAAGTCTAAGGAAAATAAAATAATACAAACCATTTTACAAAAGCAACTATTTTCCTAAATAAAAGTTTACTCCAAGTTATATATGTGATATGTTACAGAAAATTGAAATTACTTACATAAAGATTTTTAACTATCAATCCTCAGTTTACTAGGGTTAAGCTGACCTTTTCATATTGTTGGCATTTGAAAACTTACTTTTGTTTTGACCACAACTCAATGATCATGAAAATACTAGAAAAGGAAATTCAACAAAAGCTTTAAAGTTACTAACAAAATCAAGGAAAAGGGGGGAGGGGTTACACAGAATTAAACCTCAGTGATTTCACTTGCCATATATGACCTCTATTAGAAATGGCTTACTTCTTAGCTATTCTCAACCATGTAATGTTTTTTCATGGTCTGTTTTGCTTTGTTTATCCTTTCCCAGTCACAGAGACAAGAAGACAGTCTGATAGAAGATGGAAAGTTGGAGAGAACTTTAAAATCAACATACTTGGGTCTATAGGAGACAGGCCAAATATCTTCTCCAGAGTAAGATTCCTAGAAGAGTAAAACAGCATATGACAATATTGCATTGTCATTCATACTGAAATACTGTTTGACTCTGTAAAATTAAATCCAATGATCAGAGAGAGGGATGAGAGTGGAGAGCAGAGATGC
Source organism: Apodemus sylvaticus (assembly GCF_947179515.1). NCBI lineage: Eukaryota > Metazoa > Chordata > Mammalia > Rodentia > Muridae > Apodemus > Apodemus sylvaticus. Next base: position 124,253,825 of record NC_067478.1, on the reverse strand, counting down.
CTTAGAATGAAATGAGTTTTGGATCATTTTTCAGAATGGTGGCAGAAATCACCACCATCTATGAGAATTTGGAAATCAAACATGCAAAGGTTTGACCACTGAGAGTGGATATGAAGCGGGTATTGACAGCAAGCCATATTGGAGTTAAGAAAAAAAGACATAAGAATTAATGGTATCATGGAAACCAAAAAAGGAACAAGTTTTTTTTTTTTATTCGATATAATTTATTTACATTTCAAATGATTTCCCCTTTTCTAGCCCCCCTCACTCCCCGAAAGTCCCGTAAGCCCCCTTCTCTTCCCCTGTCCTCCCTCCCACCCCTTCCCAGTTCCCCGTTCTGGTTTTGCCAAATACTGTTTCACTGAGTCTTTCCAGAACCAGGGACCACTCCTGCTTTCTTCTTGTATCTCATTTGATGTGTGGATTATGTTTTGGGTATTCCAGTTTTCTAGGTTAATAACCACTTATTAGTGAGTGCATACCATGATTCACCTTTTGAGTCTGGGTTACCTCACTTAGTATGATGTTCTCTAGCTCCATCCACTTGCCTAAGAATTTCATGAATTCATTGTTTCTAATGGCTGAATAGTACTCCATTGTGTAGATATACCACATTTTTTGCATCCACTCTTCTGTTGAGGGATACCTGGGTTCTTTCCAGCATCTGGCAATTATAAATAGGGCTGCTATGAACATAGTAGAGCATGTATCCTTATTACATGGTGGGGAATCCTCTGGGTATATGCCCAGGAGTGGTATAGCAGGATCTTCTGGAAGTGAGGTGCCCAGTTTTCGGAGGAACCGCCAGACTGCTTTCCAGAGTGGTTGTACCAATTTGCAACCCCACCAGCAGTGGAGGAGTGTAAGGAACAAGTTTTAAGGAGACAGGGAAGAGGGATGCTGGAGTCACACTTGAAATGAGAGGATCCTATAGTTATTGAGATGAAAGAATTCTGAGCTCTCTAGTGGAGTTTTTTGGGTCACTTAGGTAGACTATCATGTCGTCTGCAAATAATGATAGTTTGACTTCTTCCTTTCCGATTTGTATCCCTTTGACCTCCTTATGTTGTCGAATTGCCCGAGCTAGTACCTCAAGTGCAATATTGAAAAGATAAGGAGAAAGGGGGAAGCCTTGTCTGGTCCCTGATTTCAGTGGGATTGCTTCAAGTTTCTCTCCATTTAGTTTGATGCTGGCTACCGGTTTTCTGTATATTGCTTTTACTATGTTTAGGTATGGGCCTTGAATTCCTGTTCTCTCCAAGACTTTAAGCATGAAAGGATGCTGAATTTTGTCAAATGCTTTTTCAGCATCCAATGAAATGACCATGTGGTTTTTTTCTTTGAGTTTGTTTATGTGGTGGATTGCATTGATGGATTTCCATATATTGAACCAACCCTGCATTCCCAGGATAAAGCCTACTTGATCATGGTGGATGATCATTTTGATGTGTTCTTGGATTCGGTTGGCAAGAATTTTATTGAGTATTTTCGCATCGATGTTCATAAGGGAAATTGGTCTGAAGTTCTCTTTCTTTGTTGGATCTTTGTGTGGTTTTGGTATCAGCGTAATTGTGGCTTCGTAGAAGGAATTGGGTAGTGTTCCTTCTGTTTCTATTTCGTGGAATAGTTTGAAGAGTATTGGTGTTAACTCTTCTTTGAAGGTCTCTTCCATGCTCATGGATCGGTAGAATCAATATAGTTAAAATGGCCATTTTGCCAAAAGCAATAACAGATTCAATGCAATACCCATCAAAATCCCAACTCAATTCTTCACAGAGTTAGAAAGAGCAATTATCAAATTCATCTGGAACAACAAAAAACCCAGGATAGCTAAAACTATTCTCAGCAACAAAAGAAAGTTTGGGGGAATCAGTATCCCTGACCTCAAGCAATACTACAGAGCAATAGTGTTAAAAACTGCATGATATTGGTACAGTGACAGGCAGAAGGATCAATGGAACAGGATTGAAGATCCAGAAATGAACCCACACACCTATGGCCACCTGACCTTCAACAAAGGAGCTGAAAACATCCAATGGAGAAAAGATAGCCTTTTCAACAAATGGTGCTGGTTCAACTGGAGGTCAGCATGCAGAAGAATGAGAATTGATCCATCCTTGTCTCCTTGTACTAAGCTCAAATCCAAATGGATCAAGGACCTCCACATAAAGCCAGACACTCTGAAGCTAATAGAAAAGAAACTGGGGAAGACCCTTGAGGACATCGGTACAGGGAGAAAGTTTCTGAACAGAACACCAATAGCGTATGCTCTAAGAGCAAGAATTGACAAATGGGACCTCATAAGGTTACAGAGTTTCTGTAAGGCAAAGGACACCATCAAGAGGACAGATCGGCAACCAACAAATTGGGAAAAGATCTTCACCAATCCTACATCAGGTAGAGGGCTAATATCCAATATATATAAAGAACTCAAGAAGTTAGACTCCAGAAAACCGAACAACCCTATTAAAAAATGGGGTACAGAGTTAAACAAAGAATTCTCACCTGAAGAACTTCGGATGGCGGAGAAGCATCTTAAAAAATGCTCAACTTCATTAGTCATTAGGGAAATGCAAATCAAAACAACCCTAAGATTTCATCTTACACCAGTCAGAATGGCTAAGATTAAAAATTCAGGAGACAGCAGGTGTTGGAGAGGGTGCGGAGAAAGAGGAACACTCCTCCACTGCTGGTGGGGTTGCAAATTGGTACAACCACTCTGGAAAGCAGTCTGGCGGTTCCTCCGAAAACTGGGCACCTCACTTCCAGAAGATCCTGCTGTACCACTCCTGGGCATATACCCAGAGGATTCCCCACCATGTAATAAGGATACATGCTCTACTATGTTCATAGCAGCCCTATTTATAATTGCCAGATGCTGGAAAGAACCCAGGTATCCCTCAACAGAAGAGTGGATACAAAAAATGTGGTATATCTACACAATGGAGTACTATTCAGCCATTAGAAACAATGAATTCATGAAATTCTTAGGCAAATGGATGGAGCTAGAGAATATCATACTAAGTGAGGTAACCCAGACTCAAAAGGTGAATCATGGTATGCACTCACTAATAAGTGGTTATTAACCTAGAAAACTGGAATACCCAAAACATAATCCACACATCAAATGAGATACAAGAAGAAAGCAGGAGTGGTCCCTGGTTCTGGAAAGACTCAGTGAAACAGTATTTGGCAAAACCAGAACGGGGAACTGGGAAGGGGTGGGAGGGAGGACAGGGGAAGAGAAGGGGGCTCACGGGACTTTCGGGGAGTGGGGGGGGGCTAGAAAAGGGGAAATCATTTGAAATGTAAATAAATTATATCGAATAAAAAAAAAAGCCAAAAAAAAAAAAAATTCAGGAGACAGCAGGTGTTGGAGAGGGTGTGGAGAAAGAGGAACACTCCTACACTGCTGGTGGGGTTGCAAATTGGTACAACCACTCTGGAAATCAGTCTGGCGGTTCCTCCGAAAACTGGGCACCTCACTTCCAGAAGATCCTGCTATACCACTCCTGGGCATATACCCAGAGGATTCCCCACCATGTAATAAGGATACATGCTCTACTATGTTCATAGCAGCCCTATTTATAATTGCCAGATGCTGGAAAGAACCCAGGTATCCCTCAACAGAAGAGTGGATGCAAAAAATGTGGTATATCTATACAATGGAGTACTATTCAACCACTAGAAACAATGAATTCATGAAATTCTTAGGCAAATGGATGGAGCTAGAGAACATCATACTAAGTGAGGTAACCCAGACTCAAAAGGTGAATCATGGTATGCACTCACTAATAAGTGGATATTAACCTAGAAAACTGGAATACCCAAAACATAATACACACATCAAATGAAGTACAAGAACAAAGGAGGAGTGGCCCCTTTTTCTGGAAAGACTCAATGAAGCAGTATTTGGCAAAACCAGAACAGGGAAGTGGGAAGGGGTGGGTGGGAGGAGGGGAAGAGAAAGGGGCTTATGGGACTTTTGGGGAGTAGGGGGCTAGAAAAGGGGAAATCATTTGAAATGTAAATAAAAAATTATATTGAATAAAAAAAAGAAAGAATTCTGAAAGGGGGCAGAGAAAGAACCGCAATATCAATGAAAAAAGTAGGTAGAAAACAGCTAGTGAAAGTTTTTCCATCTATGTCCAAACACTTCAAAGTGTTGAGGGTCTAAGAGTTATGCTTCAGTGAGCATTCACCCCATGACTTATCAATCAGGGCTGCAAAACAGACTTCGTAGGTGACTGTGATCCTGAGTCTGAACCCTGCAGAGGTTTTAAACATGATATCCTCAAATATCTACAAGTTGAATACAAGTTAATTCACCAATTAAGATTTAGTTCTTGGTAACTTAAAACTTTACTTGATCCCTATTCAAAGTGGAAGTCTAATTCCAAATAGCATCTTATGTTGGTGAAAATGTCTCTCTTATGTTGGGCCCATCCCAGGGATAGCTTACAGAGGCAAAAAAAAAAAAAAAAAAAAAAAAAAAAAAAAAAAAAAAAAAAAAAAAAAAAAAAAACCATAAAAGCGCATACACAAGTATAAGAAATGCTGCTGGACACATTTTAAATATAAATGCTTATATTTATATTATGCTTATACTGATTTTAACTAACTATATAAAGTAATCTTAAATGACTTCTATTGTGATTGGTTTCCAAGAATATCAAAGCATAGAACATAACAGTATATGTAATCAACTTGGCCATGAGAAAAATTCCTAATTACAGCTGTTAGGATAGACCAGCTGGACTTACCCAGGTCTTAACTGGATCTGTAACTAGAAGACATGATAGAAGGATAAGGCCATAGAGTATACAAGTATAAAGAAGAGAAACTATAGCTCATATGGATACGGAAGGAAAGAATAGTGAGGGATAAGTTTCCCTGGATGGAAATTGAATCCAAAGGTCATCTCCAAGTGGATTGCTCTTTATCAAGATAAGGCCTAGATCACTAGGGGCAGCCATCCTTGACCAAGTGATGGGTGCCCAGGAGGACTGAGAAACTCCCCTCAGAGGTAAGTTTTAAAAATGCCTGCAGCAAGACGACTTTCAGCTTCCATCCCAGGTCAGCTAACATGCCCGTGCCTTTGTGAACACTATTCTGTTTGCCTTTAAGGAGGAGTTTTTAATTTTGAAGAATTTGTAGCAGTTGCAAGACTTTAAAAACAATGGGTGTTTTAGTCATTATCCTCCATCGATGTATAAAGGAGTACAACATCTGGAATCCACCTTTGCATTTTAAAAGCCCCATTTTTTTCCACTAGGAATTTAATCCTTTATTTCTACATATGATAGTTAATTTTATGCTTCAGCATTCATAGCTACAGTATCAAGACACATAGTAAAATATATATCTAAATCATATTGTGAAAGGTCCTCTTAGGTCATTTTAAAATGTTCATTAGTAATTTTTTTTTAAATAAGACTGATTAGAATTTACGACGTAAGTCAAATCCAATAGAAGATTTTAAGAAGAAAAGAATATAAGAATTTTCCAAATAAGTAAAACCTTCCAAGGATGCAATGATTGAACGAACTCAGATCTCTAGTTACTCATGTAATATGAAGTGTTTTCATTGCAACAGTCTGACCTACAGTCATAATATGGGCCACTTTTATAAAATAAATTTGCCTCTACATCTCCATTTCTGTCTGTTTTTTTAATATTTTTATTTTTTATATTCTTTGTTTACATTCCAAATGATTTCCCCTTTCCCAGATCCCCCATCCCCATACATCCCATAAACCTTCTTCTCTCCATCCATTCTCCAATCATCTCCCTCCTTTTTCTCTGTCCTTATACTCCCCTCCAATGCTTGATCAGTCCTTTCCAGGATCAGGACCCTCTCCATACTTCTTCATGGGAGTCATTTTTTATGCAATTTGTGCCTTGGGTCCTACAGCTGATGAACAACTTCAACAAAGTGGCTGGTTATAAAATCAACTCAAGCAAATCAGTTGCCTTCTATATTCAAAGGATAAGCAGGCTGAGAAAGAAGTTAGGGAAATGACACCCTTCACAATAGCCACAAACAATATAAAGTATCTTGTTGTGACTCTAACCAAACAAGTGAAAGATCTATATGACAAGAACTTCAGGTCTCTGAAGAGGGAAATCGAAGAACACCTCAGAAAATGGAAAAATCTGCCATGCTCGTGGATCAGCAGGATTAATATAGTTAAAATGCCCATCTTGCCAAAAGCAATCTACAGATTCAATGCAATCCCCATCAAAATCCCAACTCAGTTCTTCACAGAGTTAGAAAAAGCAATTCTCAAATTCATCTGGAATAACAAAAAAACCAGGATAGCTAAAACTATTCTCAACAACAAAAGAAATCCTGGGGGAATCAGTATCCCTGAATTCAAGCAATACTACAGAGCAATAATGTTAAAAACTGCATGGTATTGGCATACTGACAGACAAGTGGACCAATAGAATAGAATTGAAGATCCAGAAATGAATCCACACACCTATGGCCACTTGATCTTCAACAAAGGACCCGAAAACATCCAGTGGAAAAAAAGATAGCCTTTTCAACAAATGGTGCTGGTTCAATTGGAGGTCAGCATGCAGAAGAATGTGAATTGATCCATTCTTATCTCCATGTACTAAACTTCACTCCAAGTGGATCAAGGACCTCCATGTAAAACCAGACACACTGAAACTAATAGAAAAGAAACTAGGGAAGACGCTTGAGGACATGGGCACAGGGGAAAAGTTCCTGAACAGATTACTAATAGCTTATGCTCTAAGATCAAGAATTGACAAATGGGATCTCATAAAATTACAAAGTTTCTGTAAGGCAAAGGACTCTGTTAAAAGGACAAAACGGCAACCATCAAATTGGGAAAGGATATTCACCTCTATCACCCTACATCTGATAGAGGGCTAATATCCAATATATACAAAGAACTCAAGAAGTTAGACCCCAGGGAACCAATTAACCCTATTAAAAATGGGGTACAGATCTAAACAAAGAATTTTCACCTGAAGAAATTCAGATGGCCAAGAGGCACCTTAAGAAGTGCTCAACATCATTGGTCATTAGGGAAATCCAAATCAAAACAACCCTGAGATTTCACCTTACACCAGTCAGAATGGCTAAGGTCAAAAACTCAGGAGACAGCAGATATTGGCAAGGATGTGGAGAAAGAGGGACACTCCTCCACTGCTGGTGGGGCTGTAAGATGGTACAACCACTTTGGAAATCAGTCTGGCGGTTCCTCAGAAAGCTGGACATGACACTTCCAGAGGACCCTGCTATACCTCTCCTGGGCATATACCCAAAGGATTCCCTGGCATGCAATAAAGACACATGCTCTATTATGTTCATAGCACCCTTATTATAATAGCCAGAAGCTGGAAAGAATCCAGATGCCCCTCAAAGGAGGAATGGATACAGAAAATGTGGTATATTTACACAATGGAATACTACTCAGCCATTAGAAACAATGATTTCACAAAAATTTTAGGCAAATGGTTTGATCTGGAAGATATCATCCTAAGTGAGGTAACCCAATCACAGAAGAATACACATGGAATGCAATCTCTGATAAATGGACATTTCTGTCTGTTGATCTGTTGTATCTTTTTTTTATTCTATGTATTCTCTATTTACATATCAAATGGTTTCCCATTTTCTGGGTCCCCACTCCTTGCAAGTCCCATAAGCCCTCCTCCCTCCCCCTGTTCCTCCATCAACTCCTACCCACTTCCCTGTTCTGGTATTCCCCTATACTGTTGAATTCAGTCTTTCCAGAACCAGGAGCCACTCCTCTGTTCTTTTTGGACATCATTTAGTATGTGGATTATTTCTTGGGTATTCCAAGTTTCTAGGTTATTATCCACTTATCACTGAGTGCATACCATGACTGATCTTTTGAGACTGGGTTACCTCACTTAGTATGATGTTCTCCAGCTCCATCCATTCGTCTACGAATTTCATGAATTCATTGTTTCTAATAGCTGAATAGTACTCCATTGTGTAAATATACCACATTTTCTGTATCAATTCCTTTGTTGAGGGACACCTGGGTTGTTTCCAGCTTCTGGCTACAACAAATAGGGTTGCTATAAACATAATAGAGCATGTGTCCTTATTGGATGCTGGGGAATCCTTTGGGTATATACCCAGGAGTGGTATAACAGGGTCCTCAGGAAGTGTCATGCCCAGATTTCTGAGGAACCGCCAGACTGATTTCCAAAGTGGTTACACCATCTTAAAATCCCACCAGCAATGGAGGAGTGTTCCTCTTTCTCCATATCCGCACCAGCACCTGCTGTCTCCTGAGTTTTTGACCTTAGCCATTCTGACTGGTGTGAGGTGAAATCTCAGGATTGTTTTGATTTGCATTTCCATAATGATTAATGATGTTGAACATTTCTTAAGGTGTTTCTCAGCCCTCCAAAGTTCTTCATGTGAAAAATCTTTGTTTAGCTCGGTGGTGGCTATTCCTGGTTGTCAACTTGACTATATCTGGAATAAACTACAGTCCAGAATTGCAAGGCTCACCTATGATCCTAATTTGGAGGCTCAGAGTTTTTGACCTGGATCTTGGCATGGAGACCTTGAAGCATAGTGGCTAACACAAGGAGATCTCTGAGTTCAAGATCATTTTTTGATTAAAGGCATGGATGCACACACCTTTAATCTGGACCATACCCTCTGCTGGAGACCCACAAGCCAATAATCAGGGCCACACCCTCTGTTGGAGACCTACAGCCTTTAACCTGGGCTACACCCTCTACTGGAGATATATAAGGACATTGGAAGAAGGAAGATTCTCTCTCTCTCTCTCACTCTTCCTTGCCTGCTTGCTTCATGGGACTGAGAAACTGCTAGATCCTTGGACTTCCATCCACAGCTGCTGCTGATCATTGTTGGGGAGTTGGACTATAGACTGTAAGTCATTGACAAATTCCCTAACTATATAAAGAGTATCCATACGTTCTGTGACTCTAGAGAACCCAAACTAATACAGTGAAGATCCTTTCCCAATCTGTTGGTTGACATTTTGTCCTTTTGACAGTGTCCTTTGCCTTACAGAAACTTTGTAGTTTTATGAGGTCCCATTTGTCAATTCTTGATCTTAGAGCATAAGCTATTGGTGTTCTATTCAGGAACTTTCCCCCTGTGCCCATGTCCTCAAGGGTCTTCCCCAGTTTCTTTTCTATTAGTTTCAGTGTGTCAGGTTTTATATGGAGGTCCTTGATCCATTTGGAATTGAGCTTAGTACAAAGAGATAAGAATGGATCGATTTGCATTCTTCTGCATGCTGACCTCCAATTGAACGAGCACCATTTGTTGAAAATACTATCTTTTTTCCACTGGATGCTTTCAGCTCCTTTGTCGAAGATCAAGTGACCATAGATGTGTGGGTTCATTTCTGGGTCTTCAATTCTATTCCATTGATCTGCTTGCCTGACATTCTACCAATACCATGCAGTTTTTATCACTATTGCTCTGTAGTAAAGTTTGAGGTCGGGGATACTAAATCCCCCTGAAGTTCTTTTACTGTTGAGAATAGTTTTAGCAATCCTGGGTTTTTTGTTATTCCAGATGAATTTGAGCATTGCTCTTTCTAGGTCTATGAAGAACTGTGTTGGGATTTTGATGGGGATTGCAATGAATCTGTAGATTGCCTTTGGCAATATGGTCATTTTCACTATATTCATTCTGCCAATCCATGAGCATGGAAGATTTTTCCATTTTCTGAGATCTTCTTCGATTTCCTTCTTCGGAGATCTGATGTTCTTGTCATATAGGTCTTTCACTTGTTTTGTTAGAGTCACCCCAATATACTTTATGCTGTTTGTGGCTATTGTGAAGGGTATCATTTCACTAATTTCTTTCTCAGTCTGCTTATCCTTTGAGTATATAAAGGCTACTGATTTGCTTGAGTTGATTTTGTAGCCAGTCACTTTGCTGAAGTTGTTTATCAGCTGTAGGAGTTGCCTAGTAGAGTTTTTTTGGGTCACTTAAGTATACTATCATACCATCTGCAAATAGTGATAGTTTGACTTCTTCCTTTCCAATTTGTATCCCTTTGATCTCCTTATGTTGTCTAATTGGTGTAGCTAGGACTTCAAGAACTATATTGAAAAGATATGGAGAGAGGGGGCAGCCTTGTCTCGTCCCTGATTTTAGTGCGATTGCTTCAAATTTATCTCCCTTTATTTTGATGTTGGCTACCGGTTTGCTGTATATTGCTTTTATTATGTTTAAATATGGGCCTTGAATTCCTGTCCTTTCCAATACTTTTAGCATGAAAGGATGCTGAATTTTGTCAAATGCCTTTTCAGCATCTAATGAAAATGATCATATGGTTTTTTTCTTTGAGTTTGTTTATGTAGTGGATTGCATTGATGGATTTCCTTATATTGAACCATCCCTGCATCCCTGGTATGAAGCCTACTTGATCATGGTGGATGATCGTTTTGATGTGTTCTTGGATTCGGTGGGCAAGACTTTTATTGAGTAATTTTGCATTGATATTCATAAGGGAAATTGGTCTGAAATTCTCTTTCTTAGTTGGATCTTTGTGTGGTTTTGGGATCAGCATAATTGTGGCATCGTAGAAGGAGTTGGGTAGTGTTCCTTCTGTTTCTATTTGGTGGAATAGTTTGAAGAGTATGGTGTTAAGTCTTCTTTGAAGGTCTGATAGAATTCTGCACTGAAACCATCTGGTCCTGTGCTTTTTTTGGTTGAAAGGCTATCTATGACCCCTTCTATTTCTTTAGTGGTTATGGGTCTGTTTAGATAATCTATTTGATCCTGGTTTAATTTTGGTATTTGGTATCTGTTTAAGAAATTGTCCATTTCCTCCAGATTCTTCAGTTGTGTTGAGTATAGGCTTTTGTAGTAGGATCTGATGAGTTTTTGAATTTCCTCTGTTTCTGTTGTAATATCTCCCTTTTCATTTCTAATTTTGTTAATTTGGATACTTTCTCTGTGCCCTTTGGTTAGTCTGGCTAAGGGTTTATCTATCTTGTTGATTTTTTCAAAGAACCAGCTCATGATTTTGTTATTTGTTTGGTTCTCTTGGTTTCTACTTGATTGATTTCAGCTCTGAGTTTGATGATTTCCTGTCTTTTCCTCCTCCTGGGTGAATTAGCTTCTTTTTGTTCCAGGGCTTTCAGTTGTTCTGTTAGTCTTCTAGTGTATGCTCTCTCGAATTTCTTTTTGTAGGCACTGAAAGCTATGAATTTTCCTCTTAGCACTGCTTTCATTGTGTCCCATAGATTTGTGTATGTTGTGCCTTCAATTTTGTTAAATTCTAAAAAATCTTTGATTTCTTTCTTTATTTCTTCCTTTACCAAGATATCATTGAGTATTGTTCAGTTTCCATGTATATGTGTGTTTTCTGTTGTTTTTATTATTATTAAATACCACTTTGACTACATAGTGAACTGATAGGCATGGGATTATTTCAATCTTCTTATATTTGTTGAGGTCTGTCTTGTGACCAACTATATGATTGATTTTGGAGAATGTACTGTGAGGTGCTGAGAAAAAGGTATATTCTTTTGCTTTGGGATGAAAAGTTCTATATATATCTGTTAAATCCAATTGGTCCAAAGCTTCAATTAGTTTCCCTATCTCCCTATTTAGTTTTTGTTTTCCTGATTGGTCCACTGGTGAGAATGGAGTGTTGAAGTCACCCACAATTATTGTGTTAGGTGCAATGTGTGCTTTGAGCTTTAGTAAAGTTTCTTTTATAAATGAGGGTGCCCTCGTATTTGGAGCATAGATGTTCAGGATTGAGAGTTCTTCTTGTTGTATTTTTCCTTTGACCAGCAAGAAGTGACCTTCCATGTCTCTTTTGATGACATTAGGTTGAAAGTCAATTTTATCTGATATTACAATGGCAACTCCGGCTTGTTTCCTGAGACCATTTGCTTGTAGAATTGTCTTCCACTCTTTTACTCTAAGGTAGTTTTTGTCTTTGACACTGAGGTGTGTTTCATGTATGCAGCAAAATGTAGGGTCCTGTTTACGTATCCAGTCTCTTAGTCTATGTCTTTTTATTGGGGAATTGAGTCCATTGATGTTAAGAGAAATTAAGGAGTAGTGGTTTTTGCTTCCCATCATTTTTGATGTTAATTTTATACTTGTGTGGTTATCTTCTTTTGGGTTTGATGAAAGAAGCTTAATATCCTGCTTTTTCCAGGGTATAGTTTCCCTTGTTGTAATGGTGTTTTCCCCCTATTATCCTTTGTAGGGCTGGGTTTGTGGAAAGATATTGTGTAAATTTGGTTTTGTCATGGAATATCTTAGTTTCTCCATCTATAGTGATTGAGAGTTTCACTGGGTATAGTAGTCTTGGCTGGCATTTGTGTTCTCTTAGAGTCTGCATGAGCTCTGTCCAGGATCTTCTAGCTTTCATGGTCTCTGGTGAGAAGTCTTGTGTAATTCTGATAGATCTTCCTTTATATGTTACTTGCCCTTTTTCTCTTACTGCCCTAAGTATTGTCTCTTTGTTTAGTACATTTAGGGTTTTGATTATTATGTGACAAGAAGTAGTTCTGTTCTGGTCTAGTCTGTTTGGAGTTCTGTAGGCTTCTTGTATATTCATGGGCATCTCTCTCTTCTGCCCCAGCCGGCAGCGAATATCAAACTGTTGTTTCTAAGAAAATCTTAACCTATTAGCTCAGAGGGGCAGGGAAAGCACCCAGGTGACCTTCTTCAACAGCTGATGTCCCTAAAGGAGGTTCATCCCCACTCCATCTCAAAAACACTTCAAATTGAATGTCTATCCCCTCTACTTTCTGTGTATGTCTGTATCCACCCTCCTCACTTTCTCTTACACTATTTTTTTTCCTGATGTTCACTCCCTGTCAACTGGTTGGTTGTTCTGCCTCTTTTTTTTTTTTTTTTTTTTTAGAGTACAGCTTTTATTTATTTATTTTTTCCATTCAAGCCATATTTTACCAGTTAAACTTGTTTCCCAAACACTTCCAATGGAAATTTCCTCTTAAAATAATGAATTAGGTTACAGTCCTTTTTGTTCTCTCTCTCTCTCTTTCTCTCTTTCTTTCTTTCTTTCTTTTTTTATTCGATATAATTTATTTACATTTCAAATGATTTCCCCTTTTCTAGCCCCCCCACTCCCCGAAAGTCCCGTAAGCCCCCTTCTCTTCCCCTGTCCTCCCTCCCACCCCTTCCCACTTCCCCGTTCTGGTTTTGCCGAATACTGTTTCACTGAGTCTTTCCAGAACCAGGGGGGTTGTTCTGCCTCTTAACCTATGGCTGACTTTATTTAATCCTGGTTATTAAATTACAATAAACAGAAAACTCTTGTATTAAATGTGTGTTAGTACTGAGCTGCACCAATACTAGAAACAGACATTAATACAATTTCAGGACTCATAGTATGATCAAATATCCTGCAATATTGGTCTCTTTCTCCCTATCAGTGTAATTTATGTCTGCACACATCCACATGTCTAAACAGACAAACATTCTTTCAGTTCGAGTATTCTGGAAAACTTTATAACTACTTTACGAATTTTGAAGGATCTCCTCAAATATCCATTGCATTTTATGTAATCCTAATGCTACTAGCTGTCTTTTTATTTATGTACATTATTTTTGTAAGATTTCTAAAATAATACTTTTAAATTTAATTTTTATTGTTGAGTTGACTAGATTCTCTGGGTGGTTTTAGGAGGATGTTTTTAGAGAGGTTTAGCTGAGAAGAAGAAACCAACCCTGAGTGTGGGTAGCATCATCCTGTGAGTTGGGTGTAGTGATGTAATAAAAAGGAAGTGAGCACCAGCAGTCATTACTCTCTGCTTCCTGATGTGAACTCAGTATGACCACCACATTGCATTCCCTCTGCCATGCCTTCCATTCTGATGAAATGCATCCAGTCATAAACTATGAGGCAAAATGAGTCTCATTTTAGAGTCTGGAGACTTGGCCCAGACCTTATGGACACTGTGTTCTCCACCAGAGGATCCACGTCTGTTTTGCAGCATTCATGTCATGACTCAGAATCATCTGTAATTCTAGTTCCAGAGTATCTAACATCTACTTGCAGCCCCTTGAATAGTAAGCATGCATGCGAAGCATAATCATATATGCAGATTAAATATTCATATACATATTATAAAATAAATAAAACCTTTAAAAATCCTCCCTTAGGTTGATTCTACTATATAATTTGTCATTGAAATTAAGAAAGTAACTAATATAACTAATATTACATTTTAAAATATTTGTAAACATCCTCTATAACAAGAACATGCCCCATATCTGCTTTGCACAGTCTAAATGACCTAACACAATCCACTTACTACTTAAAGGTGTAGCTCACATGCCTGGAATGAATGAAAAACTGAAAGGATATAATATATTAATCTTACTATCCCATCCACCACTTCAATTCTAAGTGACACTCCTCTGTTCCTCCTCCTCTCTGACTTCTTTCTCTTACTTTCTCACACACTCTTTTTCTTTTATCTTTAATAGCACCACAATTGTAATATCCATGATGATTCAATAGGTAACTCATGGCCTATAAGATATTTTGAGTGGAAAACATAATCGTCATAGAAATGAACATTTCCACCAAACATTTAGGATCAAACCAGTAGCTTTGGAAAGATGGCAGTTTTAATGGAGCTGACTGTTCACTCCTGGAAGGATTCCATTTAGTAAAGTGAAGTGGTTTTGCCTTCTCATAAAGAGGCCTTTTCCATAACTGCCACAAAAAATAGATGCAATCCCTTGAGGTCATGGATATAAATTGTCATTTTCCTGATATGATTTTTCTATTCACCACTTTTTATTAATTTTTACATTTTCATTATGTTCTTTCATGCATTTAATACCCACATGTTTATAATAATTTTCTACCTTATTCAAATAAATTTTATAGCATTTTAATTGTCTTGGCTTGCAGTCTCTCTGGATTGATGAGTTCAGAAGATTTCACCTTTTTTTTTTTTTTGCATTATCCCATATTTGTTCCTTTTCTGATGCCTTTGCAGCTAATTAACTGGGAACAAGTTCTCACAGTTGCAGCAACAGTGATCAAGTGCTTATACTGAAGTTAAAAAAAAATCCTAGAAGGACAAGGCTACAAAATGTGTTCATTCTGAGTAGATTCCAGACCAAAATATATTCTAACATGTCTGTAGTTCTTCATTCTATTTATCTTGAGATTGGCTGTATTGACTTAGCATCTAAGAATATTCTGGATTCAGACAGGTCACAGATCCTCACTCCAGTTGCCTTGTCTGAAGGAGATATCCTATTTTAGGTGAAGAAGCCCTGAATGTCTATAGGAAACAGAACTAAATCATGTGTTTTGCATTGGATACTAACCTACACATTAGACTAAGGTTAACTGCAAGAGAAGACTGAGTCTTCGAGGAAAAACAGGTGAGCTGACTCAACATACGGAGACCAAAAAAATGTTGAAATGTTCTACGCTGAGATTGTATTCAACAAAGATAGGCCTAGACCATGCTTTTGCTAAGCACTGATTAGGTCTCCATATGCATGGTAGTATTTTCCACTCACTGTTTACTTAGTTGGTTAGCTTTTGTTAATATATACAATTACCTGAGACACTCATCTTAAAAAGAACAAAGGCTCCCACTGCTCATTGAGGGATGCTAATACTTAAGTACTATACACCACTTGAAAAACAACTAAACTCTGTGCACATGTATAAAGCATCATTTTATAAATAACATTGGAGGGACATGATTTCAGAGGATAGATTATATTATTTAGTTTATTTAAATTATGCATTGTTCTTTTATTTTCTCTTTGTTCAACTCCACCTTTCTGCCTTTTATTGACATCATCCTCAAAAGGTAGAGCTAAGGAATGTAAAAGACAGTGAATCAGTTTTCTAACCAGCAGTCTCAGGAGGTCAGTGGGGAATAGAAACTTGTTTATGATGTAAGCAAATGTCCTGAATCTATGACAATAAAAACATTATTTTATTTATTTTACTCTAGCAGTGAAAACTAGTCATTAGAAATAAAATAAGGTTTCATTATGTACAAAGAAAGCCAGGACAGAAGGCTGGGTAGAGGAAGCTGTTATCCAACTGAAATGCAGAAGTCCCCATGAAAATTGTGGGGAAGAGTGGATAGGCACATGTACATATTGATGCCTAAGTGCTTAGAACACATTTACAGCCATTTTGGTGTTAGCAGGTCTTCTTTACTGAGAAATAACCTGACAGCTTGACTGAGAAATGTCTCCCAGCCTATGCGGGTCCTGGCATGATGACCGCTTTTCCAGATATAAAGTTGCTCAGGAATACATAGAAGGAGAGAACTGGAGTGAAGTGCATTAGGAGAGTCATTCTTTGTGTTACTGGAGAGCCCCTGAGAATACAGAATGAAATAAGAGAGAGTAGATTTTAAAAATTCACAAACTTAAGATTCTAATATTTATCAATATGAATTCTCTTCTGGGTGCAAATTAAATCAAAGGAAGCAAGGAAAAAGTCACTTGAGATATTTTCAGGGATGCAAGATGTGGTACAGAATAGGAACACACACATTCCAAACTTGAAATTTAATAATTCATTCACATACTCTACAACTGTTTTTACAAAGATAGTTATTGATTGTTGACTAGGTGTGTGGTAACAGCTCTATTATATTCCCAAGTAGACAAAGTACATTCCCAAGTAGACAAGCCACTACAAGACTATGTTACCAAATTTGTTATCATTGACCCATGGATTTCACTTAATAGATACATTTTAAGTTTGTGTTTCCTATATTTTTATTACAGGATCCAGAAAAAATGCTTAAAAAATCTTATATAGACATTATCAGGAAAACAAATGTATGTGAGAATTACTATATTAAGTGGAGATACCCAGGCTCACATAAACAAATATCATGTGTTATAGCTCATATTCAAAGTATAGATTGCATATTATATGCATGTGCTTATGTGACTGTGAATGTGGGTGTGTTTTTGACATAAGGGAGGAGACCATGCAAGGATAAAGGAGACTCCAGAAAGGAATAGGGAGACTAAATAGAGCATATGCGGCCTAAAAATCTAAAATCTACTCCTGTTTCTGGAATGGAGCAAGTAAAATGGGATGGAACGAGGAGTGAGAGAGATGGATCGGTCTAAACAGAGTATGCCTGAAAATGCCAGAACAAAACTATCATTCTGAATGTTAATTAAGTCATGAATATAGAAAGCTGTAAAATATTTGATTTATATAACTAGTTATGTTGATAATTTGTCTATTCTTTGCTACATGGAAGGCTGAGGCAGGAGGATTACAAAATTAGAGTTTCTGTGGCAAACTAGAGAGATGCTGCTTCAAAACTAAGAAGGGCTGGTAATGCAGACCTAGCATGCCTGATGCCGTAGGTGCACGTGAACCACTGTGAAGTTTTCCTGCAGCCATTATTTATGACTTAATACTATTCTGAGTTGGGGAGTGCACAGCTTGCTCTGGCAGCATGGAGCTTAGGTTCCAGTCCTGAGGCCTCTGGCAGGAGCCCTCAGATCTCCGCTTTGGGATCCAGAACAGCCTGGGCTGCAACACCACATCTCCAGGTCCTGCAAGACACAAGAGAGGCATCCAGGAGGCCAGCTGGGAGGAGTCAGTGTGCTCTGGTGAGTCCAGCAGGGCAGGAGCTTTCGTCTGCTTCGGGATCTGAACAGCCTGGGCCACAGCACTCAGTCTCCAGGAAGTGCAAGAGACCTGGTATGGACCCGGAAGGAGACTGGGAGTGCACAGGTTGCTCCAGCAGCACGGAGCTTAGGTTCCAGTCCTGAGGCCTCTGGCAGGAGCCTTCAGATCTCCGATTTGGGATCCAGAATAGCCTGGGCTGCAATGCCACATCTCCAGGTCCTGAAAGACGCAAGAGGGGCATTCCAGAGGCCTGCTGGGAAGAGTCAGTGTGCTCTGGTGAGTCCAGCAGGCCCCTGCAGGAGCCTTCAGATGTCTGCTTCGGGATCTGAAGAGCCTGGGCCGCAGCGCCCTGTCTACAGGCAGTGCAGGAGGTCAGCTGTGCACCAGAGGCCACCTGGGAAGAGGCAGCTTGCACTGGTGAGTCCAGCATTGACAAGACCAACTAAAACCAGTGAGAACTAGATGGCAAAAGGCAAACGCAGGAATGTCACTAACAGAAATCAAGGCAATATGGCAGCACCTGAACCCAATTCTCCTTTATCAGCATGTCCTGGATACCCCATCACACAAGTAAAACAAGATTTGGATTTAAAATCACTGGTCATAATGCTAGTACAGGAACACATCAGGGACATACTTAAAGAAATTCAGGAGAAAATGGATCAAAGTTAGAAGCCCTTACAAGGGAAACACAAAAATCATTGAAAGAAATCCAGGAGAATACAAAAGCCAATAAGGAGAAAATGGAAAAATCACTTAAAGAAATACAGGAGAACTTTGGTCAACAGGCTGAGGTCGTGAAAGAGGAAACACAAGCTCTTAAAGAATTACAGGAAAGCACAAACAAGCAGGTGAAGGAGCTAAGCAAAACTATCCAGGATCTAAAATCAGAAGTAGAAATAACTAAGAAAACTCAAAGGGAGACAACTTTGGAGATAGAAATCCTTGGGAAGAAATCAGGGGACAGAGATGCAAATATCAACAACAGAATACAAGAGATAGAAGAAAGAATCTCAGATGCTGAAGATTTCATAGAAACCATGGACTCAGCAGTTAAAGAAAATGCAAAATGCAAAAAGCTTGTAACCCAAAATATCCAGGAAATCCAGGACACAATGAAAAGACCAAACCTAAGGATTATAGGCATAGATGAGAGTGAATATTTACAACTTAAAGGGCCAGCAAATATCTTCAATAAAATTATGGAAGAAAACTTCCCTAACCTAAAGAGAGAGATGCCCATGAATATACAGGAAGACTATAGAACTCCAAACAGACTGGACCAGAACAGAAATACTTCCCATCACATAATAATCAAAACACCAAATGTACTAAACAAAGAAAGAATATTAAAGGCATTAAGGGGAAAAGGCCAAGTAACATATAAAGGATGACCTATCAGAATCACAGCAGACTTTTCACATGAGACTATGAAAGCTAGAAGATCCTGGGCAGATCTCATGCAGACTCTAAGAGAACACAAATGCCAGCCAAAACTACTATACCCAGCAAAACTCTCAATCACCATAGATGGAGAAACTAAGATATTCCATGACAAAACCAAGTTTACCCAATATCTATCCACAAACCCAGCCCTACAAAGGATAATAGGAGGAAAACACCAATACAAGGAGGGAAACTTCACCCTGGCAAAAGCAAGATAGTAACCTTCTCTCATCAAACCCAAAAGAAGTTAATCAATCAAATTTAAAAAATAACATCAAAAATGACAGGAAGTAACAATCACTATTCCTTAATGTCTCTTAACATCAATGGACTCAATGCCCCAATAAAAAGACATAGACTAACCGACTGGATACATAAAGAGGTCCCTACATTTTGCTGCATACAGGAAACACACCTCAGGGTTAAAGACAAACAATACCTTAGAGTAAAAGGGTGGAAGACAATTTTGCAAGCAAATGGTCTCAGGAAACAAGCTGGAGTAGCCACTCTAATATCAGATAAAATTGACTTTCAAACCAAAGTCATCAAAACAGACTCTGATGGACACTTCTTGCTGGTCAAAGGAAAAATACAACAAGAAAAACTCTCAATCCTGAACATCTATGCTCCAAATGCAAGGGCACCCTCATTCATAAAAGAAACTTTACTAACGCTTAAAGCACACATTGCACCTAACACAATAATTGTGGGTGACTTCAACACTGCACTTTCCTCAATGGACCGATCAGGAAAACAGAAACTGAACAGGGACACTGTGAAACTAATTGAAGCTTTGTACGAATTAGATTTAACAAATATTTATATGTAACAATCTATCCCAAAGCAAAAGAATATACCTTTTTCCTCAGCATCTCATGGTAACTTCTCCAAAATTGGCCATATAATTGGTCACAAGACAGACCTCAACAAATATAAGAAGATCGAAATAATCCCATACCTCCTATCAGATCACTATGGAGAGAAAGTGGTCTTCAATAGCAACAAAAACAATAGAAAACCCACATACATGTGGAAACTGAAAAATATTCTACTAAATGATACCTTGGTCAAGGAAGAAATAAAGAAATTAAAGACTTTTTAGAACTTAATGAAAATGAAGACACAACATACCCAAATCTAAGGGACACAATGAAAGCAGTGCTAAGAGGAAAACTCATAGCCCTGAGTGCCTTCAAAAAGAAAATGG
Source organism: Apodemus sylvaticus (assembly GCF_947179515.1). Taxonomy (NCBI): domain Eukaryota; kingdom Metazoa; phylum Chordata; class Mammalia; order Rodentia; family Muridae; genus Apodemus; species Apodemus sylvaticus. The sequence continues at coordinate 124,233,524 of NC_067478.1, read as the reverse complement.
AGAGAGCATACACTAACAGCTTAATGACACACCTGAAAGCCCTGGAACAAAAAGAAGCTATTTCACCCAGGAGGAGTAGAAGGCAGGAAATCATCAAACTCAGGGCCGAAATCAATCAAGTAGAAACAAAGAGAACTATACAAAGAATCAACAAAACCAGGAGCTGGTTATTTGAGAAAATCAACAAGATAAATAAACCCTTAGCCAGACTAACCAAAGGGCACAGAGACAGTATCCAGATTAACAAACTAAGAAATGAAAAGGGAGATATAACAACAGAAACTGAGGAAATTCAAAAAATCATTAGATCCTACTACAAAAGCCTATATTCAACACAACTGGAGAATCTGGAGGAAATGGACAATTTCCTAGACAGATATCTGACACCAAAACTAAATCAGGATCAAATAGATCAATTAAACAATCCCATAACACCAGAAGAAATAAAAAGGGTCATAGAAAGTCTCCCAATCAAAAAAAAAAAAAACACGGGACCAGAAGGCTTCAGTGCAGAGTTTTATCAGACCTTCATAGAAGACCTAACACCAATACTCTTCAGACTATTCCACAAAATAGAAACAGAAGGAACTCTATTCAACTCGTTCTATGAAGCCACAATTACACTGATACCAAAGCCACACAAAGATCCCACAAAGAAAGAGAACTTCAGGCCAATTTCTCTTATGAATATTGATGCAAAATTACTCAATAAAACTCTTGCCCACCGAATCAAAGAACACATCAAAACGATCATCCACCATGATCAAGTAGGCTTCATCCCAGGGATGCAGGGATGGTGCAATATATGGAAATCCATAAATGCTATCCACTACAGAAAAAAACTCAAAGAAAAAAACATATGATTATCTCATTAGATGCAGGAATAGAATTTGACAAAATTCAGCATCCTTTCATGCCAAAAGTCTTGCTAAGAACAGGAATTCAAGGCCCATACCTAAACATCGTTAAAGCAATATACAGCAAACCTGTAGCCAACATCAAACTAAATGGAGAGAAACTTGAAGCAATCCCACTAAAATCAGGGACTAGACAAGGCTGTCCTCTCTCTCCATATTTTTTCAAAATAGTACTTGAAGTTCTAGCTAGAGCAATTAGACAACATAAGGAGGTCAAGGGGATACAAATTGGAAAGGAAGAAGTCAAATTATCACTATTTGCAGATGACATGATAGTCTACTTAAGTGACACAAAAACCTCCACCAGAGAACTCCTGCAGCTGATAAACAACTTCAGCAAAGTGGCTGGTTATAAAATCAGCTCAAGCAAATCAGTTGCCTTCCTATACTCAAAGGATAAGCAGGCTGAGAAAGAATTTAGGGAAATGACACCCTTCACAATAGCCACAAACAATATAAACTATCTTGGTGTGACTCTAACCAAACAAGTGAAAGATCTATATGACAAGAACTTCAGGTCTCTGAAGAAGGAAATTGAAGAAGACCTCAGAAAATGGAAATATCTGCCATGCTCGTGGATCGGCAGGATTATATAGTTAAAATGGGCATCTTGCCAAAAGCAATCTACAGATTCAATGCAATCCCCATCAAAATCCCAACTCAGTTCTTCACAGAGTTAATAAAAGCAATTCTCCAATTCATCTGAAATAACAAAAAACCCAGGATAGCCAAAACTATTCTCAATAACAAAAGAAATTCTGGGGGAATCAGTATCCCTGACTTCAAGCAATTCTACAGAGCAATATTATTAAAAACTGCATGTTATTGGCACAGTGACAGACAAGTGGACCAATGGAATAGAATTGAAGATCCAGAAATGAACCCACACACCTACGGTCACTTGATCTTCGACAAAGGAGCCAAAAACATCTAGTGGAAAAAAGATAGCCTTTTCAACAAATGGTGCTGGTTCAATTGGAGGTCAGCATGCAGAAGAATGTGAGTTGATCCATTCTTATCTCCATGTACTAAACTTCACTCCAAGTGGATCAAGGACCTCCATGTAAAACCAGACACACTGAAACTAATCCAAAAGAAACTGGGGAAGACAGTCCTAGAGGACATGGGCACGGGGGAGGGGGGGAGTTCCTGAACAGATCACCAATAGCTTATGCTCTAAGATCAAGAATTGACAAATGGGACCTCATAAAATTACAAAGTTTCTGTAAGGCAAAGGACACTGTTAAAAGGACAAACTGGCAACCATCAAATTGGGAAAGGATATTCACCAACCCTACATCTGATAGAGGGCTAATATCCAATATATACAAGGAACTCAAGAAGTTAGACCCCAGGGAACCAAATAACCCTATTAAAAAATGGGGCACAGATCTAAACAAAGAATTTTCAACTGAAGAAATTCGGATAGCTGAGAGGCACCTTAAGAAGTGCTCAACATCATTAGTCATTAGGGAAATCCAAATCAAAACAACCCTGAGATTTCACCTTACACCAGTCAGAATGGCTAAGGTCAAAAACTCAGGAGACAGCAGGTGTTGGCAAGGATGTGGAGAAAGAGGAGCACTCTTCCACTGCTCATGGGGCTGTAAGATGGTACAACCACTTTGGAAATCAGTCTGGCGGTTCCTCAGAAAACTGGACATGAGACTTCCAGAGGACCCTGCTCTACCTCTCCTGGGATATACCCAAAGGATTCCGTGGCATGCAATAAAGACACATGCTCCATTTTATTCATAGCAGCCTTATTTATAATACCCAGAAGCTGGAAATAACCCAGATGCCCCTCAATGGAGGAATGGATACAGAAAATGTGGTATATTTACACAATGGAATACTACTCAGCAATTAGAAACAATGAATTCACAAAATTTTTAGGCAAATGGTTTGGTCTGGAAAATATCATCCTAAGTGAGGTAACCCAGTCACAAAAGAATACACATGAATGTAATCTCTGATAAGTGGATATTAATTAGCCCAGAAGCCCTGAATAACCAAGGCACAAATCGCATAACAAATGACTCCCATGAAGAAATATGGAGAAGGTCCTGATCCTGAAAGGATTGATCTAGCATTGGAGGGGAATATAAGGACAGAGAAAAAAAGGAGGGAGGTGATTGGAGAATGGATGGAGAGAAGAAGGTTTATGGGACATACGGGGAGGGGGGATCCGGGAAAGGGGAAATCATTTGGAATGTAAACAAAGAATATAGAAAATAAAAATAAAAATTCTATTCTGAGTCAGCTGGGCAGTGGTGGTGCTTGCCTTTACTCCCAGTGCCGTAGAGGCAGAGGTGAGCAGATCTCTGAGTTCCAGGTTAGCCAGGTGTACAGAAAGTTTTCCAAGGCAAACAAGGGCTTCACAAAGAAACCCTGTCTAGGAAGCCCACAACCCCACCCCCACACACAAGCAACAGCAGCAATAACAAACACATTTCTGAGTAAGCATTGCCAGATGCTAATCATGAGGATACATGCATATACTTTCCTCTAAAATTAGGGATTCTCGTTTTTAACTCCAGAATTGTAATAAATTTTAAGTTGCATTTATATTTGACAAGGCATGTACATATTCAGTTCAGCTCAGTTTGTTAAATAGGATTATAAATTCCTGTTTATAATAAGTTGTCTTGGGATGTCAGCAAAAAGCATTTTCTCAAAAAAGTGAGTATTTATCTCTGTAATTTTACTTATTTACTTACTTTTTAAAAAGAAAATGGGTATTCTATGTAACACAGTATTGGTACAAATTTATAATATAAAACATAAAAGTTATGATGACCTTGAATTCCAGACTGATTTTCCTATGTCATAATGGCTTCATAGAGCTCAAATAATTATCTCCTATTGTTTAGCATAAGAAGAGAAAAGCTATGTCCTGACTGTAATGTCTGGGTAGTCAGCCTTTGCAGGAAACCAACACTAAAGGCCTTAATACCAGGGTTTTGTTCTATAAATTTTGTTAACATCAGACTTTATAAAGTTTCTATGGATTATTTGTCTTAACTTTTCTCTCAGAAGAAAAAGGACAGTACATAAAGACAGTAAAAAAAATCTGGAACAATAAAGTTTGCAAAATTAAAGTAGCTTCTATACATAGGATGTAAAGGTCTGCATGCAGACATCAGCATCTGTTTAAATATTTACTTTTCAATTTGCTTGTTTCTTTTTATGACTGACACCCATAAAATCCTAAGTGTGATACTTAGCAAGTAGATGCTACTTAGTAAAAAAAAAAAAAAAAATTGATGTGACTGCATTTTTCAAATCAAACCCAAACCCACATGAGTAGCAATAATTATGCAGTGTTGAAAATAATCTTATTGGGTGTCCCAGGTACATAAATAAATCAAATCCTAAAGTAAGTGTTCAGAACAAGAGTTGGTAACGGCAGCAAAGAGGCATAGAGTCTGCGCAGCCAATAAGGATTGTAGCCAGGCTTGACTCTGTGGCAAACAATCAAGGCCAACTTTTGATATTCATTCATATGTGTTCCTTACCATTAGTATTAATCAACCACTTTTTTTCGTTTATAAAAAGAATATTTCTTTATTTCCCCTCCTCGATGGTCAGTTTTTCTCTAAATAGAGATTTGTCAGTTGGTCCTCTGATAAAATAACATTAAATTATGTTACTGAAAATAAGTGGGCTAAATCTATGCTCAACAAGGTACTTTGGAATTTACATGTGATCCAGAGTATGGCATCTATCAGGCTGTTTAAATGACTCTTTAAAGAAAGAATATTTATTGTTGTCTTGTGATTTCAGAGGTTAGAAGAAACCAAAGCTACAAACTAAGCATCAGCAGCTGAATACTCCAGTAACACTCTGAAGTATTTCTAATTCTGAAATATGATTCAGGGTGAGGTGGGAGTGGGTAGGAGAAATCTTAGAGGCAAAATGGAGGGCACGGGAGGGGAAGGTTGTGGAGGTAGGTCCAGTAAGGGGAACAACATTTGAAATGTAAATAAATAAAATAATTATTTTAAAAAGAAAAGAAAAAAAGTCAGAGAGGGATAAAACTTGGTCAGAAAGAGTTCAGCCGCCCCCCTCCCAATAATGGTAGAAAAAGATGAAGTGGGGTATAGGGGTTAAACATAAAAAGGTTTTAATAAAAAATTAAATGAAAACCTAAAACAAACAAAAGAAAGATTATTAAGCTATGCATTGCTTTGTATTGAAACATTTTCTTTTAAAAAATTCTAATGTTTCTTACATGGAAGCAAAAATACATTTTTTAATAAATTAATAAATTAATTTTTTTTACACTTCATATTTTATTCCCTCCCCTGTCCACCCTCCAAATGTTCTACATCCCATACCTCCTCCCCACCAGAGTCTCCATGTGATGTCCCCACTCCCCACCCTACTTGACCTCTAACTTCTCTGGGGCCCCCAATCTTTTGAGGGTTAGGTGCATCATCTCTGAACACAGACCTGGCAGTCCTGTACTGTATGAGTGTTGGGGGCCTCATGTCAGCTGGTGTATGCTGCCTGTTTGGTGGTGCAGTGTTTGAGAGATCTCCAGGGTTCAGATTAATCGAGAATGCTGGTCCTCCTACATGGTCATCCTCCTCCTCCTCAGCTTCTTTCAGCCTTCCCTAATTCAACAACAGGGGTCAGCTGCTTCTGTCCATTGGTTGGGTACAAATATCTGTATCTGACTCTTTCAGCTGTTTGATGGGCCTTCCAGAGTGCAGTCATGCTATGTCCATTTTTATGAGAACTCCAAAGCCTCAGTAACAGTGTCAGGCCTTGGGACCTCCCCTTGAGCTGGATTCCACTTTGGGCCTGTGCTGGACCTTCTTTTCCTCCATTCCCTTCCCTGTGATTCTTTCAAACAGGAGCATTTATGGGTCAGAGTTGTGACTGTGGCATGGTCCCCCTCTCCCTCATTTGATGCCCTGTCTTCCTGCTGGAGACAGGCCCTATAAATTCCCTCTCTTTACTGTTGGACATTTCCTTTTTATTATTAGATATAATCTTTATTTACATTTCAAATATTGTCCCCTTTCCTGGTTCCCCCCTTCCCGGAAAATCCCACAAGCCATCTCTTCTTTCCCAATAAACTCTTTCCCTCTTCCCTGTCCTGCCATCCTCCTACACTACAGCATCAAGTGTTTCCAGGACCAAGGGCCTCTCCTCACACTGGTGTCTACCAAGGCCATTCTCTACTGCCTATTTGTCTGGAGCCATGGGTAATTCCATGTGTACTCTTTACTTGATGGTTTTGTCCCTGGGAGCTCTGGGAGTACTGGGCAGCTCATATTGTTATTCCTCCTATGGCAAGGCAAACCCCTTAAGCTCCTTGGGTCCTTTCTCTAACTCCTCCATTGGGGACCCTGTGATCAGTTCAATGACTGGCTAAGAGTGTCCCCCCCACCTCTGTATTTCTCATGCACTGGCAGAGCCTCCCAGGTGACAGTTATATCCAGCTCCAGTCAACAAGCAATTGTGGTCATTGCTAATAGTGTCTGGGTTTTGTAACTGTATATGGGATGGATCCCTGGGTGGGGTAGTCTGTGGATGGTCTTTCCCTCAGACTCTGCTCCATCCTTTGTCTCTGTATCTCCTTCTGTGGGTATTTTGTTCCCATTTCTACAAAGGAACAGATAACCCATACTTTGATCTTCCTCCATCTTGGGCATCCTTTGATATGTAAAATGTGTCTTGGGTATTCCAAGCTTTTGGGCTAATAACCACTTATTAGTGAGTACCTGACATATGTGTTCTTTTGTGATTGGGTCACTTCACTCAGGATGATATTTTCCATTTCCAACCATTTGTCTAAAAATTTCATGAATCCACTGTTTTTAATAGCTGAATAGTACTCCGCTGTGTATATATAAAACAAAGAGCCTTGAACACATGGACACAGGGGAAATTTTCCTGAACAGATTGCCAATATCCCATGCTCTAAGATCTGGAACTGACAAATGGGACCTCATAAAATTACAAAGTTTCTGTAAGGCAAAGGACACTCTCAATAGTACAAAATGGCATCCACAATAGTGTCTGGGTTTTGTCACTGTATATGGGATGGATCCCTAGGGGGCAGAGCAGTTTCAGTATGATCTTTCCCTCAGGCTCTGCTCCACATTTTGTCACTGTATCTTCTCTTGTGGGTATTTTGTAGCCCCTTTTAAGAAAGACCAGAGTATTCATACTTTGTTCTTCCTTCTTCTTGAGCTACATTTGGTTTGTGAATTCTGTATTGAGTATTCCAGGCTTCTGAGCTAATATACATTTACCAGTGAGTGCATACCCTGTGTCACCTTTTGTGATTAGGTTATCTCACTCAGGATGTTATTTTCTAGTTCCTTTCATTTGCTTAACAATTTCAGAAATTCATTGTTTTTAATAGCTGAGTAGTATTCCATTGTGAAAATGTACCACATTTTCTATATCCATTCCTCTATTGAGGAATTCCAGCTTCTGTCTATTATAAATAAGGCTGCCATGAACATAGTGGAACATGTGTCCTTATTACATGCTGGAAAATCCTCTGGGTATATGCTCAAGAGTGGTATAGCAGGGTCCTCTAGTAGTATTATGCTCTATTTTCTAAGGAATCACCAAACTGATTTCCAGAGTGGTTGTACCAGATTGCAATCCCACCAACAGTGGAGGAGTGTTCCTCTTTCTCCACATCTTCAGAATGACCTGCTGTCTCCCAAGTTTTTGATCTTGGCCATTCTTAATGGTATGAGGTGAAATTTCAGGCTTGTTTTGATTTGCATTTCCCTGAATACTAAGGATGTTGAACATTTCTTTAGGTGCTTCTCAGCCATTTGTATTCCTCAGCTGAAAATTCTTTGTTTAGCTCAGTACCCCATTTTTTAATAGGGATACTTGGTTCTCTGGAATCTAACTTCTTGAGTTCTTTGTATATATTGGATATTAGCCCTCTGTCAGATGTAGGGTTGGTAAAGATGTTTTTTCCAATTTGTTGGTTGCCATTTTGTCCTGTTGACATTGTCCTTTGCCTTACAGAAGCTTTGCAATTTTATGAGATCCCATTTGTCAATTCTTTTTTTTTCCGGACAGAATTTATAAGAACAAGCATAAGATAAGGTCCACAAGTTAACCCTTTATGATGAGGATATGAGCAAGTGAACACAGTCCCAGAGGAGAGGTGGAAAAGATGAAGCATGCCATTAATATAGGGAAAAGTGGGTTTTGAGACTGAGATATGGAATGCACCAATATCCAATACTTGATACAAATAAACAATGTCAGGCTACTTGAAAGTCTTAATAAAAAACGGGAGCTTTCCCAAATTTATGGCTCTAGCCCCTAATGATTTTGCAGTTTGGATGCATGGCAGAGTTGCCAGATAGCCTTTCTTAATGTCATCCCTTATGTTGGGGACAAATGGTGAGCAGTTGCATGTTGGACACTTTCTTCTTTCCCTGGGGCCTGTAGATGCAGCAGGAAGCAGGAAAGTAGTGCATATCAAGGTGAGATTCCTGGCTGTTGATATGGACCAAGCAGTAAAGGTACTTGCCCTCTGCACCTGTGCTCCCCCAAATAAATAGATGAATAGATAAATACAACAAAAAGAGGTAAAAATGGATAGATTAAACAAGGTGTAGAATTCTAGCCATCATCTAAATAGCAGATATTATTTAGCTTGTTTCAACTAGTGTTTAATAAATCTGTGAAATATGAGCAGCATTAATTGCTTGTTTCTAAACAAATTCTAGAAGCAAGTATTGAATGTATGAAATATGTAACAACACAGAAAAACACAAGGAGTGAGGGAGGAGGCTTGGTAGACAGAGTGCTTGCTGTGCAAGCCTGAGGACTGGAGTTCTGACCCCCAGTATACTGTAATGTCTCTATTTCCATGTGCACCTATGACACCAGTACAGGTGGGAGCCAGGGGCTTGTAGTTTAGCCATCAATGAGCTGGGGGTAGAGTGAGACACTTGTTTCAGAGAATAAGGTGGAGGTAAACTGAAGAAGATACCTGATATTCTGATGCTTACGTCTGGCTGCCATTCATACATTCACAGATGTGTGCGTCTGTGTATATATGTGTGTATGCATGAGGATAACCACACCCCACCATGCACCCCACATACATCCATTACTCAAACACCTATAACCCACATACCACATACATACACGCACTCACACATACATAAACACTCAACCCCACACATAGCACAAACATGCACAATACTCCTACACACATGTGTATGCACACACACACATACACTCACACATACCACACAGAGCGATACACAAACATACTCAAACACACATGCCATACACAACACACACACACACATACACACATTCTTATCCCCACCCCTCACATGCAGACACATACATACACTCACACATATACCACACCATATATCTCACACACACCCACACCACCCATACAACCCACACCCACACCAAATTTCCCTCACATAAGCACACACAACACACTGACACTCACACATGTATACACCATACCACACACACACACACAAACACATACACACACACCACACATGTACTCCAGCACACACACACATACCCCATACACACATATTCACACCTACACTTACCCTTACACATGCACTGTGAGTAAGTTACTTGTCATTATATTGTTCAGAGAAAGTGATCACCAACAAGATGATGTGGATCTTAGGATTTTTTTTCTCTAAAGAAAGACAGTATCAATTTATAAATGTCTTTTTTTTCTCTCTCTCTCAGTAATGCAGAGTATGTATGACTCTGTTTTAGTCACTGCTCTCTTGCTATGAAGAGTCACCATGACCAAGGCAACATATAAGAAAATATTTTGCTGGGGGCTTGATCACAGGGTCACAGGGTCAGTTCATCACCATCATCATGGGTAGCATGGAAAGAAGAGGGTAGGCAGAGAAGTAGCTGACACCTTCACATACTGATCTGCCAGAGAGAGAGAGAGAGAGAGAGAGAGAGAGAGAGAGAGAGAGAGAGAGAGAGAGAGAGAGAGAGATTGATTCTTGGTGTGAGCTTTGTTTTTCTATATTCTTTGTTTACATTCTGATTTCCACTTTCCCAGTTTGCCTCTCCACATAAGTCCCATAAGCCCTCTTCCCTCCTCCCATTCCCTAATCACCCCCTCCCATTTCTCTGTCCTGGTACTCCTCTACATTGCTGAATCAAGCTTTTCCAAGACCTGGGCCCTCTCCTTCCTACTTCTTGGGAATTATTTGATATGCTAATTATATCTTGAGTGTTCAGAGCATCTGGGCTAATTAATATCCACTTATCAGTGACTGCATTCCATGTGTATTCTTTTGTGACTGGGTTATCTCACTTAGGATATTTTCCAGTTTCAATCATTTGCCTAAAAATTTCATAAAATCATTGTTTTTAATTGCTGAGTAGTATTCCCTTGCATAAATATACCACATTTTTCTATATCCATTCCTCCACTAAGGGATATGTGGGTTCTTTCCAGCTTATGGCTATTATAAATAAGGCTGTTATGAACATAGTGGAGCATGTGTCCTTAAAGCATGCCAGGGAATCCACTGGGTATATGCCCAGGAGTGGTATAACAGGGTCCTCCAGAAGTGGCATGCCCAGTTTTCTGAGGAACCACCAGACTGATTTCCAGACTAGTTGTACCAGCTTGCAATCCCACCATCAGTGAAGGAGTGTTCCTCTTTCTCCACATCTTTGCCAACACCTGCTATCTACTGAGTTTTTAATCTTAGCCATTCTGACTGGTGTGAGGTGAAATCTCAGGGTTGTTTTGATTTGCATTTCCCTAATGACTAACAAAAATCCCAGAAAAGCTGAAACTATTCTCAACAGTAAAAGAACTTCTGGGGGAATTAGTATCCCAGCCCTCAAGCATTACTACAGAGCAATAGTGTTAAAATCTCCATGGAATTGGTACAGTGACAGGCAGGTAGATCAATGGAATAGAATTGAAGGCCAAGAAAGGAACCCTTTTACCTTGGTGTGACTCTAACCAAACAAGTAAAACATCTATATGACAAGAATTTAATGTCTCTGAAGAAGGAAATTGAAGAAGACCTCAGAAAATTGAAATATCTTCCATGCTCATGGATTGGCAGGATTAATATAAAAGGATGAAAAACATTCTTCCAAAAAAATGGTCTCAGAAAACAAGCAGGAGTTGCCATCCTAATGTCTAATAAAATAGACTTTCAACCAAAAGTTATCAATCAATCATAAAAGTTATCAATGAAGAAAAAAGGACACTTCATATTCATCAAAGGAAAAATCTACCAAGAGAAAGTCTCAATTCTGAACATCTATACTCCAAATAGACAAGCACCCTCATTCATAAAAGCAATGTTACTAAAGCTTAAAACACACATTGAAATCCATCTAATAGTGGGACACTTCAATACCCCGCTAAAACCAATATTGAAACAGAAACTAAACATAGACACGGTGAAACTAAGGGAAGTTATAAACCAAATGGATTTAACAGACATCTATAGAAAATTTCACCCTAAAAAAAAAAGAGTACACCTTCTTCTCAGCACCTCATGACACCTTCTCCAAAATTGACCATATAATCAGTCAAAAAACAACCTTCAATCAATACATAGCAGCAAATACTTCAGAAAGCCCACATACACATGGAAACTAAACAACTCTTTACTCAATGATAACTTGGTCAGGAAAGAAATAAAGAAAGAAATTAAAGAATTCCTGGAATTTAATGAAAAGGGACATATAACAAAAACAGAGGAAATTCAAAAAATCATCAGATCCTACAATAAAAGCCTACATTCAACAAAACTGGAATATCTAGATGAAATGGATGGAGTTTTCCTTCTAGAATCTTCTGTAGGGCTGGATTGGTAGATAAATTCTGTTTGAATTTGGTTTTGTCCTGGAATATTTTGGCTTCTTCATCTATGTTGATTAAGAGTTTTGCTGGGTATAGTAGTCTAGGCTGGCATTTGTGTTCTCTTAGACTCTTCATGGCCTCTGACCAGGCTCTTCTGGCTTTCATAGTCTCTGTTGAGAATTCTAGTATAATTCTGATAGGTCTGCCTCTGGATGTTACTTGGCCCTTTTCCCTTGCAGCTTTTAATATTCTTTTTTTTTTGTTCTGTGTGTTTATTGTTTTGATTATTATGTGACAAGAGAATTTTCTTTTCTGCTACCATTTATTTGGTGTTCTATAGGCTACTTGTACCTTTATGGCCATCTCTTTTTTTTTAGGTTGGGGAAGTTTTCTTCTATGATTTTGTTGAAAACATTTTCAGGTCCTTTGATCTGGAAATCTTCATTCTCCTCTGTTCCAATTATTCTTACACTTGCTGTTTTCATTGTGTAGAGAATTTCTTGGATGCTTTGGGTTAAAAAATTTGTCTGTTTCGATTTTTTGACAGTTGTGTCAATCTCTGCTACAGTATTTTCTACACCTGAGATTCCCTCTTCTATCTCTTGTATTCTGTTGGTGATACTTACATTTGTAATTCCTGAGCTCTTTCCTAGGCTTTACATTGCCAGGTTTGCTTCAATTTGTGTTTTCTTTATTAATCTTCCTTCCACTTTTAGGTCTTGGATTGCTTTATTCAATTTCTTCACTTGTTTGCCTGTGTTTTCCTGTATTTCTTTCAGTGAGTTATTTATATCTTCTTTAAATGACTGTATTATTTTCTTGAGATAGGATTTTAGGTCAGCTGCTTGATTTCCAGGTATGTTGTTGTATTTAGGGCTTGCTATGATGGAAGAACTGACTTCAAAAGATGCCCACTTACCTTGACTTCTATGGCTTATGATCTTGCACTTGCCTTTCACCACTGCATATCCCTGCTGTTTGTTGGTCCAGGTGACTGTCTGTCTTTTTGTCTCTGGGGTGCTTGAGGTTTCCTGGTAGGCCTGTAGCCCTGACTATAGCAGACCACATGTGGGGCCTTCCAACTGGGCCTCTTCACAGGGGCAGAGTAGCTCCTTATCTGTTTCCATGGCTGCAGTAGATCTCCTGGGAGGCCTTCAGACAGTTGTGTCTTCAGAGAAGCAGTTCAGATGTTGTCCAACTGCTCTGAGTGCAGCTGATTCTCAACTGCTCTGAGTTCAGCTGATTCTCACCTGCTCTGAGTGCAGCAGGTACTTTAGGATGGAGCAGGAGATGATGTCTTCACTGGAGCAGATCAGCCAAGAGTCTACCAGAGCAGAAAGGGCAGGAAATACAAATATAAATATTAGAGAAAAAATTTTGCAAAAAATAAGGAATACACATTAAAAGCAATCAACAATTCTAGTGAGTAGATTATGTGATAAACCAAGCATTACTGAGGAGAGAGTTGATTGAAAGGTTAAGAGCACTTACAGCTCTTTCTGGGGTTTGAATTTGTTCCTAGCGTTCCAACTGTGATACCTACATCTTTCAGTAATTCCTGCTTCAAAGCAATCAATGTCTTCTATCATCTGCAGATACCTTTACTAATCTAAATACAGACACACTAAGACATATACTCCTGATTAAAAGTAATATAAAAATGAAATCTAATTCCCTGGGTACTATGCAGAAGGTCACAGTGGATTCATCCTCTCTCCCTCACCCCATCTCTTTGGATCAGCCACAAATACCTGGAAGTATTCTCTACTCGGAACCCACTGAACATACCAGCTTTGATCAGGTATGTAATCTTCAACTCTCCTTCTTGACCTCCATTTCAATTTGTCCTGCTCATCTCCAGTAATGTAACACAAACCACTCCCAAAGTCCTGCCCTCTCTCTTTGCCTCCACTCCCTGGAGCCTTCACCAAAGCTTAAGGCAGAACTATTTCTAGTCATTCCTGTGGACTCCCTCAAACAACCTCCCTTCTAGTCTATCCCTATTTCATCCTCTTAGCTCCCAATATCTAGAAACATGCTCTCTCTTGGACCCTCTATGCCCTCACCTGGAAAGGACTCAAAATTTTAAAAAAGAGAAAAAAAAAGACCTATATCCTATCTGACCACCAAAGGTTAAAGCCATCTCAATAGCAGCAACAACACCAAATTTAAAAATTCAGTGAAACAGAGCTCATTACTGAATGAAAAAATGGGTCAAAACATAAAATAAGAGACATCTTTAAACTTTTAGAATTTAATAAGACTGAGAATATCACAAGATACCTAAATCTCTGCAACACAATGAAGGCATGTTCATAGCACTCTGTGCTGTTAAAAAACTGGAGAGATCTCAAATTTGTAACTTAACCATACTTTTCAAAGCTGTAGAATGAAAAGATAAAATAACACTCCAAAGGAATATATGGTAATAAATAATCAAACTCAATGCTGAAATCAACAAAATAAAAGCAAACAAAAATAATAAGAATCAATTAAATGGAGTTGTTTCTTTGAGAAAATCATTAAAATTGATTAACCCTTAGCCAAATTACCTGAAAGGCAGAGAGACAGAATATACAAATTCACAAAATTAGAAGTGAAAATTGGCATATCAACATACAGGGAGGAAATCCAGAGAATCTTAAGGGAATACTTTAAAAAGCTGTAACCCACTAAATTGCAAAACCTAAAAGAAATGCGTAATTTTTCTCAATATATAACACCTACCAAAGTTAAATCCAGATCAGATAAACAACTTAAACAGACCTGTAAACCCTAGTTAAATAAAAGCTGTCATTACAGTTCTTCCAACTAAAAAGAGCCCAAGGCCAGATGGCTTTTGTGCAGATTTCTACCAGATTTTCAGTGACGATTTAACTGTAATACTACTCATATTTGTATTCCACAAAATAGAAGTAGAAGGAGCATTGCCTATTTTTTATACAAGCACAATTACTCAGATATCTAAGCCACAAAGATTTAAGAACAAAGGAAAATTACAGAGCAATTTTCCTTATGAAGATAGGTGAAAAAATTCTCAGGATATTGGCAAATAGAATCAAACATCATCCACTGTGATAAAGTAGGCTTCCTCACAGAGACATAGGATGGTTCAGCAAATATTAATCTATAAACAACATATATTTGTCATATTGTCATATATTTAATTTGTCATATATTGAATGACAAAAAGCACATAGTTATCTCAATAGATTTTGCTTGAAGAAGACCTTGAGCAAAATTCGCATTACCCCTCTGTGAACTTTTAAAGAGAGTAGAGGTATAAGGGGAAAACTCTTTGTGGTAACATTCCTGATCTGTTTAGGGATACCATGGAACAATAAAGAGAATCAACCACAAACCCAAAGCCAACATCAATTTCAATATAGAGAAATGGCAAGCAGTTTGTCTAAAATCAGTTGTCCACTAAATCATCATTGTCCACTCTCTTCATAACAATTCATTATAGTGCTTGAAATTTTAGCTAGAGCAATAAGACAACTTCAGGAGATGAAGTATATACAGATTAGAAAGGAAGTAGTTACAGTATCTTTATTTGCAGTTGTTCAGAGACTATTTACAAATGACCCCAAAATTTCACCATTCTATAGCTGATAAACTCTTTCATCAAAGTAGCTGGATAGCAAGACAACAATAATTGTTTTACCTTCCATACACAAATGACAAATAGTTGGAAGCAACTATTTCTAACCCAAAAGCTATCTCCAATTGACAGCAACTAACAAAGGAAAGATGATTTCCCCAGTGGAGCTTGACTATATATTCAAACCACACTTAAGTGCAGGCCCCAGGCCCAGCAGTAGATAGCCAACACAAGTGAACTCAATGGAAGTTTGGATTTCTTTTTTTTTTTTTTTTGTGGTCTCATAATGCTTAGTCTAAGCCTTTTCTTTTATACTACAAGTGTTTGCTCATATATTACATGTTTCTGATTTTGTGTTTTTATGGGATTTCTGTTTATACAAATATTCATGTGTCTGTGTGGGTTTCTTCCGCCTTTCTTTTGGACATGGACAGATTTTCCTATCTGTTTCCTTTGTCCAGTTTTACTCTATTTTACTTTAATTAAGTTGACAATTTTCTTTCCCCTGGATCACTCAGTTTGCTGTCTCTTCTACCCCAGACCTCCTCTCCAGGAATGCTGGAGAGTGGCACAGTGGCCTGAGCTCTCCCACTTTAATCATCATTCAGTCAGGATAACTGACTACTGTGACTTTGATTGGAATGAGAGAACCACTGTTGTCCATGGCTTCCAATCACACTCCCTCAGAACCTCTTCTTCCCTCTATATGCATATAAATATGTGTTATTTATTTGTGTGTGTATGTGTGCATATACATAACCTTTTCCCTCTAAAGATCAATTTTCATCTTAAGCTTTATTTTATTAAATCTTTGAGAATTTCATGCAATATATTTTGTTCTTAGTCACCCCTACCCCAATTCTTCCCAGATCCATTTCCTTTTACCCATACTACTTTGTGTCCTCATTTATATTCAAAATACATTGTGATGTCCACATACTATTGGATATGTGACCATTCACTAAACACTGAAATACCAAAGGTTATGCTATTAGAGAAAGGTGACTCTCCTTACTTCAAAAACTAGCAGTTGCCAATAATTCCTCATCTAGTGGTGGGATTTCAAGACCATCCCCTCTTCCCTAACTGAAATTTTTATCTGGATTCAGATTATGTATGCCTTGTTCATGTTATTTTATTCATACTTAGTTCTTGTGTGCAACTGCCCTTATGTGTCTGGAAACATGTTTCCTCTACTTCAGGATCTGGTAATGTCTCTGTTGATTCTTCTGCATAGTTCTCTGAGCTTTGGAAAGGGTCCACATGATAAATATCTCATGTAAACCAAGCATTCCATTATCTTCTTATTTCTGTACTTTGTCCAGTTGTGGCTGTGTTAATCAGCACATACTGAATAAGGATACTTTCATGATGAATATAGAAAGATTCACTATCAGTATAAACACAAGCCATTAGGGCTTGGTTTAGGACTATGCCCATTTTGTAGAATAAAAGCAGTTGGATTTTTCCTAGAGTCTGTGGATTGTGTAGCCATAGGATTGAATCCAAGATACTGCCACGTATCATTCTCCCTTGTGCAGAAGAAAACAAATCTAACCAGAAAGTGGTTGGATACTTCAATGATGTTTGGGTCACTATTGAACCAGAGGTTATATCTTGACAAGTTGGTAATGACTGTAGATCTCAAGCTTCATAAATGGGTAGGACTGAAGAATACTTTACTCTTCCAGAAATATGCATGGCACTGTGAAATCTAATCACAAAGATAATACTTTCTGGTCATTATCAATTTGATTCTCTATGACTAAATATGTGATTTTTGTCATCAAATTCAGGAAAGTAACTAGTCCATGAGTACTCCTAGAGCTCACATGGAGAAAATCATCAACCAGATAGTACACATGGTGTTACCCGTGGCTCCAGATGCATAGGCAGCAGAAGATGGCCTCCTCCATTAAAGGGAGGAGAGGCCCCTGGTCTTGGAAAGGCTCCATGAAGCCATGTAAGAGAATACCAGGACACTGAAGTGGGAGGGGGTTGATTGGGGAATAGGGGGAGGAGAGATGGCTTATGGGACTTTGGGGGGTAGGACCAGGAAAGGGCAAATCATTTGAAATGTAAATAAAGAATATATATAATAAAAAATGAATTCATGAAATTCTTAAGCAAATGTATGGAACTAGAAAATATTATCCTGAGTGAGATAACCCAATCACAAAAGAACACAAATGGTATGTACTTGCTGATAAGTTGATATTAGCCCAGAAGCTTGGAATACCTAAGACACAATTCACATACCAAATGAAGCTCAAGAAGAAGGCAGACCAAAGTATGGATTCTCTGGACCTTCTTTGAAGGGGAAACAAAATACCCACAGGAGGAGATACAGAGACAAATTATGGAGCAAAGACTGAGGGAAAGACAATCCAGAGAATGCCTCTCCTAGGGATCCATCCCATTTATAGTTACAAAACCCAGACACTATTGTGGATGCCAACAAGTGCTTGCTGACAGTAGCCTGATATAGCTGTCACCTGGGAGGCTCTGCCAGTGCATGGCAAATACCCTCAGGCAACCATTGAACTGAGCACAGGGTCCCCAATGAAGGAGCTAGAGAAAGGACCCAAGGAGCTGAAGGAATTTGCAGTGCCATGGGAGGAACAACAATTTGAACCACCCAGTACACCCCCCCCCCCAGAGCTCCCAGGGACTAAACCACCAACCAAAGATTACACATGGAAGACCCATGGTTCCAGATGCATAAGCAGCAGAGGATGGCCTTGATGGACATCAAAGGGAGGCGAGTCCCTTGGTCCTGAGAAGGCTAGATGCCCCAGTATAGTGCAATACCAGGACAGGGAAACAGGAGTGGTTGGATTGGTAAACAGGGGGAGGGAGGATGGGCTAGGGAATTTTTGGGGGGCGGGGGGAAACCAGGAAAGGGGACAACATTTGAAATGTAAATAAAGAATATATCTAATAAAAAAGAAAAAGAAATAAAGGAAAGAAACAAGATGATATCACAGTATTCTGTAATATTTTGAACTCTCATTAGCCAAAAGTCAAAAGAGATAGCTGTTCTTGTCACTGGGTATTTCTTGAAACATTTGATTACTTGAACTAATCAGTACAAAAGGTAGTTTCTTCAGTCATCAGCTTTGGTATTTCAGAGATCGAGGAAAGGAGATATGAAAACTGGGATTCACTAATCACAAAGTTATATGCATATAAATTGTCTCATTAAATAAATATATTGATAATATTTTCATTACCTTTGAAACATTTGCATAACTTTTACTTGCCCTGAGACTGAATAGAAATTCAAATACAAGAACAGAAATTGACACCAAGTAGGAAGTATAATTTAATTTCATTTTTATCTTCCCAAAGACATATTTTTAGAAAAATACATAGTGAAGACATCATCTCCCCCATCCCCTGCCTTCTAGGTTCCAGGTATGGTAGGCCCAGCTGTGGTAAGATCCATTTTCAGGCCCATGGCCCTGCATGCATTTTAGAAGGCTTTCTAACACCTAAAAAACAAAGCAGAACCTAGACTCAGGCCCATTGCCTGCCAGGTCTTCATAGGGCACAGTCAGAAGCTTAACCCAGTCCCCTGCACTCAATTTTCTAAACCATCACTCTACATGTATTTCCTGAGGGCTACCAGCATCAGTGTCAACCAAGTGGAATCCCTCCTCTCCAATTTCCTGCCTACCAACTCCCCCGAAAGCACTCCCCAAAGCAATAAACTGCACCTGTTCTTTTGTACACCTAGCCCTCTACAATGACTGCATCCGTGGAGCACTGCAGGAAACAAGAATATCAAGACAGCTAAAGGCTAGTATAAGAACACAGTCAACAAGAATCAGGGTATCATAGCATCACCAGAGTCCACAGTCTCTCCTTATACTAACACAGCTAAAGCACAAGAAAATGACCTTAAATCAAATTTTTTGAAGTTAATAGGAGATTTTAAAGAGGAATTGAGTAAATCCCTTAATGAAATACAGGAGAATACAATTAAGCAGGTAAAGGATTTGAATAAAACTGTTTAAGAACTATTAGCAGAAATAGAAGCAATAAAGAAAACACAAACTGATGAAATCAGAGAGATGGAAAACCTAGGTAGAGAACAGAAACTATGGACAAAATAAAAGAGATGAAACAGAGAATTTCAAGCATAGAAGATACAATAAAAGAAATTGATATCAAAGAAAATGTTGAGTTTATGCTTTTTCTGAGATAAATGCTTTTCAAAATCATCACAGACAAAGAAACAGAATCTTACCCTCACCTAATATCTGTGCCACCCTCCAAGCAGAACCATTGTTCATTGAAACAGTTTATGATGACTTCATGGATAGATCATCTTAATACACACACCATTTTTAAATAAATGAAGACTTCTACCAACAATTTAAAAGTACACCTGGAAGCTCTAGAAAAGAAGAATAAATATAAATAAATAAGTATAAATGTAAGTATAAAAGAAGAAGCAGAAGAAGAAAAGAAGCAGAAGAAGAAGAAAAAGAAAAAGAAAAAGAAAGAAAGAAAGAAGGAAGGAAAGAAAGAAAGGAAAGAAAGAAAGAAGCAGCAGAAGAAGAAGAACAAGAAGAAGAAGAGGAGGAAGAGGAGGAGGAGGAGGAGGAGGAGGAGGAGGAGGCGGAGGAAGAAAACACCAAGGGGAAAAGCCTTGACAAAATCCAATGCTTCATCATGACAAAAACCTTGGAGTGATCATGGATACAAGGCATATGCATAGACATAATAAAGGCAATATACAGCAAACTAATTGCCAACATCAAAATAATTGTCAAAAAATTTAAAGCAATTCCACTGAAATTATGGACACGAAAGAGTTTCCTACTTTTTTCATTTCTAGAGTAACAAGACAATGAACTACAGATGATCAGGTGGATACAAATTAAAAAGGAAGTGGTCCAAGTATTGCTTTTTACAAAATGAGAGCTAATGGCAGGAGCTGGGACAAGAAAAATAAGCAAGATGTCCAGGCAGGCAGAGATTCAGTTAGACAAAAAGAGACACATACACACAGCAGGGAACAAGAAAGGAGACAAGATGGAGCTGGGAAGTAGGCAATGAGAATGATATGGAGGGAGTCAATATCAGAGAAGTAGTTTTAAGTTATAGGCAAGCTGAGAGACTGCCTCTGCAAAAGTCCAACAGCTTTAAACTAAATAGACTTTTCAATGTCTTACTTACTACACTTCAAAGGGGATCTGGGAAAGTGACTCAGTAACAAATGATAGTGGCAGAAAAACAGACAGGTTGATCAATGTAATCAAATCAAAGCCAAAGAAATGAACCCACAAACCTACGGGAAATGAGTTTTGACAAAGAAGTTAAAACTATACAATGGAAAAGGGAGAGCATCTTCAACAAATGGTTTTCTTTTTTTTTAATATTTTTATTTTCTATATTCTTTGTTTACATTCCAAATGATTTCCCCTTTCCCGGATCTCCCCTCCCCATATGTCCCATAAACCTTCTTCTCTCCATCCCTTCTCCAATCACCTACCTCCTTTTTCTCTGTCCTTATATTCCCTTCCCATGCTAGATCAATCCTTTCCAGGATCAGGACCCTCTCCATACTTCTACATGGGAGTCATTTGTTATGCAATTTGTGCCTTGGGTATTCAGGGCCTCTGGGCTAATTAATATCCACTTATCAGAGATTGCATTCCATGTGTATTCTTTTGTGACTGGGTTACCTCACTTAGGATGATATTTTCCAGGTCAAACCATTTGCCTAAAAATTTTGTGAATTCATTGTTTCTAATTGCTGAGTAGTATTCCATTATGTAAAAATACCACATTTTCTGTATCCATTCCTCCTTTGAAGTACATCTGGGTTGTTTCCAGCTTCTGGCTATTATAAATAAGGCTGCTATGAACATAATGGAGCATGTGTCTTTATTGCATGCCGGGGAATCCTTTGGGTATATGCCCAGGAGAGGTATAGCAGGGTCCTCTGGAAGTCTCATGTCCAGTTTTCTGAGGAACCTCCAGAGTGATTTCCACAGTGGTTGTACTATCTTACAGCCCCACCAGCAGTGGAGGAGTGTTCCTCTTTCTCCACATCCTCGCCAACACCTGCTGTCTCCTGAGTTTTTGACCTTAGCCATTCTGACTGGTGTAAGGTGAAATCTCAGGGTTGTTTTTATCTGCATTTCCCTAATGACTAATGATGTTGAGCACTTCTTAAGGTGCCTCTCGGCCATCCGAATTTCTTCAGGTGAAAATTCTTTGTTGAGATCTGTACCCCATTTTGTAATATGGTTATTTGGTTCCCTGGGGTCTAACTTCTTGAATTCTTTGTATATATTGGATATTAGCCCTCTATCAGATGTGGGGTTGGTGAATATCCTTTCCCAATTCCATGGTTGCCGTTTTGTCCTTTTAACGGTGTCTTTTGCCTTACAGAAACTTTGTGATTTTATGAGGTCCCATTTGTCAGTTCTTGATCTTAAAGCATAAGCTATTGGTGATCTGTTTAGGAACTTTTCCCCTGTGCCCATTTCCTCAAGGGCCTTCCCCAGTTTCTTTTCTATTAGTTTCAGTGTGTCTGGTTTTACATGGAGGTCCTTGATCAACTTGGAGTGAAGTTTAGTACATGGGGATAACAAATGGTTTTCTTTAATTGGATGTCTTCACGTAAAAGGTGGAAATAGAGTGATGTCTATCACCCTACACAAAACTCAATTTCAAGTAGATCAAAGACATCAACATAGAAACAGATATACTCAATCTGATAGAAGAGAAATTAGAGAATAATTTAAAACACATTGGCACAGGAGACAACAGCCTGAACAGAAAACCAATAGCCTCAAGCACTAAGATCAAAAATTAATAAATGAGAGCTCATGAAATGGAAACGCATGTGAAAAATAAAGGATGCCCTGAATAGGTTGCAATGGGAAAACATCCTCACCAACCCCACATCTGAAAGAGGAATGATATTCAAAATATATAAAGATATGAAGAAAATAGTCATCAACAAACCAAATAACCAAGTTTAATAATGGGGTACAGAGCTAAACAGAGAATTATTGACAAAGGTCTCTCTAATGGCTGGAAAAAAATTAAAGAAATATTCAAGGTCCTACGTCATCAGAGAAATGCAAATCAAATGACTGAGATTACACCTTACACCCATCAGAATAGCTAAAATTAAAAAAAATCATTCTTCATCTTATGCTGAGGAGGATATAGAACAAGGGGGTTACTACTCCATTGCTGATGGGAGTGCAAACTTGTACAATTGCTTTGTAAATTAATTTGGTGGTTTCTCAGAAAATTGGGAATAATACTATCTCAAAACCCAGCTCTACCATTCCTGGGTATGTACCCAAAAACTCCTCCACTTTATGACAAATATACTTTTTCAAACATGTTCAGAGCTGCTTTACTCTTAATAGCCAGGAAACAACCTGATGCTCCTCAATCAATGAATGAATTAAAAGATCTGATACATTGACACAATAGAATATTACTCAGCTATTAAAAATGACATCATGAATTTTGCTTGCAAAGGGATGGAACTAGAAATGTTCATCCTGAGTAAGATAAACCCAGAAAGACACCATGTTATATACTGACATATAAGTGGGTATTAATCATAAAGTACAGGAAAACCATGGTACATTCCATGGACCCAAAACACTAAGCAAGAAGGAGGGCCCAGTGAAGGATGCTTAAATCTTACTAAGAAGGGAAAATAAAATAGATATTGGAGTTGGGTGAAGGGTGGGGGTGAAGGGGGTGATAAGGGATACAGGAGGATAAGGGTACAATGACAGGAGAGAGAACTAGAAAAACTGGAATAGGTTGGGGTAATATCAAGGATGAGCTAGAAACCTAGGATGGTGGAAACTCCCAGGAATCTGTGAGGGTGACTCTATCTAAGACTCCTAGAAATAGGGGATATAGAACCTGAAACAGTTACTTCCTACAGCCACGCATAAGTTCTAATGGAGCAATGGGCCACCAAAACTCAAAACCTCTGACTCACAATTCTGTCTGCCTATATGATGTGCAAGAATAGATAGAGAATGTGCAGAAATTGAAGGAATGGCCAACTAATAACTGGCCCTCTTGATGATACCCATGCCATGAGAGAGAGCCTGCTCCTGGCATCCTTAATGGTATCCTGCTATGCTTGTAGACAGGAACAAAAATGTCATCTGAGAGGCTTTAATCAGCAGCTGATAAAAACAGATATAGAGATTCACAGGCCTAACATTAGGCAGGTCTCGGGGAATCTTGTAGGAAGAAGGGAAGAGTGATTGAAAGAGCCAGAGAGATAAAAGACACTGAAAAAATATACAGAATCATCTAACATAGGACTATAGTGACTCACAGAGTCTGAACTACCATAAACACCATGTATGATATGGGTCTAAGCCCTAGACATATATGTAACAGATGTGCAGCATGTTCTTCATGTGGTACCCCTAATGACTGGAGCAGGAACTGCTTCTGACACTGATGCTTTTTTTGGTTCCCTTTTCTCTAACTGACAAGCCACAATAGAAAAAGATTGCACCTGGTCCTAGTACAATCTGATATGCCAAAGTAGGTTGATATCCATAAAGGCCTCCTCTTCTCTGAGTAGACAGTGAACTGGTTGGGGAGGTGAGAGGGAAAGACTGGGGAGGAGAGGAGGGAAAAGGAGCTGTGATCAGAATGTAAAGTACATTAGTTAATTAAAAAAATCATGGTATTTTCTTTTCATATTTGGACTTAAAAAGTTGAAGTGTTCCTCTAAAAACTGACAATCTGATGCCAAGATTGTAATTATCATTGTTATTAAGAGAGCCAAGTTCCTGAGAATGCTCTGCTAACACTGCAAGAAAAAAAGATTTTTAATCAAAGCATTTATTTAAAAAAAATTAGTCCCCAGGGAGAAAATGTAATCTTAATAAATTAGTACCTTGAAAGTATGCCGACTTATTGATGTTACTTACCAAGGAGAGTTAAGCAAATGCATTCCCACCAACATAAAATCCTTGAAGGCATCTCTTCCCTAATCAGCCTTATTCATCTGAAAAGAAGGTAAAACCATCTAACTTCCAGATGTGTTAATTAGGAATGTAATACACAAAATCAGATAAATGAATGCAGTTTGATTCTCAGTGAGATTTCAAAATGTATCTCATGTTTCATTAATTTACACACAAATCATTGAAAGTATGTAGTAAAGATCAGCCTGACTACATAAAGAATTATTCCTATTAAAATAGAGTAAGTGGGATCAAATGCATTTCTTCTGCCAAAGTAACATTGTATTGATTATAATAGTGATTTTTTTATCAGATGTTCAAGTGACCTAGCCACACAAATATATCATTTTCTCTATGCAGTGCTGTCACTCTGAAGCATAATCTATGCAGTATAGTAAAAGCCTTATGATGATATTTAGGGTGCACACAGGTATAATGAGAATCAAAATAGTAAATAAAAGATAAGACATTATCAAGGAGCTTAAAATTTATAAAATTTTGGAGTAGGTAAAATGTCATATTATACATATTTCAAATAGTGATATAAATTTGACACTATCTAGATCGAATGCATACTAAAGGCCATGTGACTAACACATTGTTTATAACATTAAATACCAATTAAACACAAAATGGTGGTTCATTATTATCCTGTTATTCTGATTACAATATTAAGGCTATAGCAAGTGATAAGTTGCCCACCATTTCGCATGTATTAGGACTTCTTAGTAGAAATAAGACAAGAAGTTGATCATGTTATAAACTCAGTCACAAAAGAACATACTTGGAATATAGTCACTGATAAGTGAATATTAGCCCAGAAGCTCTGAATACCCAAGACACAATTCACATTATCAAATCATTCCCAAGAAGAAGGAAGGAGAGGTCCCTGGTCTTGGGAAGGCTTGATGCAGCATTGTAGGGGATTACCAGGACAGAGAAGTGGGAGGGGCTTTATTGGGCTTGACGGGTGGAGGGAAGAGGGCTTATGGGGAGGGGGGAACCAGGAAAGGAGAAATCATTAGAATGTAAACAAAGAATATAGAAAATAAAAAGAAAGAAAGGAAGAAAGAAAGGGAGAGAGAGAGAAAGAAAGAAAGAAAGAAAGAAAGAAAGAAAGAAAGAAAGAAAGAAAGAAAGAAAGAAAGAAAGAAAGAAAGAAAGAAACCATAGAGAACTGTATGGATACAATTATTTAAAAATTTAATTACTAAAATTGCTTTATATTTATATATTTATTTATGAATTAGATTCTCTGTATCCATTCTTTGGTTAAGAAACATGGGTTTCTTCCAGTTTTTGACTATTATGAATGAGTCTGCTATGAACATAGTGGAGCATGTGTCCTTGGGGTATTGTGGAGCATCTTTTGGGCATATGCCAGGAGTAGCATAGCTGGGTCTCAGATATAACAATTCCAGTTTTCTGAAGAACCACCAGATTGATTTTCAATAGTGGTTATACCAGTTTGCAATTCCACCAGCAAAGGAGGAGTGTTCCTTTTTCTCCACATCCTTTCCAGCATTTACTGTCACGTAAATTTTTGATCTTAGCCCTACTGAATGGTGTAAGGTGATATATCAGAGTCAGTTTGATTTGCATTTCCCTGATGATTAAAGTTGAATATTTTTTATATTTATTTTTATTAGATATTTTCTTTATTTATGTTTCAAATGTTATCCTCTTTCCACATTTTCCCTCTGAAAACACTGTATCCCATCCCCTTTCCCCCCTGATCACTAACCTACCAACTCCCACATCCCTATCCTGGCATTCCCCTACACTGGAGTATCGAAACTTCACAGGACTAAGGGCATTTGCTCTCACTGATGTCCCTACACGGCCATTCTCTGCTACATATGAAGCTTCAGTTATGTGTCCCTCGATGTGTACTCTTTGGATGGTGGTTTAGTCCCTGGAAGCTCTGGGGTATTGCTTGATTCATATTGTTGTTCCTCCTATGGGGCTGCAAACCCCTTTAGCTCCTTGGGTCCTTTCTCTAGCTCTTCCATTGGGGACCCTGTACTCAGTACAATGGTTGGCTAAAATATCCCCCTCTGTATTTGTCAGGCACTCGCAGGAACACTCAGGAGACAGCTATAAAAGGCTCCTGTCAGCAAATATTTGTTGGCATTCACAATAGTTTCTGGGTTTGATAACTGTATCTTGGATGTATCCCCTGGTGGGACAGTCTCTGGATGGCCTTTCCTTCAATCTCTGACACACATTTTGTCTCTGTATCTCCTCCCATTTCTAAGAATGTCCAAAGTATACATACTTTGGTCTTCCTTCTTCTTGAGCTTCATGTGGTCTCTGAATTGTGTCTTGGGTATTCTGAACTTCTGGACTAATATCCACTTATCAGTGAGTGCATTCTTTTGTAATTGGGTTACCTCACTTAGAATATTTTCTAGATCCATCCATTTGCCTAAGAATTTCATGAATTCATTGTTTTTGACAGCTAAGTGGTACTCCATTGTGTAAATCAGAAATTTTCTGTATCCATTCCTCTGTTGAGGGACATCTGGGTTCTTTTCAGCTTCTGAATATTATAAATAAGTCTGCTACAAACATAGTGAAGCATGTGTCCTTATTACATGTTGGAGAATCTTCTGGGTATATGCCCAGGAGTGCTATAGGTGGGTCCTCAAGTAGTACTATTTCCAATTTTCTAAGGAACCTCCAGACTGATTTCCAGAGGGGTTGTACCAGTTTGCAATCCCACCAAAAGTGGACGACTGTTTCTTAGCCATTCTGACTGGAGTGAGTTGGAATTATCAGGATTGTTTTGATTTGCATTTCCCTGATGACTAAGGATGTTGAACATTTTCTTTAGGTGTTTCTCAGCCCTTTGAGTTTCCTCAGTTGAGAATTCTCTTTTTAGCCCTGTTCCTCATTTTTTTAATAGGGGTATTTGGTTCTATGGGGTCTAACTTCTTGAGTTTATATATATTGGATATTATACTTCTATTGGATGTAGGACTGGTAAATTATTGAAAGTTTCCTTTACTTAACAGAAGCTTCGCAATTTCATGAGGTACCATTTATCAGCTCTTGATGTTAGAGCATAAGCCACTGGTGTTCTGTTCAGGAAATTTTCCCATGTGCCCATATGTTCGATACTTTCCCATACTTTCTCTTTTTTTTAGATTCAGTGTGTCTGGTTTTCTGAGGAGATCCTTGATCCATTTGAACTTGAGCTTTGTACAGGGAGAAATGAATGGATCAATTTGGATTCTTCTACAAGTTGACCACCAGTTTTGTCCTTTTTTTCCACTGGATATTTTTAGCTCCTTCATCAAAGATTAAGTGACAGAACACATGTAGGTAAATTTCTGGGTCTTCAATTCTATTACATTGATCTACCTCCTGTCACTCTAACAATACCATGCAGTTTTTAAGATAATTCCTCTGTAGCATAGCTTGATGTCAGGGATAGTTAACCCACCAGAATTTCTTTCTATTTATTTTTGTTTTAAATTTTTTATTTTATTGTAGAGAATAGTTTATGCTATCCTAGATTTTTTTATTAGTCCAGAGGAATTTGCAAATTGCTCTTTCTAACTTTATGAAGAATTGAGTTGGAATGTTGATGGGGATTATATTGAATCTGTAAATTGTTTTTGGCAAAATGGCTATTTTTATTATATTAATTCTGCCAATGCATGAGCATGTGAGATCTTTCCATCTTCTGAGGTCTTCAATTTCTTTTTTCAGAGACTTGAAGTTCTTGTCATAAAGATCTTTCACTTGCTTGGTTAGAGTTGCATCAAGGTATTTTCTATTATTTGTGATTATTGTGAATGCTATTGTTTCCATATTTTTTTCTTGGCCTGTTTATTCTTTGAGTAGATGAAGGGCATTGATTTATTTGATATCCAGCCAGTTTGGTCAACTTGTTCTTCAGGTTTAGGAGTTCTCTGATGGAATTTGGGGGAGGGGGTCACTTAAGAATACTATCATATCCTCTGCAAATAGTGACACTTGGATGTCTTCCTTCCCAATTTGTATTTATTTGACATCATTTTGTTGACCAATATGTTAAATTTTGGAGAAGATACTGTGAGATGCTGAGAAGTTTGATTCTTTTGTTTTAGGATAAATGTCCTTTAGATATCTGTGTAATACACTTGGTTCATAAATTCTGTGTTAGTTTCACTGTGTCTCTGTTTAGGTTCTGTTTCCATGATCTGTCCATTGATGAAAGTGAAGTGTTAAAATCTCCCACTATTATTGTATGAGGTGCAATGCGTGCTTTGAGCTTTAGTAAAGTTTCTCTTATGAATGTGGGTGCCCTTGAATTTGGAGCATAGATGTTCAGAATTGAGAGTTCTTCTTGGTAGATTTTTCCATTTATGAGTATGAAGTGTCCTCTCTTATCTTTTTTGATAACTTTAGTTTGAAAGTCAATTTTATTCTATATTAGAATGGCTACTCCAGCTTGTTTCTTGGGACCATTTGCTTCTAAAATTGCTTTTCCAGCCTTTTACTCCGAGGTACTGTCTGTCTTTGTCACTGAAGCAGGTTTCCTGTAAGCAGTAAATTTTTGAGTTCTGTTTATGTATCTAGTATGTTAGTCTATGTCTTTTTCTTGGGGGAATTGAGTTCACTGATTTTAGGAGATATTAAGCAAAAGTGATTGTTGCTGCCTCTTATTTTTGTTGAAGTGGAATTATGTTTATGTGTCTATCTTTTTTGTTTTGTTTTGTTAAAAGAAGATTATTTTCTTGTTTTTTTCTACTGTGTAGTTTCCCTTCTTGTGTTGGAGTTTTCCATTTATTATCCTATGAAGCACTGGATTAGTGAAAAATATTGTGTAAATTTGTTTTTGTCATGGAATATCTTGGTTTCTCCATCTATAATATTAGAGAGTTTTGCTTAGCCTGGGCTAGCACTTTTGTTCCCTTGGGATCTGTATGCCATCTGCCTAGTATCTTCTGGCTTTTATAGTCTCTGGTGAGAATTCTGGTGTAATTCTGATTGGTCTGCCTTTATATGTTTTATATGTTTCTTGAACTTTTTCCCTTACTGCTTTTAATAGTTTTTATTTGTTTTGTGCATTTGATGTTTTGATTATAATGTGACTGAAGGAATTTCTTTTCTGTTCCTATCTATTTGGAGTTCTGTAAGCTTCTTGTATGTTCAGCAGCATCTCTTTCTTTAGGTTAGAGAAGTTTTCTTCTATAATTTTGTTGACAGTATTTACTGGCTCTTTAAGTTGGGAATCTTCGCTCTCTTCTATACCTATTATCTTTAGGTTTTGTTTCCTCATTGTCACCTGGATTTCCTAGATGTTTTGGATTAGGAGCTTTTTGCAGTTTGCATTTTCTTTGATTATTATATCATGTTTATTTTATGTTATCTACTGCACCTGAGATTTTCTCTTTTATCTCTTGTATTCTGTTGGTGATGCTTGCATATATATATATATATATATATATATATATATATATATATATATATATATATATATATATATATATATATATATATATCCTTGTTTATATCCTCGATGGTTTTGTTCAATTCCTTCACCTGTTTGGTTGTGTTTTCCTGAAATTCTTTAAGGGATTTTTAGTTTCCTCTTTTAAGGGTTTCAAGCTATTACATGTGTTCTCCTGCATTTCTTTAAGGATGTTATTTATGTCCTTCTTAAAGTACTCTAACATCATCATCATGAAATGTGATTTTAAATTCAAATCTTGCTTCTGATTTGTTTGAGTATCCAGGTCTTGCTGTGGTGGGAGTGGGTTCTGATGATGCCGATTTGTCTTGGTTTCTGTTGGTAAAGTTCTTGTGTTTTCCTTTCCCTATATGCTTATTTATGGTGTTAGTTGGTGTTGCTGTCTCTGCCTGGAACTTGCTCCTCCTGTGGACCTATAAGCCTGTGTCAGCATTCCTGTGGGACCAGCTGTCTCCTGGTGGTACCTGTGTATGGAAGGCTGTGGAATAGTCTTAGCTCCTGGGTACAGAGGTAAGCTGGAAGGATCCCAGCTTCTACACTGTTCCGGTTCCCTGTGTGCTCCTGTCCTGTCCTGTCTTGCTTTGGACAGTTATTAGAAAAAAAGTGGAGATCTTACCTCTGAGCTCAAGAATGAGAACAGTCCTGGGAGAGCAGCCTCTCCTGGCAGGACCTCTATACAGAGGGAGCTGTTGAACATTTCTTTATTTGCCTCTTGACCATTCAAGATTCCTTTGCTGTGAATTTGCTATTTAGTTCTGTAACCCATTTTTAACTGGGTTATTTTGTTTTGTTGTGCATGACTTGAGTTCATTATATATTTTTGATATTAGAAACATACTTGATGTATGGATAGTGAAGATTGTTTCCAAATATGTAGGTTGACATGTTTGCCTTCCTGAAGCTATCCAGTTTTACTGGGTCCCACTCATCAATTCTTGATCTTAAAGCCTATGCTATTTGTGTTCTGTTAAGGAATATTTTGCCTGTGCCAATGCATTGGAAACTATTTCTGACTTTCTTTTCCAATAGATTCAGCATTTTTTGTTTTATGGTCCTTGATCCACTTGAAATTGAGCTTTGTGCAAGGTATAGATCAATTTGCATTCTACCTGGCAGACTACCTGTTAGCCCATCACTGTTTGTTGGAAATCCTTTCATTTTTCCTCTGTATAGTTTTGGCTTCTTTGTCAAAGATCAATTGTCCACAGAAGTGTGGGTTTGTTTCTGGGTCTTTTACTTTATTCTATTGAATGACCAATCTGTTCCTGTACCAAGACCATGTGGGTCTTATCACTATTGCTCCCTAGTCCAACCTGAGGTGAGGGATAGTGATTCCTCCAGAAGGTCTTTTATTGCTAAGAATTGTTTAGACTTTTGTGGGTTCTTGTTTTTCCTTATGATTACCCATTTTATGTCTGTAAAGATTTCTTTGGCAGTTTTGATGAGGATTGCAGTGAATCTGTAGATTACTTTTGGTAAGATGTCCATTATCACTACATTAATTCTACCAATCTAGGAGCATGGGAGATCGCTCCATCTTCTGAAGTCTTCTTAGATTTCTTTCTTTGGGGACTTTAAGAACTTCTCATACAGATGTTTCACCTACCTGGTGAGAGTTACACCAATACATTTTATATTATTTGTGGCTATTGTGAAGAGTGTTGTATCCCTAATTTCTTTCTCAGCCAGTTTGCCATTATTATAATGGAAGGCTACAGATTTCTTTGAGTTAATTTTATATCCAGTCATTTTGCTGAAGTTGTTCATCAGTTGTAATAGGTCTTTGGTAGAATTTTGGGGGTCACTTACATATATATCATATCATCTGCAAATAGTGATACCTTCACTTCTTTAGTTCCAATTTGTGTCCCTTTTATTTCTTTTTGTCATTTAATTCCTATATCTATAACTTCAAGTACTCTATTAAATAGATAGTGTGATACTAAACAGCTTTGTTTTGTCTCTGATTTTAGTGGGATTGCTTCATGTATCTCTCCAATTAGTTTCATGTAGGCTGTTTGTTTGCTGTATATTTCTTTCACTGTATTTAGGTATTTACCATGAATCCATGATCTCTAAAAGCCTTTTCTAAATGAAACAGTATTGGATTTTGTAAAAGGTTTCTCCAGAATGTAATGAGGCTTATTAAGTTAGGGATGTTTTCTTCTGTGATTTTGTTCAAGATGCTGCTATCCCTTTGAACTGTGGATCTTCACTCTATTCTATTCCTAATATTCTTAGGTTTGGTCTTTATATTGTTTCCCAGCTTTCTTGGATTTTGGAGGGTTAGGACCAATTTCACTTTGAATTTTCCTTGACTGATCCATTAATATCTCTATGGTATCTTCTATACTTGAGATTCTTTCTTCTGTCTCTTGTATCCTGGAGGTGATGTTTGTATCTGTAGTTCATGTTCTGTTTTGTAGGTTTCCCATCTCCAGATCTGTCTCCATTTATGATTTCTTTATTGCCTATTTCCATTTATATGTCTTGCATAATTATTTTTTCAATTCCTTCACCTCTTTGATTGCATGCTTCTCTATTTCTTTAAGGAAGTTGTTTAGATCCTCCTTAAAGGGTTTTATCATCTCATGAAATCTGATTTCAGGTAAGAAGAGCTATTCAGGTATGTTAGGATATCCAAAGCTAGCTGTCTCTAGAGAACTCTGTTCTGATATTGCCAAATTGTGTTGTTCATGTTCTTGACCTTGACTTTCTTTCTTTTTTTTATTTTATTCGATATTTTTTTTATTTACATTTCAAATGATTTCTCCTTTTCTGGTCCCCCACTCTCCGAAAGTCACATAAGTCCCCTTCCCTCCCCCTGTTCTCCCACCCACCTCTTCCCACTTCCCTGTTCTGGTTTTGCCTTAAACTGCTACACTGAGTCTTTCCAGAACCAGAGACCACTCCTCCGTTCTTCTTGTACCTCATTTGATGTGTAGATTATGTTTTGGGTATTCCAGGTTTCTAGGTTAATATCCACTTATTAGTGAGTGTATACCATGATTCACCTTTTGCATCTGGGTTACCTCACTTAGTATGATGTTCTCTAGCTCCATTCATTTGCCTAATAATTTCATGAATTCATTGTTTCTAATGGCTGAATAGTACTCCATTGTGTAGATGTACCACATTTTTTGCATCCACTCTTCTGTTGAGGGATACCTGGGTTCTTTCCAGCATCTGGCAATTATAAATAGGGCTGCTATGAACATAGTAGAGCGTGTACCCTTATTATATGGTGGGGAATCCTCTGGGTATATGCCCAGGAGTGGTATAGCAGGATCTTCTGGAAGTGAGGTGCCCAGTTTTTGGAGGAACCGCCAGACTGCTTTCCAGAGTGGTTGTACCAATTTGCAACCCCACCAGCAGTGGAGGAGTGTTCCTCTTTCTTCACACCCTCTCCAACACCTGCTATCTCCTGAATTTTTAATCTTAGCCATTCTGACTGGTGTAAGGTGAAATCTCAGGGTTGTTTTGATTTGGATTTCCCTAATGACTAATGAAGTTGAGCATTTTTTAAGATGCTTCTCCGCTACCCGAAGTTCTTCAGGTGAGAATTCTTTGTTTAATTCTGTACCCCATTTTTAATAGGGTTATTTGGTTTTCTGGGGTCTAACTTCTTGAGTTCTTTGTATATATTGGATATTAGCCCTCTATCTGATGTAGGGTTGGTGAAAATCTTTTCCCAATTTGTTGGTTGCCAATTTGTCCTTTTGATGGTGTCCTTTGCTTTATAGAAACTTTGTAATTTTATGAGGTCCCATTTGTCAATTCTTGATCTTAGAGCATATGCTATCGGTGTTCTGTTCAGGAAGGTTCCCCCTGTACCGATGTCTTCAAGGGTCTTCCCCAGTTTCTTTTCTATTAGCTTCCGAGTGTCTGGCTTTATGTGGAGGTCCTTGATCCATCTGGAGTTGAGTTTAGTACAAGGAGACAAGGATGGATCAATTCGCATTCTTCTGCATGCTGACCTCCAGTTGAACCAGCACCATTTGTTGAAAAGGCTATCTTTTTTCCATTGGATGTTGTCAGCCCCTTTGTCAAGGATCAAGTGGCCATAGGTGTGTGGGTTCATTTCTGGATCTTCAATCCTGTTCCATTGATCCACCTGCTTGTCACTGTACCAATACCTTGCAGTTTTTAACACTATTGCTCGGTAGTATTGCTTGAGGTCAGGGATACTGATTCTCCCAGAATTTCTTTTGTTGTTGAGAATAGTTTTAGCTATCCTGGGTTTTTTGTTATTCCAGATGAATTTGAGAATTGTTCTTTCTAACTCTATGAAGAATTGAGTTGGGATTTTGATGGGCAGTGTTGGTTCAATATACAGAAATCCATCAATGCAATCCACTACAGAAAAAAATCTCAAAGGAAAAAAAAACCACATGGTCATTTCATTGGATGCCAAAAAAGCATTTGACAAAATTCAGCATCCTTTCATGCTTAAAGTCTTGGAATGAACAAGAATTCAAGGCCCATACCTAAACGTAGTAAAAGCAATATACAGCAAACCGGTAGCCAGCATCAAACTAAATGGAGAGAAACTTGAAGCAATCCCACTAAAATCAGGGACTAGACAGGGCTGCCCCCTTTCTCCTTATCTTTTCAATATTGTACCTGAGGTACTAACTCGGGCAATTAGACAACATAAGGAGGTCAAAGGGATACAGTTTGGAAAGAAAAAGTCAAACTATCATTATTTGCAGATGATATGATAGTCTACCTAAGTGACCCATAAAACTCCACCAGAGAACTCCTACAGCTGATAAACAAATTCACAAAGTGGCTTGTTATAAAATCAACTCAAGCAAATCAGTAGCCTTCCTATACTCAAAGGATAAGCAGGCTGACAAAGAAATTAGGGAACTGACCCCCTTCACAATAGCCACAAACAGTATAAAATACCTTGGGGTGACTCTTACCAAACATGTGAAAGATCTGTAGGAGAAGAACTTCAAGACTCTGAAGAAGGAAATGGAAGAAAACTCTAAAAATGGAAAAACCTCCCATGCTCATGGATCGGCAGGATTAATATAGTTAAAATGACCTTGACTTTCATCATCTGGTTATCTCAGGTGTTAACTGCTGTGGGTGTCTCACATTAGAGCAGGCCTCATTGGAGGCATGTAAAGTTGGGTGGCCTTTCTTAGATCAGGAATCCAGAGAGGCAAGCAGTGCTGTTTTGGATTAGGGTAAGCCTACTGTGAACCTTGTTAGAGCAGGCCTCCTCTGTCCCTGGTTAGAGCAGACCTCATTGGAGACAGGCAGGCTTTGTGATTCTGGGGCAGACACACATATCTGCCACAGGTGAAGATGGATGTGTAGAAAGGAAAAGGAATGTGTATAAGGCAGAGAGGGATAGATCCTATGTTTGCTGGGCTCTGTGAGGGTTCCAATTGGTGTAGCTATTGGGCTGGTGGTCTCACTTATGGTCTTAATTAGGGCAGACCTCCTGGGAGACAGGCAGGCTGTGAGGTCTTGGGGGAAGA
The DNA here is from genome assembly GCF_947179515.1 of Apodemus sylvaticus. Taxonomy (NCBI): domain Eukaryota; kingdom Metazoa; phylum Chordata; class Mammalia; order Rodentia; family Muridae; genus Apodemus; species Apodemus sylvaticus. The sequence continues at coordinate 124,198,217 of NC_067478.1, read as the reverse complement.
TATATTGATATGCCACAGGTTCAGGTGAAGGTATAGACAGGACATACCAACATTTCAATTTTTAACATCTAAGCTCCAAATTCAAGGTCATGTGCATATGTAAAAGAATTTTACTGAAGCTTAACTCATACCCAGACCCATACACCTTAACAGGGCCACACTTTAATATCCAAGTCTTAGCAATGGACAGGTCAGTGAGACAAAAATGAAACAAAGAAATACTGGAGCTAACATATGTTATGAAGCAAACATACCTAATAGTTATCTATAGTACATTCACCCAAATGTTAAAGAATAACCGTTCACAACTCACTAGACTTTCTCCAAAATTGATAATGTACTTGGTATTAAAGCAAGTCTCAATATATCTAAGAAAATTGAAAGAGCACCCATATTCTACCCAATCAACACAAATTAAAGATGGGTGTCAAAACAAATGTAAAAACCAGAAAGCCTACAAACTAATGGATATTGACCTTCTCTCTACTCAATGACTTCTGGGTAAAGGCAGAAATAAAGAAATCAAAGACTTTCTAGAATTCAATATTTCAATAAAAATGAATGCAAAACATTTTCAAACTTTTGTGGCACAATAAAAACTGTGCTAAGAGGAAAGGTCATAGCAGTAAAAGCCTATGTGAAAAAAATAAAAGATGGAGAGACCTCATACTCAGAACCTAGCATTACACCATAAAGTTATGCAACAATGGAAGCAAGTATTGAAATTCTTTCTTCTGTCTCTTGTATTCTGGAGGTGATGTTTATATCTGTAGTTCATGTTCTGTTTTGTAGGTTTCCCATCTCCAGAGCTGTCTCTATTTATGATTTCTTTATTGCCTATTTCCATTTGTAGAAATAGACAGTAGGAAATATTCAAACTAAGGTTTGAAATTGATAAAATAGAAACAAAAAATGAGCAAAGAATCAAAGACTCCAAGAGTTGGCTCTTTGATAAAATCAGTGGAACAAACACATTTTCAAACTAATTAAAAGACACATATGAAATATACAAATTAACAAAATCAGAAAGAAAAATGGGGTCATAACAGCAGACATGAACAAAATCTAAAGAGGAACTAGGCCATACTTTAAAACCTATGCTCCACAAAATTAGAAAATATAAAAGAAATGCAGTTATCTCCATAAATATAAATAACCCAAGTTAAATTGGCATTAGATAATTTAAATATACCTATAACCTCTAAGTAAATAGATGCATTCATAAAAGTCTTCCAATCAAAATAGACCTGGGCCAGATGGTTGTAGCACAGAATTCTACTCGACTTTCAAAACAGAGCTAGTCCCAATACTCCACAAAATTTTCCACAAAATAGAAACAGAAGAAACATTGCCAAATTCATTTTATGAGGCCACAATAAACCTGGTAACCTAACCACATAAAGATTCATGAAAGAAAAAGAATTAGAGAATATCCCACATGAACTTTGGTGCAAATCTACTCGATAAAATACTTGCAAACAAACAAAACCAAAAAATTCATAAAAAAAAACACAATCCAACTTGACCAAGTAGGTTTCATCCCACAGACACATGAATGGTTCAACATATAAAAATCCATCAATGTAAACCACAATATATACAAACTGAATGAAAAAAGACATGATCACCTCTTCATATGATGAAAAAAACCTTTAACATAATCAAAAATCCTTTCATGATAAAAGTCATTGAGAGATTAGCAATCCAAGGAACATACTTCAATATAATTAAAGCAATTTACAGCAAGGCTACAGATAACATAAAATTAAATGAAGAGAAACTAAAAGTAATTTAACTGAAATCAGGAACAAGATAAGGCTGTCCACTCTCTCTATAGCTATTCAATATATAACTTGAAGTTTTAGCTGGAGCAATAAAAAAACTGAAGGGAGTAAACTCAAGGGAGTAAAAATTGGAAAGGAAGAAGTCAAAGTGATTTTATTTGTAGATGGTATGATTTTATACATATTCAGTCACAAAAATTATACCAGGAAATGTTTAGCATTGATAACCTTCAGGAAAGTGGCTGGATATAAGACTAATTGAAAAAAAATCAGTAACCTTCTAATAAAGGGCTGAGAAATAAATACATGAAAACACATCTTTCTCAATAGCAAAAAATATTTAAAATATCTTAGGATACCTCTAAACAAACCAGTGAAGTACCTGTATAACAAGGCTTTGAAGTTAAATTGAAGAAGATTCTACAAGATGAAATGATCTCCCATGCTTATGCACCAGTACTTTCAACATAGTAAAAATGACCAGCTTACTGAAGCAATCTATAGTTTCAACACAGCTCTCATTAAATTGCAACACATATTTTTGAACATTTTGAAAGAACGATACTCAACTTCATATAAAATCTCAGGATAGCTAAAACAATCCTGGACATAAATAACAAAAGAAAAAATGTCCAGATGTAGTAATACTATAGTTAAAACAAAACAAAACAAAACCATAGTATTACCATAAAAGAGACAAGCCAGTGGAATCAAATCCAAGACCCAGACATATATCTACACAATTATCTATTTCTGGTTTTATAAAGAAGCCAATAATATACAGTGGAAAAAACAAAGCATTTTCAGCAAATGGTGTTGATCTGATGGAATATCTTCATGTAGAAGAATACTAATAGATCCATGTTTATCATCCTGCACAAAACTAAAGTCTAAGTGGATCAAAGTCCTCAACATAAAATAAGAAACACTATTTCTGATAGAAAAGAAAGTTGGAAATAGCCTTGAGTATGCTGAAACAGGAGACAACTTTCTGAATAGAATATTAGTTGTGCAGGTACTAAGATGTAGTCATTTACAATTAATAAATGAGATTGCTCAAAACTGCAAAACCTCTATAAAGGAGAGAACAAAGGGACAAAACAGCAGTGCCCAGAATGGTAAAAGAAACCCATATCTGACAAGTAGCTGATATACAAAACCTGTAATGAACTCAAGAAATTAAATAATCCAACTAAAATACAGGGTCTAGATCTAAACAGGAATTTTCAACAGAAGAACCTTAAATGGCTGAGAACCACTAAAGAAATGTTTAACAGCCTTAGCCATCAGGGAATTGCAAATTAAAACTTCTTTAAGATTCCATTTACACCTGTCAGAATGGCTAAGGTCAAAAACTCATGCTGGTGAGGAAGTGGAGCATGTAGACACATTTCTCCATTGTTAATAGGAGTGCAAACTTATATATCCACTTTGGAAATCAATATGGAAGTTTGTCAGGAAATGTGGAATCCATCTTCCTCAAGATCCAGCTACAGTCCTCCTGGGCATACCCAAATGCCCCTCAACCAAAGAACGGATAACGAAAAATTTGTATGTTTACAAAACAAAATAATGAATTTTGCTTCCTGAATAAGGTAGTTGAGAAACAGAAACATGAACAGGGTAGTTACTCCCTTATATGTGGACTTCATTAAGTAAAGGATAAGAATGCTACAATCCAAACATGCAGAGAGGTTAATTAACAAGGAGGACTTGGAGAAGGATAAATGGATCTCCCTGGAAAGCAGATTTAGGATAGATTATTTGGGTGGACTGGGAACACAGGGGTTGGGGAATAGGAGGTATAGATGGAGAGAGTACCAAGAGAGATACCTGTAATTGAGTATAGGGGATTTGAAGGTAATGTGAAAACTTAGAGCAATGGAAACTCCCTGAAATATACAACGGTGACCTTAGTGAAGATGCCTAGTAATATGGCATATGGAGGACAAATTGGTCATCTTCCATAACCAAGCAAGGCTTCTAGTGTTAGAGGGGGGATGTCAAACTAGCCACAAGCTTCTAACCTACAATTTGTCCTGCCTGCAATATGTAGGGTAAGGAGAGCTCAGAAATTATTGGTGTAACCCAGCAATGACTGGTCCAACTTGAGGCTTGAGCTTTGAGAGGAAGCTCATGCCTGACATTCCTGGATGGCCAGAAAGCAGAGGCTGGATAGCCCAGGAACCTAGGATTAGAACTAAACATGACTAGCCAAATCCAAACCAAACCAAAAGGCAAACAAACAAACAAACAGAAAAAAAATTAAATGATTCCTGATATTTGTCTAAATTCATAAGCTAGAGTCTAGCCCACTTGTCTTCAGAAAGACTCCATCCTAAAACTTATGGGAACAGACACAAGTGCAGACACCAACAGCTGAATATTAGGCAGAGCTTAGAGAAATCCAAAGAAGAGGAAGTGGAAGGTTAGTAGGACCCAGAATGGCTGAGGACACTCCAAGAACACAGCCCACAGAATCAGTTGAGGTGGCTTCATACAGGTTCACAGAGACTGAATGAAGGAGTCTGTATGTTTAACCTGTATGTTAAGGTGTGTCACTTGGATTTTTGTGTGACTCCTAAGAGCAGGAGTAGACTTTATCCAACACTTTGGGCTCCTTTTGAGACCCCTTTTTTCTTTCTGGGTTGCCTTGTTCAGGAGCACTATGAAGGGTTGTGCCTTGACTTATTGCAACTTGTCATGTCATGTTTACTTGATACCACTGTGGTGCCTGCTTTTTTCTAAAAGGAAAAGGAAATGGAGTGGATCTGGAGGAGAAAGGATGTTGGAGGAAGATTTGCAGGGACTAGGAGGAGCTGAAGGAGGGAAAACTGCAGAAATATATGAGAGATAAAATAAGAAAATAAAAAAAGAGAGGGAGGACTGGAGGGAGAAAGGAAGAAAGAAAGAACACTTAATAAAACTATCAATGAAAAAAATTAAAATATTGTTAAAATATATACTACTAATAGCTGGCTATGCATCCCTAAGAGACATATGAAAGTGTAACTTATAAAAGTGAAGTGTCCTTTCAAATTATGGGAAAAAATATATTATCATTTAAATTTTCTTAGGTGCCACATTTCCAATAATTTGGAATAGATTCAGTGTGAGTTGTGGGCATGTTTCTATATTTGCATTAAAATTAAACAGAAAATATCATGTAAATGGCCTAAATCTACTCTAATATCAAGCAATAATGCTGAAGTCCTCTCTACCAATTAGTTCTCACAGTATGAACTGAAGCTCATATTTTTAAATTGTTATGCCATTTCTAAGCATTTCCTTTCTATTGCTATTATACAGATTTAATGGAGGCCACACCACTCTATGAGATGTGCCCCCTAAAACTCAAGAAAGATAATTATAAGCTATCAGTTTTTCTAAGCCCTTCTACAGCTCTCAGTGGAGACATAAATTTAGAAGGGCATATGATTAACCATTACTCCTGTCTACCTCAAAGCAAAGTTGGAGGTTTAATTGGATAATGTCTGCAAAGTGTTGCAACTCCAAGGGAAAATAATACCCAAGCATAAGGAGAAAAGATGTTAAAGTGAAATTATTGCATGCATGTAGCTCGAAGGAAGACTTTGGCACGACTTCCAACAGACTAAATGTGGGACACAAATATGAGTTGCTTTAAAAATCTATTGCAAATTTTATCAGAAATACTTATAGAGCTGAAGTACTATGGAAGTACATTAGACATACAGAGTGGGGTGAGGGAACATGCCATTTTTTGTCTTTTCTAATCAACTATAAATCTATAACGCTGTCATGGAAACTCTTCAGTACCAGTTTCCTCCAGTTGACAAGATTTATAGCTTTTTCACATGTTTCTGTGATGCTAATGCATCAAATGCTCATGGGAATTTACTTGAAAATCCTTAGTATTATCTCGAAATGTTGCGTAAATGTCATAATGTTATTATAAACAAGGGATGTAAAAAAAGATAAAGTATGAATGTTTTTCTTGAATGCATGAGCATGCCTGGTATTCACAGTGGTCAGAAGAGGGCATCAGATCTTCTGAAGCAAGTCATAGCCTTTGTGAGGCTCATTACCACTCTGTTAGCCATATGTGTGCTAGAAACCAAACCCATGTTCTCTACAACGGTGGTAGGTGCTTTTAACCCTTGATCTGTCTCTACAGCCTCATTTTTATTTTTTAAATTACATTCATTTCTGTTTGTTTCCTTTGCAGTGTTCTTGCTCCCATATAGTAGATCGAAATATCTTATTTATCACCTGTTTTCTACACCCCAACCTCAGCATTACTTTGTAGAGAATATTAATAATCTTTTGCTTTTATGGATTGTCAAAGATCTTTCATATTGAGAAATGGTTGAGTTCCCCAAGGAACAATTTCAACAGGAAAAAAAAGCACTCTCCTCATATTCTTCTCCACTTCCCACATAGAACTACCAAGCTTAACCACTGGGAATTAGTCCTTTTGGTTAATATCTTACAGCCTATAAGAATAAGTCTTGCATATGTTCATGCACACATTTCTGCAGGTGAATACACACAGCCACCAGCACTACGGTTTGAATACTCCAGTCATTCATAGTGTATTACTCTCTGTTATGATTTCAATATTTGATCCAGTAACAGTGCTTGTCTTTCTCCTTCAATATGCCCAGTTTATCAGCTATTTTTCTGCATTAAACATGTGCGTTTAATGTTTATAATTAATTACTAAGGGTAGATCTATATGGTTATTTTGTGCTAATTATGTTTTCTTTACTTTTTATTTGATATATTCTTTATTTACATTTCAAATGATTTCCCCTTTTCTGGTTCCCCCTTCCTGAAAGTCCCATAAGTCCTATTCCCTCCCCTTGTTCCCCTATCAACCCCCTCCAGCTTCCCTGTCCTGGTATTCCCCTACACTACTGCATCGAGCCATTTCAGGATCAGGGGCCTCTCCTTCTTTCTTCTTGGACATCAATTGATATGTGAATTGTGTCTTGGGTATTTCAGGCTTCTGATAAAATATCCACTTATCAGTGAGTGTGTGTTCTTAGGATGATATTTTTCAGTTCCACCCATTTGCCTAACAATATCATGAATTCATTGTTTTTGACAGCTGAGTAGCATTCCATTGCATAAATATACCACATTTTCTGTATTCATTCCTCCACTGAGGGACATCTGGGTTCTTTCCAGCTTCTAGCTATTATAAATAGGGCTGTTATGAACATAGAGAAACATGTGTCTCTATTACATGCTGTGTAATCCTTTGGGTATATGCTCAGGAGTATAAGAGGGTCCTCTGGTATTATCATGCCCAGTTTTCTGAGGAACCGCCAGACTGATATCCAGAGTGGTTGTTCCAGCTTACAATCCCACCAGCAGTGGAGGAGTGTTCTTCTTTGTCCACATCCTTGCTAGCACCTACTGTTGCCTGAGTTTTTGTTCTTAGCCATTCTGAGTGGTGTGAGGTGAAAACTCAGGGTTGTTTGATTTGCATTTCCCTGATGACTAAGGATGTTGAACATTTCTTTAGTTGCTTCTCAGCCATTCTATATTCCTCATGTGAGAATTCTTGTAAAATAAACTGGGGAAGACCCTTAAGCACATGGGAACAGGGGAAAATTTCCTGAACAGAACACCAATAGCTGATGCTCTAAGATCAAGAATTGACAAATGGAACCTCATAAAATTACAAAGTTTCTGTAAGGCAAAGGGCACTGTCAATAGAACAAAATAGCAAGAAACAAATTAGGGGAAAGATCTCTACTAACCCTACATCTGACAAAGGGCTAATATCCAAGATATACAAAGAACTCAAGAAGTTAGACCCCAGAGAGCCAAATAACACTATTAAAAATGGGGTACAGCCTTATTATGTTTTCTTACCTGATCTCTTTAGCTCTTATGAATGTAGGTTGATGAGTAAATATATATATACATGACTCGTTGATCCCAGTGGGTGCTATGTAGTTGTGTCTGTGTAGACAACTAGTGATAGTGTCTTAACCATGCTTTTGCTACTTTTCTGTTTTGCTAGATGACAATGAAAAACTTGTTACCAAATAGTTCACAGAGTCAAAGCTGTGTTATGTTGACCTCAGTGTCTGCTTGTTTAACATTAACTCAAAGTTTCTCCTATAATTAGTAGAGTGCTATAGATGCTGCTATGAAATTGCATTTTATCACTAATACATGTGCTTGTTAGTTTGAGACAGGTTCTCAGTGTACTCAGGGTTGTCTTACAACTCCTTCTGTGGACCATGCTGGCCTCCAGCTCACAGAGTCTGTCTGAATCTCCCATGTGCTAGAATGAAAGGCCATCACGTCAGAATGAAAGTGCCATCACCTCAGAAGCACAGCTTCTTCCTGATTTTTTAAAATTGGATTTTTTATTTAAATTTCAAATGTTATCCCCTTTTTTTGGTTTCCCTTCCTGAAACTCCCTATCCTATCCTCCCTCTTCCTACTTCTATGAGGGTGTTCCACCACCCACCCACTTAAGCCTCCTCGCCCTGGCTTTCCTCTACCCTGGGGCATCCAGCTTTTACAGGACCAAAGGCCTTTTGTCCCAATGATGCCAGACAAAGACACACTCTGCTACATATGCAGCTGGAGACATGGGTCCTTCCATGTGGCTTGTGGTTTAGTCACTGGGAGCTCTGAGGTATCTGGTTGGTTGATTTTATTGTTCATCCTATGGAGTTGCAAACCCCTTCAGCTACTTCAATCCTTTCACTAACACCTCCATTGAGGACTCCATGTTCAGTCCAATGGTTGGCTGAGAGCATTTCCTCTGTATATTTTCAGAATCTGCCAGAGCCTCTTAGGAGACAGCTGTATCATGCTCCTGTCAACAGGTACTTCTTTGCATCCCCAATAGTGTTTAGTTTTCCTGTTGGTATATGGATTAGATCCCCAGGTGGGGCAGTCTCTAGATGGCCTTTCCTTCACTGTCTGTTCCACACTTTGTCTCTGTATTTTCTCCCTTTAATATTTTGTTCCCCCTTCTATGAAGGACTGAAGCACTCACACTTTGGTCTTCCTTCTTCTTGAGCATCATGCGGTCTTTGAATTTTATCTTGGATATTCTGAGATTTTGGGCCACTTATCAGAAAGTGCATGCCATATGTGTTCTTTTGTGACTGGGTTACCTCGCTCAGGATGATTTTTTCTAGTGCCATCCATTTTCCTAAAATTTCATGAATTCATTGTTTTCAATAGTTGAATAGTACTCTATTGTGTAAATATACCACATTTTCAGTATCCATTCTTCTGTTGAAGTACATCTGGGTTCTTTCCAGATTCTGGCTATGACAAATAATGCTGCTATGAACACAGTGTTGTTATATGTTGGAGCATCTTTAGAGTATATTCTCAAGATGGTATAATTCTTAAGTACTGAAGTGCTATTCTTACCTTTGGTTTTTCAGCTTTTTAAGGTGAAACTTAAAAAGTTCTCCACTTCAACATGCAAAACCCTTACCACGAAATGAATTTTAATTAGAAATGAATATTTTTATGAAGTCATCTCTAGCCTTCCTAAATTATCCTCCATCCTCTATTTTATAAAATATGTTTTTTAAGTTTAAATGTTAATTTTGATATAATTATATTAATAAATGTGTTTATAATTAATAAATAATTAATTATAATAAATAATTATAAATGATGTAATTAATTAAATATAAACTGTGTCTATATTTATGACCATTGCAGTATACCATTCATTTAATAAAAACATTGACTTTTCATATAAATATATTTTTCTTTCTTTCTTTTTATATTCTGACAGCAGTTTACTCTCTGTTCTCTTCTCCCAGTCCTGGCACACCTACCTTTACCCTGACCCCATATGGACTTCTCAGTTTCTCTTCAGAAAAGAGCAGGTTCTTATGGATATCAACAAACACTGACTTTTATTCTCTTCAAATCTCATCCTAACTCCTAAGGGATAATTATGTTACTGACCTAACAAATATGTGTAAAAAGTGAAATAATTGTAAAATAAAATGCATAATTTGTAAAGGAAACAGCTATTTGTATCCGTATGCATAGGAGTATCTCCAATGCATGGCAGTTCCTAAACTTTGGAATATGTATTAAAGAGAAACATCAAATAGATTCTAAATTCTACACCTCACACATCTTGTCAGCTACTTTACCACTAAGTTACATCCTTAAAACCCAAAATGGTGCACTTCTTGTGATTTTTGTATTTCATACACACATACTTTGGATGGCTTTAATTTTATGTATAACACTATTCATGCACAAGAAAATTACAAATCAAACTTTACTATATTACTTAAAACTTTCTTCATACCTAAATTTTTGCCTAAAGTTATTTGATAGTGTTAATGATTAAAAATAAAAACTCAAATGTTGAATCTATAATTAAAAAAAAATTCATTATAGTAAGTGAGCGGACCAGATTACTTTCCTCATCGAAGACTCACTGGTTCACATCATGCTATCACATTTGGTGTTGACCCTTATGCAAATTTAAATTTAGATTTGGAATGATGATAAACACAAAATGAATATGAAATAGAGACAAGATTATTCTGTAAAGTATCCAGCTTTCTTTGAATTCAGGGATGTCGTGTAAAACAGAGGAACAGAAAAACAAATTTCATTGTACCCTGTCCTGTCTTCTGACATTTTTTACTTGCTATTTGCATGCAATTTCTGACCTAGTAGTTTCTTATCATGGCCACCTAAACCTCCACTCTTTTGAGAATGGTAGCAAGTCAATTTTGAGAAATTGTTACTAACACTTAACTCTAAATAGATATCAAAAACAACTAATTGTTTTTATTTGACTTAAATGATGAATTATGGTATACTTTTATAATAACTTCCTACATATTTTCTTGAGTATTGTTGGCATAGGAGAACATTTAATATATTCCTTCAATCCATAATGTAAAAATGAATTTTAAGAGGCAGACATTATACAAAGCTCTAACCTATAAATATGTCTTGGGACCTTTCTCCCACAGTTGTGAATGCAAATTAAATTTTAAATTATAATACCTTACACAATTTATAGTTTTCCCTCTTGTGTAATTAACTATGGAAAACTCAAAGATAGACTTATTGAAGATATAGTTAGAGCATTTCAAAAAGACTTGAATATATTAAGTTCAGTCCAACCTTTGGTGATAACACTCTTCTGTTATATTAGCTGGAATAAAATGTTGATTTTCTTCATATATAAGAGATACCAATGAAATTTTATATGTATTTCAATAAACTATGCATTACTATAAAGATCAGAGAGAGAAAATGAAAAGACAACAAATAAATAAATAAATAGAAAATATGTCTATGAAAAAACATGTATTTGAATAAAAATGTGAATATGTATTTATTTTTAAAGCTAATATTAAAAAGAAAGTTAATATAATAGATAATGTATAAAATATTGCCACTTTCAATAGCCCAACATTATATTAAAACTCATCCTAGAAATGATCCAATTCTTGGCAGAAAGTCAAATAGATTGTTAAATTTCTATAGTCTAAATGATGAATTTTCATGTGGCTTCCTCTCCACAACTCCATAGGGTCACTGTTTAATCAGTCAACCTATGACTGAAGAAGGATCAAGTATTTCCTGTCACAGGAAAAGAGTTTTCAAATGACTTTTGAAATATTTTCTTCGTTAGCCTGGATTAGTTTCATAGCAGCCTGGCATTCCTATCCTGAGATCTACTTGTGAGACAATCTATCCATTAAGGTCTTTAAAATGTTTCTAACAACCTAGCTCATTGCTCATTAATAAATGATTTAAATCTATATGCTTACATTTGCTCATTCCCTAATTGGTTACTACCGAGTTCCAAAATGGATCAGTTATAGAATCAAAAAATCCTTTTCAGGCTGCTGAGGATAGCTTTCTTCCAGAGAGAGAGAGAGAGACAGAAAGGAAAGAAGGAAGGAAAAAAGGAAGAAAGAAAGACAGAAAGAAAGAAAGAAAGAAAGAAAGAAAGAAAGAAAGAAAGAAAGAAAGAAAGAAAGAAAGAAAGAAAGAAGGAAGGAAGGAAAGAAGAAAGAAAGAAAGAAAGAAAGAAAGAAAGAAAGAAAGAAAGAAAGAAAGAAAGAAAGAAAGAAAGAAAGAAAGAAAGAAAGAAAGAGAAGGAAAGGAAGAAAGGAAGGAAGGAAGGAAGGAAAGAAAAGAAAGAAAAGAAGCAAACTTAATTTTATAAACTCTTCTCTAGCTAATTCTCATTACACTGAAATTTCTTGTTTTTTAAATTTCCCAATTATATGATGATTATTTCATTTTAAGCCTTATTATTTAGAGATTTATATTAATTGAATATAAGGATTTGCACTATACCAAGCAAGGAGTGACAAAAACTGTATTTGAGTCTGATATGTGTGTGTGTGTGAGAGAGAGAGAGAGGGGGGGTGGGGAATAGGAACCAATATTTCAGATGCTTTAAGATCTCAGATAAATTAAAGAGACACTTATTGAAATATATCTCTAATTATCTTTGTTGTGTTTTCTTATTAAAAATAACCCACAGAAGACTTAATAGATTTATATTTGTTAAAAGCTACATTTATCTTGGTCTTTAAATTAGATTTCAATAAAAAAGGTTAACTTTTTTTTAATCTAGGTAGTCTCTCAAGAAACAAAAATCCCATCTTTCCAAAAGTTGGCTTGTTTCATGTTGATTTTATGTTTCCATAATGTACTAAAAAAACCAAATGCAGAAATATCTTATTTCCCAAATTTCATAATATTAATATGGCTGCCTAATCTACTTCGTCAATTTTGCATAGACTCATGAGTCTTGCCTGATACTATAAGGGTAAAAATCCTTGTCCCTATAACTGACTCTAAAATTTCTGATGTTCTTGTAATCCAAACTCCTTTTTTTCTATTTGCAGAGATTAAGGGACACTGTTTGCATGTATGAGATGTATATCTACTCAGCATTACAACAGCTGCATGACAAACTAATGTTGACAGAAGGGGGATCTGGCTTTACTTGCTTGAGCTTGCAGAACACTGTCACTGCCAAGATGCTACCTCCAGAAAAAGTGATTCATGGAGAATAACTGTATGTTTCCTACTGTTTCATTTTGTGAACAACAGTCTTCCTTTTGTGGAACATGGATCCCCATATACAATACTTCTGCATTATAAGGAAAATTTGCACTTCTCCCCTATTAGAGCAATGATTGAAGAAATAAATTATTCATCATTCAGCTTTATCAACAACAGATGTCATCTTTACTATATTTTCTTTTTACACTCTCTCTACATTACATGCTATGTACAGAAGCTCTGGGTTGAACAAGGAAAAATACTCCAGAGCTCTCATATATTTGATTTTTAGAAATAACATTTGAAAAATCAAAACAATCACAAATATAAATTTCAAATTGGCAAGGATTTGATGCCATCATTTCTTTGGACCACTGTTGATAACATCTTTTTTTTTTTTTTTTTTGTCAATGTATTGGAAACTGAGAACACTTCAAGTTTGCAGTTAGAATGGTCAGTTCCCTCACTTTAGCAAACCTGAAGATGCTAAGGAGTATAATCTCACTAAATCTGTGTCATTTAAACAAGATGAGTATAGTTCTTCATTTCAAGTTTGATGTATCAGAACAGAAAATTTCACCCATTGGAAATGAGTTGAACAATTTTCAAAAATATTTCCAGGTGAAGAATAGGTAGATTTTGGGAACACACTGCAGACTACAAAATGTTCAAAACTCTTGAAATAAATTCACTTCTGTGCGTAGTGGTGAGATATCCATCTTATCTCTAGAGGGGAACAGCTAGCAGCTCAGTGGAGCTGCAGAGACAGGAGTCTTCTGGCCACCAGGGAGTGAGGAGGCCCACAGGAAGGACACACTCCAGCCTGAGACAGAAAGACCAACTAACACCAGAGATAAACAGATGGTGAAAGGCAAGCACAAGAACCCTACCAACAGAAACCAAGGTTACTTAGCAACATAAGAACCCAGTTCTCCTATCACACAAAATCCTGAATACCCCAATACACAGGAAAAGCAAGAGTAAGTTTTAAAATTGCATCTAATGATGCTGATACTCCACTTCAAGAAGTCTATGAATAACTCCCTTAAGGAAATATAGGAGAACATGGGTCAACAGATAGAATCACTTAAAGAGGAAACAACAAAAAGTCCTTAAAGAATTACAGGAAAACACAAACAAACAAGAGAAGGAACTGAACAAAACCATCCAGGATCTAAAAATGGAAGTAGAAACAATGAAGAAATCACAAAGGGAGACAACTCTGGAGGTAGAAAAACTTGGAAAGAAATCAGGAATCATAGATGCACAACAGAATATAAGACATAGAAAAGAGAATCTCAGGTGCTGAAGATACCATAGAAAACATTGGCTCAACAGTCAAAGAAAATTCAAAATGCAAAAAGTTTGTAACCCAAAGCATCCAGGAAATCCAGGACACAATGAGAAGACCAAACCTAATGATGATAGGTATAGAGAGTGAAGATTTACAACTTAAAGTACCAGTAAATATCTTCAACAATATTATAGAAGAATTTTTCCCTAACCTAAAGAAAGAGATGCTCATGAATATACAAGAAGCCTACAGAACTTCAGACTGGACCAGAACAAAAAGTCCTCCCGGGACATAATAATCAAAACACCAAATTCACTAAACAAAGAATATTAAAATCAGTAAGGTAAAAATGTCAACTAACTTATAAAGGCAGGCCTATCAGAATTATATCAGACTTCTCACCTGAGACAATGAAAACTAGAAGATGCTGTGCAGATGTCATACAGACCCTAAGAGAACATAAATGCCAGTTCAGACTTCTATACCCAGCAAAACTCTCAATCATCATAGATGGAGAAACCAAGATATTCCATGATAAAACCAAATTTACACAATATCTTTCAACAAATCCTGCCCTACAAAGGATAATACATGGAAAACGCCAAAACAAGGAGGAAAACTACACCCTAGAAGACACAAGATAGTAATCATCCAACAAACCCAAAAGAAAGTAACCACATAAACATAAAAATAACATCAAAAATAACATGAAGCAATAATCACTAATCCTTAATATCTCTTAACATCAATGGACTCAATTCCCCAATAAAAAGACATAGACAAACAGAAATATTTTTGATGTAAATCTTCAATTTTATCAGAAAATATTTGTAATTCCTCTTTCAATTAATTTAGTAATGTTTTCTATGTCTAACATGTTATTTGTATTATTTTCCATGATAATCTTCAATTTTATCATGTTTTTCTATATATGTCATCAATTTTATCAGAAGTATTTTCTATGTAAATCTTCAGTTTTATCAGAAAATATTTATAATTCCACTTTCAATCAACTTAGAAATATTTTATGCCTACCATTTTATTTTTATAATTTTTCATGTTAATCTTCAATTTTAACGTTTTCTATATTTTTCTAAAATTTTGCCAGAAATATCTTTCACGTAAATCTTCATATTCTATCATAAAATGTTCCTACTTCCTTTTTCAATTAATTTAGCAATATTTTCCATCTCCCATTTTACTCTAATTTTTCATGAAAATTTTTAATTTTAACATGTTTTTCTATATATTTCTTCAGTTTTATCAGAAATATTTTCTATGAAAATCTTCAGTTTTATCATAAAACATTTTACTTCTCTTTACAATTAAAAAAATACAAAAGAAAGAAATTTACACTCTTCTTGAGTTTTAGGTTCAACTATTCTAGGAGTTTTCAAATTAATCTATAATTTTATGAATTATGATGATGCAGTAGGACATTTTAAAAGGAACAAGAGGGATACTTATAGGGATTTGTGTTACTTTCTTTAATAGGTTCAGATTTTAGCACTTTCTTGGTGCTATGCTCAAGGTATGTACATTGTAGTACATATATAAGTAAAGAATGTGACTGTATAATCCTGACATGTACATGTATATAATCAAAACAATATCAATTATGTGTATATGTGGTCTTTTTGGATTTCTTCAAAAATGTATCAAATTTTAAAACACTCTAATGATCAAATCACTATGTCCAGAAAGCTCAAAGAAATGTTCAACATCCTTAGTCATCAGGGAAATACAAAGTAAAACAATCTTGAGATTCTCCCTCATACCAGTCAGAAAGGCTAAGATCAAAAACTCAGGTGACAGCAGATTACAGTGAGGATGTGGAGAAAGAGGAATACTCCTCCAATGCTGGTGGCATTGCAAGCTGGTAAAACCACTCTGGAAATCAATTTGGAAGTTTCTCAGAAAATTAGACATAGTACTACCTGAGGACCCAGCTGTAACACTCCTGGGCATATACCCAAAAGATTCTCCAACATGTAATAAGGACACATGCTCCACTATGTTCATAGCAGCCTTATTTATAATATTCAGAAGCTGGAAAGAACCCAGATGTCCCTCAACAGAAATGGATACAGAAGATGTGGTGTATTTACACAATGAGTGAGTTAGTGAGCAGGGGGGAAGGGAGATGGGTTAGGGAGTTTTTTGAAGGGAAACAAGGAAAGGTAAAAGATTTGAAATGTTAATAAAGAAAATATCTAATAAAAAGAGAAAAAATTAAAAATCAGGTTGGAAGGTAGTATGAAAATATTATTAATGTCAGTGAGAAAAGAATTTTTTAGAATCCAGGAAAAGTTACTAATTATGTTTGCCTTTAATGAGATAAATGACATGTCTTCATTAAGTTTTGCCATCTTGACAAAAATATTAGCAGCACCTAGGATCAGGGAAACTTAATTGAAAAATTCTGACTTTAAGATTGTCTTATAGGCATTGCTGCAGAACATTTTTTCCTTGGATATTTTCTTTGTTTACATTTTAAATATTATCCGCTTTCCAGGCTCTCCCTGGAAATCCTCTACCCTAACCTCACTTGCACTGCTTCTCTAAGGGTGTTCCCCCACTTACCCACCCCGCTCCTGCTTCCCGACCCTCACATTCCCATACACTGAAGCAACCAGTCCTCATAGGAACAAGGGCTTCTTCTTCCATTGATGTCCATCCTCTGCTACATAGGCAGCTGGAGCCATGGGTCCCTACATGTGAACTCCTTGGTTGATGGTTTAATGCCTGGGAGCTCTGAAAGGTTTGGATGGTTGATATTGTTGTTCTTTCTATGAGGCTGCAAATACCTTCAGCTACTTCAGTAGTTTCCATAACTCCTCCTCTGGGGACTCTGGGCTCAGCCTAATGTTTGATGGTGAGCATCCACCTCTGTATTTGTCAGGCTCTGGCAGAGCCTCTCAGGAGACAGCAATATCAGGCTCCTGTCAGCAAGCACTTCTTGAAATCACCAAGTGTTTGGGATTGGAATCTGTATATGGGATGGATCCCTGGGTGGGGCAGTCACTAGATGGCCCTTCATTCAGTCTCTGTTTCACATGTTGTTTCCATATTTCCTCCTTTGAATATTTTGTCCCCAACTCTAAAAGGGACAGAAGCACCCACACTTTGGTCTTCCTTCTTGAGCTTCATGTGGTCTATGAATTGTTATCTTGGGCATTCTGAGCTTTTGGGCTAATATATACTTATCAGTGAGTGCATACTATGTGGGTTTTTTTGTGACCAAGTTACCTCACTCAGGAAAGCATTTTCTATTTTGATCCATTTTCATAAGAATTTCATGAATTCATTGTTTTTTTTCCAGAATGAAAAACATTTTTTATTCGATATAATTTATTTACATTTCAAATGATTTCCCCTTTTCCAGCCCCCCCCCACTCCCCGAAAGTCCCATAAGCCCCCTTCTCTTCCCCTGCCCTCCCACCCACCCCTTCCCACTTTCCCGTTCTGGTTTTGCTGAATACTGTTTCACTGAGTCTTTCCAGAACCAGGGGCCACTCCTCCTTTCTTCTTGTACCTCATTTGATGTGTGGATTATGTTTTGGGTATTCCAGTTTTCTAGGTTAATAACCACTTATTAGTGAGTGCATACCATGATTCACCTTTTGAGTCTGGGTTACCTCACTTAGTATGATGTTCTCTAGCTCCATCCATTTGCCTAAGAATTTCATGAATTCATTGTTTCTAATGGCTGAATAGTACTCCATTGTGTAGATATACCACATTTTTTGCATCCACTGTTCTGTTGAGGGATACCTGGGTTCTTTCCAGCATCTGGCAATTATAAATAGGGCTGCTATGAACATAGTAGAGCATGTATCCTTATTACATGGTGGGGAATTCTCTGGGTATATGCCCAGGAGTGGTATAGCAGGATCTTCTGGAAGTGAGGTGCCCAGTTTTCGGAGGAACCGCCAGACTGATTTCCAGAGTGGTGGTACCAATTTGCAACCCCACCAGCAGTGGAGGACTGTTCCTCTTTCTCCACACCCTCTCCAACACCTGCTGTCTCCTGAATTTTTAATCTTAGCCATTCTGACTGGTGTAAGGTGAAATCTTAGGGTTGTTTTGATTTGCATTTCCCTAATGACTAATGAAGTTGAGCATTTTTTAAGATGCTTCTCTGCCATCCGAAGTTCTTCAGGTGAGAATTCTTTGTTTAACTCTGTACCCCATTTTTTAATAGGGTTGTTTGGTTTTCTGGAGTCTAACTTCTTGAGTTCTTTATATATATTGGATATTAGCCCTCTATCTGATGTAGGATTGGTGAAGATCTTTTCCCAATCTGTTGGTTGCCGATTTGTCCTTTTGATGGTGTCCTTTGCCGTACAAAAACTTTGTAATTTTATGAGGTCCCATTTGTCAATTCTTGATCTTAGAGCATACGCTATTGGTGTTCTGTTCAGAAATTTTCTCCCTGTACCAATGTCCTCAAGGGTCTTCCCCAGTTTCTTTTCTATTAGCTTCAGAGTGTCTGGCTTTATGTGGAGGTCCTTGATCCATTTGGATTTGAGCTTAGTACAAGGAGACAAGGATGGATCAATTCGCATTTTTCTGCATGCTGACCTCCAGTTGAACCAGCATCATTTGTTGAAAAGGCTATCTTTTTTCCATTGGATGTTTTCAGCCTCTTTGTCAAGGACCAAGTGGCCATAGGTGTGTGGGTTCATTTCTGGATTTTCAATCCTGTTCCATTGATTCCCCTGCCTGTCACTGTACCAATACCATGCAGTTTTTAACACTATTGCTCTGTAGTGTTGCTTGAGGTCAGGGATACTGATTCCCCCAGATTTTCTTTTGTTGCTGAGAATAGTTTTAGCTATCCTGGGTTTTTTGTTGTTCCAGATGAATTTGATAATTGCTCTTTCTAACTCTGTGAAGAATTGAGTTGGGATTTTGATGGGTATTGCATTGAATCTGTATATTGCTTTTGGCAAAATGGCCATTTTAACTATATTGATGGCGGGAATTCATTGTTTTTAATAGCTGAGTAGTACTCCATTGTGTAAATGTAACACATATTCTATATGTATTCCTCCATTGAAGAATATCTGGGTCCATTCTACTTTCTGGCTATTATAAATAAGGCTGCTATAAACACAGTGTAGCATGAGGCCTTATTTTATGTTGGAGCATCTTTTGGGTATATGCCCAGGAGTGGTGTAACTGAGTTCTTAGGTAATACTACAACCAATTTTCTGAAGAAAATCACCAGACCGATTTCCAGGGTGGTTAGACCAATTTGCAAAACCACCAACAGAGGAGAAGTGTTCCTCTTTCTCTATATCCTCCCTGGTATCTGCTGTCTCCTGAATTTTTCATCTTAGCCAATCTGTCTGCTGTAAGGTAGAATCTCAATGTTGTTTTTCTTTGCATTTCCCTGATAATTAAAGATGTTGAACATTTATTTAGGTGCTTCTCAGTCATTTGATATTCCTCAGCTGAAATTTTTTGTTTAGCTCTGTTCTTCTGCACGCTAACTACCAGTTGAACTAGCACCATTTGTTTAAAATGCTGTCTTTTTTTTCCACTGGATGTTTTAATTCCTTTATCAAAGATCAAGTGACCATCTTTGGGTGTATTCATTTCTGGGTCTTCAATTGTATTCCATTGATCTTCCTGTCTCTCTCTGTAACAATTGCATACAGCTTGAGGTCAGGCAGGTGATTCTCCACAGAAGTTCATTTATTGTTGAGAATATTTTTCTCTATCCTTGTTTTTTGATATTCCATATGAATATGCAAATTTCTATTTCAAACTCAATGAAGAATTGAATTGGAATTTTGATGGGCATTGCATTGAATCTGTGGATTGCTTTTGGCAAGATGGCCATTTTTACTATACTAATCCTGCCAATCCATGAGCATGGGAGATTTTTCTGCCGTTTGGGATATTCAATTTCTTTCTTCAGAGACTTAAAAGTTCTTGTCCTACATATCTTTCACTTGCTTGATTAGAGTCACACCAAGGTATTTTATATTATTTGTAAATATTGTGGTGGGGTTGATTCTTTTTCAGCCCTTTTATCCTTTGAGTAGAGGAAGGCTACCAAATTCTTTGAGTTAATTTTATATGCAGCCCCTCTGCTTTAGTTGTTTATCAGGTTTAGGAGTTCTCTGGTGCAATTTTTTGGAATTTTAAGTATTCTCTGATATCAGTTGCAAATAATGATATTTTGACTTCTTCCTTTCCAACTTGTATCTCTTTACACTCCTTTGTTGTCTAATTGTTCTGACTAGGATTGTGAGTACTATATTGAATATGTAGGGAGAGAGTGGTCAGCCTTGTCTAGTTCCTGATGGTAGTGGGCTTGTTTGAAGTTTCTCTCCATTTACTTTGATGTTGGCTAATGGCTTGCTGTATATTGCTTTTACTATGTTTAGATACAGGCCTTGATTTCCTGATCTTTCTAAGACCTTTACCATGAAGGAGTGCTGAATTTTGTCAAATGCTCTCTCAGCATCTAATGAGATGATCATTTGTTTTTGTTTTTTTCCTTTGAGTTTGTTTATATAGTGACTACTTTGACGGATTTCTGTATATTGAACCATCCCTGCATCCCTGAGATGCCTACATGATGATCGATGATCGTTTTGGTGTGTTCTTCAATTCTGTTTATGAGGATTTTATTGATTATTTTTGCACTGATGTTCTTAAGGGAAATTGGTCTAAAGTTCTCTTTCTTTGTTTGGACTTTGTGTGATTTAGGTATAAGAGTAATTGTGGCTTTATAGAATGAAATCTGTTTCTATTTTGTTGGAAGAGTTTGAAAAGTATTGGTATTAGGTCTTTGAATGTCTGATAGAATTCCGCACTGAAATCATCTGGCACTGGTCCTTTGTTTTTTGTTTTTTGTTTTTTGTTTGTTTGTTTGTTTTCTGTGGTTGGGAGACTTAATAACTGCTTCTGTTTCTTTAGAGGTTATGGGACTGTTTAGATGGTTTGTCTGATCCAGATTTAATTTTGGCTCCTGGCAGCTGTCTAGAAAATTGTCCATTCCATCCAGATTTGCCAGTTTTGTTGAGTATAGGCTTTTGTAGTAAGATCTGAAGGTGTTTTGAATTTCCTTGTTTTATGTTGTTATGTCTCACTTTTCATTTCTAATTTTATTAATTTCAATTGATGCTGTTTCTGTGTCAGCTGGTTAGTCTGGCTAAGGGTTTATATATGTTTTCAATTTTCTCAAAGAACCAGCTCTTTATTTTGTTGATTCTTTGTATAGTTCTTTTTGTTTCTAATTGGTTGATTTCAGCCCTGAGTTTGATTACTTCCTGTCATCTATTTCTCTTTGGTGTATTTGCTTAATTTTATTCTAGAGCTTTCAGGTGTGCTGTCAAGTTTCTAATATATTCATATTCTCTCTCCATTTTTTGTGAAAGCACTCAGAGTTTTAAGTTTTCCTTTTTTTTTTTTTTTTTTTTTGAATTTCTGTATTCTGTGTTTACATTCCAAATGATTTTCCCTTTCCCGGTTCTCCCCTCCCCATAAGTTCCCTAAGCCTTCTTCCCTCTGCCCATTCTCCTATCAACCCCCTCCTACTTCTCTGTCCTGGGGCTCCCCTACAGTGCTGGAACAAGCCTTTTCAGGATCCAGGACCTCTCCTTCCTTCTTCTTAGGAGTCATTTGATATGTGAATTTTGTCTTGGGTATTCAGAGTTTCTGAGTTAATATCCACTTATCAGTGACTGAATTCAATGAGTGTTCTTTTGTGACTGGGTTACCTCACTTAGGATGATATTTTCCAGATCCAACCATTTGCCTAAGAATTTCATGAATTCATTGTTTTTAATTGCTGAGTACTATTCCATTGTGTAAATATACTACATTTTCTGTATCCATTATTCCATTGAGGGACATTTGGGTTCTTTCCACCTTCTGGCTATTATAAATAAGGCTGCTATGAACATAGTGGAGCATGTGTCCTGATTGCATGCTGGGGAATCCTCTGGGTATATGCCCAGGAGTGGTATGGCAGGGTCTTCTGGAAGTGTTATGCCCAGTTTTCTGAGGAACAGCCAGACTGATTTTCAGAGTGGTTATACCAACTTGCATTCCCACCAGCAGTGGAGGAGTGTTCCTCTTTCTCCACATCCTTGCCAACTCCTACTGTCTCCTGAGTTTTTAATCTTAGCCATTCTAACTGGTGTAAGGTGAAATGTCAGGGTTGTTTTGATTTGCATTTCCCTAATGACTAGTGATGTGGAACATTTCTTGAGGTGCTTCTCAGCCATTTGAAGTTCTTCATGTGAAAATTCTTTGTTTAGCTCTGTACCCCATTTTTTAATAGGGTTATTTGACTCTCTGGTGTCTAGCTTCTTGAGTTCTTGGTATATATTAGATATTAGCCCTCTGTCAGATGTAGGGTTGGTGAAGATCCTTTCCCAAGTTGTTGATTGCCATTTTGTCTGCTTAACAGTGTCCTTTGCCTTACAGAAACTTTGTAATTTTATGAGGTCCCATTTGTCAAGTCTTGATCTTAGAGCATAAGCTATTGGTGTTCTATTCAGGAACATTTTCCCTGTGACCATGTCCTCGACTGTCTTCTCCAGTTTCTTTTCTATTACTTTCAGTGTGTCTGGTTTTATGTGGAGGTCCTTGATCCACATGGAGTTGAGCTTAGTACAAGGAGGTAAGAATGGTCAATTGGCATTCTTCTGCAAGCTGACCTCCTGTTGAGCCAGCACCATTTGTTGAAAAGGCTATTTTTTCCCCCACTGGATGTTTTCAGCTCTTTTGTCAAAGATCAAGTGACCATAGGTGTGTGTGTTCATTTCTGTGTCTTCAATCCTATTCCATTGATCTACCTGCCTGCCATTGTACCAATACCATGCAGTTTTTAACACTATTGGTCTATAGTACTGCTTGAGGTCCGGTATACTGATTCACCTGGAAGTTCTTTTACTGTTGAGAATACTTTTAGCTATCCTGGGCTTTTTGTTATTTCAGATGAATTTGAGAGTTGCTTTTTCTAACTCTATGAAGAACTGAATGGGGATTTTGATGGGGATTGCATTGAATCTGTAGATTGCTTTTGGGAAGATAATCCTTCCAATCCACGAGCATGGAAGATTTTTCCATTTTCTGAGGTCTTCCTCTATTTCCTTCCTCAGAGACCTGAAGTTCTTCTCATACAGCTCTTTCACTTGTTTGGTTAGAGTCACCCCAAGATACTTTATATTGTTTGTAGCTATTGTGAAGTGTGTCATTTCCCTAATTTCTTTCTCAGCCTGCTTATCCTTTGCCTATAGGAAGGTTACTCATTTGCTTTCTGTTGTTAGTTTTCCTTTTAGCACTGCTTTCATTTTGTCTCATGAGTTTTGCTATGATTTGCCTTCATTTTTATCAAATCCTAAAATGTCTTTAATTTCTTTCTTTATTTCTTCCTTGACCAAGTTATAATTTATTAGAGCATTGTTCACCTTCCACAGGTATGTAAGCTTTCTGTCTTTTGCTTTTACTGAAGACCAACTTAGTCTGTAGTGATCTGATAGGATGCATGGAATTATTTCAACATTCTTGTATCTGTTGAGGCCTGTTTTGTGTATGGGAAATATTGGAGAAGGTACAGTAAGGAATTTTTATTGGGGAATTGAGGCCATTGATGTTAAGAGATATTAAGGAAAAGAGATTGTTGCTTCCTGTTATTTTTGTTGTTAGAGGTAGAATGTTTGTTTGTCTATCTTCTTTTGTTACTGTTGAAAGATTACTCTTTTGTTCTTTCTAGGGTGTAGTTTCTCTCCTTGTGTTGTAGTTTTCCATATATTATCCTTTGTAGGGCTGGATTTGTGGAAAAATATTGTGTTAATTTGTTTTTGTCATGTAATTTTTTTGTTTATCCATCTATGGTAATTGATAGTTTTACTGGGTATAGTAACCTGGGCTGGCATTTATGTTCTTTTAGGGTTTGTATGACATCTGCCCAGGATCTTTTGGCTTTTATAATATCTGGTGAGAAGTCTGGTGTAATTCTGATAGGTCTTCCTTTATATGCTACTTGACATTTTTCCCTTACTGGTTTTAATATTCTTTGTTTGTTTTGTGCATTTGATGTTTTGATTATTATATGATGGAAGGAATTTATTTCTGGCTCAGCCTATTCAGACTTCTGTGGGCTTCTTGTAAGTTTATGGGCATTTCTTTCTTTAGATTAGGGAATTTTTCTTCTATAAATTTGTTGATGATATTTACTGGCCCTTTAAGAGGGGAATCTTTGATCTCTTCTATACCTATTTTCCTTAGGTTTCGTCTTCTGATTGTGTCCTGGATTTCCTGGATATTTTGGGTTAGGAGCTTTTTTTGCATTCTTCACTTTCGTTGACCTTTATGACAATGTTTTCTATGGTTTCTTCTGGATCTGAGAGTCTCTCTTCTATCTCTTGTATTCTGTTGGTGATGCTTGCATCTATGACTCCTGATCTCTTTCCTAGGTTTTCTATCTTCATGGTTGTTTCCCTTTGTGATTAATTTGTTGATTGTATTTCCATCATTAGATGCTGGATGGTTTTGTTCAATTCTCTCCCCTGTTTGATTGTGTTTTCTTGTAATTCTTTAAGGGTTTCCTCTTTAAGGGTTTCAAGCAGTTTACGTGTGTTCTTCTGTATTTCCTTAAGGGAGTAATTTATGTCCTTCTTAAAGTCCTCTATTATCATCATAAGAATTTAGTTCAAATCAGAAACTTGTTTTTCTAGTGTGATGGGGGTATCCAGGACTTGCTATTGTGGAAGAACTAGGCTCTGATGATGCCAAATAACCTTGGTTTCTGTTGCTTATGTTCTTGTGCTTGCCTCTTGCCATCTGTTTATCTCTAGTACTACCTGCCCTTGTTGTTTCTGGCTGAAGCCTGTCCTTCTTGTGATATTGGTTCTTTCAGACCTCCTCAGAGTCCAGCTGTCTCTGGAATCCTCTGATTCTGGAATCCTGTGATCCTGAGATCCTGGGTGTGTCTGAGCTTCTGGAATTTGTGCTGCATCTGGGATCCTGAAATCCAGGTGTGACCAAGCTCCTGAGATCTTGTGAACTTATGATCCTGTGTATGTTAGAGTACCAGGGAGTCGAGCTTCCTATGTGTGTTGTGGGACTTGGTAGGGAGCTAGCACCTAAGGTCTGCTCAGTGCTCAGTTCCACTGGCTGGCAGGGGTTCCAGTGTTTTTAGATCCTAGGGATCCAAGGTACTCCAGGTGTTGGGGCAGATATTATGTTCTCCTTACCTATGGTCCTGGGTGTGTTACAGCACATTAGAGTCAAGCTTTCTCTGGGTGTTGTGGGATTGGGTGCAGAGCTAGCACCCAAGGTCTGCTCAGTACACTGGTTCAGATTGGAAGGTCTGTGGAACATTTTCACTACTTATGACCAATGTAGGAGAACTTATCCCATTGCAAGCAGTGCCATCTGTAAGCAATTATTCAGGGTGTTTGCAGAAAAAAAAAGCTGAGAAAGCCATGGAAAAAGTCAAAAACAACATTCCACTGTGATTCTTACCCTGTTGTATTCCATGATGGACTGTGATTAGTCAAAGTGAACAAAATCAACCCTCTTCTCAATCTAGGTGCTTTTGGAAATAATGTTTAGGACAGAAAAAAAAGGAAACTAAAACAGCATGTCTTTAACAATTCATCTGCTATATAATCAGGGACAATAGCTAGAAAGGTGGCTCTGGAACTTAGCCCCAAGGACTGATGCCCAAGCTTGGCTGCCTGGTTTCAAGCCCTTATTTCCATGTGGTAGATGAAGAGAACACATTTCTATGTAAACAGCAATACACAGCAAGTAACCTAGGTAAATTCTATCGATCCTGACATTGTATGTCCGATTGGAAGTTTAGAAACTGTTCATCAATAAGGAAAGTTATTTACTATTGATAACTGAAAACAACAAAAACAACTGCATAATAGCTTTAAGAACAAACTGGACATTCAAAATATGATCACATATTTATATTTAAAAAAATCCTCTGAAGACACAAAATAGAACAAGACAGTGGGATAATTAGGCATTCAGAGAAATGTGCTTAGAAATCATTGGAAAAGAATAATTGCTAAGCCAGTGTGAAATTTCACACAGGCAAACACATCACCTTTTGAGGAATTGATATAGAAATAATAAGTATGAATGCACCATATATTAAGACCAACAACCCACTGTTTGGTAAAATCAAACATTATTGGTGATATGCAGAACATTTTCATCCTGTGCTATGGAAAAACATAAAAGCATACCCTAGTCTTCTCTGAGAAGCATCTGGAAAATACAAGCCTGTGATGGCAACCTAAAGCAATGTTTTTAGGAAGGACATTGTCTGTTTGCAATTTAATATGCTGTCAGTTTTTGTCCATTTACCTGGGAGTCCCTTAAGGGCTCATGCATCATCCCTTAAGTAATACAGTGTCTTTATACTGTCTCTATACTATGCCAGCCTTTTAAACAATTTACTCTGTTTATGATAATTCAGGTTGGGATGGCAACAATGAAATGGTGAAAATATAGGTTTTGTGCTATGTGTCACATGGAACTGTGAAACAATTTAAGTAGATTGACTCATTTTAAAAGGTCAATATTTGTGAAGAGATCTAGAGGAACTGCTTTTGCTGAACAAGTGGAAGCTGCCAAAGATTATGAGGTAGCTGATGAGCTCACTGGAGTAACCAGAGCTCACAATCTCTTCATTATAGGATTCTGATGGCTTCCTTTATCAGATGCTCATTGTGACACTTAAACCTTCAGTGGTCACATGAATAGACAGGATGTATTTTCATTATCAAGAAGAAAGAGTTTTCTTCTTTTGGTGAAATTAAGTCAAGGATGTATGTTAACTATGGAATTTTAAGAATTTATTGTCTTTTCAATGATATTGAGTACTTGAAAAGTTAAAAAAATAAAAGTAGTAGCATTTTTGAGCCTCACAAAAATGGGTGAAAAGTCTACTGATTTTAAGATTACTAGCTATTTCATTCTCATTAAAACAAACAAAAACAAAAAAAATGCTTTCTTAAGTAAAGGAAAAGCATGGTCAAAATGAGGAACTAAGAAGAAACCATGTGTCCAACATTCAGCAGAAGTACATCTACAGGTGTTAATGACTCATAAGGACAATTTGAAATGCTTCTTTTAGATTTTCACATGCCTAATTTAGAGAAAACTATCTCTCAGAATTTTCACTTGATGGAAAATCTGTGAATGTTCCTTAAGTGAATAGAGGCAAATTTATAAAAATAGTGGTAATTCACTGTTGTTTTTCTCTTTAGCTAGTCCTTGAACTCATGTTTCTTGTGACCCAGTCTCTGGTGCTTAGCTCACATGTGTGCCATGCTTCAGTGTTCTGCAAAACTTTCAAGTCGTAATGTAAATTTGTTTCAATTTGCTTACAGTAAAACTTTAGTCTACCATTTCTTCTTTCCAGTAGTCACTCTGATCAATGATTATGCAGGCTACATTTCTTCTGTTACTGATCTCTTGTGTCAAATACAAATTACTTCAGTAAACCTTCAGAGTAAAATCCAATTTAAAGTGTAAAAAATTAGGAATTAGGAAACCTGTTTTGCTGAGACAAACCCATATAGCCCTTCATGGGAAACCATCATCTTTAAATGACTAGAAATATGGGCTTGTTTTACCAGGCACCCTTTAAGAGGAAATAGATTATGCAAACATATGGGGACTTTAAAGAAGGTTAGGATGAATTGTTCATAGTGAAATCAAGCAACAGAATAAGAAGAAATAATCAGGAAGTAGGATGCCCAGAGTAAGAACAGCAGCACCCAATGTAAAGAATATAAAGTATTGGCTCAGTATTAACTATATGTATTCTTTTCATGGCTCTCACGTTGCATCACCAATGGATTCATGAGCTTGCAGGCTCTGGGCTGGAAAACAAGAAGGGGCTTGAGCAGCTGCTAACTGTGCAGGATCACTGGAGACTGGCAAATATATTAATCGGACTCTAGGCCTAGGAGGCCCTTTCACTGCCTCTTGCCTCCAGGATTTTTTCTGCCTTTCTATACTGCCTCCAAATCCTAATAACCAAATACAGACTACTTTGAACTGGAACTTCATCACAACATTTAATGAGAAGGTTCATGAAAATTTCAGTATTCGGTTTGTTTTTATTCTAAATTTGTTTTAATCTGTGTTTTTCCCTACAAAATTCCTGATGAAAATTTAAATAAAAATAAAACACTTCAAAGCCCAGTTTGAATGTGGCATGAATAAATCTAAAGCAAAGAAAAGCAGTATATTTTATCACTATTTCCATACTGGAAAAATAGACAAAAATAAAGAAAAGGCACCAATGAAATCATTTTACTCCAAAACAGAAATGGAAATCACAGGGTATGAAAACTGTTTGTACATCTGCATAATGTGATTTCTATTATGAAAACAGGCAACTTGACATTACCTTACCTAGGAAACTTATTAGGGACAGAAACACGTTTTGGCACTGGATTATGTCAGTGTTTGACTTTGTAATAGTAGGTATGCATTTTATTATTTTCAGGTTGATATGAATTTGGAAATCTTGCAAGACCCTAATGCTAGGGGACATCATACAGGTGATTAATGGCTAGTGAGTAAGGGACAATCAGTTTTCTTTGGAGACAAATGTCTTAATAGGTTATCCAATTCCAAACAGTAAACTCTAGGCACGTGCATTTTTAAGGAACCCTAACTGAACAAAGGATATAGCATTTATGTATGCATATGTCAAAAATATTTAGAGAAAAATGCCATCCATTTTGGAGATAAATGAGGAGGGCCCACAGGAGGAGTTGTAAATGGGGAGAAAAGAATAGAAATATTATAAATGGAGTACCCATGTGTAAAAATGTTTAAAATATTAACTAAAAGATAACATGTTATTTTCATAGTCCTCAATGATCCTGTGTAGGTCTGTAAATGTATAGATGGAGGCAGAGCCTGGCAATATTGGAAACAGACCAAGAAAAGTTATCTTAGTCATGATTCTATTGCTGAGAAGAGACAGCATGACCAAAGCAACTCATTAAAAAATATTAATGGAGGCCTTGCATGTGGTGTCAAAGACCAAGTCTACTATCATTATGGCAAAAAAGCAAGGTGGTAGGAAGACATGGTGCTAGAGAAGTATCTGAGAATTCTACATCTGGATTTCCAGGCAGAGGGTAAAACTGGGCCTGGAATGGGACTTTGAAGTTGCAAAAACCCACCTCCAGTGACACATTTCCTCCACCAAGGCCATACTCACCCTCAATCCTCAACCCATTCCCTATGACTAAGCATTCACATTCATGCAAACATGGAGACCATTCCTACTCAAAGCGCCACAGATCAGGAGGTGAGGAAGGAGGGATGATGAGACACTGGAAAAGAAAGAGAAAATGAAACTGAATGGGGAAGAGCTACAAAGGTCCACTTGAGGTAGCAGCAGTGTGGGTGAGGAGACAGAAGAAGAACAACATGTTCTCACATATGTCATATGAACCTCAACTAAACTAAGTGAATAGACTGCTTCTTATTCCATTTGTGACAGAAATTTCTTTGTGATAGCATTTAATCTTGATTCCTAAGGTAAACTTATTTTTGTTCATAAAGGTGTGAGTATATGTCAACAGGGAACAAGCAAGGAAATATCCACAGTTCAAAACACAACATGAGAATGTCATAAAAGTTTAAGCTGCATTTCTGCACTGAAGACTTTAAGTGAACCAAAGCCATCTTACAATATATGGCTTCTGGTATGAGTATCATATTTTTCAAATTAACTATTTAAAGTGTAAAGTGTTAAGCAGTGCAAAGAGGAAAACTAATAGCCTTGAATGCCTCCAAAAAGAAACAGGAGAGAGCATACACTAGCAGCTTAATGGCACATGTGAAAGCTCTGGAACAAAAAGAAGATACTTCACCCAGGAGGAGAAGACGGGAAATCATCAAACTCAGGGCTGAATTCAACCAATTGGAAAGAAAGAGAACCATACAAAGAATCAACAAATCCAGGAGCTGGTTCTTTGAGAAAATCAACAAAATAGATAAACCCTTAGTTAGACTGACCAAAGGGCACAGAGAAAGTATCCAAATTAACAAAAGAAGAAATTAAAAGGGGGATATAACAACAGAAACTGAGGAAATTCAAAAAATCATCAGATCCTACTACAAAAGCCTATAATCAACAAAACTGGAGAATCTGGAGGAAATGGACAATTTCCTAGACAGATACCAAATACCAAAATTAAATCAGAAACAAATAGATCATCTAAACAGTCCCATAACCCCTAAAGAAATAGAAGGAGTCATAGAAAGTCTCCCAACCAAAAAAAGCACAGGACCAGATGGTTTCAGTGCAGAATTCTACCAGACCTTCAAAGAAGACCTAACACCAATACTCTTCAAACTATTCCACAAAATAGAAACAGAAGGAACACTACCCAACTCATTCTATGAAGCCACAATTACGCTCATACCAAAACCACACATAGATCCAACAAAGAAAGAGAACTTCAGACCAATTTCCCTTACGAACATCGATGCCAAAATACTCAATAAAATTCTTGCCAACTGAATCCAAGAACACATAAAACAATCATCCACAGTGATCAAGCAGGCTTTATCCCAGGGCTGCAGGGTTGGTTCAATATACGGAAATCCATCAATACAATCCACTATATAAACAAACTCAAAGAAAAAAAACACATGGTTATTTCATTGGATGCTGAAAAAGCATTCGACAAAATTCAGCATCCTTTCATGCTTAAAGTCTTGGAAAGAACAGGAATTCAAGGCTCATACCTAAACACAGTAAAAGCAATATACAGCAAACCGGTAGCCAGCATCAAATTAAATGGAGAGAAACTTGAAGCAATCCCAATAAAATCAGGGACTAGACAGGGCTTACCCTTTTTCCTTATCTTTTCAATATTGTACCTGAGGTACTAGCTCAGGCAATTAGACAACATAAAGAGGTCAAAGGGATACAATTTGGAAAGGAAGAAGTCAAACTATCATTTGCGGATGATATGACAGTCTACCTAAGTGACCCAAAAAACTCCACACGAGAATTCCTACAGCTGATAAACAGCTTCAGCAAAGTGGCAGGTTATAAAATCAACTCAAGCAAATGAGTAGCTTTCCTATACTCAAAGGATAAGCAGGCTGAGAAAGAAATTAGGGAAATGAACCCCTTCACAATAGCCACAAACAGTATAAAGTATCTTGGGGTGACTCTTACCAAACATGTGAAAGATCTGTATGACAAGAACTTCAAGACTCTGAAGAAGGAAATGGAAGAAGACCCCCCCAAAATGGAAAAATCTCCCATGCTCATGGATTGGCAGGATTAATATAGTTAAAATGGCCATTATGCCAAAAGCAATATACAGATTCAATACAATACCCATCAAAATCCCTACTCAGTTCTTCATAGAGTTAGAAAGAGCAATTCTCAAATTCATCTGGAATAACAAAAAACCCAGGATACCTAAAACTATTCTCAACAACAAAAGAAATTCTGGGGGAATCCACATCCCTGACCTCAAGCAATACTACAGAGCAATAGTGTTTAAAACTGCATGGTATTGGTACAGTGACAGGCAGCCAGATCAATGGAACAGGATTGAAAATCCAGAAATGAACCCACACCTATGGCCACTTGATCCTTGACAAAGGAGCTGAAAACATCCAATGGAAAAAAGATAGCCTTTTCAACAAATGGTATTGGTTCACCTGGAGGTCAGCACGCAGAAGAATGCAAATTAATCCATCCTTATCTCCTTGTACTAAACTCAGCTCCAAATGGATCAAGAACCTCAACATAAAGCAAGACACTCTGAAGCTAATAGAAAAGAAACTGGGGAAGACCTTTAAGGTCATTACTACAGGGGGAAAGTTCCTGAACAGAATACCAATAGTGTATTCGCTAAGATCAAGAATTGACAAATGGGACCTCATAAAATTACAAAGTTTCTGTAAGGCAAAGGACACTATCAAAAGGACAAATCAGCATCCAAGAAATCGGGAAAAGATCTTCACCAACTCTACATCTGATAGAGGGCTAATATCCAATATATGCAAAGAACTCAAGAAGTTAGACCCCAGAAAAACAAATAACCCTATTAAAAATGGGGTACAGAGCTATACAAAGAATTTTCACCTGAAGAACTTTGGATGGCTGAAAAGCATCTTTAAAAATCCTCAACTTCATTAGTCATTAGGGAAATGCAAACAAAACAACCCTGAGATTCCACCTTACACCAGACAGAATGGCTAAGATTAAAAATTCAGGAGACAGCAAGTGTTAGCAAGGATGTGGAGAAAGAGGAACACTCCTCCACTGCTGGTGGGGTTGCAAACTGGTACAACCACTCTGGAAATCAGTCTTGTGGTTCCTCAGAAAACTGGGCACATCACTTCCAGAGGATCCTGCTATACCACTCCTTGGCATATACCCAGAGGATTTCCCAGCATGTAATAAGGACATGTGCTCCACTATGTTCATAGCATTCCTATTTGTAATAGCCAGAAGCTGAAAAGAACCCAGGTATCCCTCAACAGAAGAATGGATGCAAAAAATGTGGTATATATACACAGTGGAGTACTATTCAGCCATTAGAAACAATGAATTCATGAAATTCTTAGACAAATGGATGGAGCTGGAGAACATCATAGTACGTGAGGCAACCCAGTCTCAAAAGATCAATCAGGGTATGCACTCACTAATAAGTGGATAGTAGTCTAGAAAATTGGAATACCCAAAACATAATCCACACATCAAATGAGGTACAAGGAGAATGGAGGAGTGGCCCCTGGTTCTGGAAGACTCAGTGTAGCAGTATATGGCAAAACCAGAACAGGGAAGTGGGAAGGGGTAGATGGGAGAACAGGGGGAGGCATGGAGGTTTATGTGACTTTCAGGGAGTGGGGGGCCTGAAAAGGGGAAATCATTTGAAATGTAAATAAAAAATATATCGAATAAAAAATAGAAATAAAAGAAAAAAAAGAAAAAAGTGTAAAGTGTTTCAGAATTGTAACAACTTTCACAGAAATGAGTATTTAGTTTTGTAAAGTATTAAAACTGTTCAAAAACTCCTGTGTCATGTTACTAATTGACATTATTTATGGTTTCATTTGACAAAATTCAATTTTTATTATAAACCAAAGTTTGGAAGTGTATCATAATGGACAAAAAATAGCTAAGAAAATCAAACTAGAAATGTAAAGTTTTTGCCATAGGTTTCTACATGTCAGAGGAATCATTAAAAACCAAATGTTCTCAATAGAATCAAATTTTATTAATTTACTAAAAGATGTCACTACTTACAAACATCAAAAGCATTTACACATCTCCAAAGCTTTAAAACCCCTGACCCCATCACACACACAGTAACATACACACAGTAACACACACACACACACAGACAGACACATGGGTGCATGCATTGCCAATGCTGATTAGAGAGCTCAACTCTAATGCCTTCCCTCTTTCCTCAAGTACTATATCCTGACAACTGGAAGAGTTCTGAGCTACCAGCATCAACTCATCTTGTCTAGAAACCACATACTGAATGGTGAAGCCACATTCAGTTAAGCAGTGTTTCCATGTGTTGCTACTTCTGTTTGTTTTTAATTTCATAGAAATCAAATGTGGCTATGTGATGTTCTTTTTGTTCTTTAGCCCTTTTTTCCCCTCCACTATTATCCCTGAATGACTTTGTTAAACAAAGCATACGTAATTCCTTCAGAGTATTGTGTTTATGCTGGTACATCTGTGCCTGATAAGATTTTCCTTTGGGATTTATAATGTTTATACAATTGAAATATTATTCTTGCCAAAAGTTTTTCTAAAATTATTTCTTCTAAAATTACAATAAAATAAGTCAAACACTCACACAAATATACCTACTCTTAATTTTAAAAGTGTTTAATTTTTTATTTAAGCAGTGGTAATATTTAGCAAATTTTCTTCCTTCCTTCCTTCCTTCCTTCCTTCCTTCCTTCCTTCCTTCCTTCCTTCCTTCCTTCCTTCCTTCCTTTTTTCTTTCCTTCATTAAATTGTGTGTGTTTGAGAAAGTGTGAGTGTATGCATAACTGTGTGTTTCTCTATGTGTCTCTGTATATATGTATATGTGTATATGTGTGGGTGGGTGTGTCTGTGTGTCTGTATCAGTGTACACATATGCTGCCACATGCACTTGGAGGTGAGAGGACAACTTGTAGAAGCCAGACTGCATCTTCCATGTATATATTCTGAGATATATGAGTAGATTTATTTCAGTATCAGCTATATGGATGTGGAGGTGGTATATGGAGAGTTATGAGTCCTGTAAGCCCTCCCCCCCATAATTGTCTGGTCTGAAAGGGTGAGTTGTATACACAGAAAGATCAAACAAGGCAGAAAAGATGTTATAAAATGGTAAATGCTTTTCTTCATTTCCACACAGGGAACACATTTAAGATATTTGTTAAACTTTGAAGAAATGTTTGATTAGCCAGCATTCATGTTAACTGTAATTTTAATGGTTATACATTTTTAATGATAAACCT
This sequence comes from Apodemus sylvaticus, assembly GCF_947179515.1. NCBI lineage: Eukaryota > Metazoa > Chordata > Mammalia > Rodentia > Muridae > Apodemus > Apodemus sylvaticus. Next base: position 124,163,576 of record NC_067478.1, on the reverse strand, counting down.
TTTTCTTTTTTATTGTTTTATTTATTTACATTTCAAATGTTACCCCCTTCTCAGTTCCCTCTCCAAGAGTTCTTTACCCAGTTCCCCCTCCTCTTTGCCTCTCAGAGGGTGCTCCTCTCCCCCTACCTCCCCCCACACACACCCTGTATTCCTCTACCATGTGGCAACAAGTCTCTACAAGATTAGGCACGGCCTCTCCCACTGAGGCCAGACAAGGCAGTCCTCTGCTACATATGTGGGAGGGGCTACAGACCAGTCCATGCATGCTATAAGTATACTGTAAATTTACCTAAGTTACTTAATGCTTAAAAGAGCATTTACTTGGCATCTTGACGGCTTTGCGTTTTCTGTGTGGTTTAAAACATGGAACATGTTTTAGAAGTAAATTAATTTGGGGTAGTCTTGTACTGAAGAAATAATTCAGTATTATCATGTGGGTAATAAGATACGAAAAAATGTAGTCATTTTTTTTCTAAATCAATATTATTTCACCTTCAAAAGGCAAGAAGTAGTAAAATCTAATGAAACTCATGGACAAATCAAAATAATAATATTTAGTTCTCAGAAGAACAGCAATATTCTAAGGAATTTTAACTTTTACTTTATAAAAACTAATGTAATAACTGATGCTTGGCTTCAGTGAGATTCCAATGTCTTTTCTAGTTTTAACCCATTTACCCTTCTCCTTAATGGGGAGGATAAGAATGCAAGGTGCACAGACACTATGGACAAAGCTAGACTGAGAGATGTGGCTGTGGGACTTAGTGTGCCTTGGAGAAGCAGTTAGGAAGAGCATCAGCAGGTCACCGAGCACTCACCTATGCTCATGCTCAAAGGTCTACCATGTGCTCACAAATACCAGGAGTCCCTGACAATGAAAGGAAAGGATAGACTTGGCCCCTAGGAAGCCTGTAGATAGATAGGGTCCCCTTTGGAAGGATAGTGTCACCAGCCTACCTTCAAAATTTTGAGCCCAGAATTGTTCTTTTCTAAAAGAAATGTAGGGGCAAAATGGAGTAGAGACTGAAGGAAAGACCAACCAATGACCGGGCCAACTTGGGATCAATTCCATGGTTAGGAACTAATCACTGACACTATTACTGATGCTGTGTTGTGCTTGCAGACAGGAGCCTAGCATGGCTGTCCTCTAAGAGGTTCTATTATCAGCTGACTGAGATCCATGCAGATACAGCCAATCATTGGACTGAAGTTGGGGAGCTTTGTGGAAGAGTTAGGGAAAGGATTTAAGATGCTGAAGAAGATGGCAACCCCATAGGAAGACCATCAGTATCAAGTAATCTGGACTCCTGGGAGCTCCTAGAGACTAAGCCACAAACAAGGATAAATCTTTTTCACTGTATCCAGACCAACTGTAAAAGAATCACAGTTTGTGTTGCCCATTCTCTAAAGGCCATTTTGTTATACTGGATTCAATGCATTATAGTTGTAATTACATAATCATGTGTATATGTTTTGAGTTGTAATCACATATTTGCATATTTTTATAATATATGCTTATAAAAGATTAATAGTCGGAAATTAATTCTTTGATAATTAGAAAAGTTGATCCGAAGTTCTTCTGCAAGCTATACATTTACTTTGCTTATTTTTACTTAAAATTTCAAAACTTGTATTAATATGTGTACAAAATTACTGACGTTTTAAATAATATAATTGTTTAAAGGTTTTTAACTATCTCTTCAGTATTTCAAGTATTTAAGCACTGAGCATTTTACTTTATATTTACTTTGTATGCATTTTATGCTAAACTTGTTGAATTACAGTATTTTTTCCTAGAAATATGATTCCCTACTTTGAGGGTGACTGAGGCTTCTTTTTCTATTTATCTATTTATTCACATTATTCCAATATCATCTCACCCTCTCCTCCCAGTTCCCCTTCACTCAGATCTTCTCCCCATTCCCCCCTCCTCTTCTCCTACACTCCCACACATCAAGTTACTGCAGCTTTCTTTTTACTTACAGAGAGGCAGCACATTCAGAGACAGCCCCATCTTCAATGTTTAGGAGGACCTGCTTATGGTTCAGTCTCTGGGAGTCCCCAAGTGTCCTAGTTAGTTGACTCTGTTGTCCTTTCTGCGGAATCCCTTTCCTCTTCAGATCCCTCTGTCTTTACCCCAACTCTTTCACAAGACACCTGGAGCTACAGCTAATGCTGGTCTTTGGGCTCTGTATCATACCTGTTTCGGTTAGCTGCTGCATGGTGGCTCTCAGAGGACAATTATGCAAGTCTCCTATCTGCAAGCAGAAAAGAGTATCATTAATAGTGTCAGCGGTTGTGTGGTATGGTGTTCTGCCTCTCTTTCCTGGTGGTATCTGGACACTGACACTTCACAGGCTCAGAGAAGGCCGAGCAGGAGCTATACTAGGGAGCTCTCAGGCAGTGTTTTCCAGTGGGGTGTTAGAGGCCATGACATGACTAACCAGAATGGGAAACAGCAGGATCTAGTACAAACATTGTGGTTCCAGGTCTCCTCAGAGTACCCAGGTGCTTCTGGTAAAGCAGTAGGAGAGGAAGTCAGGAACAGGGGTCCACAGCCCACCTTTCCCCTCCAGTCATCTGTACTCCAGTTAGTAAGTGGCAAGCAGAGCCCCAGGTGAGTGGGATCTGATCTGATTGGGAGTAAGTGCCAAGTACCAAAGAGGTTGGAGAAGGGAAAGTCCTTTTTTGAAAGTCTTAGGTGATCTTCTTTTAGGTGAAGGCCTGCCCCATGGTGATCATTGATCAATCAGCTCTCTGAGACAATACTTGCTTGTTCATATTGTTTTATTTGGGATGCATGTGGGCATGTACATTTTATTTGGGGTAAAGCAGGAATTATATACTTCCAGAGGAAGGACGGGGGAATACCCAGAATGGGAAGGTCATTGGTTGAAGGCATAGGGTATGGAAATGTGTCATTAGCATGGGGTAGTGTTTCAGGAATCTCTGGTGCTAGCTGACCAAATTCTTATTGGGAAAAAGAAAGTTGAACTTGCAGTCTTAACCAAAGCTACCTGACATTCCGCAGATAGAAGTGTGGGGGTTTTTGAACTCCCCAGAGAAGGTCAAAGAAGGAGAAGCCTTGCTAATGAAAGGAGTCCTCCATACACTGCCAAGGCCATCAGGCCAAGGTAGACTTTAACTTTAATTAGCAGAGTTTCTCCACATTATTTGTTCTTGCCCATTTGGTGAGTCTCAATTTTTGACAATCACCAGTTGCCCATCCCCACCATCTCTATCTTCATTCCTGCATATCTTATAGATAGGACACATTTTGGGTAGAAGGATTTTGTGAGTGGGATGTTGTCCTTATCCCTCTTCTGGGAGTCTGGTATAGCTACAGAAAGTGTGCCTGGATAATTTTCTTTTTTGGTCCAAACTACTTGGTTTTCTGTAAGGTTCTTGTATGTTTATACATATTTCTTTCTTTAGGTTAGAGAATTTTTTCTTCTGTGATTTTGTCAAAGATGTTTTCTGGTCTTTTAAGCTAGAAATATTGCATTTCCATTATTTTTAGGTTTGGACTTGTCATAGTGTCCCAAATTTTCTCAATGTATTGGGTCATGAACATTTTAGATTTTGAATTTTATTTGATGGATGTATCAATTTCTTCAATTGTATGTTCTATGCCTGAGGTTCTCTCTTCCATCTCTTGCATTTTGTTGGTGATGCTTGTGTCTATATTTCTTCTTCTCTTTCCAAGGCTTCCATCTCTAGAAGTGCCTCATATTGTGTTTTCTCTGTTGCTTCTATTTCCATATTTAGCTCTTGGATAGTTCACATCCTTCATCTGTTTCATTGTATTTTTCTGTATTTGTTTGTATTTATTCATTTTCTCTTTAAAGGCCTCTACCAGTTTGAATGTATATTCCTGTATTTCTTTGAGGAGTTTATTAATTTCCTTTTTAAAGATCTTTATCCAGGCAGTGGTGATTCCCACTTTTAATCCCAGCACTTGGGAAGCAGAGGCAGGCAGATTTCCAAGTTCAAGGCCAGCCTAGTCTACAGAGTGAGTTCCAGGACAGTCAGAGATACACAGAGAAACCCTGTCTCTAAAAACCAAAAGAAAAAAAAAACCTAAAAAAGAAAAAAGAGATCTTTATCATTTTTATAAGACTGGGTTTAAGATAATTTTATTGTGCTTCTATTTTGTTAGGATATCCAGGGCTTTGTATAGCAGGATTGCTGGGAACTGATGTTACCATATTTCCCTGGCTCTTGTTGATCATGTTTTCATGGTGTCCTTTAACCATTTGGTTTTCCTATGTGTTAGCTGGATGATTTTGACATGAGGAGGAGCCATGGGCAAGACCATTGAGGTCAGAGGACCTACACTGATTGTTTTGCCTCAGGAGGACCCGGCTGGAAAGGGATTGCTGTGGTCAGTTACAAGGTGGTTGCTCTTGTGGATCCTGCAAACCTCCTTGGAAGCAGACTGCTCATAGTGTCCTCCAAGGCTCCTCAGGACAGAAAGCAATCTAAGAGCCAGATAAACTACCTGACATTTCTTAAATACTATATCTTCCAACAGATGAACACATAAATCTATATAGTAATTTCAACGCTGCTTTCTTTAACTGCTGCTTTGTGATTTTAGTCATAGCTTTTCAACAGAATTTTTCATAGAAATTTTGGAACATGCACCCATTTACTGCTGTCACTGTCTGGTTGCACTGTGTGTTCAGATGAAGCTTTTATGACTAGTTACTGTTGTTATTTTACATCCTTCTCTGAGCATGTTTTCTACTTAACATTTGTGTTAGCTGAACCTATTTGTGTGCATATTTTTCTCATTTGTTTATGAGTGAATAAAATTATCTTCAGGTGGCATACATGTATTTATTTTTATAAAAAATAATGCAAAGATCTGAAGAAAATCAAAACAAAGGAAAAGTATGCAGGGATTACTCATAAACCTGTCTAAACTTGATGAGAAACGATCTGAGTGATCAGAATTTGACAGCCAGTATGATACCAGCACCAAGACATGTGGTGTGGTGACAGACACTTCATCTGACGAAGAAAATTTATTATTCCTAGGAATCAATGAGTGTTTGGAGTGAGTATGAGCCTTTGATGACTGCATGCTCCCTGGGTGCTGGATTAGGAAACAGGGAAGCAAATGAAGGGCCATTCATGCTGAAATAGTGGGAATGAGGGGTAGTGTAAGTCAGCTCAAATTTAGTTGAACATTCAGTTCCTATTTTTAGAACATACAAAGTCAGGAAGTTAAATTTGGATTACTGTATGATGTCCTTTTACTTGAACAAATTTTGAAAGACTTTCTATACCAACTATATACTTATCCAAAAACTTGAGAATGGTGTTGCCAATTCTTTTGGGGAAATTTACCCAGGAACAATGTTTGCAATTAGAGACTACCATGAGGAAAAAAGACCTACATAGTTGTTATACACATTCTTAATGAGAGTCCAAGGGGAAGGGAACTTAATTCATCATCATAGCAATTAAGAATTACACAGCCCATGCTCTGACCATTCTGACTTTCTTCCACATACATTATATGGATGCATTTCTCACAGTTTCTTTGGTACAGCAATGGCAATTTTTCTCAACCACAGATGAGAAAACAGAGGAAAGGTTCTATGAATTACTCAATGTCACATAGTTAATAAATGATTTATTTGATTTTTCAACAAAAAAGCCTTCCACTAAGTTTGTTCTTTGGCAATTTGATCTGTGTTTGTAAGGCATTCTGATGACCTGTGAATCCACCCTCATGTATTTCCTTCCTTGCTCCTGCAAACCTCACCTCCTCTTACAAGCCCATCCTCCTCCTTCATGATCTTCTTTTTTCTTTTATGTTCCAACGTGTTTCCACATGGCTTTCTCAGTAATCATGATGGGATCTATATATTGGAGCAGACACACTACACAAAAAATGAGACCCCTAAGAAATTATCTAAATTGACATGGCTTTGAACTTCCTTACAATTACTTGCTCTTAAAGAAGAATGATTTATTTTCTCTCATAATATCCAATAACCCTATAATTAAACATTTTTATTTTCCTAGCATTTGTCTTAGGTTTACATCACAATCAATATTTTGCATACATTTCAAACTTTTATAAAACTTTTAGAGTTACAGACATTTATATGTTTAGTAAACTGTCACCATCATTGAAACTATACTCTATAAAGTAATTTTCTTCAAACAATTATTCCTTTATAGTGAATGTGTTTATGTGCATTTATGTATGCTCACATATACTTCTGTTTTCCTATAATGTAGCTTTCTTCTTTGAATATGGTTCTTTATTAACATTATATAAATATAAGTCAACAATATGTGAACTTTCATATATTTGTTTCATTTGCTCTTTTTAGGAATTGACCTAGAATGCAATCTAAATCAAATTTTCATTTTTTGATGCTAAATTCTATTTCATAATCTAGATGAATGACTTTTTAAAATCATTTACACAGTAAGCAACAACTGAGATGTCTTTAACTTTTAATCAATGTGAGCAAAGTTTCACAACTGTGTTATAATGCTTCGAACTTAAACATTTCTTAATTTATCTATAGTATATAGTAAGGAATGCAATTGCTAGGTCTTATGGCTGCTATATAGTTAGTTATTCTGGCAAATGGAGTAGTATTTATTTGAATGTCTATCTGATTCTGCAGTCCGACTCTTAATGGGTTCATTAATAAATTTCACTACATTATTTAATGTATTTTTAATTCTAATTTTAAAGGGTTTATTTATAGTATAGATTACATAAACAAATATTTTGATCCATTGATATATAATAATGTATATGTTATTTAAAATATTTAGGGACAAAATAAAATAATTGTACATAATATTTACCCACAATATTTTTATTTTACTTAAAATTTTATATAATATTTTAACATATCTATAATATAAACAGAGCAATGTTATTCAAATGCATGGTAATATAATATTTAAACATATTTAATACAATACATGTTGATTATATAAAATTTATAACATTTATTTACAGTTAGAAAAAATTTGATGTGGTGTACTTTGAGTTGTTATCAAGACTTTAGTGAAATATCCATCTTATTCTTTCCTCAGGATCTAATACAGTTATCCTGATTTTTCACTAACTTGTTAGTTACAAGCCTTTGAGTCTTGCATGCTCAAGATTCTAAAGAATCTTCTTCTCTTTTCTCCTTTCTCCTCTCTCTCATCTCTGCACCCTTCAAAAAGCAAAAATAAAAACAAACCAAAAACCCAAGCCAAACTAACAAAGTATTACAATTGTCCATTTTTGACTTTGATCATTCTTATGTAAATTTTGTTTGAAGTTTGAAGCAGGTAGAAGTTTACCTTCTAACCATTCACAGGTTTCTTGCTCTGGTTTAATCTATGGATGATGTTGTCCCTTATCTATTAAACTATTCTGCATATTTTTGTGAAGTATGATGGATGTTATTGTATGAGTCCAATCCTAGCTTCCATCTGTGCAAGCTTTCAGCCCATTTCTAAAATCACAAAGCTTTGTTCTGAAATCTGATAGATTTGACTGACTTTACTAGCTTTCTCCAAACCACTTTAGAATTTTGTTTATTTTCTCTTTCTATAAAAATTTTGAAATAATTTTGTCCATGTCTACAAAACTTTTTACTGGAAATCTTACAAATCCCTGTTATAAGTTGTTCATCAAATCCTGAGCATGGATGTATTTGTTAAAAGTTCATCCAGGGAGTTGGGTGATGGTAGTTCACACCTTAAATCTCAAGTATTTAGGAAGCAGAGGTGGGCATATTTTCAAATTTAAGGCTTGTCTGCTCCACAGAGCAAGTTGCAGAACAGCAAAGGCTACAAAGAAAAACTCTGTATCAAAACAAACTAGCAAAGAGTTTATGAGAAGAAACTGTCTCTCTAACTGTAGAGGTCCTTTATCTTTCGCCATGACCCCATATTCTAAAGGTAAATCTTTGATCCTTCATTTACATTTGTTCTTACATATTTAACATCTGAGAAATTCTAAGTGGCATTCTACTTTAAATTGTGCTTTGTTCATTACCTGCTGTTGTATCTCTTGCTAGCATATAAAAACTTAACTTTATTTTGCCTGTTCTTCTGAGGTCTTTGACTATGCCATAGTATTTTAATACCTTTAGGAGAAGTAATTTTAGAATTCTTTACATTTCCTGAGTTAACAATCATGATACTTGGAAACAGGGGCACATTTATTTCTTCTTCATGAACTAAATATGCTTTATATTCCTTCTTGTTTCATTCTGAAGTTTAAAACATCCACACAGTAAAATTAAGTGGTAAAATTAAGTGGTATATTTGATTTTTCTTTCCCACAACCCTAGATGTGCCATTTAGTCCAATATCAGATATAATACTTACAAACAGAGGTCTTCTATGAATTTGCAGAAATCTCTCCATTTCTATTTTCCTGAGAGTATTATATTAAGTATTAAGATTTTTTTCAACCATAATACTTTGCTAGTTAGTGTATTCTTAAAACTAAAATTATTGACCTACCAATGACAGGGAATTATTCAGTCATATTTATTATTCCTGGAAATAACCTTTATGCATTTTTAAATGTTCTTGTTATCTGAGGAGCACACAGACTGAAAATAAACTTATAGCTTTCGCAAGGGTTTTCCACATATAAGAAGAACACTATTTTGTGTCTCATCAGAATCTCTAAAATTTCATTTTCCCACTTTATGTAACATTTTAGTGAGTGGAAATCTGTTTAATAATTCAAACAAGACCAAATTCATGATCTCATTTATTATATTTGTGTTCTTTTTCTTTTAAAAAAATAATTATTTTATGTATATGAGTACACTGTGGCTCTCTTCAGACACACCAGAAGATGGCATCAGATTTCATTACAGATGGTTGTGAGCCACAATGTGGTTGCTGGGTCTTGAACTCAGGACCTCTGTAAGAGCAGTCAGTGCTCTTAACAGCTGAACCATCTCTCCAGCCCCTGTGTTTGTGTTCTTAAAGGAACATGTGCCCATTAATTAGAAGAGTTGGATAAAAAAGGTTTCAGTATTTACTTTATGTATCTTCATTGCTTAAACAGGAGAATTCTTGGACATATTAGTATATTTGTCTATCTGCAAAGTCTAAATGTTTCAAAATCTTATTTACACATTTTTGGAGTATAGATTAAAGTTATTTAACTAGATTTATTGTATGTAATTCAAATAGCATATCCAAATAAATTAGTGACACTTAATTTAATAAAACTTATGGATTAAGTAAACTTTAAAACTTTAAGGTATATTATACAAAAGTACATTTTTAAATCTCAACACAAAGACAAGCAGAAAAAAATTAAATGAGAATGAATAGAAGTTATAGAAAAATAAGATTCAAATTAATTTGAAGAAAGCAATGAGTTAATTAGACATATAAAAATAAAATATCCAATTGTCAACATATTTCAATAAAATTTTTATTTCTCTAAATGATATTAGGACACACCTGTATAAACTAAATTTCTGCTTTCCACAAAATACAGTATTTTTATAGTACGCTGATTTTTTCCTTCAATTGTAAATTCTCATAATTAACTTGCTTTAAGTTTTTTAATATTTTGAATCTATAAGGTAATATAATATATTCGTTAGTAATTTCAAGTTAAATGCTTTTGAAATTTTAAAATATCAATACACCATATTTCATGTGTTCTATACTGACTTTATTTAACTTTTTACCTTTGATCCACATTAATCATGAAAGCAGTTTCTCTCTTTCTATGTATTAGAAGATCCTTCTATCTAAAAAAATTATAAAGTACTAGTTGAGTTTTATTTCCTGATCTTTATCTTTGCGTTGCTTTACGATGAGGGAAATGTAAAGGTCACAAAACAAAAATGCCCTTCACTGTGAAGGAAAGAGCAGTTTCCATAGAGACCCAAATAAAGTCTATAAACCTGAGTTCTTTCTTCAGACAAAAGGGGGGAGAGAAGCCTTCTGATCTTGCATTTTGAATGCAAAATCTGATAAAACAAAACAGAACTGTTAATGTGTTTTGCTACTGCATTACTTTGTGTTGAAATTTTTTCTTTTTTAAAAATTTGTATTGGTTATTTTATTTATTTATATTTCAAATGTTATCCCTCTTGCAGGTTTCCTTTCCAAGAAGCCCCCATCCCACCTCCTTCCCCCTACTTCCAACAGGGTGCTCCTCCACCAACATGCCCTCTTCTGCCCCACTACACTAACATTCCCATATGCTGGGGCATGAAGCCTTCACAGGGCAAGGACCTCCCCTCCTGTGGGAGACCAAACTCTGGGAAACAAGACCTTCAACAGCTCTCACCTTGAGAGTTCACTGACCTTGCAGTTTACTGCTGAACCACCCCCTTCTTCCCACAAGGCTGATCAACTGGTCTTTATCCTGGCCGAACACCTGGGGTTGTCTAGGCTAGGTGGAACCAGCATTCCAGAAAAGATGCTGGTTGCTACAGTTAACATCCATCCAGGATGACCTTTCCTCTTTCTGTGCTTTTAGCATTCCCCTCAGCCCCTCCCTACTTCTCTGGTGCATTCAAAGCCAGGCATTTTGCTTTTCATTAAAGAGGCTTTTTCAAGACACGCCTTTTTGCTTGGACTTGCTCTGTCTTTCCTGCCCATTTCTCTCTTTCAGGCTCGGGTTTCCCTCAGTTCCCCAAATAACTAGGTGCCACAGGAAGGGACAAGTGGCTCCCCAACATGGTGCTTGAGGTATGGACCTTCACTGGACAGAAACCGTTCAGGAGAAGGCCGCCCACCATGGCAAAGAAGTCATTGGGAGGAAGCCGTTTCACTGCTTATGAAAGAAGGTTTCCTTCGGTAAATTTGCATTTTCTGTCCAGTAAGAAATGGGCCATTGTCTAAAGAAGCAGTCTTCATTAGAAACCTGAAAGCTTCTCTCAGGGAAAGGGGAGTTAGAGTTCAAAAGAAAGATATAGCAAAAAGTAGGTCAAGAATTAAATGAAATATTTACCAGGCAGGGCACCAATGCTGTCCCACCTCTCTCCACGTGGTCATGGCCAGTCTCTACTTATCTACACTCTTTCTCTGCTTTTCTCTGTCTCCACTAACCCATTAACTTTCATCCTCTGTTCTGAATAAACTTTATTCTATACCATGTCTGTATGTGTGTTCACCTAGGCACCCCTCTTCCCCCTTGTTAAATCTTAAACAAGAGAAAAAGCAGGTTTCAGAAAAGCAGTTTTTCCATGTGTAGGACGTGGTATCAAAAAAGAAAAAAAAATGGTTAAAAGCTATTTCAAAACAAAAATGGTTAAAAGCTATTTCAAAACAAAAATGGTTAAAAGCTATTTCAAAACAAAAATGGTTAAAAGCTATTTCAAAACTCTCCTAGGGAGGAGAGGAAAATGGGAGACATCCTGTTTCCTCTCTGAAACCTACTGGAGATCTCCTTAGTTCTGGTTAAGATATTTAGATCTCTTTGGGACATCAAGTTCCCTCACTGTCTGTCATCTGTCTTTGGTGCACCAAAACCTGTCCATATGTGTGTCAATTTATGTTGTCTATTGTTTTAATTGGCTGAATCATCGCTGTTTTTATGTTTTATGTTAAAAAAGAAAAAAATGATAAAAAAGCTTTATCAGCTGGCAGTTCTGCCAGTCTGCAATTTACACAGAGAAAACTAATTTAAGGTGCCTCACATTCTAAAGTAGGAGTCAAACACAGCTGGAATAAAGCTGCATTTAAAAAAGCCACCAGCTTCAAGGTTTGGGAAAATCTTGGTTTAACTTATGAAATTCATGTAATTGCTTTATTCTTGTTTTCAATTGGTCTTAATGGTATAAGGTTTTACATATCTTGACTATAGAGTTATAAATTAATTGGTTATGATTTAAAAGGTACAGTGTTATTAAGAAAAAGTTTGTTTAAAATTGGTGATTCAGTGTCAGAGCCATCTTAACTAGCTACACGTGGCATGATGCAACCCAGGAAATACAGGCCTCTAAGATGCTTATAAATTGGCATGGTGTTTTGTGTGAATCTTGGCGTGGAGATTGGACTTATAAGAACTATGATTTAAAATAATGTCTCTTTAATAAGTTACACTGCCAAACACTTGAACATAAGAACTGGCAGACAGATCTTGTGCTGTAAAAATAATGCGTTTGACATTGATTTTAAAGAAAATAGATTGTTTAAAATTGGGATTTGCTTCCAAAGTTGTCGTTGTGCTCTAATATTGCAAGAAAAAATTGAGTTACAATAAAAATTGCCAATGTGTCATTGGCTGCAGTTTTCAGTTTGCAGTCTGGTTAAAGGCTCACAATTCTTAACATATTTTGTAATTAAGATAATTTTAAGAGTGAAAGAGTGATACAGCAGTGGCCATTATAGGTCTATTGCCACTTTTCCACAAGTTCATTGGCTACAATGGTAGGAGAAAAATTTAACCCTCCAAGATTAAAAAGGAAATCTCAGTGAAAATTTATTTGATATCAAACAGGCTCCTTTGACTACTATGAAACTACGAGTAGAATTTTTCTGGGAATCCTGATATTACAGAAATTACTTTTGTTATTCAATCCTCAAAATGTCCTTACAGGACTGGTGGGTTTGGGTCTGGTCTTAGATAAAAGGCTCAGATTAGAAGGTGGTTATGTTTGAGGAACCGCATATAAATCCTGCCAAGGACTCAAGGTGGATCCCAGGGCAGAATAAAAAAAAATTTACATTTGAGTTAATTCAAAGCTTAGAGCAGCCTCAGGGGAAGCTAGTGAGGAAGCTTGAGAGAAACTGTTTCTGCCTTACAGGCCCCACCTAGGGAGTGTTTAGCTAAAAAAACATTCTTGACAGACCTATCCAGGTGTGGTTTAAAATGCAGTTCAAATCTATGAAAGGTCAATAAGGCTATGTAGAACTTATAAAGGTATTGAAATTTGGCCTGTCTACTCCATACAAAATTATTCTAGCTTCAAAGTGTTGTTTTTTTGCTTTACATTGTGATAATTATAAAAGCATTTGCTTCTAACTTTAAAGAAGCAATAAAACAATTTCATTAGAAGCTTTTTTCCTAAGGAATGGCTAATAGCCTTACCTTATGTAAGAAAAAATGTTTTGTCTCTGTTTCAATAGAAGAAGCTAGGATCTTAAATTTTTTCTTGTATAATGTTCATGGAATATTGTTACAGGCCTTTGCTCCTAACTATGGACTTTTAGAATTTTTATGTAAATGATTTTTAAAGGTTGTTAGGATATATTAATTGGCTTTATCTTATATTAACCTCATCTTAAGCTTGCCCTGGGAGAACCTAAACCTCTGTTTTCAAGGTAAAAAAATGTTTGTTCCTTGTTTCAAACAGCAATCAAATTGGCTATTACAAAACAGTGATGGTTGAGCTACATGACAAGCCTTCTATGACAAAATTAATAATTACCATCTAAAAGATAAATTGTTAAAAATTTGTCTGTATACATGTTTTTATATTGTTATAGATTTATACATGCATTCTATAAAAATGCATCCATCTACTATGGGAGTAAAGCTCATATAATAAGATCACATGCTTATTCCTTTGAGTGTCCCCTTGCTTCAGCACAGATAATTGAATTGGGTGCTGTAGCTGATCTTTTTAAAAGGTTAAAAATCAAACTTTTGAGTTATATATTAATATATAATATTAATATATAATATAATATAATATAATATAATATAATATAATATAAATAGCTCATGACTTACAATTGCCTGATATTGTTTCTTTTTTTAATGCTACTAATTCTTAACTTTTAAATTATTTATACAAATACAATTCAAAAAATTAATAAAAAATATACATATGACTATTGACAGCTTTTCAAGCTTTCTAGTTAGAACTGTTTTTACATTTGTTTTTTTTTATACTGAATGTTCCAAATCAGATTAAGACAAATATTATAACTGACTATTATAGTCAGTCATTTGAAATGTTTTATTAACAATTTGATATTAGTCATATTACTGAGATTCCTCATAATTTGCAAAGACAAGATATTATGGAACAGGCCCATAGAACTTTACAACAATATTTTTATAATAAAAGAGGGGAGAATCACATCTCTATATACCACAAAAATTTTAAAATGTTAATGCCAGGGAACTCTCTGAGTGTAGAGAAGAGGGCATGTTTGTGTTTTTTCTGCAGGATGCTGAAGGAACATGCTAGATACCAGAGTATGCTGATGCTGAGATTTCCCCCTGGCTCTGCACCTTGCTCCCCATCCTTTTGGGGCCTCTCATGGGTCTTTTGTTGCTTTTGTCATTTGGCCCCTGGGTTTTTAACACATTAAGCAGTTTCGTTAAATCACAGATCGATTCTGCCTTAAACAAACCAGTTGCAGTCCACTACTATCGGCTAGACATCCAAGGCTCAGTCAAAGACCTCTCTTCTGCCGACGCAGAGACAGCAACCATTGACCTTCAGTTCTCCACCCTTTCTGCAGGCACGGAGCTTTCTTGGTTCCATAAGCTGTGGAGATGTCAGTGACGGGAGGGTGACCTCTGGCTCCTAATAGTGGCTGAGGGCCATAAGCTGTGGGGTCGCCAAAGATGGGAATATTGTGGTGCCATGAGCCAGATGCACATCTCCTATTGGCTGCAGGGTGACTCCATGATGGGATTTTTGTGAGTCCACTACCTGGGCACTTATCACAACCACCAAGGGCCTGATTAAGTCATTGGAGTGTGACGTGATGCCAGGAGTGGGTGCCACTCACATAGCCTAAGACAGAGGCCCTACTAGGACCTAAAAAGGCCTAGTTACTGAGGTGCTGGATGTGGGGGCAAGCCACATAGCCTAAAACAGGCTCTCCACCAACCCTCTTTCCATAGACACCCCCCAACTTAAGAAAGAAAATGGGGGATATGTGGGAGACCAAATTCTGGGAAACCAGACCTTCAACAGCTTTCATTTTGAGAGTTCACTGACCTTGCAGTTTACAGCTGAACCACCCCCTTCTCCACACAAGGCTGATCAACTGGCTCTTATCCTGGCCGAACACCTGAGGTTGTCTAGGTAGAACCAGCATTCCAGAAAAGCTGCTGGATGCCACAGTCAATATCCATCCAGGATGACCTTTCCTCTTTCTGTGCTTTTAGCATTCCCCTCAGCCCCTCCCTACTTCTTCTCTGGTGCATTCAAAACCAGGCATTTTGCTTTTCATTAAAGAGGCTTTGACAAGACACCCCTTTTTGCTTAGCCTTTCCTGCCCATTTCTCTCTTTCAGGCTTGGGTTCCCCTCGGGTGGGACTGGATACCCTCCCTTTTGTTGCCAGAAAAGACCATCCTCTACTGCATATGTAGTGGAGCTGTGGGTTCCTCCATGTGTATACTTTGGTTGGTAGTTCAGTCTCTGGGAGCTCCAGAGTCAGGGTGGGTCTAGCTGGTTCTTCCTGTAAGATCGCAAACTTCTTCAGCTCCTACAGTCCTTCCCTTAACTCCACCACTGGGGTCTCTGTGCTCATTCTGATAGTGAGCTGCCAACATCAGCATCTGTATTGGTAAGGCTCTGACTGAGCCTCTCAGGAGACATCCATATGAGGGTCCTGTCAGCAAGCACATCTTGGCATCAGCAATAGTGCCTGGGTTTGGTTGCTGCATATGGGATGGGTCCTCGGGTAGGGTAGTATCTGGTTGGCCTTTCCTTCAGTCTCTGCTATACTCTTTGTTCCCATATTTCCTTTAGGCAGGAGCAATTCTGGATTAAAATTTTGAGAAAGGTGGGAGGCCCCATCCCTCAACCAGTGGCAGTGCCTAACCACTGGATAGGGTGTTTACAGGTTCTCTCTCCCCTTTGTTGGGTTTTTCAGCTAATGTTATCCACACTGGGTCCTAGGTGCCTCTTGCTTTCCTGGAATCTGGGACTTCTGTTGGCTACCTCCAGTTCCCCATCCCCCATTGCTACATATCTCTGTTCAATTCCTGACCCTCTGTACATCTACCCCATCTTCTCCCACACCTGATCCTGCCCCTCTTTTTTTCTGTCTCCCTCCTCTCCTAAGTCCTGCCCACTCTCTACCTCCACATTTTGTTCCCCCTTCTAAGTAGGACTGAGGTACCCACACTTTGGTCTTCGATATTTTTTGAGATTCATATGGTCTGTTAGTTGTACCATGGGTAATCCAAGCTTTTATCCTAATATCAACTTATCAGTGAGCACATAGTATGTGTGTTTTTATGTGACTGGGTTACCTCTCTCAGGATGATATTTTCTAGTTCCATCCATTTCCTTAAGAATTTCATAAAGCCATTGTTTTTAATGGCTGAGTAGTACTCCATTGTGTAAATGTACAACATTTTCTGTATTCCTCTATTGAGGGATATCTGGGTTGTTTCCAGTTTCTGGCTATTATAAATAATAACGCTATGGACATAGTGGAACACATGTCCTTGTTATATGTTGGAGCATCTTCTGGGTATATACCTAGGCATTGTATAGCTGGCGGCAACCCACAGTTTTGGAAAAGATTTTTACCAACCCTACATCTGATAGAGCCTAATATCCAATATATACAAAGAACTCAAGAAATTAGACTCCAGAGAACCAAATAACCATATTAAAAATGGGGTACAGAGCTAAACAAAGAATTTTTAACTGAGGAATATTAAATGGCTGAGAAGGACCTAAAGAAAGGTTTAACATCCTTAGTCATCAGGGAAATACAAATCAAAACAACCCTGAGATTCCACCTGACACCGGTCAGAATGGTTAAGATTAAAAAAAAAAAAAAAAACAAAAACAAAAGCCCAACAACAACAACAAAAAACCCAGGTGACAGCAGATGCTGGAGAGGATATGGAAAAAGAGGAATACTCCTCCATTCCTGGTAGGTTTGCAAGCTGGCACAACTACTCTGGAAATCAATCTGGTAGTTCCTTAGAAAACTATACATAACACTATCTGTGTATTGAAATTTTCATATTTTTTTTAATCACAAATAAAAAGGAACCAACTTCTAACATTTCTTTTTAAAGCTGATAACATCCCTTTTAGGGATTCCATAAATATGTTATTTGTGGAATGGATAATTATTAGCCCAAAGCTTAAGTTACTGAACAAATGTGAGATGTACACCTTAGGAAAATATACTTGTTTACAGTGAGTTTCATGTACAGTTCCTCAGAAGATTGTTTGTTTTAAGCAAGTCTTATTATACTTCTATCTTCATTAAAAATATTTACATTATAAAATGTTTTAATTACTAATACATTTTTACAAATATTACCAAATATTAGATTATGAAATGAAATTTTATTCTTATACATGAGTTTACCTGAACCGTTGATTAAAGCCAATCTTAGATGGATGCTTGCAGCCAACCATTGGACTGAGTAGGGGGACCCTAATAGTGGAGAGAGGGGAAAGATTGAAGGAGCTGAAAAGGTTTGCAAGCTTTTCATAGGAAAACATAGGAAGAACAAAAATATCAACCAACCAGTTCCCTTCCCCCATTGTTGCCAGGGACTAAATCACCAACCAAAGAATACACATGGAGGAACACATAGCTCCAACTGCATGTGCAGTAAAGGATGGTGTTTTCTGGCAGCAAAGGGAAGGAAGGTCCTTGGTTCTTTGAAGGGAAATGTAGGCAGTGGGACAGGAGTTGTCATGTGGGTAGGTGAGAATCCTCATCTCATTGAGTCAGGAGATAGGGGTTCTGAGCGAGGAAACTCAGAAGAGGGGTAACATTTGAAATGCAAATAAACATAATAATCAATTTAAAAAAGAAAAGAAGTCAATCTGGGATGTTATTTCGCCTTCATACATAGTCTTGTCTCAATCGCTATCACTCAATGAGTTAATTGAAATATTGAAACTATTCATAAGAAATGCATGGACTGCTAGCATCTGCCTCTGGATCTTTAAGGCTCTGGCAGGGCCCCTCAGGAGACAGCCATAATAGTTTCCTTTCCGCAACCACTTCTTGTCATCTAAAATATTGCCAGGGTTTGGTGACTGTTTATAAGCCAACGGAGGAGTTAAGATGGAGGACTAGAGTAGCTGAAGGGCTTTGCAGCCCTATGGGAAAAACGATGAGGTTGTCCAACCAGACCCCCCAAAGCTCCCAGGGACTAAGCAATCAACAAGGGGTACACGTGGTTCCAGCCACAATTATGGAGGAGGAATGCCTTGTTGGGCATCGGTGGGAAGAGAGGTCCCTGGTCCTATGAAGGCTCTATAGATTCCCCAGCGTTGGGAAATCAGTGTGTGTGTGGAGGGGGGGGGTAGGTGGGAGAGGGTTGGGCAGAGGGTCATCTTTTGGAAGCGGGGGGTCAGAGAATTCATTGGGGGTTTTCTGGAGGGGGAAAGTCAGGAAAGGGCATAACATTTGAAATGTAAATGAAGAGTATATTCAATAAAATAAAGAAATGCATTGACACGAACATGCATAGACTGTGTTTATCATTATTCCCTAAATAACATCGCCTAATGGTAACCTATTGTGCTCTTTTCTACAAAATGCTATAATTAATGTAATGATGAGAGTTCATGAATAAATTACATGCTAATATAAGACTTCTTAGAAAGGATACTCACCCATTAAGGTCTTGGAGCTAATCAACCATGTCACAGAGCAATTAAAATGTGTGTTTGTATCTGAAAACAATATTCAAGATTTCCAAAGAACTTAGAAAATTAGGTGGTTCTGTAATCAAGAAGTCTAGTGAGATTGACATTTAAAATTTTTGTGACACAATAATTTGTGTGAATATTATATATATATATATATACATATATACACATATTATGTATATATGTGTGTGTGTTATGTTTGTGATAGAATACATATATGTATCATACATATATGTGCATATATATAACACATATATAAATACATATATCCCTACATACATATATACATATATATCACACACATATGCATATATATATTACACATGTATATTTCATATACATTTATAAGTCACACATATGTAAGTTACATCATACATACACATATAAATATATATATAATGTTTACATATATATATGTATATTTAACACACAAATTTTCTCTGTAGCCTAGGCTTCTTTGAGCTTCCTTTGCAGACCTAGCTGGCCTTGAACTCAGAGTTCTGACAGCCTTTGTATCCTGAATGGTGAGATTAAAAGTATATACCACCACTGGGCATCAATACACAATATTTTTAAAGTTGTTTTTGGGTTTAATTAATGTTCTGTGATACCTTAAGTATGCAATAAGAAAATAACTATGATTATATCATACTTATGTCCCTTCATGACATATGTACATATGTCTTATTTATGAAATTGTTTTAAACAAATTTCATTATAAACCCTTTGAAGACTCATTAGTTTAGATATGTTAAAAATCCAAATATTTGATCACTAAACATGCATAAAATATGTCAGGATTTGAAAATGTTATGTAGCATGTTTGTTTTTCTAAAGATATAACAAAAGCAAAGTGTTTCTAGACAAGGAGACAAATGATAAAAGGAAAGATAAGTAAATTGTGAACCTTGATATATCACTACTAAAATTCTATAACGAATATTCCTTGCTATACAAAACTTGCTTTTTTCTATGTGTCTAAATATGTTGGAAGAACTGTTCCAGTTTTGATTATCTCTTCAATTTATCTCAAGGTAGCAAAAGAAGTAGTTATTCAAGAGCAATTTAGTGAAAAGGCTTATACTGAATTCTTTGAATGCGTGAATGAACACAATATCATCCTAAGAGTGAATTTATTCTTGTCCTGCAATTTTATCTACTTCCATATTTGTATTGATATATAATTTAGGCGTGACTGTCAGAGATTTTGTATAATAAGATTTTATTACATTACATATTTTCCAACAAAGAATAGTATATCTATGTTTTTCTTTTCCCACCACTGTGCAGGGGAAAGGAGATTAGAATCTGTTCCTAAATTATTTATGTTATTGTGTGTAAGAAAAATGAGTAACTTCTTGTGTTAATATTCTTTAGTAGTTTATACTATTCATGTACTTGAATTTCTGTACTTTTTCAAATAATTTTATTTTTAATTATATACACAAATATTTGTCTGTGTAATGATTTCCATACAGGCTTGTAATAGGGAGTTGTGAGCTGCCTCAAATGGGTTCAAGGAGCTGAACTTGGATCTGCTGAAATTGCAGATTGTGCTCAACATCTTTTGAGTAACTTTTTTTTTCATATTTTTTAACATTTTATGTAACAACGCAATTCAGTTTATTACTTAAATCTTGTTAGAGTTAAGTCTTCCCATGATCCCAATGTCCAGCTAAGCAGTTCAAATGATATTTTTATCACACCTATTAAAGAATAATTATTGTCCTCATTTCAAAAGAAAAAATCATTAAATAAATTAGTGTAATCTGTTAATGCATTTCTGGAAATTCATGGTGAATGTTATATATGAATATTTTAATTTTATGCATTAAATGAAAATAACTTGCTCTCAAGAAAGGGCTTATTCCATCAGCTAGATCACTGGCATACATTTAGCAGCTGTGAAATTAACTGCTGTTCATGGCTAATGATCCAAAATTCTTATGTTTAAAATTATTTATTGCATTTGTTTTGGTAAAATGGTTGTAAATTTATAATGAACATTTCTTTTCTCTTAGTAATTAAATGGGTATTTGGTGAACTTTAATTTTGTTCCCTAGTCAATGATTTAATTCTTTTATGATACTTCTAATTTTGATACAGGTGAAGTTTAATTTTAATCAGTAAATTAAGCTAAAAAATCTAATTGGACTCCTCTCACCAAGACAAGTTAAATAAGATTTTTAAAAGGACGTTAAAACAGCAAGTGTACATTTGCAATTAAAAATAATGTGTATGTAAAACTCTTTAGTTAAGGAAAGAATATTCCCCATGCTATGCACTAAGTTTTTGGTTATTAATTCATGTTCATTCATATTTACTTATTTACTGGATTGAGGACCATGAGTTAGCATAATTGCTATTATAATTATTTACTTGATAAACTACATTTCAAACACTTGCATGATAGATGAGTGATAGGCCTTTAATGTTCATTAAAATTTATATGAGACTTTTGTTGGAATGTTTATTCTTGTGCCACTTTGGTGAAGGGCCTGAGGAGGCCAAAGGCGTGTCAGATCCCTGGAACTACACATGATTGGGAGCTGACTCATGGGTACAGGAACAGAAACCCTAATCTTCTATAAAAGCACCCAGTTCTCTCACTGTTGAGCCAACTTTCAAATCCTCCAGATATGTGAACCTATTGTATGAATACTGTTCATTCATGAAGACTGTATGTAGAATTTATGTAAGAACTCATATTCAAGGAAGTAAGTGTTTCCATTTTAGGTTCTAGTGAATCCAACTTTATTATTAGCAGTTTGTTTTTAATTTCTCTGTAAGGAGTGTAAATTATTCATCTGTTATACCAGATTGGAATAAAGAAGTAGAGAGAAGAACAGCTGGAATCTGAAGTCATTGCTCTTCCGCAAATGGTTTCTTCTGTCCTCTCACAGTACCAAGGCTCAGCTGATCTTCCTGAGCCCGTCATACCATCAAAGTCAGTCCCACCTGGGCAACTCTCACCCTATGGCATTTAGGTGCTAGTATGAAGGACACTGGCTGCTTCTAGAAAACAGCTTCTGTGTATTCTCAGGGAACATTTTCTAGAAGATTTCACTTCAATGATGCTGCTCTTATTTCTTTCTTAGTTTTTTTTAATCTACTTACTTTTAATTTCTTTCTATATCCAAACCACAGTTTCCCCTGCGTCCTGTCCTCTCTGTTCTTACCTCCAACAACCTCTCCCAATCTCCGTCTATGTGGCCTTCATTCTCTCCAGAAAAGGGCAGGCCTCCCACAGATACCAACCATCCATGTCATCAAGATGTAGTAAGACTAGGAAGATATTCTCCTATTAAGCCTGTTTGGACTCACACATAGAAGGAACATGTCTCCAAAAAGGCGACAGAGCAGGGACATCACATGCTCCCCATCTCACAAAGAGTGCAATCTGCACAACTGCAACATATGTGGAGAGGTTCAGCCACCTGAATCCTCACTAGTTAACAGTCCAGATTCTGTGAGCCCCTACAGACTCAGATCAATTGTTCCTGTGGGTTTTCATGTGGTGTCCATGCCCATTTGGCATCTATATTCCTTCCTTCCTGCTTCCACAGAATTCACCAAGCTCTGCCTGATGATTGGCTGTGAGTCTTTGCATCTGTTTCTATCAGTTTCAGGGTGATATCTGTCCAATGAAACATTGGCTAGGTAGTAATCTATGAGTACAGAATAATATAATTAGGAATCAAAAAAATAACATAAAATAAAATAAAATAAAAAGGAATCATTTTGATTTTCCTTTTTTGTTTTGCTGTTCATGTTTGGTTCTATCCTATGTGTCTGGGATATCAAGCCTCTGGTTCCTGGCTCTCTCATGGCATGAGTCTTAAGACACACTCATTGGTTAGGCACTCCCATCATATTGAGCATATATCCCAGTACTGATCCATCAGGTCCACTGTTCAGTCTCTGGAGTTGAACCCTGACCTTGAGTTAAGATCCTACAGGGCTTCTTATGCTTGAGCTCTATGAACATCTGTGCCAAGTGAATGCACCAATTAGGATTTAGGAATAGAGGATTTCCTTAGGAGCATGCCTTTGTTGTATATTTATCCTGCTCAAACTGGTTTGTGTATTCAACAGTGTCAGGGTGTTCTCCCTGTCTAACATTGATGTCTTAACTTGTCAACCAGCTTGTCACTTAAACATGCCAAGTACTATATCAGTTCCCAGGGAGGGCTTGGGAGTTTAAACTTTACTTGACCTCTACTTAAAATGGAAATCTTATTCCAAATATATTTTTTATATATTTTTACATGTGTCTCTCTTATGTTGGGGTACAAGCTTATCATGAGTAACTATACAAAGCAGTTCTTTGACTTCTATTATGATTGGTTACCAAGGGCACAGAACCTAACAGAATATGTAATCAACTTGGGCATGAGAAAGTTTCCTAGCAACAGCAGAAACAATATATGAGAAAGTTTCTTCATTATATCAGTAACAGCACAAAATAGCAGGTTAATAAGATAACAGTTGTTTAAGCTTTAACATTAAGGAGTGTTATCTAGTGATAAGTGCTGTCCTACCTGAATTTCATAATTCAGGTATAGCCTCTGATAAAGCAGCTACAATTGTGGGGATGCTTCTCTCTCTCTCTGTCTGTCTCTGTCTGTCTCTGTCTCTCTGTCTCTGTCTCTCTGTCTCTGTCTGTCTCTCTCTCCCTCTCCTTTTTCCTCTCCCTCCCCCTCTCCCTCTCTCTCTCTCTGTCTCTCTCTGTCTCTCTCTGTCTCTGTCTCTGTCTCTCTGTCTCTCTCTCTCCTTCTCTCTCCCTCACTCTCTCCCCCTCTCTCATTCTTCTGTCATTTATAACATCCTGATGGAAGTTTTCCCACTGTAGTTTCATCTTTTCCATCTCCCTCTAGTCTCTTTTCTCATTGTCTCCTTTCTCCCCAAGATTCACCCTGCTCTTGCCTCTTACCAGAAAAGAACAGACTTCAACTAAATACATTGTAAAAAGTTACAATAAGTCCAGGGACAGACCAACACATCAAGGCTGGACAAACCAACCCATTAAGAAATAAAATGGCCCACAAAAGAGTTCAGAGATAGGCCCCTACCGGCACTTCCAGAATTTCCATTAAGAACGCTATGCTACTCACCCATAACAATCACCACTAATAGCTGACCAGCATTGAGTATACCAGAAAAGAAAAAAAATTGCTTTCTGGTTTGATTTAGTATTTCTATCATTTTGTTATGCACAGTCCTAGAAAACCAGAACCACAGAATCTTAATTCAAAAAAATAAATCAACTTGAGATAGTCTTTAAACTTCCTTCTGAAACTTCACAAATCAGTCCTGCATCTTCCATATTGCACTCTACATTCTTTCCTTCTAAACTCCTACTGATCAGTTCATGAAACACTGAACATCTGTGGCTTTCCTTGCGCAAAGCTATGAAGTCTTTTCCCAATCATCTCCAAGCATGGTCACACATGTCACAACAATATCCCACTAGCCTAGTGTCAACTTGTATTAATTTTAAGTTACTACTGCTGTGAATAAACAGCCAGAACAAAGAAAACTTGTGGTCAAAAGCATTTTTTCAGCTTATACCTCCATATCACAGTTCATTACCAAATGAAGTCAAGCCAGTAGTGCCCTTCCCCCAGTCTTGGGCAGGCTAAATAGACTTTAAGTGTTTGCCAAAGTTGGACTTCAACAATCCAGGTAGAGTCAATTTCCTACAAGAGCAGACTTCCTACTGAGTTTGCTTTGCAGCTCAATATAGCTGAAACATAGGATGGGTTCTGTGGGCTTTTCCTATATAAATGTAGTGCTGAGTAATAAACTTGTAGCCTTGACCAAACATATACATAAAAAAGCTATGTTTGTTGTCCAAGATGGGTAAGAAGGGGCAATATAGACATGGACCTAAGAGAGGCAAGGCTGCCTAACCACTCTACACCATAGATGGGATTATGGAAAACAAGTAAGTCTTGTGCCCCTATCCGGCTATCTTTAAAAAACAAAAAAGGGGAAATTGTGCCCTTCACCCAGCCTTGGGAAGGCTAAATAAACCTTAAGTGTTTGCCACAGTTGGGCCTTAACAATCTAGGTGGAGTCAATTTCCTACAGGAGCAGACTGCCTGGTGAGCTTGCTTTGCAACTCAATCCAGCTGAAGCATAGGATCGGGTCTGTGGGCTTTCCCAATATAAATGCAGTGCTGACTAAGAAATCTTGAGCCTTGATCAGAAACATTTATCTTAGCTTCATCCTTCTCTTGCACACTCTCATTTTTTTATTTCCAGCCTTCCTTTCAGGTAACACAGTTCATCTATGGCTGCTAGACAGCTACAGTCAGGAATTAAACAGGGCCAGAAAATGTAAGCAGTAACCAATGCGGGGGCTATGGAGGGGTGCTGATTATTGGCTTGCTGAGACTTCTTTCTTATAAAACCCAGGACCATCAGTCTAGGGATGTCACCATACACAATGGGCTTGGCCCTCCCACATCAATCACTAGTCAAGAAAATGCCATACATACTTGTTTACAGCCTGATCTTGTGAATGAATTTTCTATTTTAAGATTTCTTCCTCTCAAATGACTTTAATGTGTGACTTTGATAGAAAACTATCCAGAACCAATTAAATCTGGCTAGTGGCTCTGAAATTTTAGCTTCTTCCTTGCATCTAAGTATAGTTTTATAGCCATTTGTAGTGCTATGTGGCTGATATTGCAGTCACTCTTTGGAATGATGCCATCCATATCTACTCCCTGATCCTTTCCACAGCAATCATAAAGAAAGGAACCTGGGCATGAAGGCATTTGTTTTTTTCTTTAACAAGGTGTTTAAACAAGATACTTCCAATTCCTGGCTCTTGGCTACACTGAGGGATAAGAGAAGAGAAGACTACACATGGCAAAAATAGTCATATACCTTCATAAAATATTATAGTCATAAAAGATCAAATGGCTGAGTTTTATACTTAAGAATGAAGATATATGACACAAATTAAAATCATACATAAATAACAACTGCAGACTGTTTCTAGGGGAGCAGGGATCACATTCATATCTTCGATTTTAGAAAAGCTTTTATGTATCTAATGTGATTAATCCTATACAATGCTGTATCTAGTTTTAATCACTTCAGCTATACTGGAGTAATATAAAAACTTCAATAAAAAGGGGAAAACATGGAAGACAAAACAGTTGAAAACCATGAGTGAACTTAGAGGGATGAGGGATGAAGAGTCTGTAGCTCGAAAGTGTTGCAGAGTCCTGACCATATGGAGTGAGGGTCATGAAGTCTGGTAGGTGCAGGGCTGAGGAACAAATCATGGAAGTGATTGGCAAGCTGGTCAGCTTCCAGCACAAGAATTATTGTTATCTTTAGATATAAAATTATAAAATTTCTGATCCTGGTACTAAAGTTGCAATGGGATCACAGAATTGGTTTAGAGAAGTTTCTTCTAAAGCTTATTTACAATGTGTAACAGAGTTGGAGTTTTTGAAAAGGTCAGTAACTTCAGTGGCAAAACATCCAGATGTTCTTTCTATCTTGACTGATTGCCTACAACCCAGTGCATGAAGCTATAGCTGATTGATTTATTGTTACCACTGCTGCATTGAGTGAAGAGAATGCCATTTTTAGCTCCTTTACCCTATGTTCAAGCTCAAAGCCTTCTTTCCCAACTGTGAGTCTTCAGTCATCGATGCTATTATAAAAGTAGCTTCATTGTCTTTTCTAGTAAGTGGGAGCATGGATCCTGGACATCCGCAGAGTCTTTAGCATTAGTGTGTGCCACAGAACCCAAAATCAATCCAGGTTTCACCTCCACAGCTTCACGCAATGGCCTCTATGCTCCTCAATGTAGGAAATTACGCTGTCTTTCCTGAGTCACAGAAGGAGATTCCATAACCCCTTTCACATAATAGCCTCTGAGTCTCCATGCATGTAAACGTCTGTAACACATACCTGGCGTAAGGGGCTTTTCTTAGTCAAGGAGGGAGGTTCTATAACCCATTTCTTCTGTCCTTCACTCTAAAGCCAGAACCATGTAGCCAAAGGTACTAAATTCTACAGATTTCTTGGGTGGAACATGGCCCTCTTGATCAATTATATCTTTACATGATTTTGATGATTTCCTTCACTGAACTTGGCTTTCCTGGAACTTACTATGTAGACCAGGCTGACCTTGAACTCAGAGAAAATACTGCTTGCTTTCAGGGGACCAGGGTTCATTCATTTGCTGATATCTACATTAGGTGTCTTATACCAAATATAAGTATTGGTATAGGTTACTTTCTTTCTCTGCTGACATCTTTATGGATAAGCATGTTTATGGTGGACATATATGTACTCAGCTGTATATACATGCACTTGAGACCACATACTCGATTGTTCTATTGAACAATAAAATCAAACTAAAATTTTCATTCAGACTGAACTAAAACCTGTAGAAAAGTAAGAAACAATGCACTATCTTTGCAATTTCAGGCCTTCAAACACATAAAATACTATATAATGTATATATTATATATGTTTCTTTTTTGTATACATATATTTTTATTTTCTATATTCTTTGCTTACATTCCAAATGCTTTCCCATTTCCCTGTTCCTCCCTCCCCATATGTCCCATAAGTACTCTTCTCTCCATCTATTCTATCATTCCCCCTCCCTTTTCTCTATTCTGGTACTCCCCTACAATGCTGGAACAAGCCTTTCCAGGATCAGGGCCTTCTTCTTCCTTCTTCATGGGAATCATTTGATATGCTAATTGTATCTTCAGTATTCAGAGCTTCTGGGTTAATTAATATCCACTTATCAATGATTGCATTCCATGTGTATTATTTTGTGATTGGGTTACCTCATTTAGGATGATATTTTCCAGTTCCAACCATTTGCCTAAAAATTTCATGAATTCATTGTTTTTAATTGCTGAGTAGTATTCCATTGTGTAAATAATACTACATTTTCTGTATCCATTCCTCCACTGAAGGACATCTGGGTTCTTTCCAGCTTCTGTCTATTATAAATAAGGCTGCTATGAACATAGCAGAGCATGTGTCCTTATTGCATGCTGGGAAATCCTCTAGGTATATGCCCAGGAGAGGTATAGTAGGGTCCTCCAGAAGTGTCATGTCCAGTTTTCAGAGGAACTGCCAGAATGATTTCCATAGTGGTTGTACCATCTTACAATCCCACCAGCAATGGAGGAGTGTTCCTCTTTCTCCACATGATCACCAACACCTGTTGTCTCCTGTGTTTTTAACTTCAGCCATTCTGACTGGTGTGAGGTGAAATCTCAGAGTTGTTTTGATTTGCATTTCCCTAATGACTAATGATATTGAGCATTTCTTAAGGTGCTTCTCAGCCATCTGAATTTCTTCAAGTGAAAATTCTTTGTTTAGATCTGTACCACATTTTTAAACAGGGTTATTTGGTTCCCTGGGGTTTAAATTCTTGAGTTCTGTGTATATTTTGGAAATTAGCCCTCTGTCGGATGTAGGGTTGGTGAAGATCTTTTCCCAATTTGTTGGTTGCCATTTTGTCCTTTTGACAGTGTCCTTTGCCTTACAGAAATTGTGTAATTTTATGAAATCCCATTGGTCAATTCTTGATCTTAGAGCATAAGCTATTGGTGTTCTCTTAAGGAACTTTTTCCCTGTACCCATGTCCTCAAGGGTTTTCCCCAGTTTTTTTTCTATTAGCTTTAGTGTGTCTGTTTTTATGTGGAGGTCCTTGATCCACTTGGAGTTGAACTTAGTACAAGGAGATAAGAATGGATCAATTCACATTCTCCTGCATGTTGACCTCCAGTTGAACTAGCACCATTTGTTGAAAAGGCTATCTTTTTTCCACTGGATATTTTCTACTCCTTTGTCAAAGATCAAGTGACCATAGGTGTGTGGATTCATTTCTGGGTCTGCAATTCTATTCCATTGGTCTGCTTGCCTGTCACTGTGCCAATACCATGCAGTTTTTAGCACTGTATCTGTAGAATTGCTTGAGGTCTGGGATACTGATTCCTGCAGAAGTGCTTTTACTGTTGAGAATAGTTTTAGCTATCCTGGAATTTTTGTTATTCCAGATGAATTTGAGAATTGCTTTTTCTAAGTCTGTGTAGAACTGAGTTGGGATTTTGATGGGAATTGCACTGAATATGTAGATTGCTTTTGGCAAGATGGCCATTTTAACTATATTAATCCTGCCAATCCACGAACATGGAAGATTTTTCCATTTTCTGAGGTCTTCAATTTCTTTCTTCAGAGACCTGAAGTTCTTGTCCAATATATCTTTCACTTGTTTGGTTAGAGTCACACCAAGATACTTTATATTGTTTGTGGCTATTGTGAAGGGTGTCATTTCCCTAACTTCTTCCTCAGCCTGCTTATCCTTTGACTATAGGAAGGCAACTGATTTGCTTGAGTTGATTTTATAACCTGCCACTTTGCTGAAGTTGTTTATCAGCTGTAGGAGTTCTCTGGTGGAGTTTTTTTGGGTCACTTAAGTATACTATCATGTCATCTGCAAATAGTAATAATTTGACTTCTTTCCAATTTGTATCCCTTTGACCTCCTTATGTTGTCTAATTGTTCTAGCTAGAACTTCAAGAACTATATTGAAAAGATAGGGAGAGAGAGGGCAGCCTT
Organism: Apodemus sylvaticus; assembly: GCF_947179515.1. Classification (NCBI taxonomy): domain Eukaryota; kingdom Metazoa; phylum Chordata; class Mammalia; order Rodentia; family Muridae; genus Apodemus; species Apodemus sylvaticus. The sequence continues at coordinate 124,134,386 of NC_067478.1, read as the reverse complement.
GTCTAGTCCCTGATTTTAATGGGATTGCTTCAAGTTTCTCTCTATTTAGTTTGATGTTGGCTACAGATTTGCAGCATATGGCTTTAACTATGTTTAGGTATGGAACTTGAATTCCTTTTCTTTCCAAGACTTTTAGCATGAAAGGATGCTGAATTTTGTCAAATGCTTTTTCAGCATCTAATGAAATGATCATATGATTTTTTTCTTTGAGTTTGTTTATGTACTGGATTGCATTGATAGATTTCCTTATATTGAACCATCCCTGCATCCCTGGGATGAAGCCCACTTGATCGTGGTGGAGGATCGTTTTGATGTGCTCTTGGATTCAGTTCACAAGAATTTTATTTAGTATTTTTGCATCGATAATCATAAGGGAAATTGGCCTGAAGTTCTCTTTCTTTGTTGGATCTTTGTGTGGTTTTGGTATCAGCATAATTGTGGTTTCATAGAACGAGTTGGGCAGTGTTCCTTATGTTTCTATTTTGTGGAACAGTTTGAAGAGTATTGGTATTAGTTCTTCTTTGAAGGTTTGATAGGACTCTGCACTGAAGCCATCTGGTCCCGTGCTTTTTTTGGTTGAGAGACTTTCTATGACCCCTTCTGTATATTTAGGGGTTATGGGACTGTTTAGATGATCTATTTGATCCTGATTTAATTTTGGTGTTTGATAACTGTCTAGGAAATAGTCCATTTCCTCCAGATTCTCCAGTTGTGTTGAGTATAGGCTTTTGTAGTAGAATCTGATGATTTTTAGAATTTCCTCAGTTTCTATTGTTATATCTCCCTTATCATTTCTAATTTTGTTAATCTGGGTACTGTCTCTGTACCCTTTGGTTAGTCTGGCTAAGGGTTTATCTATCTTGTTGATTTTCTCAAAGTACCAGCTCCTGGTTTTGTTGAATCTTTGTATGGTTCTCTTAGTTTCTACTTGATTGGTTTCAGCCCTGAGTTTGATGATTTCCTGCCTTCTACTCCTCCTGGGTGAATTATCTTCTTTGTATTCCAGTGCTTTCAGGTGTGTCATTAAGTTGCTAGTGTATGCTTTCTCCATTTTCTTTTTGGAGGCACTCAGAGTTATAAGTTTTCCTCTTAGCACTGCTTTCATTGTGTCCCAGAGATTTGGGTATGATGTGACTTCATTTTCATTAAATTCTAAAAATCTTTGATTTCTTTCTTTATTTCTTCCTTGACCAAGGTATCATTGAGTAGAGTATTGTTCAGTTTCCATGTGTATGTGGGCTTTCTGTTGTTATTGTTGCTATTGAAGACCACTTTTACTCCATAGTGATCTGATTGGAGGCATGGGATTAATTCGATCATCTTATATTTGTTGAGGTCTGTCTTTTGACCAATTATATGGTTGATTTTGGAGAAGGTTCCATGAGGTGCAGAGAAAAAGGTATATTCTTTTGCTTTAGGGTGAAATGTTATGTGTATATATATATATATATATATATATATATATATATATATATATATATATATATAATCTAATTGGTCCAAAGCTTCAATTAGTTTCACTATGTCCCTGTTTAGTTTCTGTTTTCCTGATCAGTCCATTGAGGAAAGTGCAGTGTTGAAGTCACCCACAATTATTGTGTTAGGTGGACTGTAATCTGGGTACTGTCTCTGTACCCTTTGGTTAGTCTGGGTAAGGGTTTATCTATCTTGTTGATTTTCTCAAAGTACCAGCTCCTGGTTTTATTGAATCTTTGTATGGTTCTCTTAGTTTCTACTTGATTGGTTTCAGCCCTGAGTTTGATTGAGCTTTAGTAAAGTTTCTTTTATGAATGAGGGTGCCTTTGCATTTGGAGCAGAGATGTTCAGGATTGAGAGTTCTTCTTGGTGTGTTTTTCCTTTGACCAGCAAGAAGTCTCCCTCAGTGTCTCTTTTGATGACTTTAGGTGGAAAGTCAATTTTATCTGATATTAGAATGGCTACTACAGCCTGTTTCCTGAGACCATTTGCTTGTAAAATTGTCTTCCAGCCTTTTATTCTAAGGTAGTGTTTGTCTTTGACACTGAGGTGTGTTTCCTGTATGCAGTAAAATGTAGGATCCTTTTTACGTATGTCTTGTTTGGGGCATTGAGTCCATTGATGTTAAGAGATATTAAGGAATAGTGATTATTAGTTCCTGTCATTTTTAATGTTATTTTGTATATTTGATTGGTTATCTTTTTTTGGGTTTGATGAAAGAATGGTACTATCTTGCTTTTTCCAGGGTGAAGTTTCCCTCCTTGTATTGGTGTTTTCCTCCTATTATCCTTTTTAGGGCTGGGTTTGTGGTAAGATATTGGGTAAACTTGGTTTTGTCATGGAATATCTTGGTTTCTCCATCTATGGTGATTGATAGCTTTGCTGGGTATAGTAGTTTTGGCTGGCATTTGCGTTCTCTTAGAGTCTGCATGAGATCTGCCCAGGATCTTCAAGCTTTCATAGTCTCTGGTGAGACGTCTGGTGTGATTCTGATAGGTTTTCCTTTATATGTTACTTGGCCTTTTTCTCTTAGTGCCTTTAATATTCTTTTTTTTGGTTTAGTACATTTGGGGTTTTGATTATTATGTAACGGGAGGTATTTCTGCTCTGGTCCAGTCTGTTTGGAGTTCTATAGGCTTCTTGTATATTCATGGGCATCACTCTCTTTAGATTAAGGAAGTTTTGTTCCATAATTTTATTGAAGATATTTGCTGGCCCTTTAAGTTATAAATCTTCACTCTCATCTATGCCTATAATCCTTAGGTTTGGCCTTCTCATTTTGTCCTGGATTTCTTGGATGTTTTGGTTTACAAGCTTTTTGCATTTTGCATTTTCTTTGACTGTTGTGTCCATGGTTTCTATGGTATATTCAGCATTTGAGATTCTTTCTTCTATCTCTTGTATTCTGTTTTTGATATTTGCATCTATGGCCAATGATTTCTTTCCAAGGTTTTCTATCCCCAAAGTTGTCTCCCTTTGTGATTTCTTAGTTGTTTCTACTTCTGTTTTTAGATCCTGGATGTTTTTGCTTACTTCCTTCACTTGCTTGTTTGTGTTTTCCTGTAATTCTTTAAGAGATATTTTTGTTTCCTCTTTCATGACTTCTGCCTGTTGATCAAATTTCTCCTGTATTTCCTTAAATGATTTTTTCATTTCCTCCTTATTGGCTACTATCTTTTGATCCATATTCTCCTGAATTTCTTTAAGTGATTTTTGTGTTTCCCTTGTAATGGCTTCTAGCTTTTGATCATTTTTCTCCTGAATTTCTTTAAGAGATTTATTTATGTCCTTCATGTGTTCCTGTAACAGCATCATGATGAGTAATTTTTAATCCAAATCTTGTTTTTCTGGTGTGTTGGAGTATCCAGGACTTGCTATTGATGGAGAATTGGGTTTAGATGCTACCATATTGTCTTGATTTTGGTTAGTAACGTTCCTACGTTTGCCTTTTGCCATCTAGATCTCACTGGTGTTAGTTGGTCTTGTTGTCAGTGCAGGGCTCACTCACCTGTACAAGCAGCCTCCTCGCAGCCAGCCTCTGTGTGCACAGCTGGCCTTCTGCACTGACTGGAGATGTGGCGCTGTAGCCCAGGCTGTTCCTGATCCAGAGGTGGAGACCGGAAGGCTCCTGCCAGAGGCCTCCAGACTGGATCCTCTGCTCTGCCTGGCAGGACAGACTCACTAATTCAAGCTGCCTCCTTGTAGCCGGCCTCAGGATGCAGAGCTGGCCTTCTGCACTGCCTGGAGACAGGGCACAGTGGCCCAGGCTCTCTCTATATGTTTCTATATAATAAAATCTATCATCTATAATTTATAACCTGAATATGGAAAACATTACATAGAATATAAAATGTAAAATATAGATTATAGAAAATGAATATAGAATATAGAATACATATAATACTGAGTATAGAATATAGAAAATAGACTATAGAAATAACGTATATATAATGTAATTTAATATAATAAATATAATATCAAATGCTACTGTTATAAAATAAAACAAATGAAACAAAACCCAAAAAGAATAGCGATAAAATAACTCTTAGTGACATTCTGCTATACTCTTAGGTCAGTCACTTGCTCAGCCACCATAATAAAAGCTTCATCATACAGCAGATGGGAAGATATACAAAGAATCACAGCAAGACTTTATGTTAGAGTAAGAAACTTTGGAACACTCAACACTAAATGGGATGTCTCCATCAAATTTCTCCCCTCATGACTCAAGGAACTGCATAAGAAAAGGCAGAAAAAGTATAAGAGCCATAGAGGATGGAGGACACAAAGAAAATACGACCCTCTAATTCAAATGAGCAAGGAACATGTGAACTCACAGAGAATGGAGCAGCGGGCACAGTGCTGAACCAAGTCTATGTATATATTATGACTTCCAATTTATGTTTTTATGGAATTCCTGTATGTGCAAATGAGTGGATCACTTAACTTTTGTGCCTTCACTTGTACTCTTTTCCTTCTGTTGGTTTGTTTGTCCAATTGTAATGTGTTAGCTATTATTTTTTATATAGCTAATTTTAAAACAACTTAAATGATATGTTTGTGCCATAGTCTTTCAGTAAAATTGAGATAGTCTTTTTATTTACTCTAAAACCACTGTTGATGGACTGAAATACTCAACAAACTCAGTTTTATGGGCCTTTTTATTTCCCAAATTACAGTGAAATTATTTTCTCTAAATAAGGTTCAATTGTCATATCCTGCTTCCCTAACATAACTGCATTTTACACATAAACACACACACACACACACACACACACATGAACAAACACCGCAATTTCTGTCCAATAATAAGAAGCTATTAACTGATAATGGATATACTAGTGATATTTTTAAAGTACATTGCCATTCCACTCTACAACTAAATCAACTCATGCCTCATATTTTCTATTTAAGTGTAAGGCATATATTGAGAAGCCAGTGTTTGCTACAGCCTTTTATTTAATCATAGGCAAGAAGCACTAAACATATATGATAAGTAAGGAGCAAGATTTAAGCTTCTATCATAAACCAGGGAGCAAATATATAATCCACATGTTCAGGATTAATTAAGAGTTGTTCTCCTTTTGTAAAGAGATTGAGAAAATATTGTAAGTGCCAATGGACAAAGTAGTTTGCTGTGAGATTGTATCTCCTGGGAATGTTTGAAACTACACTCATAAATTCTCACTACATACTGAGAAATCATGACTTGAACAAGAGACACATGAGTAGACATGGTAAAGTATAGGGAGAAAGACCAAGAAGCCTTAATCCTACACAGAGCGATGCAGGCAACAAAGGAAAACTGATAGCAGCAGACATATTCTTAGCCGGGCTATCAAATACTAAATGGCCAGCTCTTAAAACATATATACAAGTAGCATACAGACTTTGAAAAAGATATTTTAAAATGTGTTTTTATCTATCTAACTATCCATGTAATAACAAGAAACAAAGATGCCATGGGTGTGAAAGAGAAAGGAGTCATATGTGAGAGGGCATAAAGGGAGAAAACGGAAGAAAGAGATGATATACTTTGATTATAATATAAAACATGAAATTTAAAAAAGGGTTTCATCAATTATTCTTATGGTATTTAAATCTATATTAATATCAAATATATTAAAATAAATAGTTAAATTATACAGTTAAATTACACAAATATAGTGTAGATTGTAACTATGCTAAAAAGAAAAAAAGTAAATCATAATGCAGAGAAAACCTGGAACTGTTTTTAGTTCTATTGACAAAACTCAGGGGCTAAAGCCTAACACTGAATTCTCAGCACCCATGTCCAATACTGATGTACCACATGATCAATTGCCCTCTTCTTCTACCACTGTGTTTGCATTCACATAGTCACCCCCCACCACACACACACAATTTAAAGAATAATTAAAGTGGTTTGACAGAGAACAGTTGCTCTGTTTTCCTGTAAGCCTTCTCCTGCAAGCACAGACAAGTGATCTATCTGTGAGAAGAGACACAAAACGGATCAGGAAAAGGCAGCAAGTTCTATGAATGGCTGGTCACAATGGTGGAATAGCTGGATTGGAATACCAATCTCCACACTCAGAAAATCCCACTTCCCTTCTTTGGACCCTATTTAGCTCAATTTTAATACACATGATATATATTAATTTTTCTCATATACTTCTGACTGACAAATTTAGTCATTTTTCTGTTTGTCCTTCAGTAGATCAGTTGTCCTATATGTTAGATCTACACACTCATGAGTAAAGGAAGAGACAGTTAAAGCCAGGAATACAAAAGGGATGAAAGTTCCAATGTTTCTATACTGCAGATTAACACGACCAGGTGTCAGAGAACACAAGTCAGAAGTCAGATCATTTGATATTTAATTCTTGGTACCTCTACTGTGATGGAGGTTCAAGGACATCCAAGATTCATTTTCTCTCATTCCATCTCTTTCAGAATATATGCCTATATATATAACTTAATTTTATTTGGAGCAATAGCTATGTAAAGTTATGCAGTATCCTGAGATAATAAAGCAAGATTCAATATTTTCTACAATAGTACTCTGCTCCACGTAGGATGTGTATGTGTGTCTGTCAGACTGTCTCTCCTCTGTCTGTTAGTGTAACTGTGCATGTTCATGTGCATGTAGTTCCTGTGATTGCTATAATCACATAGGTCAAACTCTGGTATCATTCTCAAGGGTCACACAAAATGTTTTTTCATTAGAATCTCGTACTATAATATTGAGCTGAATAATTAGACTGTGTTTCCTAGCTAGTAAGCCCCAAGGTCCACCTTTCTTTGCCTCCCAAAGCTGGGATTATAAGTATGTGTCTCTAGCTACTGTTTTGTATGATTGACCTCATGTACTATTGCTTCTTAGTAAGCATTTGAATAACCCAGCCCTGCAGATACTCTTCATATCTTCTTTTAGAAGGGTCATTTAATCATACTATTATCGTACCATGGAAATAAAAACTAACTCAAGATTTCAGGATATTAACATGCAGGAATTGGTTCCACAAATAAATTTTTACAATAGTCATGTTTGCTACCTGGGCTTGGACACTCTGTGTCTTAGTCAGGCTTTCTATTCGTGCACAAACATCATGAACAAGAAGCAAGTTGGGGAGAAAAGGGTTTATCCAGCTTACATTTCCACAATGCTGTTCATCACTAAAGGAAGTCAGGACCGGAAACCAAGCAGGCCAGGAAAGAGGAGCTGATACAGAGGCCATGGGAGGATTTTTCCTACTGGTCTGCTTTCTGTGAGTTGCTCATCTTGCTTTATTATAGAACCTAAGACTACCAGCCTCGAGAGGCTACCACCCAAAAGGGGCTCTTCCCCCTTGATCACTAATTGAGAAAATGCCCCACAACTGGATCTCATGGAGTAACTTCCCCAATTGAAGTTCCTTTCTCTGTGATAGCTCTAGCCTGTGTCAAGTTGACACACAAAACCTGCCAGTAAAATTGACCCCTTGTCAACTTGACACACTACTTTTACTTTCTTTTTCACCCCCAAGATCTAAATAAGTTTAAAAGTCCCACAATCTTTACATATTAAAAGTTTAATGCCTTTAAAATATCCAATATTTTTTTTAAATTCAAAGTCTTTCAACTGTGGGCTTCTCTAAAATGCATTATTTCTTCCAAAGGGAAAAGGATCAGAGCACAGTCACAATCAAAAGCAAAATCAAACTCCAAACTTCCAGTGTCTGGTATCCAACTCAGGATCTTCTAGGCTCCTCCAAAGGCTTTGGTCACCTCTCGAGCTCTGCACTTTGCAGCACACACCTTGTTGTCTAGGGTCCAGCTGCCTGTACTCTACTGCTACTGCTGTTCCTGGTGGTCATATCATGGTACTGGCATCTCTAAAACAGTACTGACTGAAACTGAAACAGTTAAAATTGCTCATCAACTTCTCATGGTCTTACTCCATCTTTCACATGATCTCTCCAGTGTGACCACTTTAGCATAGCATAGCGCCTGTGTCTATCATCAAAATTCCTTTAATGCACATGAAAAGTAAAGCAAGATTATACAGTCTTAAATTTCATGGTCTTGTTTCAGAAGGCATGGTGTAATCAACCCACTTATCAGAATATTCAACAGAGCTCTGCACACCCCTACATCATTAATAGAGAATATGGACAAACGCATGTTTTGTGGCATGAAGTAAAGCCCATGTTTGCAATGAAAAGCAACTCTTTGGATGTTTAAGAAGAAATTCTCTCTGGGAGAACTACATGGTCCTGCATACACTAAGTTTACACAATGACTCCCAAGCACATCCCTGTACCTGACACCAAGGCTTGATTCTAGGAATCCACAGCAATACTTCCCTCCAGGACTGTACTTGAAGATCACTATTTATAGTCAGTCACCACAAATGCCTACTGAGGTCTTAAAATATTCCTATTACCACCCTAGAACTGAACATTCAAATTCATTTAGTCAATTGATAATACAATTAGTCAAGATGTGGCTAGTGAGCACTAATTTTCACAGCGTAGCCATTCTGAAATAAATTACAATGTCCTTACATTTAAGGTTTTAAATGCTTGTGATGTCAGTTTATTCCAGGTAATGTGGTACTCTTCTTAATGCCACAGCAAAAATCAGTTACGTTAAAGGACTGAATTTCCAATTCAAATGCTTTTACTCTTATAATTGAAGATAATTTCTTTTCTTTCTTTCCTGTTTTTTTTTTTTTTGACAACAGACAATAAAAATCTGGAGAGCTATGACATGTGATATCTAATGCTCAATGGACATATTCTTAACTCATCTAGTCTATAGGAACTAGGTTTGTGTGTATGTGAAAGAAAGAAAAAGAAAGAAAGAAAGAAAGGAAGGAAGGAAGAAAGGAAGAAAGAAAGAAAGAAAGAAAGAAAGAAAGAAAGAAAGAAAGAAAGAAAGAAAGAAAGAAAGGAAGGAAGGAAGGAAGGAAGGAAGAAAGAAAGACAGAAAGAGAGGAGAGAGGGGAAAAGAGAGAGAGAGAGGAGAGAGGGGAAAAGAGAGAGAGAGAGAGGGAGAGGGAGAGGGAGAGAGAGAGAGGGAGAGGGAGAGGGAGAGAGAGAGAGGGAGAGGGAGAGAGAAAGAGGGAGAGGGAGAGGGAGAGGGAGAGGGAGGGAGAGAGAGAGAGGCCTCTCATTCTCCAAGAAGTTACTTAAGCATGAAGAAAAAAAATAGTCCAGGTTGGGCTGAAATCCTTAGTGCATTACTTCTGTTCTTTAAGTATGCTGATGTAATGTTACGACATCAGCCTTTTCACAGGGTTGTGTTGTTTTTCATCACCTGTTAAGTGATGCTGCTAAGAGATGTTGCTAATCATACCTGTCAGATGACATCCTATCAAGTTCTCCTCTCTTTCAATCTTCATCGAAGTTGTTCTCAGGATAGAAACACAGTGGCCCAACCCTTATTTTAAGGAATGTCACTTCACTAATATAATATGAATTCTAATATGGACAGTAGACAGAAAATATTTAAAATAGGAACTTTAAGTAATAAACATGACTTCCCAGGCTGGTAAGCTACTAATGCATGGAGTTCATGTGAAGTGCAAGAGCTCTAATTTTGTTTTGTTTCATTTTATTTTGGTATTTTCAGTTTTTCTTTTCTCATCTATGGAACCTGATCCATATACCTATTTTTTCTTTATTTATCAACTACTAAATTGCTTTTCCATTTCTAGACAAGGAGTGAAGCTTGGGACAAAAAATAAAAAAGAATAATAAAGATTCTGTTTATTCTATGAGTGGCAAACCATACTTCCTGCTAGCTAACAATGAGCAATGTTTGCTCACTGGACATAGGAGAGGAATGCCTCCCCCTGTGGAGGAACTAAGGAATACAAACTGGAGATTTGTTAAGGAAAGAGATCTGTTTAGCAGGACTCATTAATCTAAATAACAAAGCCATCTTTCATGCTGTGTAACTTCCACAGGCTTCCTGTTGGGGGAAGTGACACACACGGGGAGGTCAGGCTAGGCATGTGGACTCACTGGAGCACAGAGAGGGAAGCACAGAATGCAAAAGGCCTGATAGCATTTGCAGGCACTAGTGTTGGTGTTTGGGACTACATATTGGTGTTCACTGCTGTGTTCAGAGGCAAAGAAAAAAAATAGAAAAATAAGAAAAATAAGATATTAGGCTGGTGAATTGGGTGGACTATATATTTTTTTCCTTGAAAATGTATTTGTTCAGTTTATGAAATTCAGTAAATATTGTACTTAAAGACACGAACAAATTCTTGGTATAACTCTGTCATGGCCTGAGTGAATTGCTTGACACAAGTCAATTCACCTCTGAGACTTATTTTCCAGGTCTATAAGAAGTGATATACATTAAGAGTAAAATTGTTGTCTTATTTCAAGACATAAATGAATAAAGCATGTTAACTCATTTGTTACTAAAGAGAATGGCTTCTTAAACATGCGTGAGCCTGCGTCAGCTAAAGAACTAGTAAGGTCATGGTTTCTGGTGAGAGGCAGAGGCAAGGCTATCCTTATCTCCCACTCTACTGAACAGGCTGCTCTATAACACCCCCCAACACACACACACACACACACACACACACACACACACACAAACACGATGAGGGGGAAGGGAGAAATCGTGACCACAGAAAAGGAAAGGAAGACAGAAATGGAGACAATTCAATAAATAGCTGTAATTCAGAAAAACAAAATAGGTTTTATAAACACATACAGTTTTCTACATTATTTCAAAAGACGCTATAACATGGTGGGGCTAGAACCAGATAAGTGAGACAATAGAGGTATGGCAAAGAATCCAGCCAAGCCAAGGTAAGTATACACTTGACAGACAGATGGAAGTGACCTTCACCTTCCCCCAAGAATTCATTATAACCTCAAAGTTTTAATAAAAGTATTGATTGGAATATTTATCAGTGTTCTTGACATATTTATGGGATTAACAAAAACACTCTATCCCCCACCCCAACATTGTAGAACAGATCTCCTTTTAGAGTAATTATTCTGCTTCTGATTCTATTGAAAACTCATGTATGCTAAAAAGCCCTTGAGTCCATTTAGTTAATTCTTTAACAAATTGGTCTCATTCCACTCTCTAGTAGACCCTTATAATCATTACAAGGAGGCAGGACAGAGCCCTCTTTCTTTAGTGATTTACACAAGCAGAGACTATCCAAAGACCCTGTCTATAAGCCAAGAATTTCTGCTGTGTGTGCTAGACGGTAAACTAAACCCAGTTTTGTTAGGATGGAAACTCGTTAATGCAGGTGGCATGACATAGTGACCAGTGGTCCCAGTTCATCCCATTGGATCCATTGTAGGTTATGGTTCTTGAGACCTGGTCTGAGGCTCAATATATTTTTGTCAGAATTCTTTAAAGCTGCATCTGTTGAATTCTGGAAGAAATGAAACTTCTTGGCCTTTGAGAGATGCCGAATCTGAACTGCATAAGAGAGGAAAGTAAGTCATGACTATGCCAACGGTAAAACTGAGCAGAAAAATTGAGAAGAAAGGAAATGGCAGCAGTATCAAAGCAAGTGTCATACATTAGGAAAAGAAACAAACAAACAACAAAAGAGGGCACACAATTGTGTAGTGTGGTTAGAGTACCTGGGATTTGTTTTTTCTCCCAAAAGTCTGTGTGTAGAGTTCAGATTGGGACTGGCTAAACAATGTTTCATAACAATACATGTAAATATAACCGCTATTTTTTTGCTTGTAATTTCCTATTAGTTTAACACCAGTAAGTGATCACATTTTAAGCCGCCTCCTGCTTTCATCTTAGTCAAAGTGTATCAGGTGTTATCATTAGAGATTTAAGTGGAAAACTTTTATTCTTTTAATTTATTATCATCTATAGGAAGGTATTAACCTATTATTAATCTTTTGACTTCCATTGGAAGCAAATGTTACTCCCACCCAACTCTCCATTTTGCAAGATATAATATTGCTAAAATCTGAGCTTTGGGGGTCTCCATGGCATCAATGATTGAGAGAAAGAGACTTTCTGGAATGATTAAAACAATAGGGGATTCTCTTTTCTTCAGGGTCTTGGCTGCATTGAACAGGCAAAGCCAAAAATATCAGCTATGCTTTTAGCCCTTTATAATCATTGGGTAAGGCCACTAACTTTAGCTATTGAACACTCTAAAGGACAATTTCAACTTCAATGAGGAAATACTGGATATCAGTACTTTTGTATACTCTTAAAGTCAAGTTTATTTGAAATGTAAATAAAAAATATATCAAATAAAAAAACAATAACAAAAAAAGAAGTTCCTACCTTAAAGAGAAAATAACCTCTCACTTATGTTTAATCAAGTATCATATTTTCTGAGGTCTTTTTCAATGCTTACTTTTTATAAGCAAAATGAAGCAAAAAATGTAAAGTTATAAAAAAATACACTGATTTATTAAAATTCGGCTTGACTCTGGGTCCTGCTGGGAACAGCAAAAGTAAAGGCTCGACTCCTCTGTACAAGGGCCAAGTGAGTGGCAGTTGGGAAAGGGACCTGGTTCTTAATTCTGGAGAAGCAAGAAAAGCTAACCATAGCTTCAAGGACATTTTACCATGAAGCATTTGTCTTTCCTCTTTCTGTTTCTCTCTGTCTCTCTTTGTCTCTCTCTCCCTCTCTCTTTCTCTCTCTCTCTGTGTATGTGTGTGGGAGGGTATATGGGTGTATATGTGTGTGTATGTGCTGATATAGGTGTACTGCTTTAGAACGTTCTAATTCATTCCCTGAGGCTTTCACTGAGCCTGCAGCTACATACAGGCAACAGCCTGAGTAGTCCTCATGCCTCTAACTCCTTGTGTTCTAGTGTATGTAGTGTAAGTGTATGTGTGGCTACCCTTGTCTTTTTATATCAGCATTGAGCATTTGAACTCAGGTCTTCATGATTGTTTAGCATCCTGATAACCCACTGAGCTATTTCCGCATCCTAGGAAAGTCTACCATGATTGGCAGAAGACATGGCTACTAAAATACAACCTGGAGTTTTCTTAGATTAATGGTAGAATTCTTGTTAGCCTATATAAGGCTCTACATTCTATTTTAATCACTACCACACAAACATATACCAAAGACCCCACACCGGAAAACATCTATCACCTGGGACTGGTGGTACAAACTCATGACTCCAGCTACGCAGGAGGCTAAGACAAGTATATCATAAGTTCAAGGTCAACTTGAGCAAAGAACGACTAAAAGCCCAACATAGGCAATGTTAGAAACTGCTCAAAATACTTTTAAGGAGTTAAAGAATGCCCACCCTCTTTTATTTAGTGTTAAGCACTTTTGTTATTACATGCTGAAACTCTGAGCAATGTGTAGAATTCCATTATCAAGAGGCCTGTTTATAGTCATCAATATCTGATGCATTCTGGATTCTATATCTGTTGTTACCTAGACATCTTTGCTTCCAACTTGGTTCATTTCAGTGCAGACTTTCTGCTCTTCCTTCCTCTGTTTACTCTCTCAATGCTCTTTTTAATGACACGGTTATACAGTCATTTTCTGTTTTCTCCTTCTTTGTGCTCAAAACAAATTAGGATTTGTTTGAACAAAAGTACCTAGCACTGGGGCTAATAACACTTTGTCCTATCTTTGCCCAAGCATTGAAAGACATCTGCAGACAGGCTTTGGTAAACACAGAAGTATGTTTTGAAATATGTATACATCATGCTTCCTGCCATGATGATAATGAACTGAACTTCCGAAACTCTAAGCCGTCCTCAATTAAATCTTGTCACTTATAAAAGTTGCCTTCTTCATGGTGTCTCTTTATAGCAATGGTCACCCTCTCAAAGCCACTTGTTTGTCAAGGTAAACATACAGCTGATTTAGAAGCTGTATAAGATGAAGTGTCTCTATTCGACAAAGTCTATATAGTAGAAATGACACATTTGCCAGCATGGATACATGTGTGTATTGTCTTGGTTAAGCAATGTTCTTGGTGGTCTGCTTTCATATTCATGTGAATTTTTTGATTTTCAAAGTTCTAATGAGAAATCATCTCCTTTGTGCAGCTGCTCCACCACTGAAGAAATAAAGCATGGGCAGTTTTAACATACGATGTTCAATGTGATGCTGATCCAATCTGAGTAACACAGCAAGTATTCTTACCACCCTAAACAGCTCTACTAAACAGAAATTATGAAACACTTTCAGGTCATATAAGATTATCCTTTCTGGTAGGCTCTCCACGTACAGTTCCATACGTATGCATCACAAATGAGGGATTTATGCTATTTTAATTAGTTTATAAATGATTCATAACAGAGAAAATCATTCATTACTTAAAAAAATGAAAAAAAAAGGATCCAAAAGGCAAATAGTGAGATTAAAACTTTGGGGATTCAGGTAGCTAAAAGGAGTAGTGCTCTCTCAATTGTAATTTGAGTTTATGATTATAAGGCAAATTCTTTGACACTGTAAGAGAAGAATTGCCATTAACAAGCATCATATTATAGTTAAATTTCGTTTGAGTATTCTGGGCTTATTTAAACTATTGTTTCAATGACTAAAATCCATGAAGAAAATTCCAAATAGTTTCCCTGTCACTTCAGAGACACCCCCTCTGTCTCTGTGTTTCAGTGTCTCTGTGTTTCTGTGTCTCTGTCTCTCTTTCTCTGTCTCTCTCTCTCTCTCTCTGTCTCTCTCTCTCTCTGCATGTGTGTAAACATTGGCAGGAGATTCAAATACATTTAACATATACCATTCAAATGATTATAAACAATTGTGAAAGTTTTAAATATTGCTTGAGTTAAATTCCACCAACATAGCTATTTTTTGCCTATATTATGCTTTCTATTTTTAAGCCTGTCTATGAAAAATTTGACAAGTGGAATTTGTCATAAAATTTATAAAAATTCTGAACTTACTTGAGAAATCCAGGTAACCTCAGAACTACAGCTCATTCGAAGTTCCTGTGTGTTCACCAAATATGAACTATTTTACTCCTACAGTTACTCATAAGTTTTATATTACCTCTAAGAATGTGTAATTCAAACTCTTTTTTCTGGATGTATAATTTTTCAGTATAGCTGGAATGAAATTTGATTCTCTGCATTCTCTTTCTTGTATTTTCCAGTTAGGGAAACCATTTCCCTATCATAAAAGAACAGAAAAGAAGTAGACAAAGTTGTAGCTCAAGTAGGTTAAGAACAGTCTTGGTTTATCTTTTTGATATAAGGATTTCTAGTTTCTCTAGCTTCTAAATCAGCTGTATGTTTTCCTTGACAAACAAGTGACTTAGAGAGGGTGACCATTGCTATAAAGAGACACCATGAAGAAGGCAACTCTTATAAGTGACACAATTTAATTGAGGACGGCTTACAGTTAAAGTTCAGTTCATTATCATCATGGCAGGAAGCATGGCTACATCCAGGAAGACATGGTCATTAAAGAGCTGAGAGTTCTAAGTCTTGAGCTAAAGGCAGCCGAGAAGAGATTGTCATCCTCAGACAGTTGTTCCTCCAAACACCCCACCCCATCACAGTGACACACTTCCTCAAAAAAGGCCAAACCTCCCAAAAGAACTACTCCTTATTGGCCAAGTATGTTCAAACCACCACATTAAGCATATCAATTTCTGTGGCATATGCTCAAGTTTATGGTCAGAAACAGAAAACTTTGACAACTTAATTGTGTCTTGATCTCATTTTGTTTAATGCTTCTACTTGAACTTTTGTGACCACAAGTGTTTAGTTCATATTGATGCTCCCCTTATAAGAAAATTGTGACATCAGATGAGAAGTTCTGAAAAGAGTGTTTCCGGAACTGATGAATGATTGACTTCATACAACTGCATGAGCTTAATTCCTTTTTTATTCTTCTAACCCAATTCCATGATCTACATAGTTGTTACTTAGCCATACTCCAAAAACAGACAACACTTTGTAAACATCAGCAACCATACTGATAACTTTTTATAAGTGTTTGTTCTAATAATAACTCATAAATTTGAAAGCTTTTGTTTTACCATACATTTTATATTTTGGTTTTCTGGGAATAGTACTTTTCTCAGTTATTCATAAAATTTCTACCCACTAGTGAAACTATCCAACAACAAAAAACAATTTCTTAGTTCACCACAGAGATCATGGCAAGCACAACCTAAATAACTATCTCACCCTGTAGGCAACTGACATTTTATTCTAGAAGAAATCTTACTATGTAATAGGATGGCAGTATGTAAAGATGGGTCTTAATGGTCTACTCATCTTTATGGACCATAGAACATTTTATAAAGAAACCATAATTTTAGCTAGTAGCACTTAGCATGTGCATGCAGTTTCCTACTGTATATTCCTATTAGACATGTTATCTTTTGATGTGTCTTTGATCTAGTCTTTTGTTTTTTTTATAAGAGATTTGTCACAGTAGTTTAACTGACATAATTATAGTCATATAGATTCTATAGCCTATATATGGGATTGCAAAGAATTACTACCTCTATAGTGGCTGTCTAGATTGTAAAAGCCATGGAATTATTTCTGAGGCAAAGTTACAACTTTCATAGGCTCAAGTGGTACTGGGCTCAAGTGATTGGTGTCTCTGAAGTCCTTGGAATATTTGATAGAAAATCTATAGCTTCTTGATTGCCTACTTTCTGGAATTCTTTTCAGAATTTCCCTATAATAGCTTGTCATTTTTTAATGGAATAATCCACTTCTGGTAAAGGCCAGTAGGTCATAATCCAAAATAAATTATCAGTTGAAAACCAAAGGGGCTTTCCATGTGATTTCTTGAAACACTATCTTCTGTAAGATAACTGACAGATTACACAAAGTAGTCCTGTTTGCTATGCTCATGAATATAGCCTAAGTTTAGCTACATAAAGGACAACAATTTCCACTAATAAAACTCTAAGAATGGTAGCATATATGGCCATTTTGGTTAAGTAAAATTAAAATCTATTAAGTTGATACCATATTAGTTGTGTAGAATTTGGAAAAACAAAAACAGTAGACAGAATCTGGAGTATGTACACCGATGCATCATGAGCTACATTGGTAAAGTCATGATAATCAGTTATCTGTTCTGATTAACATGTGTTCCTGTTTTGAAATTATTATTATTATACTACCCTCCTCTACTATATAAGGCTACCAATCACCTAGGGAAGACTTTTACCAAAACTGAATGAATGGAGTTCTTCAGAGAAAAATTACCAGAATGATCAGAAAGATCAATACTAAAACTATTAATCCTTATATATTTAATACCCTAAGATGGCTAATTCTCTAATATGGAATCTTGAAAATGTTTGAAATCATAAAATGTGTGACTATTCATATAAATAAAACATTTTCCTCATGCCCTGGGTATTTACCTGCAACTCCATCATTTTGGGCCCAACAGTTAATCCCTAGAAGAAGAGTTCATTTTAAATAATATTTAGTAGAATAGTTTCAGACCAGACAAATTCTGGTTGAAGAAATCAAATCCAAAAATCACATAAAAGTGGTGTGGAGAATAAAACCATCATGTCCATCCGCACATCCTATGGAAAAAATGTCCTCTGAGGTAACTGTGATTCCCAAGTAAAACTATTTAGATAAGATCTACTCTATAGTTATTTCCCTGAAAAAAAAAAACCAGATAAGTTCAAACCTCTGCCAAATATTGATGGTTTTTCATTCAATACTAATACATACTAAACTCAGGGATTTTTGTTGTTGTTTTAGTTTTCCTTTTGTTGATTTTATAGTTTTTGTTTTTTACAAAAAAAATAACCTGCAAGAGGGCTGTAGTATATTTAATCTTTATATTTAGCCATAAAGTTACTCAGATGATTTCTTGATGCTTTCTGAGAAATCTCCTCACTATTTTTCTGTATTAGTAGTCTTTGTTGCTGTAATGAATTGCCTGAGTTAGATTATGTTTATGAACAAGCCAGTACCCCCCAGAACTCTTGGGGACTAAGCCACCTACACATGGATAGACCCATGTCTCCAGATGCATATGTAGCAGAGGATGGCCTTATTGGACATCAAAGGGAGGAAAGGCCCTTGGTCCTAAGAAGGCTAGATGCCCCAGTCTAGGAGAATGCCAGGAGAGAGAATCTGGAGTGGGTGGATTGGTGAGCAGGGGAGGAGGAATGGGTTGGGGGATTTTTTTTGGTGGTGGGGGAGACCAGGAAATGGGACAACATCTGAAATGTAAATAAAGAATATATCTAAAAGAACTAAGTTAAGTTTATTTAGCTCATTGTTTCAAGTTCTAAAGTCTAACAGTCATAGACATGTTTCTACTGCAGATGGCAGAACAGATACAGAGGAGGCTGTTACATTTAAAAATAAAAAGCCAAAGAGATTGGGTGGTGGTGAGACTTAGAGTTTTACAACTTGCAATCAGGACTCTTTTACTACCAGAGACAAATATTCCCTTCTACAGGTAATACCCTTAAGAGTTCCATAGCATCGCTCCTTAAACATTCTTTTTCTCAGTATCGCAACACTAAAGACCAGATGTTGCACATCAGAGAGGCAGCTGGATTACTGAAGGCATGCTGGGTTTTATCACTACATAAATAACTGAAGCACCCTTGACAGACAGATTATATATGTATTGTTCTATGGAGAAACTTGAGTTTAGAAGACACCCTGGCTTCTTTATTTTGTATTCAGAGTTCAACATGCATGGCATCATTACTGTGTGTCTACCTGTCATCTAAAACAGTACCTTGAAATTTCCCTTCTCTTTAGAAAACACATTGACCTTCAAGGTTGATGTGTAGAAACAGGTAGAAAACAGGTTGGCTGTTTATTTAGTCTTGTTAGTTTAAACTTGATGCTCCTTCTGTGTGTCTTAATTCACTGACTCTGATCCAGTGACCACACTTGACCTCTAGACTACCTTGCTCCCCTGCCTTCTAATCCCTCTTCTTGCTTCTAATGTTCCCTACCCTATGGGATCTGTGCTTGTAGCAACACTTTCATACAAAGATTTGATTTTATGCATCTCTTTATGACTTTGCATGTGGTGTTTGTAATTTAAACTGCCTGTGGGCTCAGTGATATATATATACTTTTCTAGGCAGGAAATTTCCACTTTTACTGGAAAATGAGTGGTGTGGTCCATCATAGTAGAAAAACACTCTGCTAAGAAACTAGGAGTCTAATGTTTGAGATTTATCTGGTTGGATCTATTCTTATCATGTGACTTTCACTGCCCTTATGTCTAAAAGTATGTCTGATCAGCCATCTGGATGCTGCTGCCAGGAGCACTAGTTTTGCTCACCTGGCTCCTCCTTACAGAATGGAAATAAGAGTAAGCTGGATATTCAGTGTCTAAGAGGAACCTGGCAGACCAGTATTGCAGAGGCCGTTAGCCATATGCTATCTGTAATGTTCTTGTTCCTGCAAATTAACGTTACTGTGGTAGAGATTTGAAGGTCACATGAATGATAACACTGAACAAGGTCAGTCTGAAGGACTAAGTTTTTCTGACTGGAGAAAATCATTTTATTAGATTTACTTAATATGTTTTAAGTTAAGTGTAAGTATGTATGTGTCTATGTGTGTGAAGTCTTTTATTGCTATGAAGAGACAACCTGACCATGGAAACTCTTATAAAGGAAAATATTTATTTGGGTAGCTTTGAATTCAGACAATTAATCCATTATCATCATAGCAAGACACATGGTAGCATGCAGGCATACAACATGATGCTAAAGAGGTAGCTGAGAAATTTACATTCATATCTGCAGGCAGGAGGAAGCCACAGTGAGACACTAGGTCTGACTTGATCTTCTTAAACCTCAAAGCTCACCCCACAGTGATGTACTTCATCCAATAAGGCCATAACTCTTAATAGTGTCACTGCATACGGACTTATGGGAAACATTATTTCAAACTACTACAGTAAGTATGTGCACGTGAGTTCAGGTGACCATGCAAGGCAAATGCATCAGATCACTTGGAGGAGTAGTTATAGGCACCTGTGAACTACCAGACTTGGATTCTTTCATAATATTTTGGGGTTGTTTATGTTTACTATCATAACATCTGCAATAGTGATACCTTGACTTCTTCTTTGCCCATTTGTATCCCCTTGATCTTTTGTTTTCTTATTGCTTTAGCAAGAATCATGAATACTATATTGAATAAATACAGTGGGGGTGGGCATTTTTGTCTTGCTTCTGATTTTAGAGAGATTGCTTCAAGTAGTTCTTCATTTAATTTGATATTGGCTGTTGGTTTGCTGTATATTGTTTTTATAATGTTTAGGTATTGGCCTTGAATTCCTGATCTCTCCAATACTTTTACCTTGAAGAGTTATTGTATTTTTTCTAATGTTTTTTCAGCATCTAATGAGATGATTATGTGATTATTTTCTTTGAGTTTGTTTTAGGTTTTGATGCTAAAATTTGTTTATTCTCAATTTGGTATGGATTTTTATAACAGTAACAAATGATAAAAAATGTTCAATGCTTGTGATAAAAATTTGAAATGAGCAGTCATTTTTATATCACCATAATTTAAACTCTATCCAAGTTAAACTCTATCAATGGACTTGAAAAAAATCCATATTGTTGTACAGTTCTAACCTACAGGTGAAAAGTCCTGTCCAAATTGTACTGTGCTACATCAAAAACTTGCAGAGACTCAGTGATCAAGCAAACATTGAGAATCTCACCACCAACATTTCTTATACAGAAGCAGGGGAGTGCGGAGCATGTATATCTGTGTGAGTAATAGAGCTCTGCCTTCTTAGAAAAGCGTTTGGCATGTTGATTCTTACCCCTTTCCTGGGAAAAATGGCAACATGGCAACTAAAGTACACTGTAGCAAAGTCTTGGTTTTTATGCACCAGAGGCCTATAGCTTCCAAGCATTTAAAGACTTTAAAACAAAGAGGTTTATCCAGTACCCTCTGAGGCAAGGACCTTGCAGCTGCAGACCCAAGGCTTTTTAATGCAAAGTAAAGCTGGCTTGGCAAGCAGCATTTCTGGTCACTCTGATGTTAAAGTCAGGAATGTTAAAAGGCCTCTTGGGCACCCTAAGCAACTATTCCCATTACATCGCCACCTTCCACACAGAGTGTTTTGCTATCCAGTGACACTGACTAGCATTGCATCGATATGCACTTTGGAAAGGCCTTCTGTGAAGTGATGTCTTATAGGTTTATGCCTCATAATCATACACTGTCTTTAGTCATACTTATATATAACTAACTTTAATACAGTTAAAGATAAACCGATACCAAGCTGGCTGCTCATTTTGAATTGTACCCTGTAAAACAGATCCATACATGATACATTTAACTCTTCTTATACCTAAATCTGAATTGAAGATGTTTTACTGTCTTTACGGAATGAAAACTTAAAAATCTAGCTTTCATTCATATGCAGAGGAGGTGTAAAGTCTTTAGCTATTCATTCACCGTGTGTCTACTAGAAGCTAAATGTAGGTACCTGGCGCTGAGAAAACCTGGAGGTGGTCCCAGAAAGCATGCCTGAAATTGAATGTCATTAAACTTCTAGGAAGCCTGGATTTGAGAATTCTCAAAGCCATGTTATGATTCTAGTACACTGAAGATTATTTGTATTTTAGTAAGAAGGTCAACCACAAAATTGTATTAAAATTTGGAAGTTGTTAAAGTCTCTGTATTTCCATGAAAAGTTTATTTTGAAGCTGATGATAAGTCGAAGTAATATGGACTGACTGGGATGTTTATGTTCTGGATTTTACCCAAGGCATGTAGCTTTCAATTTAATACTTTGTTCAAAGAACTATAATTTGGCTTTATTTTTTAAAAGCTTCTGTAGATTTTTATTGTAATACCTATGCCTGTGCAAATATAGAGCACTACCAATAGCTAAATCGTTCACTAGGGGATTAAAAGATATAAAATAATGCATTCTGAGCAAAATTATTCCATGTAAGAAAATCAAATCTAGACACATAGAAGCTATGAATAAAACATCAACAAATATTACACAAGTATTGATTGACAGCCATAGGCTTTTTATATATGTTTTGTCAATGAAACTTTTATGATGTCATAAGGATATCTTTTCACATTTCATATGTAAACATGATAAGAAATTAAAATTCATCTGAAGGTAAGGCATAGCTACTCCTCCAGCAATGAGTGACAATGTTCTATTTCTTTGCTCAAAAAGTCATTCTGTAGGGTAACTGACAAAACAGAAGGAAGAAGCAAAAGATTACGTTACTCCCACACTAGACTGGTTTTTGTCTAGTTAGATAATTTGTTAAAATTAATCTTTTGTGAATCGTAAAATAATATGATTAGCTGGGGATAAATCTTAAATATTTGTAAGAGCTTTGGAAATGAAATACAATGTTTATTTCATGTTATTTAACATTTACTTTCACAAAACAATACACAAAATTTTTAGTTGTCACTTCATTATAACTTAGCACTCAAACTTTAAGTAGATCATTTCTAAATAGAAGCCATGATAGGGTAAAAGATACCATGAATTATCAACTAGATGAAATATATTGATTCACTAAATTTTTTATCACAAAGAATTGGGTTAACACTCAAACTTATTGAAATGTAAAATCAATTACAAAGAACCAATGTAAAGCTACAGGGGCCTTATAATTGCATCTATGTGCAAAAAACGTCTGTCTGTGAGGACTGTGAGGTTGTAACAAGAGAATCAGAAAGGTTTACTGTTTCCTATGAACAAATGATATCTTAAAATATCACTTCCTAAAATTAAGTTGAAATCACAATTTTATTACTTGAAATCTACACAATTTTTATAAAGCTTTTGAATGTTCTCATACATAGCCAGAAATGAGGAATGTATAGGCTGTATATTATTCATAGATCCAACAGTCCCAGAGGACTGGATCTACATCCTAGAGTTCTGACTTTCATCTCACCTTTTACCAGCATGTTACACAAGAAGGGAGAATATCAGTCCATCATCTTAAAGCTCTATCTTGCTGCTTACGTCAAGAACTCAGTCTTGTTTTTCAGAATTATGACATTGTAGATTATTTCATTATTGTTTATAGGCAAGAAGGAGTGAGGTTTCTGGAACCTTTATTCTCCCATCAAGTATAAACATCTATGAAGCTTAAAGTTTGTGTGACTTTCATAAAAAGGAAACAATGCTACTGAAATGAATTAAAATGTTATATCCCTCAGTCCACTCATTTTGAATAGTCACCCTGCCATCTCATGCTTGAAATATACACTTTGAAAACCTTCAGTAAGCTTCTGAATTACTTTGTCATCTGCAATAAGTGTAACTCTTTGTGCTTATTTTTTCTGAGAAACTAAGTAATTTTTAACAAACTGAAGAAATTTTATGTGGGCCAAAAACGTATTGGCATATATATAAATATCCTTCATGCTACTTTCAAAATTCTTCACAGTTCACATATTATGTAGCTAATTTGAGCAGTGAATCTGGCATATAAATAGATTTAATCAGTATCCTTGGCCCATCAGTCTTGTCTTGCGTACCTGCCCTTCTGTTTCATTTTCTGATGTTCTCTCCTAGACACTCTCAATTTGGCTTTTGTTATGCTCACCGAACTGAAAGAGTAATGCCCACCAGAATCTTTGCAGCTGCACTGCTAAGTCTACAGCTTCGTCCTCCTACTCATCTTTGCTGAATTACTTTCTATCAAATATACGTCAGAAGGTTATTCTTCAAAAAATAACCTGTATAAGTAAAATGAGAATGAATTTACTAAAAGGCTATCATCTTTTGCACCACTACTTAACGGCCTTTCTGGAAGCATTGGATGAAGTTGGAAGAGTGATGAGTGCCTTTTAAAGACACTTTCAGAAATCAGACTTAAAAAAATACCAAAAATGTTCCTTGGGAACTTCTATCCAGTCATTGGTATGCTCAGTAACTAATATCTGTGATGTACAAATTGATAGTCTTTTGTATGTCTAATAGAATCCTTTAAAACCTGTTTAGCAGGCTGTGTAGATAGCTTTTCCCATTGTGAGTAGGCAAGGCACTTGAAAACGACATTATTGGGGATGGATAGATGGCCCTGTGATCAAGGGAATTTATTCCTCTATAGAAGCCAGATTCAGTTCCCAGAACGCACATGGTGATTCACAACTATCTATAACTCCATTTCCTATGAACCTGATATTCTTTTCAAACTCCTGCAATACCTGGTATTCACTAAGGGCACATACATATGTACACAGAAAACACACACACACACACACACACACACATAAATGTAAATTACATGTTCTTCTCTAGATATTGATGTATGGCTTGTTCTGGGAGGTTGCACAGCAATGTAGAGAGTAAACAGGCCAAGGACAGACCAAGAAGCAATCGCCTCACTACAGTGACCCAAGGACTATCTTGGAGTTATTTAGGGAAGCACTGTTACCAGCCAGGTCATCTTCCCAATATCCACCCAGCATGACTGAGGATGGACAAAACTGTATCTCTGGAATATGCTGCACCAACAAGGAATGTGGTGCCCCTCCCTAACCTCACATAGAACCTGGCATCATTTCTCCTTTCCCAATTTCCAAATGCTTTCTGTTTTTAACCCTCAGGTTACTTGATATTCATCTGTGCGAGTCTCATTTAAGATTCATCCAACCTGTTGAACTCTATAGATATTTTGTGAAAAAAATTGGGAGAAGGCACTGGATCTCTAGCTTTTTGTCTGGTTTGGTAGGTATGGTGGTTTGAATAGGTAAGAACCCCATAGACACATGTGTGTGAATGCATGGAACATAGAGACAGCACTATTAGAAGGTGTGACCTTGTTAGAGTAGGTGTAGCACTGTGAAGGCAGGTCTTAAGTTCTCATATATGCTCATGCTCTGCCCAGTGTGGAACTCAGTCTCTTCTGGAAGCTTGTAGATCTCAGTATAGAACTCTGAGCGCTGCCAGCACCATATCTATCTACACACTGCCATATTTCCCACTATGATGATAGTGAACTAAACCTCTGAAACTTTAAGTATCCAGAATTATATGTTTTCCTTTATAAGAGTTGCCATGGTTATAGTGTTTCTTCACAGCATTAAAACCTAAGACACTGGGGAATATGAGCATGCAGGTTTTTTACAGACAACAGACATAACTTTTTTGAATACTTCCATTCTTCCAATGCTTCTTTCTTCTCTAAGGATTCCAAGAATAGAGAATTGAATCCATTATTAAATTTCTACCTTGCCATGATGTTTTGCTAATGTTTTTTAGCTTTTGCATTGTCTTGCTCAACCTGGGTAATTCCTGTTTGTGCGTCTTCCTGTTCATTCTTTGTTTCTGCTGCACATTTGTCCCACTAGGCATCCTGCTGTAAATTTTAGTCTTATCATTTTATTCTAAGGATTTTCCCCATTGTCTTCAAGATCTTGTTTTCTAACTTGCAGAAATTCTCCATTTGTATTGATTTTCATGCATACTTTAATTGTCATGGCAGTTTGCTTCAGAATAGAAGCTAAAAACACTGTGACTTAATCCCAACAGAGAAGACATCTGTTGCTTTTCCTTTTTATGCACACTGATTTTTTTGTATGCATATTTATGTGAATGACTATGAGCTGTACCCAGATCTTTGTGAACAATATTAAAAGAACATGGGCTTTACTTAATTTTTTATAGACTTCTTTGATATTTCTAGATAAACAAGGTGTTGTGTTTGTTGTTCATATTATATGTAGGTCAATTTCAGTCTCCTTACTAGACCTTCTTGGAGGCTCTTGGTCAGTGAGTGTTACCTTCTTCCTGCTGGGAGATATTGGACTTCATTTCCAGACAGAAACCACTTCCTGTAGAAGAGAGGCCTTGCGTGCTGAACATAGATAATCAGCAATAATACAAAGAAGGGTGTCCTTTGAGTAGAATGCAGGGTGGCTTATTGGAGTGGGGTATAGGATCACCCTCAATATCTGTTGGTAAAATAGGAAAGCTCTTTGCTTTGCCTGATCTTGTTAAAAAAGCACTTTTTTCCTTTGTTTTTCCAGGGAACAAGCTGCAGGTGGTAACTGTTATTTGCCAAAACATAAAAATCTAAGCTCTACGAACATTAATGTAGTAAGGTCAAGGTAAACAATTTTCATCTAAAATTTTCTGCCTTAGAGGGTTTCTACTATGTTTTTTAAAGGGGATAGATGTTGATTGGAACATTTTGCTATTGTTCCCATTGGCTATTCCAGGTTTTGTTCACTCTTTTCCATAAATACTGTAATACAAAAGGCTGACAGAGAGAGAGAGCTGATGCAATGCCCTCTGTCACACAGCAGCATGTCGAAAATGCCTTTTGACAAACATAAACCTAAATGCTGCTCTAATTTTATTTTCTAAAGGATATTAAAAATAATCAGTTTATGCAAAAAAGAAAGCATATTCTCAACATTAGATTCACTCAGAGTGCTTTATTCAATCACACTGAAAGCTTTAAAAGCAAAACTGAAGCTTCCACAAAGAATGACTTGCTGTGGCATGCAGGTTCATCTCTAGCCAGTCTATGTCAGCTACCTTTTGCTGATGGCAAAACCTACAGACTTTACCATACTGGTCTTTACAATCACATGAGCCAATTTCTTGGGATAAATAGTAATAGGAAGTTGTGTGCTGTTACGATATATAAACTATATGAAAAAATTTCCTAGTGTAATATAATCCCAGGTACACAAGGAAGTATAATTATATTGCACCAACTCAGTATACATGTTATTTCTTCAATAAAGGTTCTAGAGATAAGGCTCCTGCACTAGCTCAAGGGCCTAGGGTTCTAGCCTGGCCTCCAGATATCTTTACTACTTAAAGATAGTATAGAGATCATTTGTGCATTAGTCAACTATGTTCCACATTGTGTGAGCTTGGGAACCTCTATCTGTAAAGGTGATTTGACTTCTAGCCACGTCTAGTCCTGGTTGTAGGAGCTTGATAAGGCCTGACCCAACAGATAAGTAGCAGGCTATATATCCTTTATTTGAAAGGACAACCTAGATGCCTAATATCCCTGTGTTCCTTGCAGATCAATAGGCACAAGGACTTTCATGCTCTCAACACTGAAGGACACAGAAAACTGGCTCCTTACATCCACACTTCTATGAACTTTTAGGCTTCATATAAGGGCCCATATCTCACTAAGATGGCTTCATTTCAAAGCATAATTACATCACAAAGATTCCCCCTCCAAGAAACACTATCACATATTAATTTGGGTTCAATATGTGGATCTTGTATTTATGGGTACATTGCACAAATGTATGCATGTGCTAGTACATGTGCCTGTGGGTACTCAGAGACCAGAGAAATATTTCTTCAGCTGTCTTTGTCTGTCTTTAATTGACTTCACCACATTTTTTGAGATTTTTCTCACTCAGCTTACAGCCATCTCTTCCCATTAAGCTAGATGTCCATTGAATTCTACATCTTTCTCTGCCTCACATTCCCTCCACCAATGCTCAAGTTACAAACTTGCAGAGATATCCTGGTTTACATAGATCCTGAGGATTTTATATATGTTAATTTGCTTTCATATCAAGTTCTCTTACTTGTGGAATCATCTTTCATTCCTTTCAACACATGAATGTTGAGAAGATGCAAAAAAATCAGGCTATATCATGGTCTCAGGAAATGAATATCTGAACTGAATCAAAATTCTAGGTTAACTAATGAAGAAAAGAGTGTGGTCCCTAATTGCTTTTCAACTTTCCAACATACCTTAAAGCCTCAAGAACATAAATCAGGCTTTTTCTTTCCCCAACCTTGTCATGTCTCAGTCATACTAACATTTAGGAGAAAAATGAGGATCCAATGTTTAAATTAAGATATACAATAAAGACAGTAAGGATGACAAGATGGTCAGATGTCCATGTTGGGCCTTTATCTTATTGTAATAGGTTCTTCATAATTCATTTGTCATGACTGATGGGATGGTTCACCCATCTCCACATTTTTAAGAAGTTTAAAATGTCCAACTCCTAACAATCTAAGGAATACATAAATCCTAAACACCTGTTTTCAACAAATTTCAAGACCCTGTATTACGTCAGATGTTAAAGACCTCCTCTTGCCCTTATTTTAAGCTTACCTCTTTGAGAAGTACTTGAAACCAACTTCTGTAGCTGCTACAACCTTAAAAGGTAAAAACCGCACTTTCAAAATTGGAGCTTTTCCTGGTCAGCATTTAAAAGTAGATTATTAAATCTTAGAGATATTTTTGATTCAAAACAAATAAGGGTTATAATGTTCTCCATTCCATTTTGGCAAAATTGTTCAGTGATAGTGTTTACATGATATGAGAGGTATCTCCCACACCTGTGCTGCAAAGTCAGATTTTCATATTTATGGCCTCTCTGGAGTGTTGAGCTGTCTGTTCCTTGCACTTCCTCCATTTTTGATATCTTCCTTTCTATCTTGGATCATTTATTTCAGGCCTTCCAGTGTTCTGAATGCCTGACTTATGCTATCTCTCTGGTGCTCTTATCTCTTTACCTAGTATTTCTGGCTTAATCTTGTTTTATAAGTTAATTCAACTTCTAACATCTTCTTTTTACTTTCTTCTGTATATTCCCCCTTTGTTAATTTACAAGCTGCTGTATTTTTTCAAGGCCTCTTACTTATAATTCTGTTTTTCTTATTGAACAATATTATATTTTTTTTCAAAAAATATCTCACATTACCAAATGGGTTTAGAAATTATTGTATTCTGTTAAATTTTAAACTACTATTCTTAATTGTTACAATTCCAATAATTACCCATCCAAGGTTGAAATTCAATTTCAAATTAATGTCCATGTTTAGATATGTGTTAAACTGTGTAAGTTCCTCCATATGATAATGTTCAAAAGTGAATATGGTTGATTATAACCATATTTTTATGACTGTAATTAGGGAACAAGTATTTTGTGCATATTTATCCTACCCTACTAGATCTGTGTTCGCATAACAAGAAGTTATGAGGGCAAAGACAGGAGTGTAGACTAGACCACATTAATATCTCCAGAAAGGAGAATGCCTCTCATCCAAGGAGAATGGCCAGAGCACTTTTATCAAACCTTGAACTTCTAATCTTTGAAGCTAGGCATGATGATTTCCACTGATTTCCAACTTGCCAGAATCTAGACTAGCCTTGAAGGCAATCCTCTGGGCATTTTAGGGAGAAGTCTTCCTGGCTATTTTAGTTGGGGTGGAAAGATCCACCTGGGTTGATGAACTGAATGAGAGAGAGAAAGTAAACAAAACACCAGTATTTTTCCTTCATTCTGCTTCTGAAACTTAGAGGCAATTTAATCATCTTGTCCGCACTCCTGCACCACAGACAGGCTACAACAGAATAGACTATTGAAAGGTGGTTCAAAATAAAGTTGACTTCCCTTTTCTTTGGTTACTTTATCCCAGAAACGATACAAACAATTGATACAAAGCAAAAAAAAAAAAATAGTCTGTTTAGCAGTCACTCTAGGATGTATGAACTTCCAAATGGCTTCCAAATAATAAAATTACAGATTTTGTTGTTTAATTTTGAAGAAAGGATCACTTTGTAGCAAGGTTGTAATTGTTTACTGCTTTCCCTTGCCTGGATATAAAGTAAATCATCACAAAATAATGATCTTGATTCTAATGTTATCAATCTCTCAATCTCTTTTGATATTGATAACATTATCAATATCAAAATAAATCTATTTTAGATGGAAGCTATGGTTATTGGATCAGTTCTTTTTGCTGACTGAAGATGGGCCCCAGATACTAAGTTTAAAATACTAGGCAATTGGAGTACTTAAACTATAAATTGAGGAACATTATCTTTGCTTTCTTTATGTGTAACAGTTGTTGGCATATGATATTATAAATCTCTTTTTTTTTTGTTCATCCATCATACCTTCTTGAATACAATAGTGATACATATTTGTTTCTCTCATGACTTGTATGACTCATGTGATATCAGGATTTAGTGGATCTAGTATTACATATATATGTATATGAGTGTATTTGATAAGAAAAAATATTCTTTAAATGATCAACATACATTTTACATATAATTTTAAAACTTTTCTTCCTGATGTGGAAAATGTATTACATGACAATTATACAAGTTTTTGTTTTAAAATTCCAGGCTCTTTATCCAAAATTTTTTTTTATTTTAAAAATAGACTTTCTATTAACTCAAAGGTAGGGATTTATGGGATGAAATTCATATCTGGCTATTAGAATATAGTCAAAAGCTTACAAATCATGATAGCATAGAAGATTTAAAAAGTACTTCTTTATGACATAGAGAATTTACATGACCAGCCTCCTTTCAGTCATGTAAGAACTGGACCAGCGAATATGCTAGGCATCCTGTTCTCCATCAAAATATCCTGGAATACCAGCTGAATGCAAGTGTTTATCCACATTATGCCTCATCCAGTAAGGTCTGCTGTTCCTCAGTACACTAAATTGAAGACCGAGTCATAAGGAGATCAATACTGTTAAACTCCAGCAAGGCTACTTGGACCAAAACACATTTCACTTCCTCATTAGCCATGGAGCCAGAGACAGTAGGGGGGAGTTTCCATCTGAAATTACATGCAGATGGAGCCTCCAAAGAGCACAGAATCAAATGTGTTTTATCAAAAGTATGTTTAAAAATGCATGTTGTTTCCTCCCACTTATTAAATAATTTATTCATTGCAGCCTGCTTTCCTTTTCCCAATGACAATTCCATTTTGGTTTTCCTTTTCATTTTTTGTCAGCTCTGGGAATTGTATTTTAATGAATTTTTGATAGTTTTGAGGTAATTTCATCTTTGTTTTTTATAAAAATGACAATATGTTAGTTTTCTTAAGTTTTTAAAATGGAGCTATATAGATGTATTCACATTTTTTCGTGCTTGCCAACAGTAAGCATGTAGCATTAAAGGTGTTTCTATTCTTCTCTGATCTTAGAGGCCTGGTTCTCATTCTCCATACTCTGTAAGGCAAATATAAATTGAGAATCAGAATATAAAAAATTAAATAGTAATATTATAAACTACAAAGAAATCTAGTGACATGAGTTTTATTTCTTTTATTTAAGTCACTATATTTTAAATACCATTTCAACATGGAATCAGTTTGTAAAATAGCAAAATGCTATTTTACATTTTTAGTAAAAAGTGTTTGAAATCTGAGATGGAGTTTAAAGATTTAGCCCATATAAAGCTGGAGAAGGCTCATTTACATGTGTGAGAGATGTGTGTGAAGAGTGACTGCCTTGGATGACAACAGGGTCTCTCTGATCTAAGTCCATGATTCTATCAGTCCTTAGATTCCAAAGTTGCATTTCAAAGTGGTCAGGGTTTTTGATCTTTGGAATACTTCACTCTAGCTATCACCATTGCTACCCCTTTTAAAGTTTATCCCTTACTGAATCTCAGAATATGTGCAGATTGTATCAGACATGGTAAAATTATGATCTGTGCTCACAGAGTGATTACATTTGAATTAAATCACATGAAGATAGCCACTGACATGACCCATTTTAATAGTTTCTAAACGAAGTAAGAACTGTTAATTGCTGGTGGTAGACCACAAGCTGGATAACTTTCTTTTCATAGTCCAAACAGAACAATGCAGTGTAGCCACATTGAAATAAAATAGATTAAATGTGGTGTGGTATTCTTAGAATATGGGTTGCTTCTGAAATTCAACATGATCACAAACAAGCCACATGTAAATGTATAGGCACATGATTATAACACATATGCACAAATAGAAATATTTTAAATATCAATACGTCTAAATAGGAGTCGATGAGTAGAATTCAGGAACTTAAATTAATTAAGAAAATACGGTCATAGGTTGAAGAAATCTATAAAACATTTAAGTTTTTTTGAGAAACATTGTCTAAATAAAGTAGACATTAACATGCCATTAGTTGATTCTTGCTGGCCTAAGTTTCTATGTATGTAACGTGGGTAAAAAATGTAAGTGTCTCCACTTCTAACTCAACATGGCAGAAGAGAAAATGCTCTAATGGAAAACAAAATTGTTCAATGTTATTTAAAATAATAAAGTTGACTATGGCAAATTATTCTTAGTACTTTCTTTGTTAAAATGAATGAGGCATATTTAATGGTTGATGTTAATTAGTTAGTTAGTTAGTTAGTTAGTTAGTTAGTTGGAAAATACTACACACATAGAATCCTCATTATGTTTTTATTCCTTGCAAATGCTTTCATTTTTTTTTCTCATGGGGCTTTCAGGCCCTATATTTATAAAACTTTCATTTCATAGGTTTTGATTTAAACAAATCAACTCCATGGTTGATTTTGCCCCTTGAAATCTGTGGTATTTCTTTTTCTTCTAGCTCACTTTGTAATTCTAAAGGAATAAGCTGGATAGATATTCAGATAAGCCTGAAAGATATGGAGGCTGAACTCTGTCCTCAAAATCAACAACTTGTAAAAACTCCAATGGAAAGCAGGAGACATTGATTACTGACAAAAAGACTGAGAACTAAGAAGCCATGGTGGCTTACCCTTAATCACAGCGCTAGGCAGGCAGATGCTGGTGAACCTGGGTGAGTTCAAGGCAAGCCTAGCCCACACGGTGCATTCTTAGCTAGCCAATGCCACATCGAGAAACGGTGTTTCAAAATAAAAAACAATCAAACAAAAAAAAAATCTGATTTGCATCACATGGGATCATGACATAAAGACACAAGAAATTGAAAGGATAGAAAATAATACAACCTAACTCTAATGACCCCACGAAGTCAAAAGTTTAAAATGCTATCTAGCTTTGTTAGAAACTAGGTAAAAGGTCACATTCCAGAGCGTGCCCTTTGTTTAGAGCTAGCAGAAAGGCCTTGAATAGGTGATCTTGGCCACACAAGGTAACTGGAAATGGGCTAAGCTTATCTTGCTTCTGTAAACTCCTTATGCCATTATCCCTATGCAGGAGTTCATGCAGCTATAGACATTCAAGAATATAAGAAACTAATTGGTCCACTGAGCGTGGGCTCTGATAATTTAAAACGATTGGCCTAAAAACCATGGAGTGGTACAAATCAATTGGCTCACATTTCATGGGCTCTCCATGCTAAGAAATGATTGGTTTGTGATTCACGTGCTTTGTCGTACACTTATAAAATCTTTCTCAATTCGGCACTCATGGTCCACAGTCCTCTAACCCTGAACGGTGTGTAGGTGTGGAACCCTCATGTTATTGCATTGAGATCGTTTCTTATGAGTGATTTGGGTGTCGCCTTCCGGGGCATGGGGTGCTGGGGCACCCTCGGTTTTTGGGGGGTCTTACAAAATCACAGGGCCTCAGAACAAGAATGTAGAACTGGCTCCTCTATTAAGATTTGCTCCAGTTATATTTGTCAATAAGTTCTACTGTCAATATGCATGCCTTAGGAATGGTACTATTACCTAGAATGTTACAGCCCTTGCTTACTGATTAGGGAGCACTTTCTTGTTTGATGTTTGAAAGTTTTTTCTGTGCTCAAATTTCAGGTGGCTAATGTTATAATAGTTCCCAGGAAAATCCTTAGTTTTAAATCCTATGGGGCTGAAAAGCCATGCAACTGGAGAAGCTAGCCCAGAGCAAGAGTTTGGCCAAGATGTGTCCAAACGCCCCAAATCCAAATCTCATCATGACACAGGTGGCTGTAGGACTGTCTTCCTCCTTTCTCCTGGTCTGCATATCCCAGTGCACACAGATAATATGACCTCTACCTCCACTACCCGAGAGGTAAACATGAAGCCTGGTGGCTAAATAACAAGTTTAACTTCCTCTCTCCCTACAAGAACATGTCAAATAAACAACTGAAAATGTTCTTTGTGCAAATGGGGCATTCTAAGCACCTCAGTGCAGCCAGTGATGAAAATCCCTACCTGCTCCTCAAGGTGTATATAATACTTGTTAGTCTCAAAAAAGAGAGCTGTTTCACTGAAAAATTTCTCCCTGAAGTTCACACCTACCAAGTTCTGCATAACCTAACTGCCCAGCTACACTTCATTCTTTTCAGTCTGACCTGATGTGTGCAACAGTGACTAGACACCCCAAGGACAAAAGCAGAATTGTCCAGGAACAGCCCTGATGAATAGTCTAAGAAACTTTTAACTCCAGCACTCATCAAATTCTATATAGGAAATTTATCATCACCAAACAATTCAGAGTTTATAGAATGTTCCAAATCCCTCTCCTTTTGCAAGCATGCCCTAATAAAAGTGTAGCAGAAACAGACAAGGACTTACTGTCATTGACTTTTTGAAATTAATTAAACTTGGTTTTTGACAATTGTGTGGATATGTAGTATGTAGTACATTCTAATAACTCTATTCACATATCCTTACTTACCTTTCCCCCCACTCCTTTCAGCACCCTTGAATTTCTTTCTCCTTTTCATATCTTCATCCTTGCTTTGGTTTTGTCACTCTTCTCTGAGACCCTGGATTTGGAACTGTCCATGGAAACTTAGTGGGCTCACCAGTTTGTTCACTGTGGCGACAATGACTCGTCTTCTCCAAAGTTTAGCCAGTAATCAGTAGTTCAGAAGTAGGAGTAGGCTCGTGTGAGCTCCCCTCCCATTTGTGACTGACGGTGGATAAAGCCATCTTTGTGACGACTGAGTCCAGATAACAGGGGCTGCTGTGAGGTCATGTTTGTAGTAGCTATGACATTCCCAGAAGATGGCATTTCTCAACTGCTCTCTATCATCCAACTCTTGTATTCTTCTGTCTGTTCTTCCAAAGTGTAATTCCATAGCCTTAGAGGGGATGAAATATTCTGATTTTTAAAGGCTGAGACATTGACTGTCATTTATTCTCAACACTTTAACACTCAGTGTGAACAATCATGAATGTTGTTCACACATAACTGCTGTCCATCAAACAGAGGCTTCTCTCATGATGACTGAGAGAAGCATTTGTTTTGGGTATAAACATAGAGATTGAGAAAACAGTTTGATAGTATGTTCTGGGCACGGTTCACTATTGGTTTTCATAAGAAGCAGTAGTATACATTCCAACTTTGCTGATAATGAATTCACAGGATGATCTTGAACTTATTATTTTCTAGTTCTTCAGTGTGCTAAGATTCTAGGTGTGTGTGCCAACCACTCTTGGTTTAATCAGTACTGTGTGTATTAGGCAAGGACATTACTAACCAAGTTACAACTCCAGCCATTCAATTCCACTGTTTTAGGGAGAAAAATCCTGAAAGGCAGCTCTCTCACACCTACGAGTACTGCTGGTTTCTTAAATAGCAAAATAGGTTATGGTTGTTGAAGATGACTTTGACTCACTCCAACTTGGAGTCTTGGAGTCCAATGGGAATCTTACTGTGCTTGTAAAGGCATTATTGCAATAACTGAACCTTTTACAACACACTGATTTTTTCTTTCTGTTTTTTGAGTAGGATTTATTTGTTGCCCTGGGTGTCCTGGAGCTCTCACCATAGACCAGGCTGGCCCAACATTCACAGGATATCTGTCTGTCTCTGCTTCTCAAGTCCTGGTATTAAAGTCATGAACCACCATGACCGATTCACATGTTTTTTCCAACCAGAACATACTAATTTTTTTTACAGTGTATCAAAGAATTATCTTTGTTCACAAGTCTTTAACTCTCTAGTTATTTATTGGTATATAATGGTAGACTTGAGTGAAATTACTTGTTCAAAATGTGATTGTACCTTTGAAACATGTCAAATTGCTTTTCAGAATATGGAAATTTTACTTTATATTCCCTCTAATTCTATAAAAGTTACCTTAATATTTTCAAAATGATCTTTTGTTTTGAAGGTGATGACAGAGAAAAACAAATCAAGCTTTCTGACATTTCAGGGCACACTATGTTTGCAACAGTTTCTTCAAACCACTTCTCTGCATGTAAATTGTGTGCACACATGGGTGGGTAGTAACCTGTACTGGGGGTGTGCTTTTAATTATTGGTGCAATCAAAGAAGGCTTTAGCTACCTGTAGAGTCAAACAGCTGGAGAAATAAATCAGGGCATAAAATTTCTGAAAGCAAAGTTGTTAGTCATTCTTAGAGGAAGTAATAAGCAGAACACAGAGAAACAGCAAGAAATAAGGACTAGCCTGGTTGGAAATATAGAAAGACTGCAGTGTGTGTTTTATGAAGGATACTCTTAATTGCTCCCTTTGCGGATATTTAGAAGGTGGCCAATGTGATATTGAGAAACTGCATTTGTGAACTGACAAGTGAGGATGAGAATTAAAGTCAGATAGTAGAGGCAAAATGAGAGTGCTGTCTAGAAGAGAAGTATTTGTAATTTGTGTTTGTGTTTGTTGTAGACATCTATGTGTGTGTGTGTGTGTGTGTGTGTGTGTGTGTGTAGGTGTCCTTCAGTGTACAGTATGTGTAATCATATTTATGCACATGTATTCATGATGTTCAATTCTAACATCAGGTTGTATTTTACATTAAGGAAAATGTATCTGATATAACCATTCTGTGAACAAAAGCAGAATCGGTCATGTTTTTTGGTATGAAGATAAAGCTGGTGAATTGCCTTAAATTGTGGATTGTCAGACACCTTCATGGGAGCTGAGGATAACTCCCTTATATCCCCATTATAAGTTAACTGGGAATCAGAAAGAATAATTCTGCATGTTCTTTATTATTTTATGTTTATATAAATATATCATTTATATATTTATATATCATTAATAATTTACTAAACTTATTGACAGGGTCTCTCCACATAACTTGGCTGTGCTGGAACTCACAATAAAGACCATGCTGAACTTGAACTCACTAAGCTGTACCTACCTCTGCCTCCTGTGTGCTGGAATTCAAAGCATGTACAAACATACTTGGCAGTATTTACTAAGTAATGTATTTACTGAGCTTATGTGATGGTTTAAATAATTATGGTCCCATAGATCCATGTGTTTGAGAAGTGTCACTATTATGAAGTGTGGCCTTATTGGTGTATATAGGAACACCCCTGCTGCTCAGAGGAGCATTCCCAGAACCCTCAGGAGACAAGAATCTGCCTGGAACCCTCAGGTAGGATCCTTCTGGTTTCTATCTGCATCTGGACACCATTCTCTGGCACAGATCTCCATACCTAGGCAGCACAGGGAGATAACTAGCATCCCAGGAGTGTGGGAAGGCCTGGGAAAACAGGTAGGACTACACGTGCTACCCAGAACCCTCTGGACACAAGAACCCAGGGGCAGCCTGGGACAGGAAACTTCCAATTGCCATCTGTGCCCAGGGTTGATTCTGGGTCACAGAGCTACATACACAAATACCACTACAAGAAAGCTGTAGCTTTCAAGAAATACTTCTCAATGCAAAAATACTCAATAAAATTCTTGCCAACCAAGTCCAAGAACACATCAAAATGATCATTCACCACGATCAAGTAGGCTTTATCCCAGGGATACAGGGATGGTTCAATATATGAAAATCCAACAATATAATCTACTACATAAACAAACTCAAAGAAAGAAACCACATGGTCAGTTCACAGAATGCTGAAAAATTATTTGACAAAATACAGCATTCCTTCATGTTAAAAGTGTTGGAATGATCAGGAATTCAAGGCCCATACCTACATCCAGTAAAAGCAATATACAGTAAACCAGTAGCCAACATCAAACTAAATGGAGAGGAACTTGCAGCAATCCCACTGATATCAGGGACCATAGAAGGCTGCCCTCTCTATATGTATCTATTCAATATAGTACTTAGAGTTCTAGCAAGAGCAATTAGACAACAAAAGGAGCTCAAAGGGATACAAATTGGAAAGGAAGACATCAAACTATCATTTTTCTCAGATGATATGCTAATATACTTAAGTAAGCCCAAAATCTCTACCAGAGAATTCCTACAGCTGAAAAGCAACTTCAGAAAAGTGGCCAGATATAAAATTAATGCAAACAATAGAGTAGCTGTCCTATACTCAAAGGATAAACAAGCTGAGAACGAAATTAGGGAAACAATACCCTTCACAGCAGTCACAAAGTATATAAAGTATCTTGGTGTGATTCTAACCAAACAAGTAAAGATCTGTATGACAATAACTGCACCTCTCTGAAGAAAGTGAAGACCTCAGAAGATGGAAAGATCTCTCATGCTCATGGATTAGCAGGATTAATATACCAAAAAATTGCCATCTTGCCAAAAGCAATATACAGATTCCATGTAATCCCCATCAAAATTCCAACTCAATTTTTCAGAGTTAGAAAGAGAAATTCTCAAATGCATCTGGAATAAAATAAACTCAGGATAGCTAAAACTATTCTCAAAAATAAAAGAGCTTCTGAGGGAATCAGCATCCCATCGCATACCTCAAGCTCTACTACAGAGCACAGTGATAAAAAGTGCATGGTATTTGTAAAATGACAGGTATTTACATCAATGGAATAGAATTTAAGACCCAGAAATGACTACATGCACCTATGGTCACTTGATATTTGAAAAAGAAGCTAAAACAATCTGGTGTATAAAATATAGTCTTTTCAGCAAATGGTGCTAGTTCAACTGAAAGTCAGCATGTGAAAAATGCAAATGGATCCATTATTATCTCCTTGTACATAGTTCAAGTCCAAGTGGATCAAGGACATCCACATAAAACCAGACACACTGAAGGTAATAGAAAAGGAGTGAGGAAGAACCTTGAAAACATGGGCACAGGGGAAAATTTCCTAAACAGAACACCAATAGCTTATTCTCTAAGTTCAGGAATTGAGAAATGGTACCTCATAAAATGATAACGTTTCTGTA
Organism: Apodemus sylvaticus; assembly: GCF_947179515.1. NCBI lineage: Eukaryota > Metazoa > Chordata > Mammalia > Rodentia > Muridae > Apodemus > Apodemus sylvaticus. The sequence continues at coordinate 124,095,752 of NC_067478.1, read as the reverse complement.
AAGCAAAGGACACTGTCAATGGGACAAAATGGCAACCAACAAATTGAGAAAAGATCTTTACAAACCCTACATACTGGGCTAAAACCCAATATATACAAAGAGCTCAAGAAGTTGGAATCCAGAGAAGCAAATAACTGTAATAAAAATGGAGTAAAGAGCTAAAAAAAAAACAAACAAAAAAAAAACAAACAAAAAAAAAAAACTAACCTGAGGAATACCAAATGGCTCAGAAGCACCTAAAGAAATGTTCAACATCCTTAGTCATCAGGGAAATGTCAATCAAAACAACACTGAGATTCCACTTCCCACCAGTCAGAATGGCTAAGATGAAAAACTCAGATGGCATCAGGTGCTGGAGAGGATGTGAAGAAAGAGGAACACTCCTCCATTGCTGCTGGTATTACAAGCTGGTATAACCATTCTGGAAATCAGTTTGACGGTTCCCCAAAAAATTGGACATAGTACTACTAGAGGACGCAGCTATACCACTTCTGAGCATATAACCAGAAGATTCTCCAACATGTAATAAGGATACATGCTCCCCTATGTTCATAGCAACCTTATTTATAATTTTCATAAGCTAGAAAGAGCCCAGATGTCCCTCAACAGAAGAATAGATACAGAAAATGTGGTACACTTACACAATGGAATATTATTCAGTTATTTAAAAAAATGAATTCGTGAAAATCTTAGGCAAGTGGATGTAATTAGAAAATATTATCCTGAGTGAGGTAACCCAATCACAAAAGAATGAATATCATATACACTCATTGATAAGTGGATTTGGAATACCCAAGATGCAATTCACAGACCACATGAAGCTCAAGAAGAAAGAAAACCAAAGTATGAATACTTTGGTTCTTCTTAGAAGGTAGAACAATACAGAGACAAGGTATGGAGCAGAGACTGATAGAAAGGCCATCCAGAGCCTGCCCCATATGTGGCAGACACTATTGTGGATGCAAAGAATGACTTTCTGACAGGAGTCTAATATAGCTGTCTTCTGAGATTCTCTGCCAGTACCTGACAAATACAGAGGTGGTTGCTCTCAGCCAACCATTGGACTGAGCACAAGGTTCCCAATGGAGGAGCTAGAGAAAGGACCCAAGGAGATGAAAGAGCTTGCAACCCCATAGCAAGAACAATATGAGCCAACCAGTAGCCCCAGAGCTCCCAGGGAGTAAGTCACCAATCAAAGAGTGCACATGGAGGAACCCATGGCTCCAGCTGCATATGGAGCAGAGGATAGCTTTGTTGGTTATCAAAGGGATAAGAGACCTTGGTCTGGAGACTGCCTGATGCCCCAGTGTAGGGAGACACCAGGATGTAGGAGTGGGTGGGCTGGTGAGCAGGGAGATGGGGGTTTTGGGATAGGGTGTTTTGGAGGGGGAACCAGGAAAGAGCATAACATTTGAAATGTAAATAAATAAAATATCAATGAAAAAAAGAAAAGGAAGCGAAAATGTGAGACAGCCTGAATTAGCTCTTTTCCTTTACAAGAATTGCCTTGGTCATGGCTACTCTTCCCAGCAATGATACGCAGCTATGACAATTTATAATCAAAATGTGTAGAGCACTTCTCATACAGGGCCCAAAGATCCCTGAGCTATAACTATCTGAAAGCTGGCTCCTTGCAGACTAACTTTCATGGTATCAAACATTTCAATCATGCTTCTAAGAAACCAACATTTCTACTCAGCTGTGATTCCTATCATTCACAACAGTTATCAGCAGGACAAAATAATCCCAATGGTGCAGAAGTGGTACACATAACTGAAGAGTAATCAATATTTCTGAATTGGACTTAAGACTTACTCAGAGTAAGTAATTATGCCTAGTACTGAAAACTTAGTCAACAACTCAGGATTTGTGAAAGATCTTGGAGAAGAACCTACAACTACCAATTTCTAAAGTAAGTATAATCCCTAAATACATTCTAAATATTGTCCTCATACCCAGAGATAAGTATATTCCTCACCTCTCATCAAGGAAGTGTCCTTTTGGTTTAGCCCACTACAGGAAATCACAACTAATCTGATTTCAGGTTGTGGAGCTCAGTGTTAGTGCATACATCTTCAAAACACTCCTACACCTAAAGCTCAGCAAACTCTAGATACGGGACATGAAGATTGTGGAAGATTTAGAGGATCAGTAGTTTGATGAAAAGTTGAGTCTTCTAAAAATGTCAGAAGCTTCTCCTTGGAAGTTTCATTGATATGGATGCTGAAAAATGACTTGAAACATAAACATAAACATTGAACAAGAACAACAAAAACTGAGATTTTTAATGTGTTAATATTAATTGGGGGAGGAAGAACTCAGAAGGCTATAGCCCTAGACAAAGAACCAAAGACAAATAAGGAATGGTGAGAATGGGAGAAAAATTTCCCCAGGGTAAAGCATGCCCATTGGTTATTCAGTTCTAAATGGACAGCACTAAACTCATATGCATACAAATAACATTACACAGACTAAGCAAGTTATATTTATGTATTTAAGACTAGATACATATGTGTGTATGTGTGCACATATGCACACACACACATACACACACACACACTCACACAGGAATATATGCACCAACAATTACTAAAAAAGATGCCATGAATTTGAGAGAGCAAGAAGAGGTATATGGGAGAGTTGGCAATGAGGAAAACAAAGTAGAAAATAATGTATTTATATTATAATCTCAAAAGTTAAAAAAATCAGTCAAACAAATAAAAAATCCAAGTGCATATCCCATCACAAAATTTGGGTAGAAAAACTTAATATGAGAAATAACTTACTAATTAATTGTTGATACAAATATATCTATAAAGGTAAAATAATTAAGTAGCTACAGCATGAGTGTTTCTTGAATTTCTAGGTTGTATAGTAAATATCCAGTTCAGACCACAGTCATGGCCATTGTGGCAATTAAAGTGTAGCAACACCATGAATATGCACAAGTATGAGTGTGCTCTGCTGGCAATTATGTTATTTTGACATAAACAAGCTTTCACGCCAAAGCATTAACTGGAACTCATCCTGGGCCAGTTGTGATATGTAAAGACTATTGTTAATTAATTTGATCTAATATTTTAGAAAAGTTCAGGCTCTCAATACTTAACAGTTAAAAAAGCAGAGATTAATCACAGTGGTAAAATTTCTGGAAGCCCATTTTATAGTGGACCTGCTTATCCTTTCAATTTGTGGTTCCTCTTTTTCTTAGATGATATGGTGTTCAACTAAACAGTTCGCAGGCACTCAGTGGGACAAGCTGCCAATATTATATCACCTTTTCTAAGTACATGACCTTTCAGCTCTTTCCTTGTCAGGTTTCTCTCACCTTCAGTAGCATGTGAAAGCACATGGCAGTTCAGAAAGCAGTGAAAACAAGCTGTGGTAGACAAAAGCCTGTTTGTCTTAAATGTTTCTTTGTACAGTAAAATATTCAGCATCCTGAGAAATAGCCTTGGTATAAGACATTAAGTTGAGATGACCTGTGATGTGTATGTGTATGTGTGTGTGTGTGTGTGTCCCCTCTATGTGTGTTCTGTGTATATCATACACATACTTTATGCATGTGTGGATGTATACAGATGCATTCATCTGAGCATTTACATGTCAAGACTAAACATCCATGTCAAGTGTTCCTTGACTTCCAGCTTTATTTTTTGATACGGGGTCTCTTACTGAACATGGAGCTCACTGTTTTAGCTACCCTGGCTGCCCTGCAGGATTCAGGGTTCCTCCTGTCTTTATTGCCACTTAGCATGGATACAATGGCACAGTACCACAAAAGCTTCTCTCGCTTGTATCTTGGGACCCTAAATTCAGACCTTTGTGCAGTAATGACTTGAATTGCTGAGCCGTCTCTCCACCCACTAAGTAGAACATTTAACAGGTTAAACTATAGACTGGTTTTGTGAAACCCAACTACAACTCTCAGACTATGATAAAAGATGCCTATTAAAATATGATCATGTACATAGTTTGTCACTGCTGTTTTCCTGCAGAAAGACATGAGTGAAATGCAGAAAAGCATGCTGTTTGGCCAGACCTGGGGCTGAAGACCTGGCTCAGAGGCTAAAAGCACTTAGCACTTGTGGCAGTTTGAACATGCTTGTCCCATTGGGAGTGATACTGTTAGGAGGTGAGGCCTTTTTAGAGCGTAAAACCCAAACCATCTTAACTTACAGGGCCCCCTGAATGAACCACGTGGAGACGGAATCGGTCTCCTCAGGGCTGCCACCATTAAGCACAATGTGATTAGCAGAAGAGTATTACATTCAAACTAATTGGTCATTAGATGATGAGGTAGGTGGCCAACAGCCAGGCTTTCCGAATGCATCCCCACCCTTAGGTCGGCCTCCCCCTCCCCCTTGTGGTCTGAGGAATGCAACCCAGCCTCTGACCTTTTAAAGTTTCCTGAGTTAACTCTTTCAGGAGGAAGTGTGCATTGTTGGGGTGGGCTATGTAGGTCTTATGCTCACAGCCCATGCAATATGGAAAAGAGCTTCTTTCTAACTGTTTGGGTGTGCCAGTCTCTCTTGTTTACCTTTGAATCAAGATGTAAAACTCTGTCTGTAGCCCCATAGATACTTGCATGCTCTCATTTCTCCTGTTATGATGATAATGGACTAAATACTTGAATCTGTAAGCCAGCTCCAATTAAATATTTGCCTTTATAATGAGTTGTGTTGGCCATGGTGTCTCTTTACAGCAATGGAAACCCTAACTCTTGGACAAAGGTCAGTTACCAGCACCTATGAGGTAGCTCACAATGTTCATAACTGCTCCTGATTAGTAGACCTATTTGAGAATCCAGAGAACACTCTTTTCTATAATTACAATCCTTAAATTCTTTCCAAGGGTTTCCAATTATTTTTCCCTATCCTTTCTAAATGTTTCTGAAGTGTTGGTTTGCTACTGTATTTTTTTCTGTAACTATTCCTGGTATGAGGTAAACTCTCATGTAGCATTGATTTGCATATCTCACCTTATTAATGATAGTGAACATTTTTGTGCTTTGATTTTTTTTTTAATCTGACTATCTGGGGCTGGATATATGGCTCAGCTTTTAGGAACACTGGCAGCTTTTCCAAAGTATCTGGATTCTATTCAAAACACCCACGTGGCTGCACACCCCTGTCAGTAATTCTAGAACCAGAGGATCTGACAACCTCAAACAGGCATACATGTAGACAAAACACAAATGCTCAGAAAATAATTTTTTAAAGAAAATCTCACTATTTCTATACTATTGAGTTGATTTTCTTATATATTCTCAGTTTTAAATCTGTATGGTAATACAGTTGCAATACCATCAAAAATATTCTGTATACAATGTTTGCATTTTTTTTGATGAGCATTTTCTCTTTCTTTCCTTCTTTCTTTTCTCTTTCTTTTTTCTTTTGTTCTTTCATTCTTTTATATAATCTAATTTGCTTTCCTATATTTTTTCATGTGATTTTGTGTCTTTTACAAGAAGAAATTGCCTATTTTATCCTGTATTTTCTATGAGATTTTTGTTAGCTTTCTTTTTCTGTCTTGTACTTAAATTTTTAGTGAATGTTGAGTTAATTATTAGATATCTTTATAATTTGCAATAGAAGGGATCGTAGTTTTGTTTTTCTGATTCTGGAAATCTGGTTTCACAAGTACAATTTATTGAGAAATCTGATTTCCAATTCTTTTTTTTTTTTTTTGCCATTTTGTTGGAAAAAAAAAGAAAACAAATGCAGGGGGCTGTGGGTGTTTGTAGTTACCACTAAGCTGTCTATTGGTTTCATTACTGTGTGAGCCAAAATGTATGTAAGTACCATGCTAATTTTTTTATTATAATTCTAGAGTATATTTTAAAATTAGGTGTTCTGTTATTCCCACTTTGCTTTCTTTGGGTTTTGATTTTAAGGTTTTATTTTACCTAAAATTTACTTGAATATTTGTGCTGTAGTTTGCCAATATTATTGCTGACTCTACATATTTTAATGTATTTTCTTGCCTCTTTTCTATAAAGAATATCTTTGGTATTTTGGTAGGGATTAAGTCTTCTTTGATTTTGCTAGTACGGAATTATTTATTTCTTGTGTTTTCTTGGATGTTATTACATACCTTTTTCTGAGTTTTCCTTCTAGTATACTATGGAAAGATACTGTTTAATTTGTTTTAGTTACAGAATATCTTGGTATGGTTTGTCTGTCTATGGTGTTTGTTTATTTTTTCAGTTTTTTTACATTTTTAATTATTTTTTTATTTTCAATATTCTTTGTTTACATTACAAATGCTTTCCCCTTTCCTCGTTCCCCCTTCCCTATCAGTCTCATATGTCCTCTTCCCTCTGTCCATTTCCCAAACACCCCCTCCCAATTCTCTGTCCTGGTACTCCCCTACAATGCTGGATGAAGTCTTTTCAGAACCAGGACCCTCTCTTTCCCTCTTCTTGGGTATCATTTGATATGCTAATTGTGTCATGAGAATTTAGAGCTTCTGGGCTAATTAATATCCACTTATCAGTGATTGCATTTCATGTGTATTCTTTTGTGATTGGATTACCTCATTTAGGATGATATTTTCTAGTTCCAAGCATTTGCTTAAGAATTTCATGAATTCATTGTTTTTGATTGTTGAGTAGTATTACATTGTGTACATATACCACATTTTCTGTATCCATTCCTTCACTGAGGGACATCTGGGTTCTTTCCAGCTTCTTACTATTATAAATAAGGCTCCTGTGAGCATAGTGGAGCTTGTGTCCTTATTGCATGCAGGGGAATCCTCTGGGAATATCCGCAGGAGAGGTAAAGCACAGTCCCCCAGAAGTGTAATGTCCAGTTTTCTGAGGAACTGCCAGACTGATTTCCAAAGTGGTTGTACCATCTTGCAATCCCACCAGCAGTGGAGGAGTGTTCCTCTTTCTCCACATCTTCACCAACACCTGCTGTCTCCTGTGTTTTTAAACTTAGTCATTCTGACTGGTGTGAGGTGAAATCTCAGGGTTGTTTTGATTTACATTTCCCTAATGATTACTGATGTTGACCATTTCTTAAGGTGTTTCTCAGCCATCAAAAGTTCTTCAGGTGAAAATTCTTTGTTTAGATCTGTACCCCATTTTTAATAGGATTATTTGGTTCTCTGGGGTCTAACTTCTTGAGTTCTTTGTATATATTGGATATTAGCTCTCTGTTAGATTTAGGGTTGCTGAAGATCCTTTCCCAATCTGTTGGTTGACGTTTTGTCCTTTTGACAGTGTCCTTTCCCTTACAGAAACATTGTAATTTTATTAGGTCCCATTTATCAATTCTTGATTTTAGAGCATAAGCTATTGGTGTTCTATTCAGGAACTTTTCCCTTGAGCCCATGTCCTCAAGGGTTTTTTCCCAGTTTCTTTTCTATTAGTTTCAGTGTGTCATGTTTTATGTGGAGGTCCTTGATACACTTGGAGTTGAGCTTAATACAAGGAGATAAGTATTGATCAATTCACATTCTTCTGCATGCTGACCTCCAATTCAATGAGCACCCCTTTGCTGAAAAGGCTATCTTTTTTCCACTGGATGTTTTCAGCTCCTTTGTCAAAGATCAAGTGACCATAGGTGTGTTGGTTCATTTCTGGGTCTTCAATCCTATTTCTTGCCTGTAATTGTACCAATACCATGCAGTCTTGTTTTTTTTTATCAATATTGTTCTGTAGTATTGCTTGAGGTCTGGGATACTGATTCCCCTGGAAGTTCTTTAACTGTTGAGAATAGTTTTAGCTATACTCTTTTTTTTGTTTTTGTTTTTGTTGTTATTCCAGATGAATTTGAGAATTGCTCTTTCTAAGTTTATGAAGAACTGAGTTTGGATTTTGATGGGGATTGTATTGAATCTGTAGATTACTTTTTGGCAAGATGGCCATTTTTACTATATTAATCCTGCCAATCCACGAGCATGGAAGATTTTTCCATTTTCTGAGGTCTTCTTCAATTTTCTTCTTCAGATACCTGATGTTCTTGTCATATAGATCTTTCACTTGATTGGTTAGAGTCATACCAAGATACTATGTTTTTGTGGCTATGTGAAGGGTGTCATTTCCCTAATTTCTTGCTCAGTCTGCTTATCCTTTGAGTATAGGAAGGCAACTGATTTGCTCGAGTTGATTTTGTAACCAGCTACTTTGCTGAAGTTGTTTATCAGCTGTGGGAGTTCTCTGATAGAGTTTTTTGGGTCACTTAAGTATAATATCATATCATCTACAATTAGTGATAGTTTGACTTCTTCCTTTTTAATTTGTATCCCTTTGACCTCCTTATGTTGTCTAATTGCTCTACCTAGAACTTCAAGAACTATATTGAAGAGATATGGAAACAGGGGGCAGCCTTGTCTAGTCCCTGATTTTAGTGGGATTGGTTCACGTTTCTCTTCATTTACTTTGATGTTTGCTATTGGTTTGCTGTATATTGTTTTTACTATGTTTAGGTATGGGCCTTGAATTCCTGTTCTTTCCAAGACTTTTAGCATGAAAGGATGCTGAATTTTGTCAAATGTTTTTTCAATATCAAATGAAATGACTATGTGGCTTTTTTCTTTGAGTTTGTTTATGTAGTTGATAGCATTTATGGATTGTCATATATTGAACCATCCCTGCATCACTGGGATGAAGCCTACTTGATCATAGTGGTTGATCTTTTTGATGAGTTCTTGGATTCATGGACAAGAATTTTATTGAGTATATTTGCATTGATATTCATAAGGAAAATTGACCTGGAGTTCTCTTTCTTTGTTGGATCTTTGTGTGGTTTTGGTATCAGCATAATTGTGGCTTCATGGAACGAGTTGGTTAGTGTTCCTTCTGTTTCGATTTTGTGGAATAGTTTGAAGAGTATTGGTGTTAAGTCTTCTTTGAAGGTCTGAATGAATTCTGCACTAAAACCATCTGGTCCTGTGTGTTTTTTGAATGGAAGGCTTTCTATGACCCCTTCTATTTCTTTAGGATTTGATAATTTTTTTGAATTTCCTCCGTTTCTTTAGGAGTTATGGGACAGTTTAGATGATCTATTTGATCCTGATTTAATTTTGATATTTGATATCAGTCTAAGAAATTGGCCATTTCCTCCAGATGTGTTGAGTATAGTCTTTTGTAGTAGGATTTGATAATTTTTTGAATTTCCTCCGTTTCTGTTGTTATATCTCCCTTTTCATTTCTAATTTTGTTAATTTGGATATTGGTCTGTGCCCTTTGGTTCATTTGGCTAAGGGTTTATCTATTTTGTTGATTTTCCCAAAGAAAGAACTCCTCGTTTTGTTGATTCTTTGTGTGGTTTTCTTTGCTTCTACTTAATTGATTTCATCCAAGTTTGATGATTTCTGTCTTCTTCTCCTCCTGGATAAATTAGCTTATTTTTGTTCCAGGGCTTTCAGTTGTGCTCTTAAGCTGTATGGTCTCTCCAGTTTCTTTTTGGAGGCATTCAGGGCTATGAGTTTTCCTCTTAGCACTGCTTTCATTGTGTCCCATCGATTTTCGTATGTTGTGCCTTCATTTTTGTTAAATTCTAAAAAGTCTTTGATTTCTTTCTTTATTTCTTCCTTGACCAAGGTATCATTGAATAGAATATTATTCAGTTTCCATGTGTATGTGGGCTTTCTGTTGTTTTTGTTGCACTTTTACTCCATGGTGGTCTGATAGGAGGCATGGCATTATTTCAATCTTCTTATATTTGTTGAGGTCTATCTTGTAACCAAATATATGTTCGATTTTGGAGAAGGTACCATGAGGTGTTGAGAAAAAAGGTATATTCTTTCGATTTAGGATGAAATGTTCTACATATATCTGTTAAATCCAACTGGTCTAAAGCTTCAATTAGTTTTACTGTGTCCCTGTTTAGTTTCTGTTTTCCTGATTGGTTCATTGAGGAGAGTGGGGTATTGAAGTCACCCACAATTATTGTGTTAGGTGCAATGTGTGCTTTGAGCTTTAGTAAAGTTTTTTTTGGTTTCTTGTTTGTTTTTTTTTTTTTTACGATGAGGGTGCCCTTGCATTTGGTGCATAGATGTTCAGAATTGAAAGTTCTTCTTGGTGGATTTTTCCTTTGACCAACAAGAAGTGTCCTTCTGTGTTTCTTTTGATGACTTTAGGTTGAAAGTCAGTTTTATCTGATATTTGAATGGCTACTCCAGCTTGTTTCCTGAGACCACTTGCTTGTAGAATTGTCTTCCAGCCTTTTACTCTAAGGTAGTGTTTGTCTTTGACACTGAGGTGTGTTTCCTGCATGCAGCAAAATGTAGGATCCTGTTTACATGTCCAGTCTGTTAGTCTATATCTTTTTATTGGGGAATTGAGTCCATTGATGTTAAGAGATGTTAAGGAAGAGTGATTATTGCTTCCTGTCATATCTGATGTTAATTTTATATTTGAGTGGTTATCTTCTTTTGGGATTGATGAAAGAAGGGTACTATCTTACTTTTACCAGAGTATAGTTTCCCTCCTTGAATTGGTGTTTTCCCCTTATTATCCTTTGTAGGGCAGGGTTTGTGGAAAGATACTGTATAAATTTGGTTTTGTCATGGAATATCTTGGTTTCTCCATCTATAGTGATTGAGAGTTTTGCTGGGTATAGTAGTCTTTGCTGGCATTTGTGTTCTCTTAGAGTCTGCATGAGATCTGCCCAGGATCTTCTAGTTTTCATAGTCTCTGGTGAGAAGTCTAGTGTAATTCTGATAGGTCTTCCTTTATATGTTACTTGGCCTTTTTCTCTTACTGCCTTTAATATTCTTTCTTCATTTAGTACATGTGGGGTTTTGATTATTATGTGACAGGAGATATTTCTGTTCTGGTCCAGTCTGTTTGGAGTTCTGTAGGCTTCTTGTATATTCATGGGAATCTCTCTCTTTAAGTTAGGGAATTTTTCTTCCATAATTTTGTTGAAGATATTTGCTGGCCCTTTAAGTTGTAAATCTTCACTCTCATCTGTGCCTATAATCCTTAGGTTTGGTCTTCTCATTTTGTCCTGGATTTCCTGGATGTTTTGGGTTACAAACTTTTTGGATTTTGCATTTTCTTTGACTGTTGAGTCCATGGTTTCTATGGTATCTTCAGCATCTGAGATTCTTTCTTCTATCTCTTGTATTCTGTTGTTAATATTTGCATCTATGGCCAATGATTTCTTTCCAAGGTTTTCTATCTCCAAAGTTGTCTCCCTTTGTGATTTCTTAGTTGTCTCTACTTCTGTTTTTAGATCCTGGATGGTCTTGCTCAGCTCTTTCACTTGCTTGTTTGTGTTTTCCTATAATTCTTTAAGAGATTTTTGTGCTTCCTGTTTCATGACTTCTGCCTGTTGACCAAAGTTCTCCTGTATTTCTTTAAGTTATTTTTGCATTTCCTCCTTATTGACTTCTATCTTTTGACCCATGTTCTCCTGAATTTCTTTAAATGACTTTTGTGTTTCCCTTGTAAGGGTTTCTAACTTTTAATCCATTTTTCTCCTGAATTTCTTTAAGAGATTTATTTATGTCTGTCGTGTGTTCCTCTAACAGCATCATGACCAGTGATTTTAAATCCAAATCTTTTTCTGTTGTGTTGGAGTATCCAGGACTTGCTGTTGTTGGAGAATTGGGTTCAGATGCTGCCATATTGCCTTGATTTCTTTTAGTAATGTTCCTACTTTTGCCTTTTGCCAGCTAGTTCTCACTTGTGTTAGTTGGTCTTGTTGTCACTGGCTGGTGCTTCAACTTCCTGTGTACCCGGTTGTCCTGGGTACTTGTAGGTTTCCAGGTATGCAGGCAGAGTTGTGTCCCAGGAAACGAAGTACAGAGGGAACAGGAGAGAATTCACTGTGTCTGGGTTTGCCCAGAGGGGCCAGGAGGCAGCTAACTGGAGTGGGAGTGGGGTCTCACCTAGTGGTCCCTCATGGCTTCAGACCTATGGAATTGCAAGTAGAGGAGTGGAATACAAGAAGGAGTACAGAGGAAGCAGGATAGTCCTCAAGGGCTGTTGGGCTTTGGGGAGGTCCCAGTGGGCATGGTCTTAGGGTTTTGGGATATCACCTGGTTGTCCCTGTTTGCAGCAAGCCTCTAATAATGCAGGTGGAGCCATGGCCCAGAAATCAAGTTCTGAAGCGAAAGAAAGTATATTAATCAAGGTTCTTTAGAATCACAGAATGTGTGGGTAGTCTCTATAGAGTTAGGGAATTTGTTGATGACTTACAGTCTGTACTCTAACTCAACAGCTATGGTCAGCAGCAGCAATGGATGGAAGTCCAAGGACCTAGCAGTTGCTCAGTCCCATGAGGCAAGCAGGCAAAGAAGAATGAGTGAGTCTTCCTTCTTCCAAAGTCCTTATGTTGGTCTCCAGCAGAGAGTGTGCCCCAGATTAAAGGCTTCTGCCACCACATCTTTAATTCCAGATGATCTTGAACTCTTAATCTTCTGGAATTCTTAGGATTATAGGTAAGCCAATTCTGAATTGTAATTTATTCCCGATAGTCAACAGGGACTAGTCACTACAAGGAGGAACTCTTTGTGGCTGTGTGTGCCCAAAGGGACCATCAGGTAGAGAATTGGGGTAGGGAGTCTCTCTTTGTAGTCCCTGATGGCTGCAGGCCTCTGGAATTTCAGGTAGAGGTGTGAACTGGAACATGGAACATGGAGGTGACCAGAATTACATCTTTAAATCATAATGAGTGGTGTAAAGAGTTGACCAGCATTCATTCCTTTAGTTTCTGATGAGATTTCTTTCTTTGCGCCTCCTCAGTGTCTTCCTCTGTGTTTAGATCTTATACTTGTACATAAAGAGTTTGGGGTACTTTTGTTTATCATAATTGGTTTGCTTCATTGTTGTTTATTTCAAATGAATCTATTTAGGCCTACAATTATGCAATATTTTCTTTTTTCTTTCATTTTTAACATTTAACATTTTAACAATTTTCCTGGAGCAAAATTCTTCCATTTCCACTAATACTAATTCTGATAGATTTCAGAGGGACTATTTGTGTGTGTGTGTGTGTGTGTGTGTGTGTTTGTGTGTATGTGTATGTGTGTGATTTGTTAACCTTACAGATGTGAGAATAAAGATCTCTGATCCAAATCATGGTCAAATTAATAAGTATGTGTTTTATTCATGTAGTCTGGATATCTCTCCCAAAGATGGAGTTCAAGAGATCAGCATCAGATATGAGGACATTAAGAATTTTTATAGTTCAGGGTTGCCAAGTGAGGAATTTGCCAGTCTAATCATTGTGGTTACGGAAGTAGAAAACAAGAAGATGGTCATAAGATCCTTTTGAAACAAAGGCATAGTTGCTATATCCTGGAGTAAGCAGCATGGAAATAGTTGAAGTTACAGGAGGACATTGTCCACTCCTTGAGAAACAGAATACATCATATTCAGGAATGTGTCTAGTTTGTCTTTACTCTAAGTTGGCTTTTAAGTCTAAGATAGAGGTGCCCTGGTTCATAAAGTGGTGATGCTGACAACTGATTATTGCACTTCCTCCCATAAAGTTTCTCACTTCATCCTTGATGAAGTTAATTCTAAAGGGTACTTTCACTATTTCCTGGTAAATTACATTGTTATCTACAGTTTTGTTGTGTCTTTTGACTTATCTTAATATGGTTTAAATATATCTTAATTTCTACTTTAGTATGTTGACTCTTTATGCATTTTAATTATTTCAAATTCCACAGTGTTTGAATTGTCTTATTGCCTCTTTATCTGAAAGAAATTTGATATAACCTCACTCTCTGTGTGATTGGCCATAGTCCCTTCCAGAGAGAAGGTTCCACAAGCTGACAACATGGTTGTTCTGAGCTATTGGATCTATGTCTTGCAGGTGTCTGGTCCTTAACCAGGGTATTTTTTTTTTTGTTGTTGTGATAAATGTTTTTTTTTTTATTATTCGATATAATTTATTTACATTTCAAATGATTTCCCCTTTTCTAGCCCCCCCACTCCCCGAAAGTCCCGCAAGCCCCCTTCTCTTCCCCTGTCCTCCCACCCACCCCTTCCCACTTCCCCGTTCTGGTTTTGCTGAATACTGTTTCACTGAGTCTTTCCAGAACCAGGGGCCACTCCTCCTTTTAAAAATGCATGTGTTTGTTAGTATTCTGTATGAATAATCCATACACTGATGCAAGGCAGGTGCTGATGTTTCTGAAAAAAAAAGTCTGTATTCCAGTCTATCTCTTCCCTTATGTCTCTTAGTATTTGCTGCAGATGTTTAGGTTTTCTTATACTTGTTGATAAGTTATTCTTCACTGGTGAAATGAGCCAATTAAAGCTGGATCAGAGTGCATAAAGGCAAGTTTATAGGGAAGCAGCTCTTTGGCATGGTTCACTGGCCCAAGAAAGGAAATGAGGAAGAAAACAGAGGGGAGGGGCAAGAGAAAGTGAAAAAGAGGAAAAGCATGCACAGGCAGGAAGAAAGAAAATGCAGAGAGAGAGAAAGAAGAGAGAAGAGAGAAAGGAGAGAAAAAAGTTTAGATTATATAGGAAAGAATCTCTTGGGGAGGGGACTAAGGGATTCTGAGAACCTGGTGACCAGCTCCACTTTGGTATGATAAATATGCACCTGACCTGCTTGCCCCAACTCTGAACCTTGATATCCCAGTTTTCTCTTGATAATAAATGAATAAGTGGTGATTAAATCATCTACAACTACTTCCTGCTAAAATTGGGATTGCATTATGGGGATTGAGGCAAAAAGCTGGAACATGCCCAAGTCTGGGAAAAGCAGGCTGCTTTATTTTTTGTTTTCATTAGATATTTTCTTAATTTACATTTCAAATGTTATCCCCTTTCCTGGTTTCCCTCCAAAAATAACCTATCCCACCACTCCTGTCCCCCTGCTCACCACCCACTCCCACTTCCCTGTCCTGGCATTCCTCTATACTGGGACATTGATCCTTCTCAGGACCAAGGGCTCTCCTCCATTTTATGTCCAACAAGGCCATCCTCTGATACATATGTAGCTCCGGCTATGGGTCCCTCCCTGTGCACTATTTGGTAGGTGGTTTAGTCCATGGGAGAACTAAGGCTACTGGTTGGTTCCTATTGTTAATCCTATGGGACTGCAAACCCCTTCAGTTCCTTTGGTTCTTTCTCTAGCTCCTCCATTGTAGATCTTGTGCCCAGTCCAGTTGCTGGTCAAGAGCATCTACCTCTATATTTGTCAGGTATCATCAGAGCCTCTCAGGAGACAGCTATATCAGGCTCCTGTCAGGAAGCCCTTGTTGGCATCCACAATAGTGTCTGGGTTTGGTGACTATATATGAGATGGAACCCAAGGTAGGGCAGTCTCTGATGGTCTTTCCTTCTGTCTTTTCTTCACACTTTGTATCTGTATTTTCTCCCATGGGTGTATTGCTCCCCCTTATAAGAAGGACCAAAGTATCCGTACTTTGGTTTTTCTTCTTCTTGAGCTTCATGTGATCTGTGAATTATATCTTGGGTATTCCAAGCTTCTGGGCTAATATCCACTTATCAGTGAGTGCATATGTTATGCATTCTTTTGTGATTGGTTTACCTCATTCAGGATGATATTTTCTAATTTGATCTATTTGCCCAAGAATTTCATGAATTCATTGTTTCTAATAGCTGAATAATGCTCCATTGTATAAATGCACCACATTTTCTGTATTTCTCTGTTGAGGGACATCTGGGTTCTTTTCAGCTTTTGTCAATTATAAATAAGGCTTTTATGAACATAGTGGAGCATGTTTCTTTATTTCATGTTGGAGAATCTTCTGGGTATATGCCCTGGAGTGGTATGGCAGGGTGCTCCAATAGTACTATGTCCAATTTTCTGAGGAGCTCGCCAAACTGATTTCCAGAGTGGTTGTACCAGCTTGAAATCCCACCAGCAGTGGAGGAGTGTTTCTCTTTCTGCATATCCTCTCCAGCACCTGATATCACCTGAGTTTTTAATCTTAGCAATTTTTACTGGTGTGAGGTGGAATCTCAGCATTGTTTTGACTTGCATTTTCCTGATGACTAAGGATGTTGACCATTTCTTTAGGTGCTTCTCAGCCATATAGTATTCCTCAGGTGAGAATTCTTTGTTTAGCTCTTTTCCCCATTTTTTAATAGGGCTATTTGGTTCTCTGTAGTCTATCTTCTTGACTTCTTTGTATATCTTGGATATTAATCCTCTGTCAGATGTAGGGTTTGTAAAGATCTTTTCTCAATTTCTTGGTTGCAGTTTTGTCCTATTGACCATGTCCTTTGCCTTACAGAAACTTTATAATTTTATGAGGTTCCATTTGTCAATTCTTTGTCTTAGGTCATAATCTATTAGTCTTCTATTTGAGGATGATATGATAGCATACGTAAGTGACCACAAAACTCCACCAGAGAACTCCTACAGCTGATAAACAACTTCAGCAAAGTAGCTGAATATAAAATTAACTCAAATAAATCAGCAGCTTTCCTATACTCACAGGATAAACAGGATGACAAAGAAATTAGGGAAATGATACCCTTCACTATAGACACAAATAATATAAAATACCTTGTTGTGACTCTAACCAAACAAATGAAAGGTCCGTTTGACAAGAACTTCAACTCTCTGAAGAAAGAAATTGAAGAAGACTTCAGAATATGGAAATATATCCCATGCTTGTGGATTGGCAGGATTAATACAGTAAAAATGGCCAAAAGCAATATACAGATTCAATGCAATCCACATCAAAATTTCAACTCAATTCGTGATAGAGTTAGAAAACAATTCTCAAATTCATCTGGAATAACAAAAAACAAGGATAACTAAAACTATTGTCAGCAATAAAAGAACTTCTGGGGAATCAGCATCCTGGACCTCAAGCTATACTATAGATCAATAGTGATAAAAACTGTGAGGTATTGGTATAGTGACAGGCAGGTAGATCAATGGAATAGAATTGAAGACACAGAAATGAACCCATACACCTATGGTCACTTGATCTTTGACAAAGGAGCTAAAATAATACAGTGGAAAAAAGATGGCCTTTTCAACAAATGGTGCTTGTTCAACTGATGGTTAGCATGTAGAAGAATGCAAATCAATCCATTCTATTCTCCTTGTACTAAGCACAAATCCAAGTGGATCAAGGACCTCTTCATAAAGCCAGACACACTGAACTTAATAGAAAAGAAAGTTGGGAAGAGCCTCAAGCACATGGGCACAGGGGAATTCTTCCACAGAACACCAATAGCTGCTGTATTTCTTTGTCTGGGATGTAAGATCACCTAGAGCTATGAACATGGAAGCCCAATTGAAGCACCTGTGGGTAACTCCTTCAGAGGTTTTCTGGAGGCAGAACTAGGAAGATAATACCTGGACTTGAAAGGATGCTGTATATGTTGGAAGGATACATATGTTGTATATGTATATATGGAATAAGATAGTTAATGAGTTTATTGAGAAAACCTTTTGCTTCTTGTATTTACAACTAAAATTGTTAGACCAATGGCCTTGGTGGTAGAAGGAGGGAGGAATCCCCAGGACCAGGGAAAGAGGGATAGATACCACACTCAGGAAGAGGCAGGTGTGGAAGGAAACTGGCCTTTTGTTGACAGTTCCTATTTTGAGTCCATTAGAACTGTGAAAGGTGGATTCAAGTGTGTTTCCTGGCCGGGCAGTGGTGACACACACCTTTAATCCCTTCACTGGGGAGGCAGAGGCAAGCAGATTTCTGAGTTCGAGGCAAGCCTGGTCTACAGACTGAGTTCCAGGTCAGCCAGGACTATACAAAGAAACCCTGTTTCAGAAAAAAAACTGTGTTTCCTGAAGCTTTTAAGAATCTTTTAAAGTTTACAAAAAGAGATAAGTTTCACTGTTTAATGCTAAAACTCTGAATTTTAAAGTCTTACCACAACAGTGGCATCAGAAGAGATAGGAACCTGAAGCCTTTTTCATTTCTCCCATATTCCTTAAATCAATTTCCTATCACCATTCAAGTTTTTCTTGTCCTCCAACCTTATAACCTACATTTATCAACCTCAAGACACTTTCTTATACCATCAAACACATACTTTGAAGATTTTGTTTATTCAGACATTATATATTTTAAATTTTAATTTTAAAATTTTAATTTTTAAAACTTTAAACTTTGCAGTTGTATATCTGTATTTACTATAAACATTTGTATACAAACAAATAAGAAAATCTTTGAAGAGTAGATTGTGGTATTGCACCACTGTGGGAATTATATTCAGAGGCCAGAAAAAGAATAATTTTGACTTGAAATGATGATGTAAAATATATACTAGTGACAGGCCAATAGGAGACAGGATGATAGACTATTTTAATATCTTTTATAATAGTAATAATCTACAGATAGTATCAAAAGGTAAACAACCTTCTCTTATATTCCATGTTTCCTTGGGAGATGTGAACCAGTGTATATTCCTCATAGGAAACCAATGAAAGATCAAAATATGGCTGTCTCAAAAGTCCAACACAGTGAAGTGATAAGTTTTCCTGGAGATCTTTGTAGGAATGTGTGAAGCAGAAATAACTGAAAAACAGCTACATCACCAAAGCCCACTCCAGCCTGAGTAACAGCTCATCATAGCCAGAAATGGAGACACATTGGGTGGCCTGCAAGCAGCTCAACAGATTGCACAGTGCCCTTGTTGATGCTTTAGTTGCACTGAGCCTCTCTTGGTCTCGTCTGTCTTCCAAGCAGCTATCTTGGTAGGGCGTCTTTAACAAAGTTCACCATGTTTGAGAGGATCTCTCAGCATCCTTACTTCCCAGACACATCTTGGGTTGAGGAGTCTAGAGTGCTATCAGTTTCAGCTGTCTCCTAATACTATTTTGAGCTATTTACTTCTTCCTTTCCTTAGGATTGAGCATTTTCCCACCTCTTAGAACAAGTCCGTGTAAACATCAGGTGCCTTAGGATTTTTCTGCTTTGATGGAAAAATTTTGATCTCTGAAAAAACTACTACATGAGAATTTCATAAGCAATGCATCTAACATCAGTGTTTTCATAAGTTTTTATATTTTATACAGTGGTGATGCTTTACGGATAGCTTATAGTCTCCGACCTTTAAAATCATCTACATAATCATTTTATTTTTAAGTACTGTAGCAAAAAATTTTGACTTCATACACGTGAGTTTACCCACAAGACACAGACAATCCATCCTGAGACCAATTTTTACTCCTTAAGTTCCTCCTTTTGCTGTGGTTCTCAGGAGCTGCTTCAAAGGTTTCTCTGTACTCTCCCTCACACTTTCCCTGTTCTCAGAGTGAAGCACAGTGTGCACCTGCTTTGCCGCAGATCATCTTTAAATAAATATTGTTTCTCTCCTTTCCTAGTTGTTGGACTATGGGGGAGCTGTGTGATGTGTGTAGTAGTGCCCCTTGCATTTTCAAAAAGGGACATTAATGTCTGACTCACAAAGTGCTTGAGCAGAAGGAATGAAGGCATTTCAAGAGCATTTCAAGAGCATTTCAAGAGCATGGTTGGCCATGCAGAATTCAGGAGCCACAACTGCTGTTTTCACCTTCATGAAACTTTTTCTTGGTTAGAAATAAGTGCCTCTTTATGTGTGCAAATGTTAATGTATATCATATTCACGTGTGTACACATATCCCCTGCACCTGTCTGCCCATCCACAGACATTGGCCCACTGCACATGGTCTCTTTTCATTTTCATTTTCTATTTTGTTCCAATAAATCCGGCACAGCCAGTTTAAGAGAACCTGATAGGCTTGCTTCCCACAGAGAGCATGTATTCAAGATAATGTTCACAGCTTGCTATAAATACCAGCCTACGATCACAACCTGACACAACCATAAAATGCACTTTAAAAAGAAATATAGGAAATGGAAGGAATAATGGGGCTGTAAGTTTATTCTAATATCTTCTGCAAAGAGGGATATACGTGCATGAAATACCATTGAACTGAAGTTGATATACAATCTGTCAAAATGTATTTCGCATTCTCATCTGAGGTTCAAATAACATTCTATTCTTGGAAATACCTTTTGTTCAAAGTGTCTTCTCTTCCCACACAGTTCAGTGAAATCATTTTTCTTTTGTGAAAGAAAAATGCACTGTCTAGAGATCACATGCACAGTATCATTTATTTTAATTAGCAAGTGCAATTCAAATTAAAGTTAAAGTTTGTGCCACACAAACCCCTCTTCCATTATATTGCTTTAAGGGTGCTTTTCCTCTGGTATTTTTCAACCTTGTTCTCCTATTCATGCCTCATACTTCCAGTGATTACTACAGGAGCATATATGAACAGAGTTTTGATTGTAAATTATTAGCTTTTTAATTTGGTATATTTTTCTGTGATTTTAACTTCATGCTTGAAGGATGTAAATAGATAAAATGAGTAGTAACAAAGTTGACTTCCAATTTTATTTATTCTGAGAAAATCTATTTTATCTACTATTTAACTCTAAGTCTTAAACCTGGTTTATCAGGAAGAGAAACTCACTCTCATCTGGGTCTGCAAACGTACATTTATCCATTGAGGTTTCAAATCAAGGGAGTGCTTGAGTTTTGCACTCACATGTTAGCAGTAAATAACACAAAAGTCATTGATATTAATACTAGTAAGAGAGCCCAGTATCTTTAAAATTAAAACACATCAATTCCCATGTATCCACTGCTCATTTCGAGATTCTACTATTTCCCTCATGCATCAGTGGTGGCAGTCTTATATGCTAACTTATGTTGTTTAGCTCTGAAAGTTCTGGAAAGCTCTGCACCTGGATGCTGTAGTGAAGCTACATTAGGAGGAAATCAAATATGTTGCGAACTGAAGCACAAATGGGTGAAGACTTCTGTATTAGTTTCAGTTCTCTAGAGTCACAGAATATATAGGCAGTCTCTATATAGTTAGGGAATTTTTTGATGACTTACAGTCTATAGTCCAACTCCCCAAAAATGGGCAGCAGCAGCTGTGGATGGAAGTCCAAGGATCTAGCAGCTGCTCAATCCCACAAGGCAAGCAGGCAAGGAAGAGTGAGTCAATCTTCCTTCTTTGTCCTTATATAGATCTCCAGCAGAGGGTGTGGTCCAGATTAAAGGTGTGTGCCTCCATGCCTTTAATCCCAAATGATCTTGAACTCGGAGATCTCCCTGTCTTAATCTTCTGGAATTCATAGCCACTATGCTTCAAGATCTCCATGCCAAGATCCAGGTCAGAAACTTATATCTCTGAGCCTCCAGATTAGGATCATAGGTGTGCCTTCCAATTCTAGATTGTAGTTCATTCCAGATATAGTCAAGTTGACAACCAGGAATAGCCACTACAATTTTGAAAACTGTTACTGAAGACATTTCTCTTTGGGAATATTTGCAAATGTCATGTTTGACTTCCTTAAAATATAAGGAAGAATTATGTCAAACTTTATGAGCGAAACTTTTTCATAACTTATATTAGTAGTTTTGAAAATATTTTCTAGATAAAACTTTCTACGCTTGATAAGCCTGGTACAGTGATGCTAAAAATGATTTATTCTGGACTCAATGAAAATAATTTTCCAAAGTAACTTCAGAAAAAGTTATCTAAATAATGTTCTTATTTGGTGTCATTTTGTCTTTTTATTAGCCTACATTCAATAACCAATGGCACCTAACTCTTAAATGCATTTCCAATGTGACATAATTGTAGTTCAAAACTCCTCATTAATGTTTAAGATTTATTTTGAATTGAATGGAAATCTCACAACACTTTATTAAATAAAAACTGACAAATATGATGTCTTTAAGAAGCCTACTACCCACATTTTTGCTATTATTTTACTGGAAGAATAAACCCTTATGTATGATTGTTTCATTGAGATGAGATTTCTCCCTATTTCAGGAATTCAAAGCCTTTCATCTGCAGCATATTTGGATATGAGCCTAGTCAAATATTTTTCTTCCATATGAACATATGAACATGTGTATTATATGACTACATTACTCTAACACTTGCCAGAAACTTAAGTCACATGTGGGCTATCAGAGCCTCCCATAGCAGCACTGTGTGTGTGTGTGTGTGTGTGTGTGTATGTGTGTGTGTGTGTGTGTGTGAAGGATGTGTATATAGGAATGTTCAATGCTCACATACTTAAGCATGAATGAGCTAGTCTGAGGAGACCTTTGTATGCGTCCTCTACCCCATTGGCTCTCAGCTTTCCTGATGCCTTGCTGAATTTCAATCTTAAATAATTTTTGTTGCTACTTTACATTCTAATTCTATTATTATAAATTATAATATAAATATCTGTGCTTTTCATTAGTCTTAGGCAACTTCTGTGAAAGTATCTTTTAATTTGCAAAGGGATTGTTAAACCATAGGTTCAAAACTGATAAACTATCCTCTTGTTCTCCATCTTACCACTTTGAATCAAAGCCCCTTACAGCATTAGAAGTTCGGGGGTTCAGGAAGCTCCCAAGATCTGTGTCTCCATGCCTAAGTTCTGAAGTTAGAGACACATACATGCCAGGGGTTTCCTAGCTTCCTTCCTTCCTCCTTTCTTCCTTCCTTCCTTCCTTCCTTCCTTCCCCACCTCCTTCCTTTTTCCTTCTTTCTTTCTATAAATTTTTATGTATTTATTGTTATCATTTGTTTTTCCAGAGAGGAATTCTCTGCATAGTTCTTAGACTACACTGGCCTCAAACACAAGGATCTCCTGTCTCTGCCTTTCAAGTGCTGTGGTTAAAGACACAACTAACACTCCCAGGTTCAGGTACAGCTCCTCCCACAATAGTGTGTGTGTGTGTGTGTGTGTGTGTGTGTTAGTCAAATATAAATATAGTTAAATAAATATAATACTATCTACTAAAGGCAGAGACATTGAGAGCAATAGTATAGTTACCTAACAAATGTTGGAAGCCACATAGGTTGATTACATATGTTTATGTTTTTGCATGCTATTTTATGTCATAAGGAATCAGCAAAGTTAATTGTTCCTATGTTAAAAGTTGGAAAAATCAATTAAGTCAATCAAAAGGAGTCAATTAAGGAATCAAAAGTCAATGTGCATGAAAGCCAGAGTGAACCACAGATGTTTCTAAGGAGCCATCCTCCATTGATTTTTGTCAAAGGATCTCTAACAAAGACCTGAGGCTCATTGCTGTCCCATACCATTTTTTTTGTGCCATCTAAAAGATACAGATTCAGATGGAAAATGGATCAGCCATTAAAGGGTAGGCTCACAATTAAAATTATTAAATATAGAGCAAAGTCCTTTGTTAGGGATAGATAAAAGAGACAGAGAGAAATGTGAATGTCAAATGTATTCCCTCTTGGTCTATATTACCCCCAAAGAAGTATTTCTTTCCTTTTGATGTAGGCTCAACATGTTTACCTTCATTAGTAATGCCAAGTGACTTGCTGTACATAGACCTTCTGTCACATGTCAGTGCAGAGGCTTCCTGGAATTTGCTATGTGAGTGTGGGTCCTGCCAGGGTTGATGTGGCTCAATGATAAATTCTTCAAAATTCTAAACTAAAAGAATGCACTAGGATGTAGTAGACAGAAGTTAAAAATACATTTAGTGGCCATTTACTTCCATATAGAAACTTGTAGACAATGCTTACTTGTACATAGAAGTTAACTACACAACAACCTCTGAATGTCATTGCTTTGATGTCGGTGAAAAGTGTTGAAAGTATTGGAATGGAAATTATTTGTATAAATATATTTTGGTAATTAAAAAACCAAGATATTCTAATTTATTTCCCTTATAAGTTTCTTCACTTTATTTATCAATAAATATATTTTATGTTTATCAATACAGAATTCATTTTGCCATAAAAATATAGTAATAAAATTGTATCTTATATGCAGAATTTTGAGCTGACTCCTTCAAAAAGAACCTAGTTGAGGTTGTAATTAAACAGAAATAAGAAATCACTTCTTATAGCTATTCTAATGTAGAATTTTGAAGTCATCTATTTCAAATATAGCTAACTATCTTTTTCTTAAAATATAGTATAATTTTCTTTCCACAACAGAAACTGAAATTCTGCCAGTTTTGCCAACTCATAGCTTTAGCTCATTTTTAATTAGACCAATGAGATGGGAGTAAAAATATTCTCATGACTGAAAATTCAAATTTCACTAGTCAAAGAATCTCAACAAGTATTGGTCTTAGAATTTATATTATTATATTTATTAATGATGCTAGATACTAAAATAATGATAAAGAAACTTATATTTACTATGTGCCATATTTGTTTTTAACAATTGAAATGAAACATTTATGTACTGCCTATAATAAATTTTCTTGATGTCCAAAGTCAAGTGAATAAAATAAAAATGAATAAATAGAATAAAACTGGCCAATGATCAGTTAAAGCTGTCATATTGAAAGTTTGGTCATCATTGTGAAGGGACCTCTACGGCTCGTGAAGAACCTTTAATTTGCTGAAAGAATGCTTTGCCAAGATCTCATGAGACACCAGTTTTCCCTCTGATTTTTGTTTGAATTCATGATGCTATACAGCAGGATGGAGAATAGCCAGACATGCCCTTGTCAGAGAACACATCTGCTGGTTGGATTGTTAGCTTTCCAAAATGTGAGCTAAAGTGCTCTTCTTTACAGTTATATCACCTAGCTTCAGGAATTTTGTCATAATCAAACTAGGATAGATAAAAAATATATATTTTATGCTAATTATACAAAGACAAATAGAATGAATAATAAATGATTGTTAATATAGCTATAAAGGGACTGACTCAAACACAATAATGAACAATTGCACACATGAATATATATGTATTCACACATATGTTACTAATGTGTAGTTTCTAAATATGTAAGACCTTAATGTAGATGCAATAAAACATGATCAAGGAACTTATTTTAACCTCTCTATAAATGTTGTACAGATCATCCAGAGAGGACGTATGTGCAGAAGTAGTCTAACTACCCACAGTAGATATTGATGAGTCTCTCAATCTCTGTATGTCTCAACATGGTACAAAAGTCAACTGTTGATCAGAGTAGTAGTTTACATCTAATCTTGAAAGCTTACCTTTTAGCAGTTGAGAAGGAAATAATGCTTCTAGAAGCTGGGTGAGTGAGAAAGTGAAATTGGAAGAAGCTGAAAAAAAATGTTAAACTTCAGTTACATGAGAGAATAAAGTTCTGGTGCCACCAGAGAGTATGGTGAACCAGGTAATGGTGTGTATGACAGAGTTCAGGTGAAACAGGGGATTCCAGTTGCTTTACTTATAAAAATGGCACATATTTGAGATGAGGATCTAAATGCCCTTTATAGAATAAAGGCAGAACATGCTCATGTAAAAATAGGACAAGATGCCCAGAAATAAACAGAATTATAATGCTTATAAAAGATAATTTTGCAAAGGAGTTTGTGAAAAAAATATTTGCTAAAGAGATGACTATAAACTATCTGTCCTTTTAAGCTGGCTTTAATTCAAGTGCTTTTACTTATTTGTTCTTAGTAAAGACTTCAGTTCCATGTGAGGTAAAAGTAGAAGTGGACAGCTTGCCTTTCCCCCTCCCCTGGCTTGGGCACAGGACTACAGACTTCCCTCACTAAGCAAAATGCCCAGAGGGATTCTGTGCCTTTCCTTGACCAAGTAGGGAAACATTCTTTCTTGTACTTCATTTAGAGTTTTCATCTTCTTGTAGCCAATTAAATATGCTTTTCTATTTAAGCTATGTAGTTTTTCCCTTCTGCTTTGGATAATAATGTAACATTTCAAATTGTTTTTATCAAGTGTTAAATTTTGTTTTGTTGTAAATATTATACTTGTATATAGAACACAGTAATTTTTATGTGTTTCTATATTATATTTAATAAAAGTTTATTGATAGAGGTGTATCCATATTCCTAAGAACCACTGATGTTCACTCTTTACAAGTTTACATCATTTTATTATTAGTACATATAGAGTATGCTTCAAACAGTGTTTCCTTTTCTATATTTTGGAAAAAAATTATGAATCACTGATATTTAATACATATGGATGTTATGGATAATTGCATCCTGAATTAATAACTTAATGCCACTTGTTACATGGCATAATATGTAAATATGAAATAATAATAAAATATTACAAAGCTTTGTGGTTTTTAATTTTTATTAGATATTTACTTTATTTACATTTCAAATGATATCCCCTTTCCACATTACCCCTCTAAAAATCCCTTATCCCCTCCCCCTCACACTGCTCATCCCTAACCGGAATGAGACTTGCATTGCCCTATTCTGGGGAATCCAGCCTTGGATCAATGGCCTCTCCTCTCATTGATGTCTGAAATGGTCATCCTCTGCTACATATGTAGTTTGAGCCATGGGTCCTTCCATGTGTACTCTTTGGTTGGTGGTTTAGTCCCTGGGAGAACTGGGGGCATTGGATGGTGCATATTGTTGTTCTTCCTGAAAGGATAGAAACATCTTTATCTCCTTGGGTCCTCCCTCTAGGTGCTCCACTGGGGACCCTATGTTCATTCTATTGGTTGGTTGTGAGCCATGGGTTTTTGATCCACTTTTCAAAAAGGATCAAAGTATCCACACTTTGGTTTTCTTCATCTTTAACTTCACACTGTCTGTGAGTTGCAACTTAGGTATTCTGAGCTTTGGGGCTAATATCCTCTTATCAGCAAGTGCATACTATGTGTGTTCTTTTGTGATTGTGGTACTTCACTCAGGATGATATTTTCTACGTCCATTAATTTGCCTAAGAATTCTAGATAAGGCTGTCTATTCTCTCCCTAACTTTTCAATATAGTATTCAAAGTCCTAGCCAGAACAATCAACCAAAGGAGGTCAAAGGGATTCAAATTGGAAAGGAAGAAGTCAAAGTATCACTATTTGCAGATGATATGATAGTATACATAAGTAACCCCAAAATTCCACCCAAGAACTCCTAAATCTGACAAACAGCTTCAGCAAAGTGGCTGGATATAAAATTAACTCAAACAAATCAGTAGCCTTCCTATACTCAAAGGATAAAGAGGCTGAGAAAGAAATTAGGAAAATGACACCCATCATGATAGTCACAAATAATATAAAATACCTTTGCTTTGACTCTAACCAAGCAAGTGAAAGATTTGTCTGAAAAGAACTTCAAGTCTCTGAAGAAAGAAATTAAAGATCTCAGAAGATGAAAAGGTCTCCCATGCTCATGGATTGGCAGCGTTAATATAGTAAAAATGGCCATCTTGTATAAAGCAATATACAGATTCAATGCAATCCCCATTAAAATTCCAACTCAATTCTTCATAAAGTTAGAAAGAGCAATTTCCAAATTTATCTGGAATAGCAAAAAACCCAGGATGGTAAAAACTATTCTCAACAACAAAAGAACTTCTGACAGAATCACCATCCCTGACGTCAAGCTATACTACAAAGCAATTGTGATAAAAACTGCATGTACAGTGACAGGCAGATAGATCAATGGAATAGAATTGAAGACCCAGAAATAAACCCTCACACCTGTGGTCACTTGACTTTTGACCAAAAAGCTTTGTGTTTTAATTTTAATAAGGGATAGTTTAAGAAGGGAAAGTTAGGGATTCATCAGATTGTTTGGTAATGAAAAGCAAAAAACTGTATGAATATAAAACTCTTGTGAATTTAAATTATTAAATTTATGCAGAAAATTCTCCTATAATAAGTATGGATCTGTTTCCTAAGTATCTACTTTTGAAAGTATCCAATTAAAATTAGTTTATTCTTAACACCTTTATGTTACAATATAACAATAAATGTTTAACAAAAATTTCCCACTCATAAACAATCTCTTTCTATCCAGACTAAAGTATGATTAGATATTAGTGTTATGTAAAATGAAGGATTTTATTTTAGAGAAAATTAGTGAAGTTATTATTCCTTCAGGTAGAAAGTTGCTAATGACTCATGTACCTTTCATCTTACTCCCAGTGTTGATCAAAAGAGGGACAGAGAAATTTTCACCTATAGAAACTTTCAGAAGATACTTAGACCAGTGATCAAAAGGACATCGTTAAAGGCAAGGTACTTTGGGAGCATTTACTGCCTGGTGTTATGCACTGAAAAGGGATCACCATAACCTCTGAATTTAATTATGAAATCTCAGACAAAACTGACTGAGAGATAGTCTACAGACTAATTGGCATATCTTTCAAAACGTCAAAGTCATGAAAACTAAGGCTGAAGATCTTAGAAGATGCTAGCAAGACAAGTCTATAATTGCAGTGTTGGAAATTACACAGAGCACTGAAGGACCATAAGATGCAAGATAAATAGCACATGAATTAGGGTCATGAGGAATACCGTATCACTTTGAATATTTTAATTATCTTTTTAAATAGATAGGCAATCTTGATTTACATTTTGAATGTCCTTAAAATGAGTAATTTCAAAAAAAGCATTACATATAGAATCTTAAGATGAAATTAAATTTTGTTCACTTTTCTTTCAGTTGAAATTAGTTTTAAAGCTAGTCATTTGTAAGAAAAAAATAAAATAACCTTAGGTGGGGCTGGAGAGTTGGCTCAGCAGTGATTAAGAGCACTGACTGTTCTTCCAGAGGTCCTGAGTTCAATTTCCAGAAACCACATTGTGACTCACAACAATCAGTAATGGATCGGAGGCCCTCCTCTGGTGTGTCTGAGGATAACAACAGCATGCTCACATACAAAAACAAACAAACAAACAAACAAATAAATAATACTTTTTAAAAATATGAGCTTGGAAGATATAACATCTTAATAAAAGTTTGCAGGCATTATCATAGTCCTCTAATGATAGAAGTTTACTTGGTAAAATTTGTGAATGTTTTCAGGGTAAAAGATCATTTATAGGGATGAGTTATTAAGAAACATGAATGGCTGGATTATGTGGGCAATACAAAAGCATTCACAATTCCTTATAAAATGAAGTCAAATATCAGATGTGTATGTGTTTGAATCCAGCTTTGTTTTAAGACAGAATTTATTTACGAATGAAGAAATTCAGGTGTCCTCAAACTTGGAGAAAGTGCAGATACATCTCACAATGGACATAACTTCATTTTAGAGATATACATTTCTAGTCTGTCTGAAAGTTAGTTCTGTATTGCTTCCGGACCACCAGTATCTGATGACTTGGTGCTGAGTGTTAACAAAAGCAAGCGAAACCTGCAATCTTCCATGATGCAGTGAAGTCCCTCTGGTAGAACTTTTCCCACCATTTTATTTGCTTAGAATGATTGTCCAGCCATTTCTGTCCCTAAACACTTCATGTGATGAGAGTAATTCATTATCAACAAAGACTAACTTGGTGGAATGCTTCAATAAACAAAGTTTTTAACAATAATTAAAACCATACATGTGTCTATTTGGGGGAAGGTACATGTGAGTTTGACTGCCAACAACAGCAAGACTGGAGGACCAACCCCTTGAGCTGGAATTACAGGCATCTGTGAGCTTCCCAGAAACCAAACTCAGGTCCCCTGGAAGAGAAATACATGCTTGTACCTGCCGAGCCATCTCAAGTAATGTCCTCTTCTTACCTGAGAATTTATTCAACATTATGATCACAGTGGAAGTCTTAGAAAAACCCTCAAGTATTCCATATAGAGAATACAGTAATAAGGCATGGATTTTAAATGGTTACAAGACATAATCCGGCAATTCCAGAGTTAAACAAATCCTTCTGTGTGCCAACCTATGACATAAAGTAATTGAGATAATTTGTATTCTTGATGATATATTCCAATAGAAAGAGAAGAGAGAGCTGAGGCAAATTTCTTCAATTATTTATCAATGGGAACAATTAGGAAAGAATCAAGCATCTAACACATCTTCTGTTTTCTCAATCCATAGCAACTGTATGTATCAAACAAGTAACCTGGGAAGCAGATCTAATTCTATGGCTGAGCAAACCCATTGTTTTTTGTCTTTTTTGTTGTTTGTTTGTTTGTTTGTTTTTTGACAGAAACAGAAAGACAGGAAGAAGTCATATGCATCACATTCCAAGGTTGAGTGGCACCCAGGGAACCAAGCAAATAATAGAAGCAGCAAGGAAAGAAACACCTTTCTTCCCGCCCAGGGAGGGACCCCAAGTAGAAATAGCAGTCTGACACTAAAAGTAACCTTATGCCAGTTCTGTCATGATTCTGCGGCAAAAGCCAATACATAATTATAGCCATGGGTCTTAAGCTCTTCTTCCCGGATTTTGCTCAATACATGTGGGCTGGCTTGTGAGCTACAGTCTCTGGTGATCACAAATGCTAGTAATAAACGTTGACCTCTTTAAGATCTACTTTTACACACTGACTTACCCTTCAAACAAAATCACATTTTCTTTTACAGTAAAATCTAGGTAGCAGTTGCCAGTTCAAAGTTAAGGATAGCAGTCTTTTCTAAATGCTGCATTAAAAATATTTAATTGAATATTTACTTCACATGCTCTCTCTCTGCTTTCAATTTTTATTTTCATTCATCTTTTATTTTTACTTTATTAAAATTAACATAATGTACTTAATATAATTAACATAACATATTATATTATCTCATCTAAATTTTGACTTTTAGTAATATGGTTTCTACCTACTCATGAAGATGAAAGTCTAGAAACAATAAACTAAAAATATACAAATTTATAATCTATGATTGAATTGAAAAACTCAGTAGGTAACTTGGAGCCATGAGAGAATGACTAGTTAACTAACATGGTTTTGAGGATGTGTGCTGAAGACCAAGGATGAGTTCAGCATATGGTATGTAGAGGGATTGTTGCAGATTAAAGCTACAAATAGAGTGAGTGAGGATGTGGCCGAGAAGGATGCTATACTCTATTAGGTTTTGCTAAATCCAAAAGAAAAAAAAGAGAGAAAGATCCAAGGGAAAAGGGAGTAGAAAGGTAGATTTCCATAAAGCTGATTTATAATACTGGGTAAAAGAAGTCATTATTCTGCAGCAACATTCAAATCCTAAGGACAAAAACTCCAATGATATGAGCATGGTGCCTCATAACACAACAAGACTGGGGAAAAGTCTATGAATTTCATGCAAAGCAGTTAAGACTTGTCAAAATGTTGGTATTATGCCAATTAAATTTATTTACACTGATTAGTTGAGTGGAATAAAAGGGTTGGGATAACAAGTATTCATTAGTTTACAGTCTCCAAGAAAAGACTCAAGGACACGTAGACTTGAGCACTGAATATGTTCATATTTTTTCGTTGACTTGTCTTGACACATCACATCTTTCTGATTTTATCCTTCATTGTTCTGCAACCTGCAATGAGGTTGTTAATAACTATGGTTAGATATTAAATCCACCCTGGTTTCCACTATGACCAATATTTGGAGCACTTCATTTAATTCCCAAGTTATAAACCATCTACCACTCCACAGAGTATCTATCTTTTCACCAAGTTATTCACCTCTTCAAAGAACTTGAAATAGACAGGTTTCAGGATTGTGAGGGCATCTTCAACTACAGTTCAGATATGTTTATGTATGTATTAATGTACATGTCCATCAAAAACTATCAAATATATAGTTATTGTTAGGATTGAAACAACATGTACTGAATATAGTTAAATAAAAACATAGGGAAGAATAAAAGAAATTGAAGGGATTTCAGAGAAGAAAAGGGGTTATAGAAACAGAATGCACTTTAAAATTATATAAAATGGTCAAATACCAAGTTCAAGAAAATACCAAGAAAATTGAATAGGAGAAGAGAAAAGAAAATACTACTTTATTAATGCTGAGTAAGAGTTGAAGTCTTTAATAGAATTTAATAATTCATTTATTTGGCCTTTAATATATTTTCCTGAATGTAGAAGTTTTCAGGATCTTCATTGACACACTGGGTTCTATGCAGTCTGGACATATGAATGTAGAAATGTTTAATAGTAGACCACATAGAGAAAAGACTGTAATTTTTATAATTTATGAATTTAAAAACATGCTTTTAAATGGCCTTTGTGCACCATTGTATAATTTAAAATCTAAATCAAGCCTTAAGCAGAATTATTACAACACTCCACATGATGATGTTTCAAAATGAAGAATTTAGCTATATCCTTTTTATTGTATAAGCTTACCTGTTACTTTAAGAAGGCCTATATTAGATAATAAATTTAAATGAGTTTGTCTTTTGTCGGCCAGGCCCACAAAACTTTTTCTGAAACCATGCTTGCTAATTTATCATGAAGAATATGCATTAACTATGGGAAGAGTCTAGACAGGAATTTTTAAATTAACTTTAAAATAATTACTATATCAAATATTATTTGTCTTTTGAACTACTCTATGAAGAAAATCATATAACTGGAAATAAGAAATAGACACCTTAATCTAATAATAACAAAAATTTAATATTCTGTTCCTGGAATAATGCATATTAGACTCATGTCTTTGACTAATATGGAACAGTTTACCAGTTTGAACTCATACAGCTTCACATGCTCAGAAGGTCTATCTGTGAGATAGCCTCAGATACATACTACATCTGAAAATTTAGTTTATATATAATATCATATTTTTATTAAGTACCTTCCATTCATTTTTGACTTCCATAGAATATTAAAATTTCTTCAATGGATAAAGGCAGAAATGATCAGGAATTAAATATTTGACCAGACATTTTTCTTATCATAGAACTTGATTTAATATTATTTCCTATCATTATTTAAACTAAAATCTTATCTAATCACTCATGTATAAATAAATATCCAGTTTTATTTCAACACTACATATTCATTCTTATTATCAATAATCATCAAGTAGCAGATTTTGCATGTTTTTGGACTATTGTACTTACTTTCTTTAGTTCATTCTTTCATTAGGTTGCATACACTTTATCTCCTAATTCAAGGTTAAGCTATTTAAGATCAGAAGGGCTTTAGTGATTTCATGTCTCCATTATCATTGATTTTCTTCTCAGAACATGACCAGTAGGATGTTGAGTTTCTTTCCAACTGCTAATAAAACATTTAGTGTCACCTGATGTCTCATCAAGATGAAATGATGAACACCACCCCTTACAGTAGAGCTGTGCCTCCTGTATGATTATCTTTGGAAGCAACACATGAAATATTTTACAAACAGTTCCTTTCAAAAGGATTTCTATCATATTTAGAAAACCAATTTTGTTATTGTCATTGTTGGAATCTTTTCAAGGAATTGATTTTGCTCTGTTTATATTTTCCTTTAAGCTTTACTTGAAGTTTTTTTTTTTCAGTATAACAGCAAAGGACCCATATGGTAAATGAAATATATCAGAAAAGAACCAAAATGAAACTTAAATCAAGGATTTCTTGTTCATAAGTGTGTTTTTATCAGAGATGCCATATATCCTCAGACACTGTTTCTTTTTCTTTTTTCTTTTTTCTTTTTTTTTTTTTTTTTTAGTATAGAATAGAGTTTATTCAAGGCATGGGGAGGGGAGTTAAGAGGGTAGTAGAGCCAGTGAAAGGCAGAGAGGAGAGAGGAGAGAAGCTAAAGCCCATTAGAAGCAGAGGCCCATCCTGACCACTTGGAAAGAGGGGGAGGGGAGGAGAGCCAAAGAGGTGCAAGAGAGAGACTGAGAGTGAGAGAATAAGAGAAGCAAGAGGCAGACACTGTTTCTTAATGGTCTGCAAATGTAGACTCTAAGATGGTGATTTAGAAACAAAGTCATCTAGAAAGTTCAGCAACAGCTCTGAGTTATATGAAGCACAAGACAGAAAACATAGCTTAATAAGCTTATTCTTATTCTAGCAATGGCTCTGAGGATTTTTTTAAATATCAGAATGAACTGGATGCTCCACAAATACACTTAATAAACTGACCTCATTCACAGACATTGCACATCAATATGAGAGCATATGGACCGTTCTTCTCTAGGCAGATTATTTTAACCATTTTAGTTTGGCTAATAGGCACAAAAATGGTTAGTCCAAAGAAGCAAGAATCACAAATAAAACTCAAAAATATAAGAGTGTATATTCCTTAATTGATAAAGATATTTTTATAAGAATTCCTGCTTTTCAATATTAAAAATATTAAAAATAGGTGCTCACAAACCTAATTAGGTCGTTCCAGTCCTTCACTCTAGCTTTAAGTTATTTTATTTTATTTTATTTTATTTTATTTTATTTTATTTTATTTTATTTTTTGTTTTCTGAGACAGGGTTTCCCTGTGTAGCCCTGGCGGTCCTGGAACTCACTCTAGCCCAGGCTGGCCTAAAACTCAGAAATCTGCCTGCCTCTGCCTCCCAAGTGCTAGGATTAAAGGCGTGTGTCAACACCACCAGGCTTAGCTTTGAGTCTTAACATTCCAAATATAGCATTTATGTAAAGTTGATTTACACAAAGAATCTAGGGAAATGGGTTATCTAATAGACATGGGTTTTCAGGGTTGCAAGATAAAGACATAGTAGAGTCTGTCTCACAGTTTTCTGGATTCAGTGTTCAAGAATAGAAGAGAACTTAATAAAGACTAATTTATTAATCATTATATTGGTCTCTAACATTTTTTAAAAAATTTTCAAAAATAATTTTGAATGTTTTATATTAGGTGAAAATATCCTGCATCTTTAAAAGGAAAATCTTAAAGTTGCATGGTAGCATTTGGTTTTAATAGTTAAACAAAGTGTACTTGAGAGATGCTCTACAAGCAAGAGGTGCCAAATCAAACCTGATCCTGGAGGTGGTTGCTCATGTCTGTAATGAAAGCACTTGAAAAGTAGATACAGGCAGATCCCTGAGTTTGAGGCCAGCCTGGTCTGAGGAAAACAAAGAAATCTGGATCCTGTCTCAAAAAAACAAGTGGCTAACTAACACATATGCACAGTCACTCACATACACACACACACACACACACACACACACACACACACACACACACTGTTCTGAGTCAGGGACACAGGAGGGCCAAAAGGGACACATGGAGAAGATAGTGTGAGAGTAATCTGCACTTTGATTAGTGTGAAGGAGCTGATTTCATGAGAATTATAAGAACTCCATTGTTTACTAAAGGCAAGGTAAACAGACCTATTACAGAGTAAGGAAACATTGATGACATCGTTTTAAACAGTATCAAGGCAAAACATTAAACTGATTGAAAGGTTGAGCAAAGCTACAGTTTCTGAAAGCAAGAGGAACTTTCAGACAAAGCTTTTCCCAAAAGCAAAAATAAATGTGGTCAATATTCACATATCAATCTCTCTAATAATATAGGCCAGTCTTTCTATGGATGCACATTAGAAGATTATTTTGCAACATGGGTATTTGATTTTATTTAAATTTTTATTAAATTATTTTTTTATTTACGTTCCAAAAGCTCCACCCTTCCCTGTCTCCACTTCTAGTTCTTCACCCTCTCCCTCCTCCCCTTTGTCTCTGAGAGGTTACTCCCAACCCATCCACCCACTTTCCTCATGCACCCCTCTGACTCACCTCTCACCCGTCCCCCAACATCTGCCTTCCCTGAAACATCAAGTCTCTACAGTGTTATTCATAGTCTCTCCCAATGAAACCTCACATACTACATGTATGCTGAGGGCCACATGTATGCTCTTTGCTTGGTAGTTAAGTCTCTAGGAGCTCTGAGGGGTTCAGATTGGTTTATATAATTTATATGGAGTTGTTATCCCTTCAGCCCCTTCAATTCTTTCCCTGACTCTTTTATAGGAGTCCCTTACCTCATTCCAAAGGTTGCATGTAGGTATCTGCATTTGTCTAGTCAGCGGCTGGTAGAACCTCTCAAAGGACAGCCATGCTAGACTTCTGTCTGCAAGCAGAACATGGTGTTAGTAATAGTGTCGGGGTTTGGTGCCTGCTCATGAGATGGATCCCAAGTTGAGACAGTTACTGAATAGTTTTTCTTTTGTCTCCGCTTCATTTTCATCCTTGCATTTCCATGCATGTCACTTTGTGTCTGGGTTATCTAACTCAGGATATTTTTCTAGTTGCATATATTTGACTGCACAATTCATGATGTACTAATTTTTTTAATACCTGAATAGTATTCCATTGTGTAAATGAACCACATTTTTCTGTATCCATTCTTTCCTTGAGTGACATCTGGGTTACTTCCAGCTTATGGCTAATACTAATATGGCAGCTATGAACTTAATGAGGTTCAAGTTCTTCTGAATAACCCAATTGAAAAATGGAGAACAAAGTGAAACAGAATTCTTAACAGAGGAATCTTGAATGGCCAAAAAGGACTTAAAGAAAAGTTCAACATCCTTAGTCACCAGTGATAATGCGAATCAAATTGACCCTGAGATTCCAACTTACACCAATCAGAATGGCTAAAATAAAAAACTTATGTGATGGCACATGCTGGCAAGGATGAAGTAAAAGAGGAACATCCCTCAGTTGCTGGTGGGATTGCAAACTGGTACAACCACTCTGGAAATCAATCTGGTGGTTCATCAGAAAACTGGGAATAGTTCTACCTGAAGACCCAGCAATATCACTCCTGTACATATACCCAAAACATGTTTGTTTGTTTTCTTAATTATAATTTATTTAGATGAAATAATCATTTCACTTTATGGATTATAGGATGGAAGAGAACATTTGCCAAATACATATCAGACATGGGATTGCTATCTAAAATTAATATATTAAAAAAAATCAAACTAACAAATGGGCTGCAAATTGTTAGTAATATACTGAATTCTTTTCAAATTGTGAAGGACAATTGACCAAAAGTCATAAAGATATTCTACACTTTTTACCCTCAGGGAAATTGCAACACATATGGAGCTTGTGATGTATGCTTGTGATGTATGTGTGTGTATGAACATTCATATAAAGGGCAGAGAAGAGTGAGGCAAATCATATAGTTTAAATGGGCAGTATGATTATCCAAGGACAAAGATGCAACAATGCAATAGAGCATGAAGAAAATACACTTAAATTTCTTCCAAAATTTATGATTTCCACCAACACACATATCCAATAATGTTTGGGAGCACCCAGGAAAAATTACAGGAACAAACAAACAAACAAAGAAGTCTATTAAAAATCAAAACCAAGTACAGATGTACTGGAGGCAAGAAGGACAAAAGAGAAACATACATACTTCAAAACAAAACAATTAGAATAGGGCTTTTCAAACAAATGAAAACAAAACAAACAAAAATCAAACCAACCAACCAAACAAAAATATATAGGTCTGCTTTTAGTGGAATATATGGAATCTTACAATGGCAAGCACAAATAACTGGGAGAAATCAGCAGCTCTCCCATCACACAAGTAGTAATGATCTCCCTAAAATGAGGAAATTGAAAATGTATGCATACAATAAATATAAGGAGGACTTGTCACCAGAGTTAGCACCGAAAACAGTGAGTCTATGTTTTCATGAATACATATTCAACATATCTGAAGCTAAGTCAGGGCACATTGAGGAAGACTTCTTACACACAGAAGTTATGGAATGCATGAAGTTTCCTTCAAAAACAATGCGCTCCTTTAGCAATGAGAATATGCAGAATTTTTTTCAGGAAGCCGTGACATATTTATATATAATGGCATAAACCATTCCTGGCATGGTTAGTTTAAAAATCATAATTGAAAATAGAAAGAGAATAGATGTGTATATGTGTATGCTTAACTCAAGGTCATGGCACACACACACACACACACACACACACACACATACACAGACTAAAGTGGTGGCAGAAACTGGCACTAACAGAATAGATTTGTTGAAGCTTAAGGACAAGGCACTTAGAAGGCACATTAATATGGGAATTTTCATCAGGATGGTGGCTGCCTTGCTTCGTGTCACAAAACTAATCTGTGAGATGAAAACTTTAATTCAATATATCAGATATTCAGATAATAAAGCTATCACTCAAACAAATTGTGAAGAAATTCAGTTTAACCAAAGCACTGCAACTATTTCAGGGTGGAAAGGACTGCAGAAAACACTGGCGGAACAAAAGGAAAGATTCCATGCTTTCTAGAAAACATAGAGTTCTCAATGACAGGCTGTAACTCACAGAAAGTATTGGTGAGAATGTGGAAAAAGAGGAACACTCCTCCAATGCTGGTCGGAATGCAAGCTGGTACAACCACTCTGGAAATCAGTCTGGTGGTTCCTCAGAAAACTGGGCATAACACTTCTGGAGGACCCTGCAATACCACTTCTGGGCATATACCCAGGGGATTCCCAGGCATGCAATAAGGACACATGCTCCACTACATTCATAGAAGCCCTATTTATAATAACTAGAACCTGGAAAGAACCCAGATGTTTCTCTACAGAGGAATGGATACAGAAAATGTTATATATTTACATAATGGAATACTACTCAGCTACTAAAAACAATGAATTCTGTTAAAAACAATGAATTCATGAAATTCTTAGGTAAATGTGTGGAACTAGAAAATATCATCCCAAGTGAGGTAACCTAATCACAAAAGACCGCACATGGTATGCACTCACTAATAAGTAGATATTAGCCCAGAAGCTTGGAATACCCAAGACACAATTCACAGATCAAGTGATTCCCAAGAAGAAGGAAGAGCAAAGTATGGATACGCTGGTCCTTCTTAGAAGGGGGAACAAAATTCCCACAGAAGGAGATATAGAGACAAAGTGTGGAGCAGAGACTGAGGGAAAGACCATCCAGAGACTACTCCACCTAGTGATCCATCCCATATACAGTTACAAAGCCCAGACACTGTTATCCATGCCTGCGAGTACTTGCTTACTGGAACCAGATATAGCTATCACCTGGAAGGATCTGCTAGTACATGACAAATACAGAGGGGGACACTCTCAGCCAGCTATTGAACTGAGAACAGGGTCCCCAATGGGAGAGCTAAAGAAAGGACCCAAGGATCTGAAGGGGTTTGCAGCACCACAGAAGGAACAATGATATGAGCCACCCAGTACTCCCAGAGTTCCCAGGGACAAAACCATCAACCAGATAGTACACATGGTGTTACTCATGGCTCCAGACACATATGCAGCAGAGGATGCCCTTGTTGGACATCAAAGGGCCCCCTGGTCCTGGAAAGGCTCGATGCAACAGTGTAGGGGAATACCAAGACAAGAAAACATGAGGGAATTGATTGGGGTACAGGGGGAGGGGAGATGGGTTACGGACTTTGGGGGGGGCAGGAAATGGGAAATCATTGGAAATGTAAATAAAGAATATATCTAATAAAAAAAAAAACTAAAGTTCACTTTTAACTGGAAAAAATATACAACTATTCCTTTGTAAGCAGTAAATAGATGTTTTCCACTATAGTTGTCTTACTTCTTTCATAACTATCTGTACAGTGAGTTCTCTTGAAAGGTTATGAGTTAAGTTTAATGCATATGTAAATCATAAAAAGGAAGCGAATGTATAATGTAAGCCTATGGTAGTGAAATTTTATGCAAAAGTAAACTATTCACATATAAAACAAAAAAGGAAGGCTGTAACTCAATCGAAGTTTCAGAGAAGCCATGACAACACCCATATCAGTCTTATAATAATGTCCATGTATTAGGCAGCTTCAGCTGTCAGAACAGTGTAGCCAAAAGAGGACCTTTAACCTCACAGTTTTGTGGTCTAAGAATGTCAGAATGAAGGTTATTGATGATTCTCCTGTGAGGAACTTCTCCTGGCTTGTCATTGGTTTCCTTCTCACTGTGTCTTTACAGGACAGAGGCACAGAGCTCTCCAGTTTCTATTTCATTCAAAGATACCACTTCTGCCACCACACACACACACACACACACACACACGCACACACACACTTGAATGGGATGGCGGTTGAGTGAGAAGATAGAATGTATACATAATTGAAATATGAATAATGAAAACAGACACAATGAGTGTATAATTGCTCTGTCTCTCTGCCCCTGTTCTCTGACTTTCTTCCTTTATTTCCCCAACACAAATGAAGTTACTTAAGTCCTTACTTCTCTAAGAATGTTGAGGCAACACACTCTCTCTTTTATTAGTCTGTCTATCTGTGTCTGTGTCTGTGTCTCTGTTTCTCTGTCTCTCTGTCTCTCTGTCTCTGAGTCTGTCTCTCTGTCTCTCTGTCTCTTTTTCTCAGTCTCTGTCTGTCTGTCTGTCTGTCTGTCTATCTCTTTCCTCCCTGATCCCTTTGCTTCTACGAAGCAGCACCTCAGCTTGCACCTGGTCACTTAACTATGGATTTATGCGCATTCATGAAAGCTCTTGATTTCCAATGTGTTTTGGGTGATGCATGCATATTTTACAGAATGTTGACAATTCTATACAGGAACAGTGAGGAGGACCTTGGAAATCTACTGGAATCATCGTCTTAGACTCCTTGATTGTGTTACTGTAACAAAGAAATTCAACTAACTTCTGAGAATAGAAGTAAAACATCCTGGTCAAAGAAAACATTGCTATTGATCTATTGAACTTCAATTAAATTGTGTAGGTATCTGAAAAATTCAGCTTCCAATGAGAATTTATGGACCATTCCAAAGTCCAGTAATCATTTGCACCTGTGTGTTAGACACCAATACTGTAATCACACATAGTGACTCAATGACAGAGTTGTGACCTCATACCTCCTCTGACTTGATTATATGATGGTATGTGTTAAATAAACATGCACAATTAAATTATATTTCAAAATATATGGAATTATTAACCTACTAAAAGTTCGATTTTCATTTGTCTTGTATAATCTTATTTTCTCTCTCTAACTTACTGAAGTCTTAATTAAGTAAGCTTAACAATTGATGTTGGCATCTACCCACTTAATTATGATACTTAGAAGTCATGGCAAGGAATATACTGTATTTAAGAAGAAATAAAGCTCTTTAATGAGTAAACAAATGGATACTAAACATCAGAAAGAGTTGTAACATGACAACTTATTCCAAAAATGTTACAGAGAATTTACAGAGAATACAGTTTAATAAATTAACTTTAATGGCATATTCAAATGACAACATACTTAGCTTGGGCTCACAAAGAAACATAGCAGCTATATAGGTTTCCTATAATTTGGAAGGGAGTAAATGCTTCAGTATTGGTTGAGAGTTTCGTCATCTCAGTTACATAATTAAAGTTAACTAGTACTGAATGGAAGCATTATATACTCTGCATAGCTATTACCTGATTTTTAGGATCAGGATTTTTACGCTCCTTCCCCACAAGGTTTTCATGAATTAAAACATCTAATAATAAATGTGTCCTAGTTAATGTATGACATAGTCACTACAGAGTGATCCTACAGGTTCTCTCCTCTCCGTTCTAGCATTCCTGACATGCCTGCTGAGCAGAAAGAGAAGGAAAATGCATAGGTAATATTCTAGCTAACCACTAGTGTGACACACTGAATAATGAATTCATTTCTGAAAAAAAAAATAAGGCCATTAATCAAAATCAACTCTTGTGATGTCCTAATCCTGAAATACCGTTTTTATAGGCAATCTGAAAATATGATATTGGAGTATATCTCATCAGAGATTCCCAGAAACTTTACATTACTTTTGGATGTTTTACTTATTTGAATCTTCATTTCTAAGCAGTCTTTCATATTAAAATGTACATAGAAAATTTAAACAATACTTTCTGGGATTGTACTGGTACTAGAAAAAGTAAATACTAATTCCATAGATCAAAGATCCATCTTCAGATGATGTATTTTTCTTTGTCTCCAATTACAAATTCCAGCAAACTAAAACAAATAAAGATGCTAACATTGCATATCATTCACTGATATTAGATGATCATGAACAGTGAGGTTTGGTGTTGTTGTCTATTGTAATCTTAACTGTGAGACCTCAAGACTTGGAATCTGTACTTAGACTCAAGAAATACTATTTGACCCTGTCCCCAAGTGAGTTTTGATTAATAAATAATGATGACAATAGCCAATAGCTAGACAGAAGATACACATAAGTTAGGTTTAGGTTTCCTGGGTTTGGTGATGGAGAACCACAAGGAGAAGGTGTAAGAGAAAGCAGAGACTGCCAATGATTATGGTACAAAGTTATAAACTCATTAAATTCAAATAGATGACAAAACACTTTATCTAAATTGCCAAATATAATGGGCTAGATGTTATAAATGTAGTTTATACCTTATAATTTTCACAATTTTGATAATTATATTCAATTTTTATAAGAGGAAAAGAGCCTTTTATTTGACTAAAAAAGAGAATTGTTGCGGTTGTGTGTTGCTGTCTATTGTAATGCTGTGTACTCCCAAGACCTGGAATCTATACTTAGTCCCAAGTGAAGCTATGTGAACCTGCTTACAAGTTATTTCTGATTAAAAAATAAAGATGCCAATAGTCAAGGTTTATGGGACATATGGGGAGGGGGG
The DNA here is from genome assembly GCF_947179515.1 of Apodemus sylvaticus. Lineage (NCBI taxonomy): Eukaryota > Metazoa > Chordata > Mammalia > Rodentia > Muridae > Apodemus > Apodemus sylvaticus. The sequence continues at coordinate 124,053,589 of NC_067478.1, read as the reverse complement.
ATCTGGGAAAGGGGAAATCATTTGGAATGTAAACAAAGAATATAGAAAATAAAAATATTTTTAAAAAAAGTAAAAAAGAAGATTTAAAAAAAAAAGATGCTAATAGTCAATAGCCAGGCAGAAGAGACATGGGTGGGGCTTGAGTTTCTTGGTCTTGGGCTCAGAAGAGAACCACCAGGAAAAGAAATTGCAAAAGGAAGGAGAAACTGCCATGACTTAGGTGTCAAGTAAACATAGCCCTGAGGGATAGCCAATTAGAGTTAAGAGCAGCCCAGATATTGGAGCATCTTCTGTGTATATGCTCAGGAGTGGTATATACCACTGGGTCTTCCAATAGTACTATGTCCAATTTTCTGAGGAACCTACAAATTGATTTCCAGAGTAGTTGTACCAGCTTGCAATCCCACCAGCAGTGTTCTTTTTTCTGCAAATCCTCACCAGTACCTGCTGTCACCTGAGTTTTTGATCTTGGCCATTCTGACTGGTGTGAGGTAGACTATCAGGGTTGTTTAATTTGCAATTCCATGATGACTAAGGGTGTTGAACATTTCTTTAGGTGCTTCTCAGCCATTCAGTATTCCTCAGGTGAGAATTCTCTGTTTAGTTCTGTTCCCTATTTTTTAATGGGGTTATTTAGTTCTCTAGTCTAACTTCTTGACTTCTTTTTATATATTGGATATTAGCTCTCTATTGGATGTAGGGTTGGTAAAGATCTTTTCCCAATCAGTTGTTTGCCATTTTGTCCTATTGACAGTGTCCTTTGCCTAACAGAACTATTACAATTTTATGAGGTCCAATTTGTTAATTTTTTATCTTAGAGCATAGCCATTTGTGTTGTGTTCAGGAACTTTTCTCCAAGAGGCTCTTCTCCAAGTGCTTTTCTATTAGTTTCAGTTTATCTAGTTTTACGTGGAGGTCCTTGATCTACTTGGACTTGAGCTTTGTACAACAAGATAAGAATGGATTGATTTGCATTCTTCTGCATGCTAACTACCAGCTGAACTAGTATCATTTGTTGAAAAGGCTACCTTTTTTCCACTGGATGGTTTTAGCTACTTTGTCAAAGATCAAGTGACCATAGGATTGTGGGTTCATTTCAGGGACTTCAATTGACACGTGCTCCACTATATTCATAGCAGTCTTATTTATAATCACCAGTAGCTGGAAAGAACCCAAACATCCCTCATCAGAGAAATGTATACAGAAAATGTGGTTCATTTACACAATGGAATAATACACAGCTATTATAAACAATTACTTCATGAAATTCTTAGGCAAACAAATGAAACTAAAAAAAAATATCATATTGAGTGTGGTAACCCCGTCACAAAATGACACACATGGTATGCACTCACTGATAAGTGGATATTATCCAGGAAGCTAGGAATAGCAATGATATAATCCACAGACCACAAGACACTCAAGAAGAAGGAAGACCAAAGTATGGATACTTTGGTCCTTCCTAAAAGGGGGAACAAAATACCCATGGGAGAAGATACAGAGACAAAGTGTAGGGCAGAGATTGAAGAAAATACCATCCAGAGACTTCCCAGCCTTGGGATCCATCCATTATACAGTCACCAAACACAGACACTATTGTGGATGCCAACAAATGCTTGCCTATAAGAGCCTGATATAGCTGTCTCCTGAGTGACTCTGCCAGTACCTGACAAATATAAAGGTGCATGCTCTCAGCCAACAACTGGACTGAGCACAAGTTCCACAGCAGAGGAGCTAGAGAGTTTGCAGTCCCATAGGAGGAACAACAATTTGAAACAACCAGTACCCCTAGTGTTCCCAGGGAATAAACCACCAAAGGGTACACATGGAGGGATCCATGGCTACAGCTGCTTATGTAGCAGAGGATGGCCCTGTTTGATATCAAAGGGAGGAGAGCCCTTGGCCTTGAGGAGGCTTACTGTCCCAGTATAGAAAAATGCCAGGACAAGAAATCAGAAATGGGTGAGTTGGTGAGCAGGGAGATAAGGGATGGCATAAGTTGTTTTTGGAGAGGAAACTAGAAAAGGGGATGACATTTGAAATGTCAATAAAGAAAATATCTAATAAAAAAGACATAATTTACCATGTTCAAGTAGGCCTCGTATCAGGCATGCGTGAATGGTTCCACATACAAAACATCAACATAATCTAATAAAAACAAATTGAAAGCAAAAACACAAACAAACAAAGAAACAAACAACTGCAACAACAAAAAGAGCAGCCCTGATGGAACACAGTAAGTATTATATTGGCATTATTAATAGGATAATGGAGTCTAATAACCTAGAGGGTAGGCATCTGCCCAGCTTTTGTGTTGGTTAAGGCTTACCAACACAGATAATGTAAAGGTTATGTGTGTCTTTTTTCTGAGGACTAAATAGTCAAAGAGAGAATAAAAACCTCATGTCAGGATTAAATAATTTCTATAACACATGAACTACTTCATAAAGTTCATAGCATAGAAGAAAATCTGCAATAAAAACAAATTATACATAATTCTTATTAAAGTATTGAATTGAAAAAGAATTTTTGGACTGAACATAGACTGTCTTAGGGTTTCATTGTTATGAAGAGACCATAACCACAAACACTATTATTAAATATTTAATTGAGGCTGGTTTATAGAATAGAGATTTAGTTCATTATCACCATGGTGTAATGTGTGGTGGTATTCAGGCAAACATGATGGTAAACAAATAGCTGAGAATTCTACCTCCAGATTGGAATAAAGCAGGGAAAGAAAGAGCGCGTCACTGTGCTGGGCTTGAGCTTCTGAAATGTCAAAGCCAGTGACACAAACATCCTCCAAAAGAGCCATACCTAATAATAGTGCTACTTCCTGTTGAGGCCATGGGGTCATTTTATTTCAAACTACCACAGAGACCCACTTTTACATCTGTCCCTGTCCTGTGTGAAAATACTCAGACTTAATCTTTCCAACAGACCCATTATGCTCTATTAGGAATCTGGAATGTTCCCACACTTGCTCATGTTCTGACCTTTCCAACTTGTAGCTGCTTACAGATGTTTTGAAGGCTGAGAAATGTTAAGGGAGCTCACAGCAGTCTAGCAAAAGCTCTCAAGAATGTGTCTTTGAGCATTTCTCCTCCCACTGAGGTCTGAGCCACCTCTGCTGTATTTTGACAGGGGCCACATACCAGTTTGCTCCTGGTTGGTGGCTCAGTCTCTGGGAGCTCCCAGGCAGCTGTGTTAGTGGAGAGTGCTGGTCTTCCTATGGGGTAGCTCTCTCCTTCAGCTTTTAATCCTTCCCTAAATTTAACCATAGGGAACTTCAGTCCAATGGCTGGGTGTAAGTATTTCCTTCTGTCTCAGGCATTTGTAGGTAGGACAGCCATGCCATGAGGAATGATATGAGAAACTGTGGGAGGGGGAGTAAGGCGGGGCAACCACTGGAATGTAAATAAAATTTAAAAAAAAGAATGTGCCTTTGAAAGTTGTGCTTGCTACTTGCTCTGAACCAGGAGCTCTCTCTGGTTTCCAGTTAGTTAAAGCATGTTTGCTCCCTGCAACATGGATGAATGCCCTTTGGCTAATGTAGAATGAGACACCAAGACTCCATTACAGAACCAAGAAAAGAAATGTCTCCTCCTTCTCCTCATGTTTCAAAGGCTGCCTGTAGAGCCTTACTAAGGACACTGTGTCCTTTAGGAGAAAGAAGGTACCTGGAAAAAGAAAACTGACTTTGTACTTAAAAGTGTTTGGTTAACAGAGCTGCCAGAGCATTTCTCATCTACATCTTATCCTCTTCTTTCTTTCTTGTTTGCTTTGTTTTGTTTAGTTTTAATTGAAACTAGTTTTGTTTTTTAATTGAAAATAGTTTTTTTTCATACAGTATATTCTGATTACTATTTGCCCTTCTCTATTTTTCTCAGATCTTCCCCACCCAAGCCAATGTCCTTCCCCACTTCTCAACCCACACAAACCAGTGTCTTTTCTTGTTCTCACTAGGAAACAAGCATCAAATAGAAATAAACAGAATAGGACAAAGAAAGGAAGCAGACTAAAAGAAGTTAAAAAAAAAAACAGAAAACAAAAAACAAGAAACACATGTAGATGGAGAAACACATAGAAATCCCATAAAATCACAAGACCAGAAACTATAATATTTAATAAGCAAAAGGCATATATGGCAAAACAAACCAAATTATCCATACAAAGCATTATGAAACAAAATACTCTCCAAAATATCATTGAATGTGTTTGGTGTTGGCTGTCAACTGCTGGGCATGGAGCATGCCCTTAAGTGTGGTATGCATGCTGATTAAACTCCATTGGAGAAAACTAATTTTTCCTTTGAGAATTAATCTCAAATGGAGAGAAATTCTGGGCTAGGGATGTGGGCCTGTATCTACTTTCCCTCTCAGCATTAGGAATCCCATCTGATTTAGACCTATACAGACCCTGTTGGTCTCCTGCGGAAAAGGTCCATCTGCCTACTCTGCCACACAGGTCACCAGTCTGCCTGCCGCAAGTGCAGGCCACGTGGGCTGTGGGGATGCGCTGGAGACATGGACCGCAATGTGATACACCAGGCCAAACAGTTGCACGTTCCACGTGGGACTTTATTTAAGATGAGGAAGGGGTAGCAAGCAGGAAGGAAAAAGGGAAAGAGAGGAAAGAAAAGAGAACAGGGAGAAACGCTTCCCGGTTATATACGGGTGATGACGTAATTATAGGTAAAAGTGGGCCATGGAATTCTGGGTATACCAAGGCTGTTGCCTTGGCAACAGACCTATAAATTGTCTTAATTGTTGCTTGTATGACGTCACACAAGCTTGTATGATCCTCGCAAGCTTCCAGGATGCTGGATTTGTATCTAACAACATTCCCTCCCTTACCCAGTGGGTGCTATTTGTCTTCGACTGTATATTTTTAAAATTAGCAGTCTGGTAAATGATAAAGAATCTGAACCTCACCTATTCCGTGTTCCCACATCCTTAAATCATTTGTTCCTATAGCCTGCATGCTCAAGTTGATGTTAACGAGCCTAAATTTGCCTAGACAAACTCATTTTCTGTCACCACAATTTAATCCATTGCTGCCAGCTTTCTTACTCTGATCCTAGCATCTTTACTAACCAAAGCAATATACTTTCCTCTACCTATGCAACCTGTCACAGCTTCTTAAGATTTTCATTCCTATTCTCTCTTTAACTATTGCCCTCCTATCTTGCACTCAATCTTGTCAGAAGTTTGTTATTAGATTTAAGACAGACAGAATTCCCAAAGGCCTGACAGATTCTCCTAGGAGGTCTCAGAAAAAAGATATGGACACCGCCACAGGATGCTGCCTGAAAGACATCAGTGGACAAAACCAGATACCTTGAGTCAAATGACTTAGCTAAACAAAGGTAAGCCATTTCTCATGTCATGTGTATCCATTACACAGAGAAAAAGCCGTGCATCTTCTGTGCTTGAAAACCAGACTGACAGCCAAAGCTGCCATGGAGACCAGAGACCACAAAGAACTGCTGGCTACTGGAATCTGTCATTCTTTAATAATATAACTGCTAAGTTATTGCTTATCCCTCAGACTTCTGACTACATTGACAGCTAGACAGTTATCTCCTTACCTAAACTCTGTTTCCATTAAATGCTTCATATTTCTTCTTCTTATTCTGTCACTGTCCTAATATCTGCATTCCTATAGATTTCTCTAATAATAAATATTCCACTATACGATCCAGCCTTCAATCCTATTCCTTCTGATCCACAAAGGCTCATCTTAAAGACTGTTCATGTGGTTAACTCATGTTGTTATCTCTTTAATAAACTTGTTAGCTACAAGAAACGTACCCAGATCTATGGCTCATGGACCAAGTAGGCTCCATTCAGATGAGTACATCTGCCCAAGTTCCCGCTTTACTACCTTTCCAAAGGGTGGGATTCCTCTGGGTTTCAGTTATACATCTTAAAAATTTTACTTTATTCCAAATATACTTAGTCTTATTCCCTACCTATACTAATATGTTCTAACATCTTGTTAAGTCCAGGCCCTTGCCATATCCAGGACAGCTCCAGAGAAGCAACCTTCAGATGCTCCAATCTCCTCTCAGCTTCTCCAGATGCAGACAGCTTCTACTGGACCTGTTCTCCTGACCTATCCTCAAATGGCTCTACAAATCCTGGACAGCATGGAAGCAGGCAGTCCTTCTGAGACTGGACAATCATCCCCCATACCCCTTTCTCTATGTTCCCCAGCGACACGTTGCCCCAATATCAGCATGAAACAGCCAGATCTCAATGACCCTATTTCTGCTTTACCATATTCACCGTCACTTCTTTTCTTTTTTCTTTTTCTTTTTTATTAATCAAATATTGGGGGTTGTTGGGGTTCTGCCTAAGCTCCAACCCACACCTACCTGGCAATAGCCAGGTATGCCCCACCTCAGAGATCTGGCCCACTATAAGAGGGGCTACTTGTTCCTCCTCTCTCTCTTTGCTCTCCGCTCTCCCACATTCTCTCACCCCTCTGCTCCTTGGGCTCTCCTCCATCCCCCTCTCCACGTGGTCATTGCCAGCCACCACTCCATTTCTCTACTCTCTCTCTCTCTCTCTCTCTCTCTCTCTCTCTCTCTCTCTCTCTCCCTCTTTCTACCACTAACTCCCATCCCCTGCTCTGAATAAACTCTTCTATACCATGCCTGTGTGTGTGTGGTCCCTCAGGGAGAAGAGGTGCCTGGACAGGGGCTTGCCTAGGCACCCCCTTTCCCACGCCACCCTGCCACACTCCCTTAACCCCCTATCCTCTCCCTTTTAAGCCCCCTTTCAGACCCTGTGTATGAAGCCAAGATCTCTTGAAATTCATATGTGAAAGAATCCTGTTGTTTTTAAAAGGACTTGTTTCCTTAACGTCTTTCTCCCCTGTGGTTCTTACTGTCTTTTTGCTCTTTCATCCACAGAGTTTCCTGTACCCTCTGGGGATGAGATTTAATGGAGACATCCCATTTAAGACTGTTTATTATAAGATTTATCAGTCTCTTCACATTATACAGTTGTCTCTGTATTACTTTCTAATGCAGGAGGAAGCTTCTCTGATGATGCCTGAGCAAGATACTAATCTATATGTACAGAATAATGTCATTAGGAATCATCTTATTACTACATCCATTTAGAAAAACAGTAGCATTTGGTTTCATCCTAAATCCTCAATCTGTCTAGCCTCAGGTTCTTGACTATATGAGTGGTGTTGAATATGGCTACATTTTGCTGAGTGTGCCTTAACTCTAATCACATAGTTGTTAGGTGCTCCCACAGGTTACTGCCCTTATTGCATCAGTGTAATTTGCAGTTATGTTTATAGATCTCAGGGTTTATAGTAAGGTTTGTGTTTACTTTTCTCCTCTAGTAACATGCAGAAAACCCTCTGCTACCATGAATACTGAACAGCAGAGGGGAAGGTTCTAGGTGGGTATCAGGGAAACTTCTCCATCTTAATGAGTTAAGTAGATCCTATCTATAGCAACAAAGCCATTCCTTGTTCTTTTGAGGACAACCAAAAGCTTTGGCATTAGTCTGTGTTATTTAAAAGTTTCTATAGGATCCTTTTGGCCGACAACTCAATCAGTTGTAACTCTTTGCCATGGAAGTTTCATTTAGTGGCAAGGTGTCTAGTTGGGCCTTTACCTTCCCCACTACCTGGAGATTCATATTAGGTTTCTTTCATATGCAGATATACCTTAAGAATCTTCTGCTGTAGTTGCTTTTCATAGCATACCTCAAGTTGCCTTTAGTTTGCTATACATTCCTGTATTCCATCTCATCCCCATCTTCACTCTTCATCTTGATTTGATCTGCCATTTTCAGTCCTCTCCTTGTCTATTTTTAATTAACTCTGCCATTTCTCCTTCCTTCTCTGCTTAGTACCTTACTCCACACCTAACTTCTGTAGTTATACAGATTGTAGCTAGCTGAATACCCAAGTGCTGAGATTTGAAGCATGAGCCACCACACCCATCTTATCTTTTGTTACTTTTGTTTAATCTTGGAAAAGTTATATATTCTAAGCTTAATTTGCTGTGCCTGTTAGAAAACATGGACTTTATTCATTGATAAAATAAGTGAGAATTTGAAATTCCTTTCATTGGCTAGACAGTTTATGAATGATGTTTTCCTATAGAATGTATTTGCTTCCTCCTTAGTTTCTCTAGCCCATCCCTGATCCTAATAGAGAGGACACAGCAAGTGAACCCAATACTGTTTGATCATATACTTGAACAAAGTTTTCAGGAGTCACTCTTATGCTTCTGCAGTGTCATTTAGGCAATTCACTGGCAAATTGTTTCTTTCCTCCCACTTATTTGGCTCTGTATTCTGATGGAAGATACTGAGGTTTAATTGGGTGGAGGGAGGAATTAAACATCATAAGTAATATGATTCACTTACTTTTCAATATTTTCACATAAAACAAATTCCTGGAACTTCTTATGTGTCCTAAGTGTTATAAAATTGTTTTCCTGCGATGTCTGTTGTGTTACTACCACAAGGCTGTAAGCTGACAGTATAAATAAATTTTAAAAATCTGAGTTCATGCCAATGGAATTATCTTATTTTTAAAAAATCAGAGATTAAACCATATTTCATTTTTTCATCTATTAGAGGTGTATAAATAAACCTCTATCAGGTAGAAGCCTCTATTTTCTGAATATTGTTATTATGTTTTCTAGTTCTAGTGCTACATTTGCAGAAAGGTACACCCCTGCAGATTCTGTGTACTGACTAACATCTTCAGTCTACAGATAGGCTTTCTCTTGTCCCACATTTTTCTTCCTATAGTATCTGAGGTGATAATGTTGCAGTTTATGCAGTGTGGATAGTATATGATAAGATTAAAAATATACCACATAAGCAAAATGATTCACACACTGATAGAACAACAAGGGCCAAGAAGAATTTTTAAAGCTAGACAAAGCATTTAAAATATCTACCTTTGCCCTTCATGTGGATAAAAAGTGAACTTCCAAAAGCAGAATTTGATCAATATATATAACAAGTCAGAAAAATAACAAAGAAAAGAGCAAATATCTTAGGCACATAAAAGGCCATTTAAAATTGTGCAAGATTCAAAGTAATTTAGAAGTGTAAAATATTCCTAAAAAGAAACATATATGCATAGAATTAGAAAGAAGACATTGATGATGAACATATTTCATCACATCTATGAAATTATTAATTGTTTATAAAGATTGAAGTCCAAACTTTAAAGCTTATTAATAAATAAGTAGGGATGTCTCTCATATGGAGCCAGAATCAATATATGATCTTATGGAAATGCTAGGGAAAGAAGAACAGATGTGAACTCTGATAAAACAAATAGAACTAACAGACGTACACAGAACATTTCAACCGAACATAGAATAATATACCTTATTCTTGGTACATCATAGAAGTTTCTCCAAAATTGACAACATACACAGATGCAAACAAATATCAACAGATACAAGAAAATTGGAATAATACTGTATCCTATCCAACCACCATAGATTATATCTGCTTATCAACAATAAGAGAAACACCATAAAGCTTACATACTCATGAAAACTCAATAATTCACTAATGAATGAAAACTGAATCAAGAAAGAAGTATATTTCTTAAATGAATTTGAATACACAACATACCCAAACTTATAGGGCACAGTCAGAAAAGTTCTAAGAGACAAGTTCATAGTATTCATTGTCTACAATTTAAAAAATAGGCGAAGGATTATACTACTAGCTTAACAGCACACCTTAATGCTCTACAACAAATAAAAAGAGAGGAATAACAGCTAAAATGAGGAGACCAAAAGAAATCAAATTCAAGACAGAAATAAATAAAATTCAGATAATCAAACATAACAATATACTGAATCAATGAAATATAGAGTTGGTTCTTTGAAAATATAGATAAGATTGAGAAAGGCTTATTCAAATTTAATGAAAGGCAGATAGTGAATATGTAAATGAAGAAAATTAGAGATGAAAAGGTTGATATCACAACAGGGAAGAAATCAAGACAATCATAAGAACATACTTTAAAAAAATCTATGATCCATCTAATTGGAAAATCTAAAAGAAATGAATAATTTTCTTGATTTATAACATTCATCAAGATTAAATTAACATCAGACAAATTAGTAAAACAAATCAGTAATTCCTATTGAAATAGAGTAGTCATTAAATGTCTATAAACAGCAATAACTACAACAAATTCCTGGGCCCAATGTTTTTGCCACACAATTCTAACAGACTTTTGAGGAATTGTTAGAGCCAATACTCCTCAAATTATCTCCTAAGATAGAAAGAAAGGAACATTTCTCAATTCATTTTACAAGGTCACAGTTATTCCAAAGCCCAAAGCACATAAAGATCCAAGAAAGAAAAGGAATTTCAGATGAATTTTCCTTATGAATATAAATGTAAAATTTCTCAATATAATAATTACAAACTATACATAAACACATTGAAAAGATGAAATGTAGGGATATAAATGAAATTTATCAACATAATACAAGCTGTTTGCATCAAGTTTATAGTCAACAACAACTTAAATGGAAAACAAAACAACACAGAAGCAATTGCACTAAAATCACATGTCAGCTAGACAAATAATACAACTGAAGGAAATCAAAGGGGCACAAATTGGAAAGGAAGAATTTATAACAGTAGACATAAATGTTCCTAAAATTGTACCAGGAAGCTTTTACAGCTAATAAACACATTCAACAAACTTCTGGATACAAGATTAATTCACAAAAATCAATAGCCACTCTGTGTACAATTGACAAGTAGACTGAGAAAGAAATCAAGGAAATAACACATTTTAATAATAGCTTCAGATAATAAATTTAATGATCAAAGGAATATAATTAAAGACCTAGACATCAATCTACACATCATTGGACACTGTATTTTGATAATGAACCCAAAATTACCCACACTGGAGAAAAGATTGCATCCTTAACAAATAGTTCTGGTCAAACTGGATGTCTACATGTAGAAGAATCCAAATGTATCCATACTAAGTACCCTGCAAAGAACCCAATTTCAAATAAATTAATATTTCAACACATGCGCACACACACATGCACACACACATGCACATGAACAGGCATATATACAAACACAAATATATGGGGTTGAGGGAGAGAGAAAGAGGAGAGAGAGAGAGAGAGAGAGAGAGAGAGAGAGAGAGAGAGAGAGAGAGAGAGGCTGAATCTGATAGAAGAGAATACTTTCTGAACAAAATACCATTAGCAGAGGCACTGAAATAAGTATAAATAAGTGAAACTGAATGAAATTGAAAAGTACCAGCAAAGACATCATCATTCAGAATAAAACTGCAATCTACAGAACTGGAAAAAAATTATGAGCCACACGACATATTCAATAGAAGGGTAATAGCTACTTTAAGATTTTTTTCTTACATCTGGAGTAGGGAAACACTTGTACATTGCCAGTAGAAATGCAAATTAAGCCACTAAGTTAATCACTGTGATAGATCCTCAGGAGATGGAACTTGACTTTCTTCAAGACTGAGGTATACATTACCTGAACATATACAAAAGAACACTATTCTATACTGTCATGGAGACACTTGCTCAACCGTGCTTATTGCTGCACTAGTCACAATAGACTGATACTGGAGACAATGTAGATGTCTGTCAACTGAAGAATGGATAAAGAAAATTTGGCACATTTCCACAATAAAATATTATTTGTATGTTAAAAAATCCCAAATCGTGCAATTCTTAGGCAAATGGATGGAACTAGAACAAATCATCCTAAATGAGATAGCTCAGACTCAGAAAGACACAGTATTTGCTTATATGTAAAAATAAGCTGTTACGCAATAATAAGCAAGCTTTTATCCATAGAATCACAAAGGGTAGATATAGAATTAAGGGCGGGAGTGTGGGGGACAGATAAATATCCCCAGGAAAGGGAAATTAAATAGTTATGGATGGAAAGAGTCATTAGAACAGGAAAATAAAGTGGGAAAGTGGTGGGAATCAGTCGGCTATAGGAAGAAACAATAAAATTAAGGGTGATTTATGGGGCAGTATGAAAACTAAATCCAACAGAAGCATATACATATACATTTATATGTATCAGCAATCTGATACATAAATACCAGTAAAGACACACCAGTTATTTATAAACCCTTTGGTCTTTAATATTCTGCTGACTGTAAATTATGCTTAGGTCAATGGCATCAACAAATTTTCTGTGAATAATCAACTAGTATCTGGTTTGATATAAGACCTACAGAACAAAATAGAACTCTTATCCAACTTTGATTGGGTAACCAAAAACCTCAGACTAGATAGCTCAGCAATCTAGGGTAAAACCAAATACTACTGTTTTTGTGTGGTTGGATTTGTTTTCCATAAGTGAAAAATAATGACTGTAATGCCCATAATAACTTTCTCCCATACTCAGACAAGTGCCTTGCTCAGGTATCATCAGAGGAGCTTCTTCTTGTAGATGATGAGAAAAAGATTCAGGGACACACAGCCAGATATTATACAGAGTGAGAGACCTTGGAACACTCATACCTAAATGGTAAATCTCCATCAAAAAACACTGAGTGAGTATGGGACAAAAAATATCTTAAGGTCCTCTAGTCAACAGGATCAACAGTCACACGAACTAATAGAGACTGGGGCAGCATATATAGGACCTTCAAGGTTTAGTACCAGAGGAAATGCTACAGTTTAAAGGTGAAGTGGGCACAGGCAACCATCTCTATCCCAGAAACTATATCCAATGGGTATTTACTTAAAGATGAAAATATTTCCCAAATGGAGACTCAGTGAGGAAACAAACTCCTCATACATGTAGACTCCATGCCCAGCATACCTACACAGATACTTATTGACCCGGAATGTCCTTTGTGTGTATATAATCTCTTCTAGTTTAAGTTTTCTATGGCATTCTTGAGTGCGAGAACATGTAGGTCTGTCTTTATTCTTCTCTTGGACTTTTTTCTTTGTTTTTTTTGTTTTGTTTTGTTTTGTTTTGTTTTGTTTTGTTTTTGTTTGTTTCTTTGTTCTGTTCTACTCTGATGTGTTAGTTAGCTTTTTAATCTTACTTACTATATTTTACTATTATCCCTTAGAAATTTGTGGTGGGTTTTTTTTTCCCCGTGTCTGAGGAGACACAGGAAGAGCATGGATCTGGATGTGAGGGAACATCGAGGAAAGAGGAAAGGTTCATTATGTGAGAAAATAAATGTTTTCTGTAAAATATGAAAAATAAAACGCAGCAAGAAATCTCTTTATCAAATCCTGCTTACTAGCTTTTCCTGAACTTTTGATGCTAGCTCATCATTTTCTCACTTTGAGCAAATATGCTTTGTATGGGGTTACAATGTAAGAGGATAAGAGAACAGGAACAAGGCCTCCTGTTTTTGTGGTCTTGCCTTCCCTCTTCCCTGCACAGCTCTTTAATGGCAAACTCAGATTCCTCCCCATGTGCTCTGTGGTAATAGTCATTGCAGACATCATCACGGATGTGAGGTCTCTCCATTAATTAAGAACTAAAAGGCTTCATTTCCTAAAACAAAAGCATGTGGCAGGTTTTATTGATCAGGTCTGTGTCGCCAGCTGCACACATTAGCAGTGGTTATTGATCACTCTGGCGGTAATGACTTGGGTTTGCTGTCAGGTGGATGCCACATTCCTGGGAAATATTTTCTCACAGCTCTCTAATATGGAAGCTCGTGCTCCCTACAACATACACTATGGCATCTTTTGAAAGCTTTGTTGCTGATGAATCATTCTTTAAAATTATAGCAGTCATCATTTGAAAGGTTATTTTCTCTCATCATTATCTTCTTAAAAATTCATCCCAAATGCTAATGATATACTTAGGAACTGGCAGGCTGAGCTCAAAAATTGCAATCTCATGGGACTTACCATGGTCTTACTAAGTTCTCAAGCAATCATCACCACTAATTTCAGGTGACCACCAGGTGTGGGCTGCCTACATCAGGCTGCTCCTTTTCAATAGCTAGGATCTCCATTTGTAGTTTGTTAAGGAGTTCATGAAAACAGACTGGACAACTTGAGGGCCATTAAGACAAAGTAACCTTGGGGGTAATGACTTAATACAGTGATATTTCATAAGAAACAGAAAAGTGAAATAGTCACCAGTAGAATATCTTTCTGTTCAGTAGATAGTCAGATATTCACCAGAATATCTTTACTTCTAAAAACATACCTTACCTTAAGAATTCTCTTGGGGGAAATGACCCATTATACAACATTTAATTAATGGCCACAAGATGCTGGTGAGTGAAGGGATGAATTTAAGGTGGGGCTTTGTCTCTTCTTAATATGAAAATAAAACTGCTATTGAAACATCTGTGTTTATTACAAGTATATTCTAGGCTTAAATATATTGAATAATCTCAAAAGAACACTGAGCAATGCATTTAGAAAAGTATTAGATGACTTGAGTTTCAATTATTCTATTTGCCTTCAGAGAACTGAGAATTCCTTTTTGATAATAGCTCTGTCCTGCTAAATGAAACAGAAACATTCTGGTGAAAATTGTGTATAGTGGTTCAGTAGGAAACATAGCCAAGAGACCACTAACCAATGCCATTGGAAGTCTGGGATCTTTATGTAAATATTTGAATTAGAGGAAAGCTGATCTCTTTATATCAACTCTTCAGGGTTTTGTTTGTTTGTTTGTTTGTTTGTTTTAGCTTATTGGGAAAAGTCTGATGAATATATGAATATATTTTAGTGGTTTCTATATAGACTTTTGGATTAAAAAATGAATATACATTTCTCACAAGTTGCTTATATAATACATTATTGAAGGCTTGGAGCTCTTTTTATGCTTGGTAGCAATTCTTTCCGTTCAGAGTTGCCCCACCACCATTGGTCCCAGAGGCGCTTTATGGTGCTACCCTTCGTGATCTACTCTGACATTTCCCTAATACTCATAAAATTATTTGACAAAAGTACAATGGACAAAGAAATGTTCTGTACCTAGCTCAAAGTCTCAATCCCACCTCAAAGGTGTACTCAGTTATTTTAAGAGTCATCCAGAAGACACACAGTTTTAGAAAAGTGGAATTTGTCGGTGGCCATAGCAGTAAGTTTTATCAAGGTGAAATCAAAAACATAGCTTTTGAAATGCCATTTATCTTAGGCTGTTTATAGTATAATGAATTGTTAATTGCAAGGCTTTCAGCCATTCTCTCTGTGTTACCTCAGAATGACGAAGTTTGTAATAGTAAAATCAGCTTATAGCGGGTGAAAATGGGCACATATCAGCCCCAAACTACTACAAAATTCAGGGGTATCAAGTATAGCTGTTCATGAGTGCATCAATTGTCTTTTCTAATACTGTTCCTTTAGTGATAACTGAATTCCTAACTATAAATACTATAAACCTAGTCCAATGAAGCAAATATGAATCTGCTTTCAGTATCTTGTACATTCTGCTTATTTTACTTTATGCCATTTGAAATTTTTTATTACATATTTTATTTTTTTTCTTTTTTTTATTCGATGTATTCTTTTTTATTTACATTGCAAATGATTTCAGCTTTTCTGGGTCCCCACTCCCCGCAAGTCCCATAAGTCCTCTTTCCTCCCCCTATTCTTCCATCCACCCCTTCCCACTTCCCTGTTTTAGAATTCCCCTATACTCTTGCACTGAGTCTTTCCAGAACCAGGGGCCACTCCTCCATTCTTTTTGGACATCATTTAATTTTTGGATTATGTCCTGGGTATTCAAAGTTTCTAGGCTAATATCCACTTATCAGTGAGTGCATACCATGATTGATCTTTTGAGACTGGGTTACCTCACTTAGTATGATGTTCTCCAGCTCCATCCATTTGTCTAAGAATTTCATGAATTCATTGTTTCTAATGGCTGAATAGTACTCCATTGTGTAAATATACCACTTTTTTTTTTAAATCCATTCCTCCATTGAGGGAAACCTGGGTTCTTTCCAGCTTCTGGCTACTACAAACAGGGCTCCTATGAACATAGTGGAGCATGTGTCCTTATTGCATGCCAGGGGAATCCTCTGGGTATATGCCCAGGAGTGGTATAGCAGGGTCCTCAGGAAGTGTCATGCCCAGTTTTCTGAGGAACCTCCAAACTGATTTCCAAAGTGGTTGCACCATCTTGCAATCCCACCAGCAGTGGAGGAGTGTTCTTCTTTCTCCACATCCTCGCCAACACCTGCTGTCTCCTGAGTTTTTGACCTTAGCCATTGTGACTGCTGTGAGGTGAAATCTCAGGGTTGTTTTGATTTGCATTTCCCTAATGATTAATGATGTTGAACATTTCTTAAGGTGTTTCTCAGCCCTCCGAAGTTCTTCATGTTAAAATTCTTTGTTTAGCTCTGTACCCCACTTTTTAATGGGGTTATTTGGTTCTCTGTGTTCTACCTTCTTGAGTTCTTTGTGTGTGTGTGTGTATTATTAGCCCTCTGTCAGATTTAGGGTTGATGAAGATCCTTTCCCAATCTGTTGGTTGACGTTTTGTCTCTTTCACAGTGTCCTTTGCCTTTCATAAACGTTGTAGTTTTATGAGGTCCCATTTGCCAATTCTTGATCTTAGAGCATAAGCTATTGGTGTTCTATTCAGGAACTTTCCCCCTGTGCCCATGTTCTCAAGGGTTTTCCCCAGGTTCTTTTCTATTAGTTTCAGTGTGTCAGGATTTATGTGGAGGTCCTTGATCCATTTGGAGTTGAGCTTAGTACAAGGAGATAAGAATGGATCAATTCGCATTCTTCTGCATGCTTACATCCAATTGAACCAGCACCATTTGTTGAAAAGACTATCTTTTTTCCACTGGATGCTTTCAGCTCCTTTGTCTAGGATCAAGTGACCATAGGTTTGTGGGTTCATTTCTGGGTCTTCAATCCTATTCCATTGATCTGCTTGCCTGACAATGTACCAGTACCATGCAGTTTTTATCACTATTGCTCTGTAGTAAAGTTTGAGGTCTGGGATACTGAATCCCCCTGAAGTGCTTTTACTGTTGAGAATAGTTTTAGCTACCCTGGGTTTTTTGTTATTCTAGATGAATTTGAGAATTGCTCTTTCTAACTCTAGGAAGAACTGGGTTGGGATTTTGATGGGGATTGTATTGTATCTGAAACTTGAAGGAATTGCACTAAAATCAGGGACTAGACAAGGCTGCCCCCTCTCTCCATGTCTTTTCAATATAGTTCTTGAAGTCCTAGCTAGAGTAATTAGACAACATAAGTAGGTCAAATGGATACAAATTGTAAATGAAGAAGTCGAACTATCACTATTTGCAGATGATATGATAGTATACTTAAGTGACCCAAAAAACTCTACTAGAGAACTCCTACAGCTGATAAACAACTTTAGCAAAATGGCTGGCTACAAAATCAACTCAAGCAAATCAGTAGCCTTTATATACTCAAAGGATAAGCAGACTGAGAAAGAAATTAGGGAAATGACCCCCTTCACAATAGCCATGAACAGCATTAAGTATCTTGGTGTGACTCTAACCAAACAAGTGAAAGACCTATATGACAAGAACTTCAGATCTCTGAAGAAGGAAATCGAAGAAGATCTCAGATATTTTATTTATTAACATTTAAATTTTTATCCAATTTCCTGGTGTCCACTCTAAAAACCTATCCCAATCCCTATCACTGCCTCAGTGAGGGTGTTACCCCACCCACGCACCGACTCCCTCTTCTTTGTCCTGGCATTTCCCTACACTGGGGCATGGAGTTTTCACAGCACCAAGGGCCTCTCCACCCACTGATTTCCAAAGAGCTATCCTCTGCTACATATACTACTGGAGCCATGGTTCTCTCCATGTGTACACTTTGGTTGGTAGTTGGTAGTCCCTGGGAGCTCTTAGGGGGTCTGGTTGGTTGATATTGTTGTTCCTTCTATGAGGATGAAAACACCTTCAGCTCCTTCAATCCTTTATCTAACTCATCTCTTGTGGACCTCATACTCAGTCCAATGGTTGGCTGTAAGCATCCAACTTTGTATTTGTCAGGCTCTGGCAGAGCCTCTCAGGAGACAGCTATCTATATCAGGCTCCTGTCACCAAGCACAAGACAGACAGATATATAAATGGAGTAGGATTGAAGAACCAGAAATGAACCCACACACCTATAGTCACTCGATCTTTGACAAAAAATCTAAAACTATCTAATGGAAAAAAGCATTTTCATCAAATGATGCTGGTTCATCTGGCAGTGAGTATGCAGAAGAATGCAAATAGATCCATTCTTATCTCATTGTATAAAGCTCAAGTCCAAGTGGATCAAGGAAATTTGGAAGGGGTATAACATTTGAAATGTAAATGAAGAATATATTCAAGTTAAAAAAAAAGGAACTCCACATAAAACCAGATACACTGAAACTAACAGAAGAGAAAGTGGGGAAGACGCTTATACACATGAGCACAGGTGAAAAGCTCCTGAACAGAACATGAATGGCTTATGTTCTAAGATCAAAAATTGACAAGTGGGACCTCATAAAATTGCAAAGCTTCTGTAAGGCCAAGGACACTGCCAATAGGACAAAACAGCAAGCAGCAGATTGGGACAATATCTTTATCGACACTACATCTGAAAGAGGGCTATTATCTAATATATACAAAGAACTCAAGAAGTTAGACTACCGAGAAAACAAATATCCCTATTAAAAATAGGGTGCAGAGCTAAACAAAGAATTCTCAATTGAGTAATATCCCTATTAAAAATGAGGTACAGAGCTAAACAAAGAATTCTTAATTGAGTCATCATGGAAATGCAAATCAAAACAACCCTGAGATTCCACCTCACACTAGTGAAGGAAAATACTAGCTAGGATGTAAAGAAAGAGGAACACTCCTCCACTGGTGGGAGGATTGCAAACTGGTACAACCACTCTGGAAATCAGTTTGGCAGCTCTTCAGAAAATTGGACATTGTTACTAATGGAGGCCCCAGCTAAAACACTCTGGGCATATACCCAAAAGATGCTCCAAAATATAACAAGGACATATGTTCCACTATGTCCATAGAAAACTTATTTATAATAGCCAAAAGCTGGAAAAAACCCATATGTCCTTCAACAGGCGAATGGATACAGAAAATGTAGTACATTTACACAATGGAACACCACTTAGCTACTAAAAACAGTGAATTTATTAAATTCTTAGACTAATGGATGGAACTAGAAAATGTCATTCTGAATGAGGTAACCCAATCACAAAAGAACAGATATGGTATATACTCCCTGATAAGTGGATATTAGCCCAAAAACTTGGAATAGTCCAGATATAATTCACAGACCACATTAAACTCAAGCAGAAGGAAGACCAAAGCATGGATCATTTGGACCTTCTTAGAAACAGGAAAAAAATTACCCATGGGAGGATATACAGAGACAGAGTGTGGAGTAGAGACTGAAGGAAAGGCCATCCAGAGACTGCCCTTCCTGGTGATCTATCGCATATACTGTTTCCAAACCCAGAAACTATTGTGGATGCTAAGAAGTGAATCTGCTTTCATATCATCCTAAATTATCATTAAGGAAAGTAAGTTGGTGGGATAATATTTTGTTATGTATAAAATCACAGCATATAAATTTATATGCATTTACATAATTATATATATATAATTATATATATAATTTATATGCATTTATTATTCTCAAAACAAGCAAGAGCCACCAACCCTCCACCCCATGTTCAGAAATGGACAAAGCTTTCTCAGGATGCTAACGTAAGTTGCGGTATTGAAAACACTATGCCTTCAACAGAGAGTGATGGAAAAACATAAATTCCAATGCAAAGAATTAGGAAATGAGAGATAAGAATGTAAGGAAATGACTCAATTGGGAAAATATTTAATGAATAAATATGAGGAATATGTCAATTACCCAGCAGCCATGAAAACCTGGACATAGCTTCATGTATCTCTAACCTCAATGTTTAGTGCCAGAGACAAGTGGATCCAAGGCAATTGCTGATCAGACTGTCTACCCAGAAGGGTTAATGCCATTTGAGTTGAGAGTCCCAACTCCAAACTAATGTAGAGTGAAAATGGCATCCCCAATCCAGCCTTTAGCTTTCACATGTGTCTGAGCACAAGTATCCATAGAAGTGCAGACACAAATACAACATCACAAATACACACTAATAATGTATATGATAGAAAGATAATCAAACTGCCATTATTTAGCAAAGAAAATATTTTATATATTTGATGGATGTACTGCAGCTTATGAAGTTATCTGTAGTGTTTCATATAATGCAAAATGAAATCTATGTTTAGGGCTAAACCAAGACCCTGGCTAGTCTTTGTTTCTGCATGATTTACCGAACCAGGTATAAATTCCTCATTGTAGACTCTCAGTGTCTGACTCCAAAACAGTGTCCTCTCTTTTTTTCATAAGTGTAACTATGCAATCACTGTCATGTTCTTGCCACACAAATATACAAAGACACATAGTCACACAGACTTTAGCAGGGCAGCAACAAGGCTTCTCCATAACCTCTTTGCTTATTCCAATTGCATTTGTTCTTTTCTCTTTGTGGAACACTCACTAGTTCCTCTCTTTAAATTTTCCCTTGGTTAAATGAACCCAATCCAATTCTTATTGACGCAAAACATCTATTACCTTCCCAGGCTTAAACATCTACAGATACATGTCTAGAAACTTAACCTCCTGTGCAGCTTCCTCAAGCACTTGTGCCTTCATCTGATTTTCATTTCAACATAAGTACAATAGAAATTATACTTTATATTGTTCTTTTTATCTAAATATACCTCAGTTCAGCACTGGAAGCCTTTTCCTCTCTTGTGCAATATCCATTGAATTAGCTATTAGCATTCTTCTAGTATATTCAGTCTAGACTGCATTTTTTCTAATCTATGAATCTGAGGAAAAGCTGCACATTTAACATCTTTCCAAGGGATTAGGCATTCCTCCTTTGTCTTGAGTCGTTAAGCAGTGTGGGATTTTGATGAAGACTAAGTTATAGATTCAAATTCTGCTTCTCAATATGGAAGCGCTTGACTCTATAAGCTGTTGCCATACTTCAATTTCCTTTCATGCTTTGCAAGATTCCTGTAAACAATTTCAACAATTTAAATAATGTGCTTTTGTATCTCCCTGAGCATTAGAAGGTAGTCTGTCTTCTTTAAATGAGTTAACTAGTTATGTGTCATCAGTATTAAAAGGGTTAACTTAGAAATCTCAAAGGCTATAGTACTGCCAACTCAAGTTCTCTGTACTCATCCAAGTAAATCAATTGTCCAATCAAGGGCTCCAAAATCTCAAGAATCACTTTTTATTGCAATAAAGTAATTTTATTTGATTGTGACCTGAAGAAACAAACAAACAAAAAACCAAAAAATGAGTGTGCAATTCATTAGGTGATGAAGTTCTTCTATTCTCAAAACAAAACCCTTTATTAATTTTTTGATGGCCAAGATTTCTTACAATTAACAGTCTCAGACATTTTCTTTCTTGGTTTCTACTGCAACTCCTGATACAAAAGTCGATCCCATGTTCCTCAGCTCAAGTACCCCAACATGGCAGATTCCTAGGAACAGGATAGTGAGTGAGTTCTGCTCTCAGATGGCAGTAAACTGGTTCTTCACATGACCCTCCATCCTGTTAGAACAGGCCTTTGATGTGCGCCACCACTTGGCCTTCTCAGGAATGCTGTAGGTTCATAATGACAAGCATCTGTGATTGTTTGCTTTTCATTTGCTGATTTTCTTTGAATGGAAACACTCATCTACTATTTAACATGTCCACAGTGTGTCAATTATCTTACACGAACAGGCTTCCCAGTACCAAGGCACCAAGCATTTCCCATGAAATATGAAGTAGTGTACATTTAATTATGGACATTAAGAACTTGATAGTCAACCCGAAAACCTCAGTTATTAACAAAATGAACTATAGTGTCATGGCCGAGAACAAAATGATTCAAGGCTATAAATATTCACTAACTGCAATTTTTGGTTTGGCATGAAGAGCTTTGACCAGTCCATGCAAACTCCAAGTTTATCTATGATAAGAATTTAAAAAAAATAAGTAGTTGAATTTCAGTTAAAAATTTAAAGTACAACTTATCCAGAGACTAAGAACCTAGTGGTATACAAAATATTTAAAACAGTTTATAATATTGGGAGTCATCTTCTCCATTCTTCTTGTCTCCCTTTAGAACACCTGAGTTTTGAAATTATACTTTTCTTATTCTGCCTCCCCATCTCTGGTCCTTCTTCCAAACTCTTTTCTCAGTCATTTCCAGCCATGTGAACATTGTTTTACCATCAAGAAACATTTTACTTGTTAGAGACTAGAGAGTCCTGAAATTTATAGACACTTTCAAAGTTCAAATTTTCAAAATTTAGGTAAACGGTTTTCAAACAGATCAAAATAATTTAGACATGTCTTAATATATTTCAGTTCATGTTTCCTTATTTATAGAAACTGAGATAATTTTGATACTTCAATTAATGTAGATGTGTCAGGCAGGGCCAATGGATTACAAAAACTATTTCATGCATATGAAATTTAATATTTGATCATAGAGAGACATGGCAAGTGGAAAACAGGATAGGACTCTTAACCAGTTGTTCTCAGAGATTCTCCAATTATATTCCTCAGCAGAACTAATATTCTTCCACAAAAAATGGAATAAATTATTCCTAGATATCCCATCTAAGATTCTACTCCTAGAACATACAAGCGTCAGTGAGTTCATCACAACTACTGAATCAAGTGCTATTACTGAGAGATCGTCCCAGTGGTCTTATCCTAATAATAGGAATTCAAACCAGGCCATTGTAACAAGAATGCAGAGGTTACAACAGATCTATTTCTTTGTCTCTTAAGCAATTCAGGATAGCTATTACCCAAACAACACACCAGGCTTTCTGTATTGGACTACCAGTAGAGAAAAGAATGATGCCTAGATTGGAAATTAAGTTTATTTTAATATCCTTCATATTCTCCATGGAGGTATATAAGCAGAAGTCAATATGACCAATATGACATCTACTCCATACATGGACATGTTGGACATAATTAGCAGATTTTTGTGAGAGAGAAAGAAGAGTTACAGTGTGAGCAAAATAACTGTCTTCTGGCATAAAAATAACAGTTTGGCAAACTTACTTCATCCAGAAATCTCAAAATAAGAGATACTGATTTAAATTTTCCTATCAAATATGCCTACAACCAGTTGTTGGGAAGCAGTGACAACATCACTGCTGTGCTAGAGTGATAGCATTACTGTAACAATAGTTACAGTAACAGTACTACAAATGCTACAAATAGAATCGATGTTGTCACTGGAAATTGAGACCAGTGTGCTCAGAGTATTGTGCACAGAGAGCCATGGTCCATGAATACTGGCATGACCAATTTGCCTCTTTGGAAAGAACTACAAATGAGTTTGTATGTGTGGCTATGTACCAGAGATGTATGTGTGTGTGTGTGTGTGTGTGTGTGTGTGTGTGTGTGTATGTTCTCATGTATTTGTGTTGCTGGATATGCAACTGTATATGCCTATATGCATTTGTGCATGCATATATATATGTTTATGATACTGTATTTGCATGTATATTAGTATATGTGTTTTTGCATATTTATATAATTTGTATGTACTTCTATGTGTTTGTGCATGCTTGTCTTTCTATGTGTTTTTCTATGTATGTATGTACGTACATATGTATGTATGCATGTATGAAGCACCTGGGTTCTTTTTGTATTTATGACCAATTTATGAAGGATGATATGTTTCCATGTCCATAATAACCTCATGCAAGTGTCCTGGCAGTCTGGACAGGACACATGCAGTCAGTCTCATGTCTCTCATCAGAAAATTGGCTTATACTGTAAGTAGCCCAGGATATGCCCTCACAACCACATTTGACTTTTCCTTTTGTTCCTTATATAGTATGGTTTTCTTTTGCAAAAGCCACAGAGATTACTACTAGGAGCTTGCCATACCAACTTTCTGTTTATTATTTAGATTTGACTTATAATTCTTATGTGCTTTCTAGATAGGAGGTATTAAAGAGTTGATGTTTTATTGGCCTCAACAAAATCATTGTTTAAATGATTTCCTATGTAGAGCCTATTTTATGTGCCATTTTCACAGTAGCCCTGTGCAATGATTACATTATAATGAGAATATTTTTAAAGAAAAAAAATTACTTTTAAGAACATAATATAATGTCATGGGTTAATAACTGTCAGTTCACTGTTCTAGCAGATTGTTAAGTATGCATGATTGACCTTGAGGTAAAGTTCATAGTTGGATGGCCTTGAAGGCTGTAGCTGTTCAGGTTTTACCTCTGAAATCTCTTAACAAGTAATTAGGAATAACACCATTTCTCACTTTGTGCATTTGAACATATGAAGGTCTGTTATGGTAAGTTAAGTGGTTTGTAACTCAAAAACATCGATGCAGAAAGAAAATATAAAATCAAGCAAATTTGTTATAAGGGTGTGGCAGAAAACACAGACTTTTCACTAAGAAACACACTTATTTTTCCCTTTAAAATTGTTAATTTTATTTATTTTATGTGTATGAGAGATTTTTCTGCATGTATGTATGTAAACGATGTGCCTACCTGGTGTCATTAGAAGCCACAAGATAGTATCAGATCTCCTGACCCTTTACCTGTTGTTTGTTACCAGTTGGATAGTGAGAACTGAAGCTTCTGCAAAGTAACAAGTGCTCTTCCCCACTGAGCAGCCTTTCCAGATTCTCCTTTTCCTTATACATTTTTTAACCAAAGAAACAAGATTAGGAAAAGAGAAGAAGCTGCTTTTCCTATTACTGAAGATGGAAGTGCTTGTTAGACAATGAGTCAACAATCAGTGTAAGTCAGGTGTTTAAATTATAATCTTAGAGAATAAGAATAGTCAAAGGATGCACATATGAAATTCCAGAGAACACAAGCCTGAGCAAGTGTGAGACCCAAGGCATTTCTCCATGAAGCCAGCATCTCCTACAAATATCTGTTTGATACTTTAAACATTGTTGGGTTCGATAGCTGCCTGCAGCTATTACGAAGTGGGTTTCTGGAACAGAAGCTGAGGGATAAATAGGGAAGGGAAGGGGCGAAAAGAAGTATGGCTAAGACAATATTCACTGATCAAAGCCAGAAACTTTAATGGCGCCAGACCTTTTAACAGTTTGGGCAAACCCTTCCCCCCAGACTCCAGGCTGAGTTCCGGTGGAAGTTGTCTAGCTTCTCTTGGAGGTCCTCGTCTTGACTGCTCCGGCAGCTGGGTGGGTCACCTGCTTAATTCAGGAATTCCTAGACCTGGAGGAACAATGAACTTATCCTTTACTTCGAGCACTGGGCCCTAGGTGGAGCAGGATCCTGGCTATCTGGGAGAAGTTAACCTTGACCAAAGTCAAACTCTGACCAAGTGCATGACTGCCCCAATATGGCTCTGTACAAAACATAGTTTTGTATGCACACATTTGTTCTAAGATGACCATACAAGCAAATGGCAAGAAGAAAACTACAATTTTATAATATGTAATTTATTTCATTTTAATACATCTATTTTCAATTTTACCCTTTACTCACAACACATTTGTGTGTTGCTCTTTTTTGTGCATAATCTGCTAATAGAGAGTACTATATGGTTATGTTGATATGATGTCAGTATTCACAGAATCACAAAGGCTTCTCACAGGAATTGTCAGACAATACTTTCATGTTTTGTAATATTTTCTTATTCTTCAAGCAAGAGCCTCTTGAAGTTTCACACAGTCTTCTGAATGCACTTGTTTGGAGTTCATGAAGATATTTCTTATTTCCTATCTTTTTATCTCCTCTGCACAATAAAATATTGAAGCTGGGCACAGAACCAGTGTGACTATCAGGTGAGACATTAGGTTTGGTTCTCTGCCTTTCACCTTTTAAACAAAACACATTAGCATTCCCTGAATTAACATAGTGCTCTGAATTGAAGATAGAATGTATGTAGAGAGGCAGAGCTTGCCCAGGAAAGAGTTGATCAGTATACACATTCATCACTGAAGCTTCCAAATAAGAGAAAGCAGCAAAGCATACATTACACATATCCCTGGACAGCTGGAACACTAAGTGGCTCCTGGGAGGGGTGGTTTCCACACAGCCATATGTTCTCCGACATCCTGACATTCTAGCATCGATTTGCTACCATTGCAAGTCAATTAAGGACATTTGTTTTGAACAGTGCACACAAAAATAAAATACAGGAAAAAAAATTAACAGACAAGTTTTCACCTTGTTCACTCAACTTGGGAATAAAAATTAATTATAAAAAAGAGAGAACTGTCCATATGTCTCTATAGTTTTATGTCATGGGAACTCCTCAAATACTTTACAAGTGATTTCTCTCTCAGAAAGTGAAATCCCAGGACTAATGTTTCCTCTGCACAGCTGATTTATGATTGGGAATAATCATATATATTAAATATCTATTAAAACTGACAATTGAGGGAAGTAGATTTAGGTTTAAAAGGCAGCTTTTAATGATTAAAATAAATCAGAGCCCAGATGTGTGCTTTCATATTTTCATCTGAAGAATTGCGTAATCCTTTCAGAATGTTGGTGTTCTGAAAGCATGGCTACAACGAATTCACAGAAAAGGATAACAGTACTGGAAAGATTCGTTACAACAATTAGACACCTTCATCGCTGTGTTAATTACAGTAGTATATGTAGGGTGATGGAATGGAAATAATCACTACTATACAACTATTCAAAGTTATAATTTACACTTGAGTGCTCTTTTTATGTGTTCTTGCTTAAGTGGAGGCAATTACATCCTAATATATGAAAATGCAAATAGTAATTTCACTTTGTAAATTCTCTAATGTTGTAGGAGAGTAGTTGTTGAAATGACCTTAATAACAATCATTTGTGGAGGATAAGTGGATTATGGCTGTAGGGAAAAATTCTACATCAAAATGAGTAGGGTAAATAAATTGTGCTCCTAATTTTTTATAAAGTGACAAGGTTTAACATCATATTGATCTTACTCTAGAACCATCATTTTAATAGTGAAATATTTTTGTAGAAAAATTAATATTTTGTCTGTGGGTAAGATGTTCAAGATTTCCTTGATTATGAAATAATACCAAGGAGCTACTGAGAATAAAATTGCACTCACAAAGTTGACAATTCAGACAAGGGTCCTTTGTTGGCTAGTTGATTTTGTCAACAAATTGAGAAAATACCTACACAATATTGACCTCTTGGCAGGTCTCTCCAGTATATTCTTAATTAATGTTTGAAATGTGGGGGTTAGCCCATGGTGGGTAGTGCCACTGCTGTGAGGTGTCCCTGCAATTAAAAGAAATCAAACTGAGCAACTCAGAAGGCAGTGCTTTCCATGGATCCTGCTTCTGCTCTGAGTGGACAGGAGAGGCCATTGGTGAATGTACAACCTTAGTTTCAGGAGAAATCAAGGACTGACGTGGTCATGGTAAGAAATTAAGGCTTGCCACCATGTGGTAGGGGCCGAGTCCCAAGTGAAAGTATAAAGTTCCCAGAATCTTGACAATGACAGAACCATGGAATGGCCACCAAGGACAAAAGAGTAGTGGATTGGACTCAGCTTGAAACTCTGAGACAAGCTGCCTGTGTTACAATTGGCAGGAACTAGGCTCTTTAGAGCCTAGAGGATATGGAGTGATTCCCATGTGTCAGACATAGCTTTTCATTTTAGTGGAGTTTGGCTTTAGTTTGAATTTGCCCTGAATATTCCCTCATGGAATTAGAGACTATTTAACTTATTCTAATTTTACTGGAACCCAGAGTTTTCAGATTTGGGTGTTATATAGAAACTTTGGAATTTCAGAGGATCCTGGGTTCTTTGACAGGTTTGAATATCTTAAAATGATTGAAAATATAAAGCATTAAATAATAAAAACTAAACGACTTTTAAAAGCTGTAATGTTTTCTATTATGATGTTAATATTAAAATACCATCTAGGGGAAAAATGAGAAAGGAAATGTAGTTGAATACTAATTTGATAATATTTCAACTTGACAGGAGATCAATTGTAAAGCCTAATGTATGATCACTTGGTCATTTTGAAAGAAGTAATCTTAATCCTGTCCCAAGTTGGTTTTGTCATTGAAATAGAAACCCTGATTAAGACATGTTCTGTTTTAAAGATTCAACATAAAGTAAAGTAAGATCTAGATCATATTATCAGTATTCTATTTAAAACATAAACCTAGGACCTGAGAAGATGGTTCAGTCAGTAAAGTATCTTCTGTGCATGAAGGCCTTAGCTCCATTTCTAGCACCAGTTCAACTATAATTAATCTCCAATATTTGGAAGCAGAAATAAATGGATTCTGGTGATTTGTTGGCCTGATAATCGGGACAAAATGGCAAGCTCCATGTTTGGTGAGAGATTCTGCCCCAAACATAGAGTTCAGACTGGCTATGGAAGACATATGATATTGACCTCTGACCTCTGCAAGAAGATCTGTGACTGTGTGCATGCACTTTTAAACACACAGGCAACATCAAACACCAACAGAATAAGTAAAAATACCTAGAAATATCTATAATTATAATTCCTAGCATAAGATGTTCAAGTAAACATTTAAATTGCTGCTTATTTTCTTAAAAACTTAGTAAAAAGTCGTAGCAATCCTATTCAGTACCATCTATAGCAAGGCAACTCTATTAAAACACTAATATTTTAATTATTTAATGATGCAAATACTGCCAAAGTAATGCCAAATAAAAGCTAATAATTCATAATACATAATGTTGAGAGAAAGTCACAAGGAGAAAGAGGTTCCATAAAACATATTATGTACAGTTACTGTACTGCAGAAAAGACATTATAGATTTTTATTTATTCATTCATTTAATTATTTTGTGTTATGCACACACATGTTTATACATGTATGTGAGCTTGTGTATGCACACATGTGGTGGTCAAAGGACAGTGTTGAGAATTGATATGTTCTTCCTACCATGAGGTAGTCAGCATTTGAAATTAGCTTATGAGCCCTAGTAGCCAACATATTTTCCTGCTGAGTCAACTTCTGGGCACAACACTACTATTCTTAATGTGCTTAGGCCATTCTGAAAAGTCTGAAAATTGTTTTTGGTATTCACAAGAATAATGTTATGGTTAATGTTATCCTCTCCTACCTAGTATTTCATGTAATGTCTCTATAAGACGAGGTAGTTAAGTATGTATAGAAAGAAAGAAAAAAAGAAAGAAAGAAAGAAAGAAAGAAAGAAAGAAAGAAAGAAAGAAAGAAAGAAGGAAGGAAGTAAAGAAGGGATGGAGGGAGGGAGGAAGGGAGGAAGGAAGGAAAGACGTTTGGAAGGAAGGAAAAAGAAACACAAGACATTTAAGTCATAAATCTTAAAACAAAAGTGTTATTTGCATTATTCTTATCAATTACATAGGAAAATATAAATAATTTAAAATAGTAAGGAAAGCTCTTAGAATTGATATATTTAGTAATGTTGAACACATAAATATGCTTGCTCTCTAAATTGAGCAATAAACAGTAAAATGGAATAAATGATAGTTCTGTTATTTTCTACCACCCCAAGCATGAAATATTTAGGGATAAATTTGTCAATATATATTAAAACCTGCTCACCCCAGCTACAAAATTTTGCTGAGCTAAAAAAATTTAGGCAATTAGAACATGTCAACCCTAAAGCATGTCAAATGTCATCCAGATTATTTGAGCTGAAGACAATTGAGGGATTACAAATTGTAGTAACTATTTCTCCATTGATCAGAACAAAGCAAGAGTCTCTCTTCCCATACCTATAGAAATAAGGGGCTACAGCTAGACTTGTCCTTAGCTGAGAAAGTGAAGTAAACTGGACGTGAAACAAAAGCTGTATAAGAAACTCCTCCACTATGGAATACAAGAAACTCTTTACCTATCTTCCAATTTGTCCTTGTCCAGGTACTGTAAAAATCTGAAACAGTCTCTTTGAGGATTTTTTTCACAACCCCAATAATTATTTTATATAAAACTTTAAATTGAACAATATTTACATGACCCTAAAAAGAATATAAGACTTTGGTCACTGACTTTAAATAGTTTTTTTCTCTCATTCAGCTTGAAACAAATTTTAATTTGTAAAACATCACCATTATCTGGTTGCCAGATCTCCTAAAATAGGTAATTGATTATGATAAGGTATCAAATATCACAATAATATTTTCATAAACATTAATTTACCACCATATCCTAATTTCTATATGAAAGTGTCAAGAATATATTGTAAGTAAACATTTAAAAATACATCCTATAATCCATAGTTGGTTCATTGTCCTCCTCCATGGATGTCACCTATAAGTTGCAGATTATCAGTTAGTTTGTGGTAGTCAGAATTTTAGGTACACTCCCACAGTGGAACCAGGTTATGCTGACACTGGCTAGAGTGGCAGTTTTCAAAAATGCATCATTGCTTTACTTTGAGTGCATTGCTGTTAGCCCTTGTGGGATGCCTGTATAACAAATTATGTCTGCACAACATGGACACAAGATGCTCAGTCAATATCAGTGTCCATCATTCATAAGAAAGCTGAAAATTAAGCAAAGGGTTGTCAAATTCTCCCACAGAACTGATGAGCCGTCAGCCTATTTGTGGGGATTCTGTCATGTATCTGCCTATCTAAACTTCCTGCCTTGGACTAGGATGGACAGGCTTATCCTTGCTATATCACCATGTGAAGGCTTCTCCTACAGGCATAGCCTTGGGCAAGGGGCTTCTCTATAGCTAAAGCAAAGCCCACAGGAGGAAACAGCTCAAGGCTGTCAGTGTATTGATCTAGGTGGTATAGATGGAAAGTGAATTCCTGAAAGGATCATGTGTGTGCAGTGTCTCCATATCTATCTGTCTCTCTATCTTAAATGCAAGACTTCACAGACTCTGGATAAATATTATAAATTATTAGCAAGGCAAAGGTTGTTCATCATATTTATATCCACATTTAATTTTCATGACAATCTTATAAGGAAGGATTGTGGCACACAAGAAATAGGAAAATAGGGGATACAGATATCAGAGGCTGTCATTATACAGTGAATGCTGTTGGTATTGATTACATTTTACAAATGAGATAATAGGAAAAATACATAGTTTCGTTCATTATATCAAGTTGAAATGACAAGACTTAGACTCAGGGAAACTCACATGAACGCTGCTTGCTGATCCCTTCAGTGATTCTGGGTTTCAGCTCAAGGCTTTCAAGTTATATGTGAATTCATCAGACCACTGAGAAATGTTTCAATAGAAGGAAGCTTACTCACCAACAATGCAGCATAGTAAGGAGTAGACATTATGTACCATGGTGCTGAATTAGGACTAAAGAAGGGAGAAATTGTCTAAGAAAGAAGATCCAAGCAATCTGCATGGGGGATCCCTGGAGTCTTTAAAAATTTAAAAGCCATTTTCTTAATATCAATGTATAGTTTGTTTGTTCTGTATTCAAATGCTTACTGTATTGATCTTTGAGTTCTCCATGTTAACCACACTCTTTCCTTTGTCTAGGACTCATTTCATTTCATATCATTTCTAGGTGATTACAGCTAGACAGTTCTGAAAGTTTAACTAGCAGAGGACTAGAAAATTATTGTCCGCTGTTTCCTAGAATTTTGCTTTTCTCCATCTTCAACTGCTTGGTGTCAATTAGTAGGTAAAAATGTGTACAGGATTTTTAAAGTATTCATAAAACACATGCATACTCCTCTGTCCCCTAAAATACGAGCATTGGATACAATTAGCCCAGGTGTTCATTGCCTGCAAGTATAGTCTTTCAGTTTCTTTGTGACATCTGGAATCTAATGGGACAGTGTTAGGCACTGCCCTGGGGACATAAGTGCAAGGCTGTGAGCTCTCTGAATTTGAGAAGGGCAATGACAACTTTTCCTGCACAGCCTTTGTGCTTTCTGCCTTTAATTTCCAGTCAAATCTAGCAAGGACAATTTTCCCCTGAGGGAAATGTGTGGTCTTCAACTAAGAATAGGGACAGCAACTGGAAGTTTATTATTAGATGTGCCTTTCATAACAGAAGTTTTTAAAAGTTTCTAAAGGCCTTGTTTAAATTACTGTGGCTACAGGGCACCTGTAGTTTATCTGCTAGCTATGTATGTATGTTTTATGAAACTATTTAATCTGCAATTCACTTTTTTACAGACAGTCACCATAGCAACTAACATCTGAAAGTTTCCTGCTAGTTTTTACACAAAGACTACACTGTACTCAAGGAAACACACACATAAACAGAAATGCATAGATACAAATATATACTTGGTCTGCACAGCATCATGGTTACCTGACTTTAGGGTGGGTTGGCTCATTATTTCAGGTATTTTTTTTCTTCTTTATGTCAGGTCAGTGCTGAGAGTGGTTAAATGTAAGAAAAGTCAAGAAACCTAAATGTCAGCAAAAAAAAAAAAAAAAAATTGCTATTGATTGTTATAGACTCTTCACCAAAGTCTTAGCAATTAGTTTTTTTATAAAGTCTAAGATGACAAAATTTTCTTTGCATTCTAAATTATAAATAGATAAAATGATCATCATTCTAAGAAATCTTAAGAAAACATATTGCGATTTTCTTGTGAAAGAAATCACAGGAAATACAGACATAATTTATTTCCTAGTGGCAGGATAAGGACACCATCTTTTAGCCTCCCTAGGCATCCATACTTATGTACATATATTGTGATGGTTTGAATATTCTTGACTTAGGGAGTGGCACTTTTAGGAGGTGTGACTTTGTTGGGTAAATGTGGACTTGTTGGAGGAATTGTGCCAATTTCTGCAAGTTTGCCTTCAGAACAAAATGTAGAATTCCTAGCTCCTCCAGCACCATGCCAGCCTAAATGCTGCCATGTTCCTGCCTTGATGGATTGAAACTCTGAACCTGTAAACTAGCCCCAAATTAAATGTTGTCCCTTATAAGAGTTTCCTTAGTCATACTATCTCTTAACAGCAATGAAACACTATTTTAAGATGTGCACACACATTATATTCCAAATAAAAGGAGAATACCTCATCAGTTCTATCTCACAAGAACAACTAGGAACAATAATGAAAATTGTGTTTGTTTGAAATACAAATCTGTGCTGGGCAGTTAAGAAGTAACGTATGGTTTCAGTTGGATTTCCTCTTGGTTGGAACATGGCTTTTCTTCCTTTGTCTGAATGCCAATATGTTGATGTCAATGTAGAGTTCTAGCTAAGCAACACCATGGGAGACCTGCTGCATGCCTGTCACTCTAGCATTTACATCAGTAAGATACTAACTTAGAAATTTTGCATTCAGCCTACTTACTTCACATAGTACAACCTCATCTGGAAATTACAAGTAGGTAAAATAAAAATATTATCTTCAATGTAATATCAACTTCAGGCCTAGACCAAGTATATGATTTTATTTCATTAACTTCTCCCCATCTGTATGACATACATACTTTTAGAGAACCCCTGACTCTAAAAATTTGAAAGTCATTTTCCTTATTTCCAATATATATGGCAATTTATTCTGCATACAAATGCCCTTATGTTGATCTTTGAGTTTTCCACCTTAACTAAGTTCTTGTCAAGTACATATTTCATTTTAGTTCACTTCTTGTTCCATTTCCTTTATTATGATCTGGATGTTGTAATCCTATAGATTTTGCTTACTTAATGCTTCCTTCCAATGGTGAGTTTTGTTACTCCTAGAACTGATTTATAGCTCCTATGCAACCACAATTACTTCCCATTTGCAGTAAGGTAGATATTATTTTTCTCAAGGAATTAAGTCACTTTTGCTCAGCCCTTTTCAAAACAGGATTTTTGCTCTCTGACGTAACAAATGTTCATTGATGATTTTACCGAAGCTAGGGAACTTGTAAAATTACATGCAGAAAGTTTTCAATGATAACCATTTGTATATGTGTATATGTGAGATTCATCAACTTTGTCAGATTCCAAGAGCTGCTGATCCTCTGAAAGATTGAGGATCACACTCTTCAGTTTTAGTTTATAGGTTGACCCATTATTTTGGGGAAATATTCAAATCCCTGGTGCATCCTATCCTGGAATTTTAAATTTCCTTCTTTCTTCAATATTACTGGATATCATATTAACTTGCATTCTTCCCTCTATATGCATTGTTCACATTTATAGCCTCCTTAAACTAACTCGGATGCATGTAAAGAAGATGTCATATTTCTGGATTAGTTCTCAAACATTACCATTTTGTACAAGATATGTTTATTAGTACAAAGAAACCTAAGCTGAGTTAATTATGTATGAGATTTTGTCTGTAAGAATGTCTACCATTTGTAGAAAGTGTTAGGGAGGGCAGAAAAGGACTTTGCATCTGCTGCAACTGCATTTACAGGTAGTTGTGAGCCATCATAGAGATAATGGGAACTGAACCCTGGTCCTTTGGAGAAGCACTAAATGTGTTGAACTGTTGAGCAATCTCTTCAGGCTCCTGGCTATTTGAGGTGGTGAGGTGGTGTGGGATTCTGCTATGTAACTGTGGCTGGTGTGGTACTGCACTGGTTACATTTCAGGTGAGCCACTCACTCACTCACTCACTCACTCACTCACTCACTCACTGCAGTGTTCATGCATCAGCCTCCTAAAGGCTGGGATTACAAGTTGTGTTGATAATTCTCCTGAACTGGAACAGTTTCTCCTGAAGGGAGGAGGGATATTCAGAATGTTCTGTAAGTACATAAAACTTAATAGGGCTAAATCTGTAAATTAAACATACAAGAATCACAAGACCTCACTTCAAGCTCATCAAAGCAGGGACAATTCCTGGTACTGGTTGGCTACAGCTGACGGTTAAGCACACTGTATTTAGAGAGTCGGGATGTGGGTTCTCACCCATACTAAAGTGATCCCAGACTTTATTTCAGTGATGCAGCTGCCTCTGAGTTACCCAGAATGTTAAGAATCCTCTCATCCACACTCCTATAAGCTACCCCTAATAAACTCAGTCATTTCCTGACCTCTCTTGGATGAAATAATTTCTTTAGTCTGTTGTCTGTGTTCTATGTAGACTAGATAGTTCTTCATATAGTCCCAGTCAAAATCATATAGCAAAGTTGTATGACTCCACAGACAGATGGAAATTCTGTTTTATCTCTCTATTTTCTGGTCCACCAACTCCTTGAATATGGGGCTGGCATAGAGAATTTGCTCTTATTGTCCTCTGGTTTATAGAGTCCATTGAACCCAGATTCCTGCACATGCAAGAATGTGATATCTTCAGCAATAGGGGCCCACTTTGAACCCCCGAGGTCAACCAAGGCCAACAAAGATAATCTACATTGTGTTGGGAGACATTAGTTCTTACCTGACCAATCAATCACTCAAAAGGAGGTTTCTTGTGCCTGGTTTATAATAATAAATATTATATGTATTACTTTATATAATTTAAAACTGAAATATGTATATATTTATACATATATGCATACATATATGTATTAGGCATGACTTGAGGTAAATATAAAATGATTCCTTGAATGTTATTGTCAAGCAGCCTTCCTGTTACGCACCACTTCTCCTGTATTGACCTTCCTTGTCTTCTATTGGATCCTTCTCCTCCTTTCATCATATAAATCCTGCTTTCCTTGCCCCAATGCTTTCTTTTGGGTGAAAAGGTAAAACTGTACATCATTTCTGAAAAAAAAAATGTTTTTGATGTAAAAAGAGTGGTAAGCCAGAAGCTTGCATGCTACCTTTCCAGGGCAGAGTCTGTGGCAGTTGGTTGCTGAGAATCCAGGTCAATGGGCATTTGGAATAAAATGTAAAGTATAAAGAAAAAAAGAAAAAGAAAAACGCTTTAATAATGAGCTACATTCCTGTGGTATTTTTGTTAAAAAAATAGAACCCAGAGAGAAAAACCATATAAAAGTATATGATGAGATTTTGCATAACATTTGAAACAACTAGTTAAAAGGAAAGATCATGAATTAACAACTGAATTGTCAATAAAATAGATATTTAAAATGAATACAATAAAATAGATATTTAAAATGAATAATGAATATTTTAGTAGAAGTATATCTTATGCAGTTTTTTTCAGAATTTTTTTTATTCGATATATTTTTTATTTACATTTCAAATGATTTCCCCTTTTCTAGCCCCCCACTCCCCGAAAGTCCCGCAAGCCCCCTTCTCTCCCCCTGTCCTCCTACCCACCCCTTCCCACTTCCCCGTTCTGGTTTTGCCTAATACTGCTTCACTGTGTCTTTCCAGAACCGGGGGCCATTCTTCCTTTCTTCTTGTACCTCATTGATTATGTTTTGGGTATTCCAGTTTTCTAGGTTAATATTAACTTAGTAGTGAGTGCATACCATGATTCACCTTTTGAGTCAGGGTTACCTCACTTAGTATGATGTTCTCTAGCTCCATCCATTTGCCTAAGAATTTCATGAATTCATTGTTTCTAATGGCTGAATAGTACTCCATTGTGTAGATATACCACATTTTTTGCATTCACTCTTTTGTTGAGGGATACCTGGGTTCTTTCCAGCATCTGGCAATTATAAATAGGGCTGCTATGAACATAGTAGAGCATGTATCCTTATTACATGGTGGGAAATCCTCTGGGTATATGCGCAGGAGTGGTATAGCAGGATCTTCTGGAAGTGAGGTGCCCAGTTTTCGAAGGAACCGCCAGACTGCTTTCCAGAGTGGTTGTACCAATTTGCAACCCCACCAGCAGTGGAGGAGTGTTCCTCTTTCTCCACACCCTCTCCAACACCTGCTGTCTCCTGAATTTTTAATCTTAGCCATTCTGACTGGTGTAAGGTGAAATCTCAGGGTTGTTTTGATTTGCATTTCCCTAATGACTAACGAAGTTGAGCATTTTTTAAGATGCTCAAGAAGTTTGTCAGTTGAGAATTCTTTGTTTAACTCTGAACCCCATTTTTTAATAGGGTTGGTTGGTTTTCTGGAGTCTAACTTCTTGAGTTCTTTATATATATATTCGATATTAGCCCTCTATCTGATGTAGGATTGGTGAAGATTCTTTCCCAATTTGTTGGTTGCCGATTTGTCCTCTAGGTGGTGTCCTTTGCCTTACAGAAACTTTGTAATTTTATGAGGTCCCATTTGTCAATTCTTGATCTTAGAGCATATGCTATTGGTGTTCTGTTCAGAAACTTTTCCCCTGTACCGATGGCCTCAAGGGTCTTCCCCAGTTTCTTTTCTATTAGCTTCAGAGTGTCTGGCTTTATGTGGAGGTCCTTGATCCATTTGGAGTTGAGCTTAGTACAAGGAGACAAGGATGGATCAATTCCCGTTCTTCTGCATGGTAACCTCCAGTTGAACCAGCACCATTTGTTGAAAAGGCTATCTTTTTTCCATTGGATGTTTTCAGTCTCTTTGTCGAGGATCAAGTGGCCATAGGTCTGTGGATTCATTTCTGGATCTTCAATCCTGTTCCATTGATCCTCCTGCCTGTCAATGTACCAATACCATGCAGTTTTTAACACTATTGCTCTGTAGTATTGCTTGAGGTCAGGGAAACTGATTCCCCCAGAATTTCTTTGTTGTTGAGAATAGTTTTAGCTATCTTGGGTTTCTTATTATTCCAGATGAATTTGAGAATTGCTTTTTCTAATTCTGTGAAGAACTGAGTTGGGATTTTGATGGGTATTGCATTGAATCTGTAGATCGCTTTTGGCAAGATGGCCATTTTAACTATATTAATCCTGCCAATCCATGAGCATGGGAGGTTTTCCCATTTTTTGAGGTCTTCTTCCATCTCCTTCTTCATAGTCTTGAAGTTCTTGTCATACAGATCTTTCACATGTTTGGTAAGAGTCACCCCAAGATACTTTATACTGTTTGTGGCTATTGTGAAGGGGGTCATTTCCCTAATTTCTTTCTCAGCCTGCTTATCCTTTGAGTATAGGAAGGGCACTGATTTGCTTGAGTTGATTTTATAACCTGCCACTTTGCTGAAGTTGTTTATCAGCTGTAGGAGTTCTCTAGTGGAGTTTTTTGGGTCACTTAAGTAGACTATGATGTCATCTGCAAATAATGATAGTTTGACTTCTTCCTTTCCAATTTGTATCCTTTTGACCTCCTTATGTTGTTGAATTGCACGAGCTAGTACATCAAGTACAATATTGAAAAGATAAGGAGAAAGGGGGCAGCCCTGTCTAGTCCCTGATTTTAGTGGGATTGCTTCAAGTTTCTCTCCATTTAGATTGATGCTGGCTACGGGTTTGCTGTATATTGCTTTTAATATGTTTAGGTATGGGCCTTGAATTCCTGTTCTTTCCAAGACTTTAATCATGAAAGTATGCTGAATTTTGTCA
Source organism: Apodemus sylvaticus (assembly GCF_947179515.1). Classification (NCBI taxonomy): domain Eukaryota; kingdom Metazoa; phylum Chordata; class Mammalia; order Rodentia; family Muridae; genus Apodemus; species Apodemus sylvaticus. The sequence goes on along the minus strand of NC_067478.1, from coordinate 124,015,262 downwards.
AATGCTTTTGCAGCATCCAATGAAATGACCATGTTGTTTTTTAATTTGAGTTTGTTTATGTAGTGGATTGCATTGATGGATATCCATATATTGAATCAACCCTGGATTCCCGGGATAAAGCCTACTTGATCATGGTGGATGATCGTTTTGATGTGTTCTTGGATTCGGTTGGCAAGAATTTTATTGAGTATTTTTGCATCGATGTTCATAAGGGAAATTGGTCTGAAGTTCTCTTTCTTTGTTGGATCTTTGTGTGGTTTTGGTATCAGTGTAATTATGGCTTCATAGAAGGAATTGGGTAGGGTTCCTTCTGTTTCTATTTTGTGGAATAGTTTGAAGAGTATTGGTGTTAACTCTTCTTTGAAGGTCTGATAGAATTGTGCACTGAAACCATCTGGTCCTGTGCTTTGTTTGGTTGGAAGACTTTCTATGACTCCTTCTATTTCTTTAGGCATTATGGGACTCTTTAGATGATCTATTTGGTCCTGATTCAATTTTGGTATTTGGTATCTCTCAAGGAAATTGTCCATTTCCTCCAGATTCTTCAGTTGTGTTGAGTATAGGCTCTTGTAGTAGGATCTGAAGATTTTTTGGATTTCCTCAGTTTCCGTTGTTATATCCTCCTTTTCATTTCTAAGTTTGTTAATTTGGATACTTTCTCTGTGCCCTTTGGTCAGTCTGGCTAAGGGTTTATCTATCTTTTTTGATTTTCTCAAAGAACCAGTTCCTGGTTTTGTTGATTCTTTTTATGGTTCTCTTTGTTTCTACTTGATTGATTTTGGCCCTGTGTTTGATAATTTCCTGCCTTCTACTCCTCCTGGGTGAAATAGCTTCTTTTTGTTCCAGGGCTTTCAGGTGTGTCATTAAGCTGGTAATGTATGCTCTCTCCATTTTCTTTTTGGAGGTACTCAGGGCTATGTGTTTTCCTCTTAGCACTGCTTTCATTGTGTCCCATAGATTTGGGTATGTTGTGTTTTCATTTTCATTGTGTTCTAAAAAGTCTTTAATTTCGTTTTTTATTTCTTCCTTGACCAAGCTATCATTGAGTAGAATATTGTTCAGTTTCTCTTTTTGTATTGGTGTTTTTCTCCTATTATCCTTTGTAGGGCTGGGTTTGTGGATAGATATTGGGTAAACTTGGGTTTGTCATGGAATAACTTAGTTTCTCCATCTTCAGTGATTGAGAGTTTTACTGGATATAGTAGTTTTGGCTGGCATTTGTGTTCTCATAGAGTCTGCATGAGATCTGCCCAGGAATTTCTGTTCTGGTCCAGTCTGTTTGGAGTTCTGTAGGCTTCTTGTATATTCATGGGCATCTCTCTCTTTAGGTTAGGGAAGTTTTCTTCCCTAATGATTAATGATGTTGAACATTTTTTAAGGTGCTTCTCAGTCTTCCAAGATCTTAATGTTAAGATTCTTTGTTTAGCTCTGTTCCCCACTTTTAAATGGGGTTATTTGGTTCTCTTGGTTCTACCCTCTTAAGTTCTTTGTATATATTAGATATTAGCTCTCCGTCAGATTTAGTGTTGGTGAAGATCCTTTCCCAATCTCTTGTTTGATGTTTTGTCTGTTTGAGAGTGTCCTTTGCCTTACAGAAACTTTGTAGTTTTATAAGGTCCCATTTTTCTATTCTTTTTTTTAGAACTTTTTTTTCTATATTCTTTGTTTACATTCCAAATGATTTCCCCTTTCCCAGATCCCCCCTCCCCATATGTCCCATAAACCTTCTTCTCTCCATACATTCTCCCATCACCTCCCTCCTTTTTCTCTGTCCTTATATTCTCCTCCAAAGCTAGATCAATCCTTTCCAGAATCAAGACCCTCTCCATACTTCTTCATGGGAGTCATTTATTATGCAATTTGTGCCTTGGGTATTCAGGGCTTCTGGGCTAATTAATATCCACTTATCAGTGATTGCATTTCATGTGTATTCTTTTGTGATTGGGTTACCTCACTAAGGATGATATTTTCCTAGATCAAACCATTTGTCTAAAAATTTTGTGAATTCATTGTTTCTAATTGCTGAGTAGTTTTCCATTGTGAAAAATATACCATATTTTCTGTACCCATTCCTCCTTTGAGGGGCATCTGGGTTCTTTCCACCTTCTGGCTATTATAAATAAGGCTGCTATTAACATAATGGAGCATGTGTCTTTATTGCATCCCGGGGAATCCTTTGGGTATATGCCCAAGAGAGGTACAGCAAGGTCCTCCAGAAGTGTCATGTCCAGCTTTCTGAGGAACCGCCAGACTGATTTCCAAAGGGGTGTCATTTCCCTAACTTCTTTCCAAGACTTTTAGCATGAAAGGATGCTGAATTTTGTCAAATGCTTTTTCTGCATCTAATGAGATGATCATATGTTTTTTTTTTTTTTGAGTTTGTTTATGTAGTGGATAGCATTGATGGATTTCCTTATATTCAACCATCCCTGCATCCCTGGGATGAAACCTACTTGATCATGGTGGATGATCATTTTGGCAAGAATTTTATTAAGTATTTTTGCATCAATATTCATAAGAGAAATTGGCCTGAAGTTCTCTTTCTTTGTTGGATCTTTATGTGGTTTTTGTATCAGTGTAATTGTGGCTTCATAGAACGAGTTGGGTAGAGTTCCTTCTGTTTCTATTTTGTAGAATAGTTGAGAGAGTATTGGTATTAGGTCTTCTATGAAGGTCTGATAGAATTCTGCACTGAAGCCATCTGGTCCCGTGATTTTTTTTGGTTGGGAGACTTTCTATGACCCTTTTTATTTCTTCAGGAGTTATGGGACTGTTTACATGATCTATTTGATCCTGATTTAGTTTTGGTGTCAGATATCTGTCTAGGAAACTGTCCATTTCCTCCAGATTCTCCAGTTGTGTTGAGTATAGGCTTTTGTAGTAGGATCTCCCAGTCGGACCCATGGTTGCCCCTCTGGCCTCTTGCAGGACCTGGAGATGTGGTGTTGCAGCACAGACTGTTCTGGATCCCGAAGCAGAGATCTGAAGGCTCCTGCCACAGGCCTCAGGAATGGAACCTAAGCTCCATGCTGCAGGAGCAAGCGGTGTGCTCCCAGTCTGCCTCCGGGTCCACACCAGGCCCCTTGCACTTCCTGGAGACCGAGTACTGTGGCCCAGGCTGTTCAAATCCTGAAGCAGACAACCAAAGGCTCCAGCCGGGGCCTGCTGGACTCACCAGAGCACAGTGACTCCTTCCAGCCAGCCTCCCGGGTGCCCCTCTGGCCTCTTGCAGGACCTGGAGATGTGGCGTGGCAGCCCAGGCTGTTCTGGATCCCAAAGCAGAGATCTGAAGGCTCCTACCAAAGGCCTCATGACTGGACCATTTTTCTATTCTTGATCTTAGAGCATAAGCTATTGGGGTTGTATTCAGGAACTTTTCCCCTGTGCCCATGTCCTCAAGAGACTTCCCCATTTTCTTTTTTTTTTCTTTTTTTTATTGATATATTTTTTATTTACATTTCAAATGATTTCCCCTTTTCTGGGTCCCCACTCCCTGCAAATCCCATAAGCCCTCGTCCCTCCCCCTGTTCCTCTATCTACTCCTTCCCACTTCCCTGTTCTGGAATTCCCCTATACTTTTGCACTGAGTCTTTCCAGAACCAGGGGCTACTCCTCCATTCTTTTTGGACATCGTTTAATTTGTGGATTATGTGTTTGGTATTCAAAGTTTCTAGGCTAATATCCACTTATCAGTGAGTGCATACCATGATTGATCTTTTGAGACTGGGTTACCTCACTTAGTATGATGTTCTCCACCTCCATCCATTTGTCTAAGAATTTCATGAATTCATATTTTCTAATGGCTGAATAGTACTCCATTGTGTAAATATACCACATTTTTTGTATCCATTCCTCCGTTGAAGGACACCTGGGTTCTTTCCAGCTTCTGGCTACTACAAACAGGGCTGCTATGAACATAGTGGAGCATGTGTCCTTATTGCATGCTGAAGAATCATCTGGATATATGCCCAGGAGTGGTATAACAGGGTCCTCAGGAAATGTCATGCCTAATTTTCTGAGGAATCACCAGACTGATTTCCAAAGTGGTTGCACCATCTTGCAATCCCACCAGCAGTGGAGGAGTGTTCTTCTTTCGCCACATCCTCGCCAACACCTGCTGTCTCCTGAGTTTTTGACCTTAGCCATTCTGACTGGTGTGAGGTGAAATCTCAGGGTTGTTTTGATTTGCATTTCCCTAATGATTAATGTTGTTGAACATCTCTTAAGGTGTTTCTCAGCTCTCTGAAGTTCTTCAAGTAAAAATTCTTTGTTTAGCTCCGTACTCCACTTTTTAATGGGGTTATTTGGTTCTCTGGGGTATACCTTCTTGAGTTCTTTGTATATATTAGATATTAGCCCTCTGTCGGATTTAGGGTTGGTGAAGTTCCCTTCTCAGTCTGTTGGTCACTGTTTTGTCCTTTTGACAGTGTCCTTTGCCTTACAAAAACTTTGTAGTTTTATGAGGTCCCATTTGTCAATTCTTGATCTTAGAGCATAAGCTATTGGTGTTCTATTCAGGAAATTTTACCCTGGGCCCATGTCCTCCAGGGTCTTCCCCAGTTTCTTTTCGATTAGGTTCAATGTGTCAGGTTTTATGTGGAGGTCCTTGATCCATTTGGAGTTGGGCTTAGTATAAGAATGAGATAAAAATGGATCAATTTGCATTCTTCTGGATGCTTACATCCAATTGAACCAGCACCATTTGTTGAAAAGACTATCTTTTTTCCACTGGATGCTTTCAGCTCCTTTGTCTAAGATCAAGTGACCATAGGTTTGTGGGTTCATTTCTGGGTCTTCAATCCTATTCCATTGATCTGTTTGCCTGACAATGTACCAATACCATGCAGTTTTTATCACTATTGCTCTGTAGTAAAGCTTAACGTCTGGGATACTGAATCCCCCTGAAGTTCTTTTACTGTTGAGAATAGTTTTAGCTATCCTGGGCTTTTTGTTATTCCAGATGAATTTGAGAATTGCTCTTTCTAGCTCTATGAAGTACTGGGTTGGGAACTAGTGTTTGTCTTCGACACTGAGGTGTGTTTTCTGTATGCTGCAAAATGTAGGGTCCTGTTTATGTAACCAGTCTCTTAATCTATGTCTTTTTATTGGGAAATTGAGACCACTGATGTTAAGAGATATTAAGGAGTAGTGACTATTGCTTCCTATCTTTTTGAGTGTTAATTTTATACTTGTGTGGTTATCTTCTTTTGGATTTGGTGAAAGAACTTTAATATCCTGCTTTTTCCAGGGTATAGTTGCCCTCATTGTAATGGTGTTTTACCTCTATTATCCTTTGTAGGACTGGGTTTGTGGAAAGATACTGTGTAAATTTCTTTTTGTCATGGAATATCTTGATTTCTCCATCTATAGTGATTGAGAGTTTCTCTGGGTATAGTAGTCTTGGCTGGCATTTGTGTTCTCTTAGAGTCTGCATGAGCTCCACCCAGGATCTTTTAGCTTTCATGGTCTCTGGTGAGAAGTCTGGTGTAATTCTGATAGGTCTTCCTTTATATGTTACTTGCCCTTTTTCTCTTACTGCCCTAAATATTCTTTCTTTGTTTAGTACATTTGGGGTTTTGATTATTATGTGAAGGGAGGTATTTCTGTGCTGGTCCAGTCTGTTTGGAGTTCTGTAAGCTTCTTGCATATTCATGGACTTCTCTCTCTTTAGGTTAGGGAAGTTTTCTTCCATAATTTTGTTGAATATATTTGCTGGCCCTTTAAGTTGTAAATTTTCACTCTCATCAATGCCTATAATCCTTATGTTTGGCTTTCTCATTGTGTCCTGGATTTCTTGTATATTTTGGGTTACAAGCTTTTTGCATTTTGCATTTTCTTTGACTGTTAAGTCCATGGTTTCTATGGTATCTTTCGCATCTGAGATTCTTTCTTCTGTCTCTTGTATTCTGTTGTGGATATTTGCATCTATGGTCCCTGATTTCTTCACAAGGTTTTCTTTCTCCAAAGTTGTCTCCCTTTGTGCTTTCTTAGTTGTTTCTACTTCTGTTTTTAGATCCTGGAAGTTTTCTGCTAAGTTCCTTCACTTGCTTGTTTGTGTGTTCCTACAATTCTTTGAGAGATTTTTGTGTTTCCTCTTTCATGACTTCTGCTTGTTGATGAAAGTTCTCCTGTATTTCTTTAAGGGATTTTTGCATTTCCTCCTTATTGGCTACTAACTTCTTACCCATATTCTCCTGACTTTCTTTAAATGATTTTTGTGTTTCCCTTGTAAGGGCTTCTAGCTCTTGATCATTTTTCTCCTGAATTTCTTTAAGAGATTTATTTATATCCTTCATGTGTTCCTCTAACAGCATCCTTACCAGTGATTTTTAAATCCAACTCTTGTTTTTCTGGTGTGTTGGGGTATCCGGGACTTGCTGTTATTGGAGAATTAGGTTCAGATGCTGCCATTATGCCTCGGTTTCTCTTAGTCACATTCCTAACTTTGCCTTAAGCCATCTAGTTCTTACTGGTGTTAGCTGGTCTTATTATCCCTGGCTGGTGCTTCAACCTACTGTGGACCTTTAAGGTTATTTCCGTGACACAGGGCTCTGTCTTGCCTCAAGCAATGTTATACTTGGGTTGTCAAAGGGAATCATGTGTTCCCGGACTGCTCTGTCATGAAGTGAAGGTGGAGGTTGGGGGGGGGGTCACTCCCTCTGTTGATTCTCACATAGGACACAGGCCCCAGGACTGGCTGGCAGATGAACTGCCAATGTTCTCAGGTCCTGGGGGCAGGCACATACCTGGCGGTTTGTACCCCAGAGATCTTAAGCTTAGGATAATACAGTACCTAGTGATGCTTTTCTGCCCAGGCAGGCCACGAAAGTGGCCGCAGGAGTTGCTCCCTCTGCTGCTCTCTGCACAGGACACGGGCCCCACGACTGACCAGCTAGTGATGCTTTTCTGCCCTGGCAGGCAGAGAATATGGCCGCGGGGAGTCTCTCCCTTTGCTGCTCTCCAAGCAGGACACAGGCCCCACGTATGGCAGGCTTGCAGATGAACCACCTATGTGCTCAGGTCCTGGGCACAGGCAGAACCCAGGCAGTTTGCACCCCCAGAGATCTTAAGCTGGGGATAATACAGTATCTAGTGAAACTTTTCTGCCCCAGCAGCCCGCGAAGATGGCTGCGGGGAGTTGCTCCCTCAGCTGCTCTCCATGCAGGACCCTTATGCAATATTTATAAATTTACATTTACATTTCTGAATTCAAATTTTAATTTATGTCCTATTCATATTTACTATTTCACACTATTTAGTTTATGAAAGAAAATCTTATTTTATTAAACTTCCTTCGTCTTAAGGGTTACTCTGTAGTAACCTATAAGTTACAGATAAACATCAACAATTTCAGAAATTGTCAATACAATGCATCGTGAAGTATTTTTTTTTAATTCGACTCTTTAAGTCTAAATTTTAATCTTAATTTTTTTTTATGTATTAGAATATATATCTACCCACACAGTAAATTGGTATCTTGCTTCTCTCCTTATTCAACATATACAAACTCTGATTTTAAATAGTTTATATTTGTTATCTTGTTCTGGGTTAAACTTTTTATATCTATGTTGTGGACATAACCGTTGACACGGCTGAAAACACCTTCTTTGAAGCAACAAATACATATTGTAAGACATAGAGAAAATTCAGAAATAGAATTTCTGAGAGCAATAAATGCAGAGAGATGAAGTATGTAGAGTAATGAGGATGGAGTGACCGAGGCAGTGTTATAAAGGAGGTCACAGCTATGTAGAAAGTTAAGGGTTTCATATAAGGAAGGGTCTTATGGCTATGGATAATATTAGATATATTAAATTCTGTCTAAACATTTAAAATGTTTTAACATTATTTCTGAATGTCATGTGGAAACCAAACTTTAAAGGGAGCTACTTAAGGGCACAAAATAAGGAACTATTCAAATCACTCTTCTAGCAGAGCAGAAAATAAACCCAGTTGGGATGCATCAGGATGTAGGAACTAGAGCTGATGTCTCAGAACTGAAAGCAGGATTCATTTTGCAAGTGATAGCTCACAAATTATGTGTATAGACTGTGGAGAACATAGAGGACTCTCCATTCAGTGTAAGTTTATGGTGAATGGCATGGTTGTAGAGCAGGTGTCATAATGGAAAGAAAAGGAACCACACAGTTAGGATTTGAATAAAATTCCCTGGAATTAGAGTGACACGCACCCTTATCCAGCTGCATTGGTATTCATATAAGCAGAATCTTTTAGGAGCACTTGTCCACTTGTTCCCTCCACTTAAGGTATGTGTTGATAACTATAATTCATTCAGGCATGAGGCTAATCATTTTTATTCTCACTGTACTTTTCTGATATCCTATGACAGATGTCTAATAGGTGCTAATTAAACAACTTGCAGTTCATTATCTAGGCTCCTTCTTCTGGGTAAATGGCTATAATTAATTGCATTATTTTTTATAATAATCCCTTGTTACTTTCAGCCATACATTTCTTCTCCAAATTCTAAATCAGCTTTAAGAACAAGAAACTATTCTAACATAATCCCAACATTCTAAGAATGCAAAATGTATATATATGAATCTAAATTGAAAGCATTCTTCTACAGAGCAAGGAACACATCTAAAATATTGAAGAGCTCACAGTCCATTTTTTATCAGTTAAATACATAATTGGCCAATGCTGTAATACAAAAGCCAACTTCTGTGACTATTTCTCAAACTGATATCAGCTTGAGAAGCCCAGCAGGGACATTGGATTTTGAGTACTAGCCAGGTTAATCTGTAGAATACACTCTCTAACTCTCCAAGCAAAGGCAGGATTTCACCTCTACTTGTCATCTCTCTCTATCGATCACGTAGCTCACATAAAGATTTTGTCCTTGCTGATGAAGATAGGGAGTGGGTTCTGTCAGCTAAATCAATATATTACCAGTGGAAAAGACAGACATTTGTTAATAACAGCAACACTTTTCTACTATCGGTCACAATGGAACATTGTCTTCACTACTGGGGAATTCCACTTTCATCATGGACATTCTGATATGTCTAACATTTAGAAGATCTAAAAAAATGAGAGTATATCCTGATGCATTTCCCTACAATACTAATATAAGTGCTACAAGAAAACTCATACCACAGTTGTAGGATTTCATACTCCTACCTATTGTAACTGTTTTATATGGTCTCATATGACCCTGTTTATAAAACCCTAGAAACTCATCTGAAACACACAAGGCATCAAATACAGATAAACATATAATTTTTTAAATTCAAATCAAGAACATAATTTCTTGTCAGGAGACATAATGGGACAAGCTAATATATGAGAAGGTGACCATCCTGAAATGGCCTGCTTCGGATTATTATATAATCTGTGACAGGTGAGCCCTCATCCAGCAAGGCTGTGAGGGACGAGATTTTGGAAAGATTGAAAAGTTAGTTTGGAAAGTTTTTTGAAAAGCTATTAATATGCTTTTACTGTTATTATTAAACATATATAATAACCAATAAATAATAACACACACCTTTGGAGCAGATCTCTGCAGATCCATGAAGATGTGCTGTCTTATAGTGATGCTATGTAGACCAATAGATGATTTAGGTTTTAAAGATGATCCGATAAGAATTCCTAAAATTATATCCGTAATTATTAAGCTCTTTTATAGGACTGCTATTAGGCCCTTTTCTGGTAGTCAAAACTGCAATGAGAATTCTGCCAATCTCCCAAGGGTCAACAGTTAATTGCTCTTAGATGGCAACCATACTTTCTCCTACTCAAAGCATTACAAGAGGTTGTAAAACAATTAACCAGCGATCATAAAAAGGAAACTAATATTTTATTATAGGTGCTAGGACAGAAGGTAAAATATTGACTGGGTTTTTCTATACAAAACTTTACTTATAATTTAGTTATGGATTTTTAAACCTTAGGTCAACCTGTAGAGCTGAGACAGGTGATAAATGTTTAGCTCGATAATTACTCCTAATGGATATGCATGTAAACATTCCCTGTTGTAAACTTCTATTTGAATTTATGATTTGACTTTTTGTGGGAACTTGTGATGAACTTTGTAACATCTGATTATGTATTCTGAAAGATGTTTGAGGAATGAAGACAAAGAGAGGAGATGGAACAGCATAACTTAGGTGAGAGGAACAAAGGTGAGAAGTGCTGAGCTGAGATAGGAACTGAACTGAGAAGAGGTTTATAGTCTGAAGAGAACAAGATTAGAAGGAGAATGCAGAGTGGAATAAATTAGAAACTATAGGTAACCTAAAAAGCTAAGAGAGAAATGTGCAGAATGCAGAGGGAAAGAGGAAAAAAGAAGATGTTGCAGAGAGCAGAAGGAGCAGGCAGGCTTCTCCTTACCTTGGGAGAGAACAAGTCCCATGGTAAGGACAAGGCAGGCTTAGTGTTATTAAAAGGAACAAAGCTTTTTTCTTGCAAACATGGTTTTAATTCATTTAGCATTAAAAAGGTGGAAGCTTTTTCTTTCTCTATGCAATAAATATTTGAGTTCATTTTTCATTCAGAATGAGTGAGTTTTTTTCTGCACCAGTGTTTGGTCTTTTGCTTCATATGCATATGTAAGTATGGGTGTATGTGTAAGAATGTAATTGTGAGAATGCATGCAAGCTGGGCCCAATTGAATTTGTGTGTAATTAGAAATTTGTAGATGAGAACACTGCATGTTTGAAGCTGTGTATGAATTTATGTGAGATTATGCTTAGGCAAATATTTTTCTTTCTGTGAGGGTTATTTCTCTTCTCCTGGTTCAATAGAAGTTTATTGCTCCAAACATAAACCTAGCCTGACAAGCAAGAGGCATCTGGACAACAGGGAAAAGGATCTAGCAATTAACTATTTATTTAAACAGCTGTTTTAGTATGAGGTGCTAAGTGCCTGAGACTGCAGTCTCTAGCATAAGAGGAACACAGAAGGCAGGTCAGCTACAAAAACAGAATAACACAGACTTAGATAAGTAAGCATGTTTATTATACAGCAGCTCTAAATATCTCGTAAGACCAAATCTTACCTCGAACCTTGTAAGACCAGGTCTTTCCTCAGAATCTTGTAAGACAGTCTTACCCGAGAATTTCATAAGACCAAGTCTCACCCCCTTCTCCCTGCCCCCTATGCTGCCTCAAGAAAGCCAACACAAAAGAGGAAACATCCCCACTGGGGCTGGCTTCAGACAATTTCTGGGGGACATTTCTTAGAATCTAATAACTGATATTATGTTGATTTACATCAGAGTCCCATAGCTGGTAGTATTCTAAGACCCAAAAAAAATCTAAGGGTGCTCCAGCGCCCCAGACTTCAGAAGACGACACCCATATCACTGGCAAAAAAATGGTCTTGATGCAATTAGCAAGAGGATTTTTATTCCAGAGCTCTGGGATCCACAGCAGTACACAACGCAATGGTAGAGGACTGTGGGACCCTGAGCAACTGAAGTCAGGGGTATTTAAAGGGGAAAAATCACAAGGCAAGGGGAGGAGGACAAATCATGTACAGGACGGGAAGTACAGAATGAGCAAGTCAGGCAATAGTTTATGCCTTAAGGAAGGTTAAAGATTATCTGGAGCAAACATCCTTGGGGCATTGTATAGTTAAACATTGGGCCAGTCATCAGATGTGTCAAGAATGTGGTGAGCTAGTTCCTGGGACAGGGTGGGCTATCTCTTGAGGCCAAAGGTCTCAAGCTGAGGGCAGAAAGGTAAGTTACTCACTGATTCAGTGCTAAGCTAATTGTTGGGGTCTAAAAATATTGAGTTGGGGTCTCTCAGTATCAAGCCAGAGTTGAATCACATCATTGCTGGAGATAAAAGGCTTTGTTGTAACATAGACATTGTCTCACAATAGTTTTTCAACTACCTGTTATGTAGGCTGTGACATGGTGATGTGAAGGAAGGATAGGTTTACTAAGCTTTCAGACTGCAAGGTGAAAGTAACACATCACTAGGTGCTGTGGCTTGGGGCGGTCACTGTGATCTTACCTCCTCAGGAGAAGACTAAGTTAGCTTGAATACAACACGTCCCCAGCTGGTTCATGTGTTTGAAACTTCTCCCCCAACTAGGAGAACTGTTTGAGAAGGTTGTGGAACCTTTAAGGAGATGGAGTTTGTTGGAAGAATCAAGTTACTTTAGGATAGGCATTGGATTACTATCTATGTTTTTATCATCTATGTACCCATAATCCATTCTCTATCTGTCTATCATCTATCCATCTATCTACTCATCTAAGCATTCTCTTATCTACCAACATTGATCTATTTATTCTGTTATATCCCTAGAATGGCAGCCCAGTTTCTTTTGCAAATGTTTTTCTTTGAAAATCTGTCCATTTTCCATTTTGGATACCAGGATCTTTATGTTGTTTTTTGTTCTTCAGATTAAATTTAACTTTATAGTTGAGGTGGATCAAGTTGATCTACCTTAAAATTACAGAAAAATCTAATTTCTAGTTGTTATTTTGGGGTGGGGGGCTAAGAGATATAAATATCTCTTTAGAAACAATTGCCTAGTGTTAAATATTTCTTATCATCATCAGTTACATTTTCAGCTATATATGTTCACATGATGTATGTTCACCTACATCATGTGTATGTGAATTTGCAAAATAACTTGCTCTGTGCTTAGAATAGGGAAACATGCTCATTATAGCAATGTATGACATATACCACTGTGGGAATGATGGAAGTAGCCATACTGCAGTACATATTGGTTATATAAAGAAGGAAGAATGAGACAGTACAAAAACAAACTGGTTCATGGTTTGAAATACCCAAAAGACTTTGAAATACATAGAATATGGAATGGGCAATATAAACTATTTTAATTATTAACTTCTATTTTTGTTATTTCAAAAAATCAATGATTATCATGGAAATACACTAGAAAAAATTCATGTTATAGAAATATTTAAGGTAATTTCAGAGGATGAATAAAATGAGTAGAATTTTAAAATCTTTAAAAAATATTTTGATGATATAATGGACACTACTTGGTGCTTTTTGAATTTTTCATATTATAGGAAAGGAATAACAAAATTATGGTAAAATAAACTAAATAGGCTTCATAGAAAATATGACATCTATCCAAGATGGGCTTAGGGACACTTAGTATGTCTGAATATAAACCCAAATATCTATTCAAAGCTAAGCATATATACCCAGAACATCCTGGGTAAACTTCGGTATTACAAGGTTCAAATGAGTTCTGATGTTGATTAGTATCATTACATCATATATGTCTCAGGGGCAGAACCACAAAGAATAGAGGAAAAAGTGAATCATTGCTGAAAAAAAGTTGATCTTCCACACTAAAAAGGTTTCTTTGAGTGTCTAAGGAGTTCTCTATTAATTCATACCTTTTTGGTATAATGTCATCTATATCAGACTATAAAATCACTTAAATAGCAAAGTGCTAGAATTTTTTGATAAATGCAGTTAAAACTCTGTATGTGACTAACTAGTCACAGGAGTATTTAAAGGGGAAGTGGAAATGTCAGGACCATAAATTAGTCCTTAGTTCTGTGGAAGTCTTTGTAAATGCCACAATAACTTTGGAACATGGGTGAAAATTCTTGTAAGTAACCATTAAATAACACTTTACTGTTACAGTCCTTAAGCTTCAGAGTGGTTAATGGAATAGAAAGTAGAGACATAATGCTTTTAATGGAAATATGTCTTCTAGTCATTGACATCCAAGTGTATAAAGGTACATGCAGACTGCATGAATCTAAATTTTAAACTGTGTGTATTTACTGGCATTTCCATAGTTCCCTTGTAACAAACAGTCACCATTTTCTATTCCTAACTTCATAATTACCTCTAAGGAGGACATGCTATATATATATTATATAAACTCCTTTATTTTATTCACAATGCTGTGCATTAGTTTAGTGATGAGTTGCCTCTATTTAGACAGTGAAGAAGAAAAGAGTTGGGATGACAGTAAATGATCTATTATGAATAAAGCAGAAGACTTAAGAGACAGCTCTACAGTTTTAAAAACATTTTGTTCTAAGGGGAACTGTGTTTTGTTCCCAACACAGACCTATAATTCTAGTTCCAAGGGATCTGATACTCCTTTTGTGAACTCTTTGAGCACTCTACATGAATGTGAACACAGATATGTATACACGTTGACATGTACACACACAAATAAATGAAACAAAGCTCAAAAGGAGGAATTAATTAGAATTACTTTCACAGTGTAGGTGAAAATACATTTTAGAAGGAAAGAGAAGACTAAAATGTTTACCAGTTTCACCAAGGAAAAGCAAATTCTAGTTGATATAACTAAATGTATCCTGTCTTTCAAGTTAGACACAGCCTCTCTTTGGTGGAGGGAGAAGCAGAGGCAATGGTGGGAAATCATCTTTTGAAGAGTGTGATAGTAAGTCACGGATGGCACCAGAGGGAAGAAATCTGGTTCTAACTTGTCTTGTTGATATCACTGCTGCCCAGGGAAACTGTGGTGACAATTAAATCCAGAGAATTATCCACAGCAGCAGGAACTTTAGAGTTTGTTGGAAATTCCTGGCTCATGAGAAAAAAAAAAAACAAACTTTCAAAAAATGACTGTGGAGAATACACATGAAAGCTCTTGGCAATAGAGCTGGTGGCCCATCACAGTTCCTAAGCAATCTAACCCCATACCGATGAGCAGAATGCTCCAGGAATGGCATCGCTGTCAAAAGGCATAGGGTTCCTAGTTTGGCAGGACATATATTCAGGGTATAACACCTTTTAGCACAAGTGTTAGACTATGCTGAAATAAGACCAGGTCTGTTGTTTCTTTTCCAGTGAACTTGAGAGATGTTTACTTATTACTTTAAAGCGAATGTTGGTAGTTGAGTAAGAATTATATTTCTGGGTTGTGGTGGCACACACCTTAAATTCCAGCATTCAAAGAGGCAGCAGCAAACAGATCTTTGTGAGTTTCAGTTTATCCTGCTCTACAGAGTTCCAGGACATTCAGGGCTCTACAGAGAAACCCTGTCTCTACAAAACAAAAATATGCCTCACACATCTCTGCAGTTGGTATGCATAACCAAGTCTTCACATTTACTAGGCACGCACTCTACAACTGAACTGCATCTCTAGCCTTAGGAAAAATATCTAGAAAAATAAAAAGATTCCC
Source organism: Apodemus sylvaticus (assembly GCF_947179515.1). Lineage (NCBI taxonomy): Eukaryota > Metazoa > Chordata > Mammalia > Rodentia > Muridae > Apodemus > Apodemus sylvaticus. The sequence continues at coordinate 124,000,127 of NC_067478.1, read as the reverse complement.
AGCCTCATATCGGTCAAGTCAAATTAACTTAAGAACCCCTGAAGTTTTTCTACCACTGTGGGCTGTCAAGAAGTTCCGTGAGTGTAAAGGTTAGTTTCTCGCTGTCCTGAAGCTCCTTATAGTGAAGAAGTCCTAGACTGTCAGTATCACACTCAAAAAGAAAGAACAGTAGTGAAACCTCTGATTGGAGAATTCTCTTTTGGTCCTTAAAATGTGCTCTAGTGTGCTCATGTTTTGCCCATGGATGACAGTTAACAATGTTGTTCACATGGAATGGTTTGTCCTGAATTTTTAATTTTCCAGCTTACATTGGGTGTCACTGATTTCTACTAGACTATTTAAGATACTTATCTTAAGTTTACCATATTTTGTGGCATGTATCTTTAAAGCCACCAGACAATTTGTACTTTTCTGGTAAACTCTGAAAGGGTCTGGCACAATGAAAACTCAGGATAATCATAAGAAGGTACACTAGATTCAAAATCAAAAAGGAAAAATAGTCCACCCTTTTGTCATAATTGGAATTTTTCAATGAAACTTTTTAACTTGTTCAGAAGTGAAAATAAAGGGGCAATGGATGTGCTAGCCAGTCAGCAGCAGGGAGACCTCCTGATGGACTGTGCACAGCACTGAGAACATGGATCCCAGAGCACCCCAGATGGAACATGTGAGGGCAGAGTTATAAACGGTACAAACTGGGAATAGACTAGGGACAAAGAGGGTGGAATTATTCACAATGATTTACAGCTTCCCTATTGTCAAAATGAGAATAAATTGTATTATTTTGCTGAAACAAAAAAGTTTAAGATTGGGTTTTGTTTGCTTTTAGATTTGTTTCAGGTTCTAGAGTGACTGATGTTTACAAGAATATGGCATTCAGCTTAAGAGAAATGAGTGCTCTTACCAAATTAATGGCACTTAGTGGCTTTGTGATAATTAATTGCCTCTCAATTTAGCGTATGTTGGCTAAATAAATGTTAGGAAGCAGCTGATGGTTCCTCTGCTGCTGGGACTTAGAAGGCTGTGGTATGCAGTAAGCACTTGTAGCTCCTCTTTGGCTTCTCTTCTTCCCTCAGTGTCTGATAATGAAGAGGAGCAGTAAATACTGGAGGGAAAGGAGACAGGTGGAACTGTCAAAATAAGATACTAGTGTTCCTTAATCATGTAGGCTCATAGTCTGTGGTTCTCAAACCTTGAGATTTCCCTGGAAGTCAGATGACCAGAATCTACAACTTCTGTGACTAGGCTTTCTTCAGATCTCTACTCTTCCTGTCCCTTTGATGCAACATCTCTTCTTATTCTCTGCCTTTATTTATTGGCTACTGCCAGGGCCACTTGAGGTGCTTGCCTTTCTCAAATGTATATCTGGCCTGAGGCTCATAGAAACCCATTCTGGAACATTCTGGTTTTGGTTTTGGTTTTGGTTTTGGTTTTGGTTGGTTTTGGTTTTGGTTTTGGTTTTGGTTTTGGTTTTGGTTTTGGTTTTGGTTTTGGTTTTGGTTTTGGTTTTTTTGGTTTAAGCCTGGCTCACCAGGAAGAAATGTGCATGCCTCCTGACTGCTGACATTGAAAGAGTGAGCTGTCATACTCTGGCTGGTAATTTGAATAAAATGCAAACTATTAGATACAAACAGTATATACCCACGAGTTGTTGGGGTGGAACATGAGTTATTGGTAAGTTACTTTAAATTGACCCATTCCCTCCAGGAGGAAAGAAGGGGTTCATGGACACAAATAAAAACAAAGGATCATATGGCATCAAATGGTAAAACTTCTAAGATGCTCCAGGGCCACCCAACTTTCTTAAAGGGGAGTAAATTGTCATTGAGGTGAAGACTGACTAGTCAATCTGCTGAATGTGTGCAAGATTCTGACTGTGGAGATGCTTGAATTCTATGCAGAGGTAGAGGATGATTCAACATCCTTAAATTAGTAAATGTAATTCATCACATTAATATACTAAAAGCAGAAATGATAGAATCACCTCACTCATTAAGAAAAGGACCACTGACAAAATCCAAACTTCTTTCATGATAAAAGTCCCAGAGAGTCAAAGAATACATGGGATGATCTTACCATAACATATGTAATGGAATACTGCATAAAGCAACCCTTCAAAGACCATCATACAAAATTTAGTATCTTACTAATCAGCAGTATTAAACCTCCCACTTATGTCAATATATTTAACACACATTCAAGAATTTAATGTGGTATGCATCTATAATACTTATTTTCCATTTTGCTCTTTAGAAATTTTAATCTTTATATGTATTACACACTCATCAATGTGTATGAAGGTAGATGTACACAAGTGCATATACTTGTAAACGTCAGAGGAGAACCTCATGTGTCCACTCACCACATAGGAGAGAGTGCTAGGGAGTGGGCTCTAGACCTCCTCACACCATCAACCCAGGGCCGGGGTTACAAGGTGGTGCCACCATGCCAAGAATTTCTCCAAGGATCCAGTGGATTGAAATCAGATCCACATACTTGTGACATTAGCACATCTTTAAATGATCTGTCTCCTAACCCTGGTATCATTAACGTTTAATAATTGGTTGCCTTAAAAATAGTGTATTCATATATAGAGGAGAATATGAAATACAAATAATACCATTAAATAAATATTTCAGTTTACTTTGTGAGGTTAGCATCTTACCATGTGATACAAGTGCATTAGTAGAGTCATTTTCAAAAGAGTATTTCAGATTTTGTTCATAATATTTCATATTAAGGATACAATTACTATGAAGCAGGAAAATGACACTCAAAGTTTTGCTCTTACAAAGTCTTTATTAAACAAGAATTCATACAACTCTTTTGAATAATAACTAGAAAGATTTTTTTACTAAATTCTTATTTCATGTACAAGCATTTATTCTCAAATTTTATTTTTAGCATTATATATTACAATATCAAAAATAATATGTTTTAGATTTCTATATAAAGACAGCAATAAAGAGTATAGATTTGGAATCTTTACCAAGGATCTGTGGAAAGTTGAGAGAGAGGAATAAATTGTATGAGAAAAATATTTTCAATAATAAAACAATGTATAGGATTTTAGAAGTTTTTCATTGACGGCACATAGTTTTCATAAGTATTGGAGATGCCAGATGCAGCCATAGTAAGAAGAGTGTTAAATAATTTGAGGGCAATTGCAATATTGAATAGGTGCTCCAAACTACTATAGAAAATAGAGTTTATTATGTTGTGTATTATAGTTTCAGATTATTCCAAATCGACTTCCATATATTGTATAAAGGAGCAGTGCATCATAATATTATATATATGGAATATTTATGAGTACACTAACATATGTATATACATTTTTATGTCAAGATCATGACTAGACTTTTTTGCATAGTAAGCATATATGAAATATGTGAATAAATGATATGCATTCAATTCAACTCTGAAACATACAATGGCTTTATAAGTACCTATTATTTATTAAGAAACTATTTTGGAGCTTGACAAAATTGAAATTTGCTAAGTTTTGTGCATAAATAGACTATTTGAAATGTAAATAAAGAATATAGCTAATAAAAGCTAAAAGATTTTAGGAGTTAGTTCTGAAACTAAAAGACAGTAAATGACAAAGTTTTGCTTTTCTAAGGTAAATCTTAGAAGAACAAGAAGAGACTACACCACTGGAACATTAAACCAGTTTGAGGACAAGGCAGACAACTCAGTGCAGGCACACATAACTTACATTATGCCTGATGAAATGGGCTGTTTAGTTTCCTTCATGTGAATATGACTGCAGTGTTGCTTCTAAGTCAACTAATATTCCCTGAAGTGTGTGGTTAGGGATGATAAGCGAATTCCTAGCTTTGTCTTGAAAGGTAGTTGTGTTTAATGTAGATTTTACTCTTTTGATTTACTTGACAATAAAGTTTTGTAAATCCCATCCCTTAAAACAACAACAATGAAAGAAAAAAAAAAACCTCCCTTGGGAAGCTCAGGTATTTTTCCCTCTGACCTGGATACATCTCTGGCTCTTTGCAATTACCATCAAAGCAGAAGAAAGCTGGGCAGGAAGGGCTGACTTTAATTGTTTTCACATGTGTGCTGCTTTAGAGTAACTTATATAGCTGGCTTGAAAAGAATTGTCAAGAAGCTTGTCTTAATCTCCTGCTAACAGGTCTATATGCCTGTTCTGCATTCAGCAAGTTCCCCCTCCTTAGATGAAAACACAGAAACCCTCACATCTCATTCACCTCAGAAAAGGATGTCCCTGGAGCCAATGCATGGCAGAAAGCAAATTAATACCTTCTAAACTCATGTAATACAGTGTTCCATGTGCTTGTCTGCTAAGAATGGTTTTCCTAGTCACCGTTTAGTCTATTCTGTGTAAGACAAAGATATCTTAAGCCCACATGTTCCCATACTCACATATCATGACATAGGTGACTTTGATAACATTAAAATGGGGAAATGGATGTGGTAAGGGGGAAATTTGACATACTACTTGGCACATTGTGCAAGCATGCACAAGAAGACATGCCCACCCTCCATCCCAGCAGCCTTAGATGAGTTTCTAAGCCATTCTGGTGTTTTTAAAGATTTGTGAAGGAAATTACATGAAGAAGAGCTGGGAAGTTTTAAGGATCTAGAGAGATGGTGTCAGTGTATGACAAACATCATCAGGATATCCAGTCACAGAGCTAGAACCATGGTGACATGAGCAAAGAGGTTGAATGAGTATGGAGGAAAGGGACCATGTCACTGATGGTTCCTTGGGAACCTTCTGTTCAGTTTGGAGCCATGAGGGTCATTTCATTTTAGATGTTTTGAATGTTTCAGTATGAGAATAAATGTCATTTTTCTATGCTCTAGCTAGCTCATGATTGGATACTACAAACAACTCTGAAATCTCTGTGGAATTTCTCTGTGTGTCTGAGTGCCAGATAACTGATGCAGTGTGAATTAAACAAAGAAAACAGTGAAACACTCAGGTTTTTAAATATCAAATGTTAGTAATATTGAGAGAACTGCTGAAACTCTGTTCACATCCTACACTGGGGAGAGTATTTTACATGCTTCATCTTAAATGGAGCTTCTATCGTGGTGCCTGCCTTCTTTTCCTGCAAAGTCAGATCTCTTTCTTTTCATTTCATAACCTAGCAAGACACTCTCTTTGTGCCCCCAGTATCCAAGTCTCATGCTGACTGCCCGAATCTGGAACTTAGCAATTAACTTCTAAGAGTTTCTGGTTAACTATCACTTTTGAAACTAGAGACCAAAGATTTGAAGTTCAAAGTAGATACAATACAGGAGCAGTGTAGCATTGGGTTAGTAATAACTTGAGGCTAGAAATCACTTTAAACTTTTAAATTATTGGGACTGCCAGGGGAAAAAAAGCAACAAAGGAAAAGAAATGGTAGGGGTGAAAGGAGAGGGCATCAGGGGAAAAGAAAGGGGACAAGAGGTGTATCAGCTACTTTTCTGTTGGTTTAATAAAATGCTTTAAACAAGGCTACCTGAGGAAGGCCAGATTTGTTTGTGCTCAGAGTTCTGCAGGGATAAGAACCCATCGAGGAAGGGAATCTTGCCAGCAGGCAGTAGACTTGTTGACAGGACAGCTGAGCTTTCACATCTGGAATTCAAGGAGAAGGCAGGGGAAGTGCACTGACTAGGGACTGTGCTTGGTTTTTTTAAACATCAAACCGCATCTACATTGACATAATTTTTCTAGCAAGGCCAAACCTCCAAAACTTACCAAACAGCTCCACCAACTGAGATCCAAGGATTCAAATGCCAAAGCCTATGGGGACATTCTACCCAAACCACCACAGGATGAGAGAAGAGTAAAAATAGCATATTCTCTGAAACATTATTTGTGATAGTAATGATATTAAAGATCAGTACAACCCAAATATCTATAAAGATCCAATGAACTAAAATTACTATCTTAGTATCATAACATGAATTCTTATGAATAAAAAATCAAGAATTTCATCTACACAATAATTATGTATGATCTTTATATATTATTTTTTTTATTTGATATAATTTATTTACATTTCAAATGATTTCCCCTTTTCTAGCCCCCCCCCACTCCCCGAAAGTCCCGTAAGCCCCCTTCTCTTCCCCTGTCCTCCCTCCCACCCCTTCCCAGTTCCCCGTTCTGGTTTTGCCAAATACTGTTTCACTGAGTCTTTCCAGAACCAGGGACCACTCCTGCTTTCTTCTTGTATCTCATTTGATGTGTGGATTATGTTTTGGGTATTCCAGTTTTCTAGGTTAATAACCACTTATTAGTGAGTGCATACCATGATTCACCTTTTGAGTCTGGGTTACCTCACTTAGTATGATGTTCTCTAGCTCCATCCATTTGCCTAAGAATTTCATGAATTCATTGTTTCTAATGGCTGAATAGTACTCCATTGTGTAGATATACCACATTTTTTGTATCCACTCTTCTGTTGAGGGATACCTGGGTTCTTTCCAGCATCTGGCAATTATAAATAGGGCTGCTATGAACATAGTAGAGCATGTATCCTTATTACATGGTGGGGAATCCTCTGGGTATATGCCCAGGAGTGGTATAGCAGGATCTTCTGGAAGTGAGGTGCCCAGTTTTCGGAGGAACCGCCAGACTGCTTTCCAGAGTGGTTGTACCAATTTGCAACCCCACCAGCAGTGGAGGAGTGTTCCTCTTTCTCCGCACCCTCTCCAACACCTGCTGTCTCCTGAATTTTTAATCTTAGCCATTCTGACTGGTGTAAGATGAAATCTTAGGGTTGTTTTGATTTGCATTTCCCTAATGACTAATGAAGTGGAGCATTTTTTAAGATGCTTCTCCGCCATCCGAAGTTCTTCAGGTGAGAATTCTTTGTTTAACTCTGTACCCCATTTTTTAATAGGGTTGTTCGGTTTTCTGGAGTCTAACTTCTTGAGTTCTTTATATATATTGGATATTAGCCCTCTATCTGATGTAGGATTGGTGAAGATCTTTTCCCAATTTGTTGGTTGCCGATCTGTCCTCTTGATGGTGTCCTTTGCCTTACAGAAACTCTGTAACCTTATGAGGTCCCATTTGTCAATTCTTGCTCTTAGAGCATACGCTATTGGTGTTCTGTTCAGAAACTTTCTCCCTGTACCGATGTCCTCAAGGGTCTTCCCCAGTTTCTTTTCTATTAGCTTCAGAGTGTCTGGCTTTATGTGGAGGTCCTTGATCCATTTGGATTTGAGCTTAGTACAAGGAGACAAGGATGGATCAATTCGCATTCTTCTGCATGCTGACCTCCAGTTGAACCAGCACCATTTGTTGAAAAGGCTATCTTTTTTCCATTGGATGTTTTCAGCCTCTTTGTCGAGGATCAAGTGGCCATAGGTGTGTGGGTTCATTTCTGGATCTTCAATCCTGTTCCATTGATCCTCCTGCCTGTCACTGTACCAATACCATGCAGTTTTTAACACTATTGCTCTGTAGTATTGCTTGAGGTCAGGGATACTGATTCCCCCAGATTTTCTTTTGTTGCTGAGAATAGTTTTAGCTATCCTGGGTTTTTTGTTGCTCCAGATGAATTTGATAATTGCTCTTTCTAACTCTGTGAAGAATTGAGTTGGGATTTTGATGGGTATTGCATTGAATCTGTATAGTGCTTTAGGCAAAATGGCCATTTTAACTATATTGATTCTACCGATCCATGAGCATGGGAGGTTTTCCCATTTTTTGAGGTCTTCTTCCATTTCCTTCTTCAGAGTCTTGAAGTTCTTGCCATACAGATCTTTCGCATGTTTGGTAAGAGTCACCCCAAGATACTTTATACTGTTTGTGGCTATTGTGAAGGGGGTCATTTCCCTAATTTCTTTCTCAGCCTGCTTATCCTTTGAGTATAGGAAGGCCACTGATTTGCTTGAGTTGATTTTGTAACCTGCCACTTTGCTGAAGTTGTTTATCAGCTGTAGGAGCTCTCTAGTGGAGTTCTTTGGGTCACTTAGGTAGACGATCATGTCGTCTGCAAATAATGATAGTTTGACTTCCTCCTTTCCAATTTGTATCCCTTTGACCTCCTTATGTTGTCGAATTGCTCGAGCTAGTACCTCAAGTACAATATTGAAAAGATAAGGAGAAAGGGGGCAGCCTTGTCTGGTCCCTGATTTCAGTGGGATTGCTTCAAGTTTCTCTCCGTTTAGTTTGATGCTGGCTACCGGTTTGCTGTATATTGCTTTTACTATGTTTAGGTATGGGCCTTGAATTCCTGTTCTCTCCAAGACTTTAAGCATGAAAGGATGCTGAATTTTGTCAAATGCTTTTTCAGCATCCAATGAAATAACCATGTGGTTTTGTTCTTTGAGTTTGTTTATGTAGTGGATTGTATTGATGGATTTCCGTATATTGAACCAACCCTGCATTCCCGGGATAAAGCCTACTTGATCATGGTGGATGATCGTTTTGATGTGTTCTTGGATTCGGTTGGCAAGAATTTTGTTGAGTATTTTTGCATCGATGTTCATAAGGGAAATTGGTCTGAAGTTCTCTTTCTTTGTTGGATCTTTGTGTGGCTTTGGTATCAGCGTAATTGTGGCTTCGTAGAAGGAATTGGGTAGTGTTCCTTCTGTTTCTATTTTGTGGAATAGTTTGAAGAGTATTGGTGTTAACTCTTCTTTGAAGGTCTGGTAGAATTCTGCACTGAAACCATCTGGTCCTGTGCTTTTTTTGGTTGGAAGACTTTCTATGACTCCTTCTATTTCTTTAGGCTTTATGGGACTGTTTACATGGTCTAGTTGGTCCTGATTTAATTTTGGTATTTGGTATCTGTCAAGGAAATTGTCCATTTCCTCCAGATTCTCCAGTTGTGTTGAGTACAGGCTCTTGTAGTAGGATCTGATGATTTTTTGGATTTCCTCAGTTTCCGTTGTTATGTCTCCCTTTTCATTTCTAAGTTTGTTAATTTGGATACTTTCTCTGTGCCCTTTGGTCAGTCTGGCTAAGGGTTTATCTATCTTGTTGATTTTCTCAAAGAACCAGCTCCTAGTTTTGTTGATTTTTTGTATGGTTCTCTTTGTTTCTACTTGATTGATTTCGGCCCTGAGTTTGATGATTTCCTGCCTTCTACTCCTCCTGGGTGAAATAGCTTCTTTTTGTTCTAGGGCTTTCAGGTGTGTCATTAAGTTGGTAATGTATGCTCTCTCCATTTTCTTTTTGGAGGCACTCAGGGCTATGAGTTTTCCTCTTAGCACTGCTTTCATTGTGTCCCATAGATTTGGGTATGTTGTGTTTTCATTTTCATTGTGTTCTAAAAAGTCTTTAATTTCTTTCTTTATTTCTTCCTTGACCAAGGTGTCATTGAGTAGAGTATTGTTCAATCTCCACGTGTTTGTGGGTTTTCTGTTGTTTCTGTTGCTATTGAAGACCACTTTTATTCCATAGTGATCAGATAGGAGGCATGGGATTAGTTCTATCTTTTTATATTTGTTGAGGTCTGTCTTGTGACCAATTATATGGTCGATTTTGGAGAAGGTACCATGAGGTGCTGAAAAAAAGGTATATTCTTTTGTTTTAGGATAGAATGTTCTATATATATCAGTTAAATCTAATTGGTCCAAAGCTTCAATTAGTTTCATTGTGTCCTTGTTTAGTTTCTGTTTTCCTGATCGGTCCATTGAGGAAAGTGCAGTGTTGAAGTCACCCACAATTATTGTGTTAGGTGCAATGTGTGCTTTGAGTTTTAATAAAGTTTCTTTTATGAAAGAGGGTGCCCTTGCATTTGGAGCATAGATGTTCAGGATTGAGAGTTCTTCTTGTTGTATTTTTCCTTTGACCAGCAAGAAGTGTCCCTCAGAGTCTCTTTTGATGACTTTGGGTTGAAAGTCAATTTTATCTGATATTAAAATGGCTACTCCAGCTTGTTTCCTGAGACCATTTGCTTGTAAAATTGTCTTCCAGCCTTTTACTCTAAGGTAGTGTTTGTCTTTGACCCTGAGGTGTGTTTCCTGTAAGCAGCAAAATGTAGGGTCCTGTTTACGTATCCAGTGAGTTAGTCTGTGTCTTTTTATTGGGGCATTGAGTCCATTGATGTTAAGAGATATTAAGGAATAGTGATTGTTACTTCCTATCATTTTTGACGTTATTTTTTAAATTTGATTGCTTAACTTATTTGGGTTTGATGAAAGGTTACTATCTTGCTTTTTTCAGGGTGGAGTTTCCCTCCTTGTATTGGTGTTGTCCTCCTATTATCCTTTTTAGGGCTGGGTTTGTGGATAGATATTGGGTGAACTTGGTTTTGTCGTGAAATATCTTAGTTTCTCCATCTATGGTGATTGAGAGTTTTGCTGGATATAGTAGTTTTGGTTGGCATTTGTGTTCTCTTAGAGTCTGCATGAGATCTGCCCAGGACCTTCTAGCCTTCATAGTCTCAGGTGAAAAGTCTGCTGTGATTCTGATAGGTCTTCCTTTATATGTTACTTGGCCTTTTTCTCTTACTGCCTTTAGTATTCTTTCTTTGTTTAGAACATTTGGTGTTTTGATTATTATGTGACGGGAAGTATTTCTGTTCTGATCCAGTCTGTTTGGAGTTCTGTAGGCTTCTTGTATATTCATGGGCATCTCTCTCTTTAGGTTAGGGAAGTTTTCTTCCATAATTTTATTGAAGATATTTGCTGGCCCTTTAAGTTGTAAATCTTCACTCTCATCTATGCCTATAATCCTTAGGTTTGGTCTTCTCATTGTGTCCTGGATTTCCTGGATATTTTGGGTTACAAGCTTTTTGCACTTTGCATTTTCTTTAACTGTTGAGTCCATGGTTTCTATGGAATCTTCAGCATCTGAGATTCTTTCTTCTATCTCTTGTATTCTGTTGTTGATATTTGCATCTCTGTCCCCTGATTTCTTCCCAAGGCTTTCTATCTCCAAAGTTGTCTCCCTTTGAGTTTTCTTAGTTGTTTCTACTTCTGATTTTAGATCCTGGATGGTTTTGCTTAGCTCCTTCCCTTGCATGTTTGTGTTTTCCTGTAATTCTTTAAGAGATTTTTGTGTTTCCTCTTTCATGAGCTCAGCCTGTTGACCAAAGTTCTCCTGTATTTCTTTAAGAGATTTTTGTGTTTCGTCTTTCATGACCTCAGCCTGTTGAGCAAAGTTCTCCTGTATTTCTTTAAGTGTTTTTTGCATTTCCTCCTTGTTGGCTTTTGTATTCTCCTGGATTTCTTTCAATGATTTTTGTGTTTCCCTTGCAAGGGCTTCTAACTTTTGATCCATTTTCTCCTCAATGTCCTTCATGTGTTCCTGTACCAGCATCATGACCAGTGATTTTAAATCCAAATCTTGTTTTACTGGTGTGATGGGGTATCCAGGACTTGCTGGTAGAGGAGAATTTGTTTCAGATGTTGCCATATTGCCTTGATTTCTGTTAGTGACGTTTCTGCGTTTGCCTTTTGCCATCTGGCTCTCACTGGTGTTACTTGGTCTTGTCAGTGCTGGACTCACCAGTGCAAGCTGCCCCTTCCCCGTTGGCCTCTGGTGCACAGCTTACACTCTGCACTGCCTATAGACAGGGTGCTGTTGTCCAGGCTGTTCAGATCCCGAAGCAGGCACCTGAAGGCTCCCGCTGGGGCCCGCAGGATTTATTGGAGCACACCGACTTCTCCCAGCTGGCCGCCCGGAAGCCCCCACTAGCCTCTTGAGGGACCTGGAGATGTGGCAGCCACCCAGGCTGATCTGAAGCGGAGAGAGTTGAGCTGGGGGCTTCTGCCTGAGGCCTTGCCCCAGATTGTGTCTGTGGACCAGGTGGAACCCGTGTGCACCCCCAGGGAGCTCCGAAGGTGAATGTTGCTGTGACCTCCCCTGTGCTCCGCTCACTCCGCTGGGCAGCCGATTTCCCCAACCGGGCTGGCGCACACTAGGTTAGCCTTGTCGCCTGGGCCCTGAGTCCAGGCAAACGCCTGGGAGGCCAAGGTCTGAGCAAAGTTCCCCTAGGGCTATGTCTGTTATTTGGGTCCGCCAGGTGACCAGGATGGCGGGCGTGCGCATCCGCGCTCCGCGAAAGCACCGGGAGAGTCTGTTGTGCTAATAACCTCCTGGGCTGGTTGACACACAGATGGCCCACCAAGCCGCCCAGTTCTTGGGGTCAGTCCTGTGCCTTTTGGGGCCTAGACCCCCGTTTTGTTAGCCTCAGGCTACGCTTGTTAGCAGTCTCTGCCCTCCCGAGCACTCTGGCTCCTGTAGGCAAAATGGCGGCGCGTGCACCGGCTGGGGCAAAAAAAAAAAAAAAAACTCCTGGCTGGGTTGGCGCCCCGATGGCCACTCGAACAGCCCAGGGCCTGGGTGCAGGCCAACGCCCGTCTGGCTCAGACCCCTGCGGTGTTGGACCTAGGATTATGTTTGTGTACCTCAGTCTGACCGATCTCTGAAGCCCGGGATCAAGATGGCGGTGAGTCTCTCCTGACTGGCGGGCAGCCGAGTTCTGAAGTGGCTTCCGTGCAGCGAAAGGCTCCGCAGAACCGCAGTTGCTTGCCGCCCGGCTGGTCAGCGAAGGTCAGTGGTCGTGGGCGCAGGGCCTAACTGGACCCTGTGTCGCCTTGGTTCCACTGCTGATGGCCCTTCAGCTGGAGCAGCCACTGCTACCGCCGCCGCCGCCGCCGCCCTGATTATCTATATATTATTTTTATTCATAAAATTACATGAATAGTACTGAGATGACTTTATACTATTTGACAAGTGTGAATATATTACAAAAAATATTTATAAACATATACTATATGCATACACTATATATGTTTACATGCATAAATATAAACAAAGATATTTATGCATACAGATATGTGAATGAGTTTAAATCAAGAAGTAAAAGAATGTATATTATATGGAAGAATTAATGTGGAATTATTAAATAAATCCAAAGAAATGTAAAAAGGTAGTATATAGATGACAAGGAATATCCAGGACATAAATAAACAACAGTGTAAAAGATTTAAATCTTAGTGTATTCAGTGTGAACACTACAATTAAAGGCCACATTACAATGAATGATATAAATATATAAATTTACATGAAAGAAACATTGTACATAAAACACATCTTCCAAGGAGGGAGTAGTGTTTCATAAGCTACTGTTCTTCCCAGGAGATCTATATGCAGTTCTCAGAGGTTTAGTCGATGGTAGGATGTTCCTGTTAATTAGAAAAAACAACACAAAACAAAAGCAAAAACCTTCATACATGCTTATGACAGCAAACCTAGTTAACAGCAACAGGCCACAGCCAAGGCATTAAAATGGGAAAGTGTCTTGAGGACAGAAAACAGTTTTGTGCAGGTTGAATAACAGATGATAATGAGGGAGAATATGATCTAGTACACTGTACAGACAGACAGGAATATAGGTATTGGATGACCAAGATAGATGATAGAAATAGATGATAAACACACAGACAGATTAGATAGACAGACAGAGAGATAGATAGATAGATTAATAGATAATAAGTAAATAGATAAGTAGGTACATACACGACAGATAGATGGAAGTGATAGATAAGAAATATTATATATAAGTATATGATAGATAAATAAATAGAAATAAAGATGGATAGAGATAGATGGTAGATGATAAATATAGATAGATAAATAGATGACAGAGATGGATGGATATAGATAGGTATGTAGATAAATATGGATGAGTAGATATAGATAGGTGATATAGATAGGGAGATAGATAGATAGTCTGATTGATTGACAAGCAACACTATCAGCTAGGTCCAGTTATTGAAAGAAGGGGTGTCTGAAATGGTGAATCAAGTAACTAGAAGTCAAATTGTGGGTCCAAGCTGGCAGCCTATATTTTGCTGACATGGCATTTTTCCCTCTCTGTTCTGTTTTAGACAGATTTTTTTGTTGTTATTTTAAAAATTGTATGATTGAGATAGCTAGTTTTTCCTTGAGACAGATCTCTGCTAGTAAAAATTTTAAAAGCTGTCTGAATAGGTCATGGCTTTTCTTAACAATATCAAGAAGGTTGCTATAATGTTTTTTGATATTTTGACCAAATCAAAAATCCTGTTAGAAAAATTATAAAAGTAATATTTGGGTTTTTGATCTAAATTGGTAAACCAAAAGTATAATTTTGAAAGAGTTGTGTTTGCTCGTCAGACAGATTTTTTTGGATAGCTGCTAGAAAACATTCTAAAAGAGCTGTGTCAACTCTCTAAATAATTCTTGGAATTTCTGATTGAAAGTAGAAAAGAAAATTTAAAAAAACACTTAAAATATTTTTTAAAATCTGTTTGCTCTTCATGAATTTTCTGATTAAAATCAGAGCATATTAGAAAAAAAACTTCTTGAAGAGCTGTGTTTGCTCTCCAGAGATCTCCAGACAGCCCATTTCTCACAAGAAAGAAAGAAAAAAAAAAAAAAACTGCTAATCTCATGAAGACCAAAAGCCCAGTTTTTTTTTTATATACTTTACATATTAATTCAGTTATTTACTCCAAGTTCTCTGTTGACTGTAACATGAATCAGCATGCTAACCTAAGGGTCCTTGACCCTTAGCAAGAGACAGAACACACAAGCACAGACAAAAAGATAACTGGGTGGGACCTTGTCTTGGAATCATGATTCTAACCATGCCTGGAGCTAAATTTGCTCTGTCACAGGCTGACCTTGAACTCAGGAATCTGCCTGCATTTGTATCTCCTTGCCTTTTCTATCTTTCTGACAAGCAGACTCAGTTTGGCTGCCTCTCTTCCTTTAGATCTGTAATTGCCGCTGTTCCTTTGGATCTCTGAAGCTCATTATATAATCCATATTGAATCCTTATATTTTGGCATTGTTGAAAAATTATATATTTCTGAGCTGATGATTATGGAGTTCTTTTCCACAGCCCTAAGGGCTATCCTGAAGCTTCCAGCATTTACAATTTTCCTGAGACATTAGCCACATATTCGTCTCCCAAACTCATGTTATCTCTGATTATGATGGAATTATTAATGTTAACAGGGAGAACACCATAGGAGGAAAGTGAAAATATGGGCATTATTATCGAAACAAGTGTTACACCCATGGCAGCCCTTGACACTTGCTGAATCCCAGGCCTGCTGGCCCTGTCTCAGGGGCAGGAACTAAGTCATTCTCTCCCTACTAAAGCTGTGTTGGATTTTTGAATAGATGATAAATTATATATATATATATATATATATGAATGACAGAAATGAATGGATATGGATATATGGATAGATAGATAGTGATAGATGACTATAGATGATAGATGATAAATATAGATATTATAGGCATCTGTGATGAACATCTGAAAGAATTAGAAACATTATATAAAACTGTTGCATGAAATATTGGAAAAACTAGGCAATGGCCAGTGGCCTCAGTCTGTCTCCAGACCAGCAGACGAACTGAGACCACAGTTTTTCCCTTTAGCCAGGGCCTATCTCACCCAGCTTGGTTCTGTCTCTCTGAAGCTTCGGCTGGCATTTGCCACACATGTCCCGCACTTATAAATTCCTGTGGCTGTCTGGATGTACTTTGGCACACCTAGTCACTGGTGCCAAACTTTTCTCTGGAACTCAGTTGAGTTGCCACATGAAGGAAAAGACCACACAATCTCTTTTTATTTCTAAAGACTTAATAAAATTATTTGTTTATTAAAATAGCAGAAGATGGCCTTTTTCTCTTTTTCCTTTTTTTAGTTGGATATTTTCTTTATTTACATTTCAGGTAACACAATCACTGGGCACAGAAACAAGCATCCTAATTTTGTAACCTAATCTACGTTAAAAATCCTCCTGGAGGATTCACCACTTGAACCAACAGCCTCCAGCTACCTACATTGTGCCTCCATGTTCTCTCCAGTCCAAAAATGTTCTTTTTCCTGTCTCCCCTCTTCCTTTTCCTGACCTGGAAGTCTTGGTTACTTGCCCAGTGATTGGGCTCTTGAAATCTTTATTCATTAAGGGAAGATTCTGCCACATCTCATGTTTTCTATCCAATGAAAGAAAAAAAAAAAACACTTTCCTCTCAAATACTGAGTACAATCATTACCATTCTTTAATTTATAAAGTACAAAATAAACCTTATACCCAGTCCATAATTCTTGTCAATTAAATAAAGTACTCTGTTATCTATCCTAATTTAAAAAGGCTTATAATTTCATATCTTTTGTGTTATGGTTTACCTTGTATACTATCTGAAAATTATCCTCTCAAATATATTCTCTCAGTGTTAAATGGCCTGGGTTGGCTGAGACTATAATGAGTTTTCAATCACATCCAAAATATGAGAATGACTAATATTTAAAAATATAGGAAGCCTAACACAACTTCTAGAACTGAGACAAATTGTAGAAAATTTGTGCCAAAGTACACCCCAGACAGCCACAGGAATTTGTAGAGGCAGTGGCCTAGCTATAGAGACCCCGTGTGTCAGCAAATTGGAGCAGCTGTCTTTATTCTTCTGGCCAAGGATCATCTGACAAACCTTTGAAACAGAAAATATTAAGAACTAGCTTATTGTGTCCGGGCAGATCAAGGCTGTCCTATCCTGTAACTTGTGTTCTGTCATGAACAGTACAGGACTGTAGAAGAAACAGACAATTTCTGCCAGTGGTCACCTAGCCACAATGGACAACTTCACCTAGAGATAGAGATGCGCAGTTTCTTCTTTGAATCCACAAATGGGAAGCTGTTAGAAGCAGATATGTCTAAACAACAAACAAATAAGTATCTTTAAATGTCATATTCTGTGGATTTCTGATGTTTTTGAAAACTATGTAAACTAATCTGGACTGTTGTCCGTTAACTACTCTCAGCTATTTTTAAGTAAAATATCTTGCAAATACCCTAGCAACTAACTGAGAGGGAGGAATTTGTTATCCACCACTTAACTCATATGGTCAATCATAAGAAATCAGTTTGTAAAGGCAGTTATAGAAGGACTAGGTCCAAGCCTTGTACTTTTAAATTTTTGTAACAATAGAGGATGTATATACCAAGGAAAACACTGATTCTGCCTCAAAAAAAAAATTCTATACCAATCTAAGAAATTACAGATTCAACTTGAAGACTGCTACCAAGTGAGATTATGGCTACACAATCAATTCTACCTATATCCTGTTAAATTCTGATCATTATTAATTTCCCCAGAAAGGCAATCCTTAGAATAACCATTTCCAGCCCTGGAAGCCAGGGCTGGGACCACAACTCTTTGTAACTTCTTCCGGATAAATATGGGTATTGAGATACCTTAAAAATATAACACCAACAATAGTTATAATCCCTGTGTCTGTGTCCTGACTGGATCTGGCTGAAAGTGCATGAGATCAGGAGTTCAAGCTGGTCAGTTCATGCCTAAGAAACTCACCAAAGCTGCACATTCTATAACGTTCAAATCTCAAAACAAAATTATAGTGTCATGAAGATATCTGTATGGATTGTATTAGTCTGTGTAGGATGTTCTGACCCGTTATGATGAAATTCTGCCCCAATTATAAATCTTCATTCATGTCATGTGAGAGATGTTTTGAAGGTTTTGTTTTAATTATATCAAATTAACAATTGGCAATATATTTTCACCTGAATATATTTTCAGGGGGTCCACCTCTATCAAATCTGATCCGTATAACTCAGGAGATTAGTCAGACACTAATCTCCTTTTCTAAAAATGCAAAGACAAAACCTTTCTCCCAAATCACTGTATCCTTCGGCCATCAACCAGGAGAACCCATAGCTTGCCCTGTCTCCCAGAGAAACAATAAAAGAACCACAAAACTAATAACCATACTCATTTTGATAATAAAAGCAATTCAAAACAAATAAAGAAAACTAAATCAATACTGTATGAGCCTATTCTTAGGCTTTTTTCCTAATCTGTCATGTCAGGATATTTTACCCAAAATTCCTGTGGAGCCCACGATTAGAGATTATGAGTTATCCTGCAGACTCTATATCATCTATCTGTTATGCTCTCTGCCCGAAGCTACAGACAATTATTTTTCTAATATTTCTTCATAGCAGGCAAATATCACTACTCTCTGCTTGGAGCCAGTGAGTGTATTTTTTCTCCCTTTACTCCGAACCACGGGCGAAATTCCCCATGTGACTTGAACAGAATCTGTGTATTAATCTATTCTAAAAGCAAATAAACTGGCCTTTGAATTAGATCATGCTTCAATTAACATCTGCCCCAAGAAGTAGGCAGCTTCCATCCTCTGGCTCTCTGTGACTGAGCAGCCTGCATTCCCACAGCAGGGGACTCCAGAGTCTGTGAGAGGAATTTGTCCATTTTCTTTGTTTCAAGGTCATGCTAGAATTACCACATAACTTGACACTGCTTTGTTTGCCAAACCTCCAAATTTCTAACTAAATTTCTAACTCATAGAATAAGAATCTTAAATTTCTAGTGGAGTTTTGCTTAACACGTTGAATCGCCACCTGTTGCATGAAATATTAAAAAAAATATCCCATGCTATCTCCAGCAGACAGACCTAGGACCACACTCTTCCCTTTTTGACAGGGCCTGTTTCACCCAGGTTGGCTCTCTCTGCAGCTCCAAAGTCACTCTCTCTACCTCTCCTGCTAAGTTCCCATGGCTGGCAGCTGGCACACACACCCTGCACTTCCAAATTCCTTTGACTGTCTGGGGTGTACTCTGGCACACCTATGCCCTGGCGCCTCACCTTTCTCTGGAACCCTGTTGAGTCACTGCATGAAGAAAATCACCACACAAACTTAGTTCAGAATCAACAGGTAACAAGATTGCTGGGTGCATAACCTATCATCTTAAATACAAGACACAATATATATACCCAGAGACATCTAATGAATTATATAAGTATCAGAAAATATCATAAGGCAAAAAAGGGTAACACAAATTTTGACTATCACTTAACATATAAAACAAGAGCCTAACAGAGAGGACATGAACATCTTTGATATTGGGTAACTAACACTGCGTATATGAAACAGATATTGATTGGATTGATCTATAGTTCTATGGTTTTTCATGATTTCCATGTCTGTCTTGGTACTCTACATGAGTAATGTACAAAACAGTCAAATTATCAGGCCTTGAGCAAAACCAGCAAGTTGATTTGGTTGACATTTATAGAGCAGTATACTTCCTATACACAAGAGGAAAATATGTTCATTTGTCAGGTACATATATAGCATTTAGAGAATAAGCTCTGAGTTATGAAAAAGCTGAGCTAATTTTGACAACTTCATCTCCTAGTATATTCTCAGGCCATGAAGAAACTAAATTAGAAATAATAACAG
This sequence comes from Apodemus sylvaticus, assembly GCF_947179515.1. Taxonomy (NCBI): domain Eukaryota; kingdom Metazoa; phylum Chordata; class Mammalia; order Rodentia; family Muridae; genus Apodemus; species Apodemus sylvaticus. Next base: position 123,980,900 of record NC_067478.1, on the reverse strand, counting down.
AAAACTGAAGAAAATACTGCAAACATTTTAGAAATGAAACTGCATATCAAAGTACCCCATTCTTCAAGAAACAAACAAAAAAACCCTAAAAAGCCAAAATGACTATAAATGAAACCATGAAATACATGATTTGGTTTCTAACCTTTTACTAATGTTAAAGTAGCAACTTTCTGTGGAAGTATACATGAACAGGCTGGGATGGTTGTGGGCATTCACCATGAGCATCATCTCCATTCCTTGTGTGTTTTTATTTGACAGCCTATCCTTGCTTTAGTGGCACAATGGAGGTCAAGGAAGAGCACATATTTAAAACATTTTATTTTTCTATCATGAGCTAATTAACCATTCTTATTTTACTAGCTTTCTGGTTCTTTCAGAATTTATTGCTTATTAGAACTAATTAATGGCCCTCTTAACCATAGTATGGGTTAGAATGTTCTTTTCCATCTCTTTAAATTATTTTTCCACTTAGCTAAAAAGTTTTTTTATTATTGCCATTGCATGAACAGCTGAGGTCTTCTAAGTGTAGCAACTGAATATTTTACCTCTACTATCTTTTGTTATCCTAATCATTATTAGTATATCTAGTAGATTTTTATTTATAAGAAAATAATTAAATTTAAAACAAAATGTTTTGGTCAAATATTTAATATATTATAGATATGACCCATTTAGTGATTACCTTGAGTTTTTTGAAAGGAGAATAATGTCAGTACTGAAGATAATCACTCTTCAATCCTCATGGATGTTCTCTCCTTGAAATAAAGTATTTCCCTCTTATGAAAATATTTGAGATTTATTTCAAATGAGTCACAGAAAGTATATATTCTTTGTTCAAAATTGATGTTCTCCATCTATGCATATGGTCACAAATACATGTTATTATCTTAAGAAAATTATCTTGCACCAAAAATAGGAAGATAGCCACAAAAGTCATCCAAATGCCCCTCCTGTTGCTGATCTGTGTCTAGGAATTAGGAATCTAGTGAAAACCTTTATTATCTAACACCCCTGCTCTTAAGCAGAGCCTTAAACGATTTCTCTAATGCCATGCAAACTACTATTAAGTGCAAATACTTCGGAAGCAATAATTCAAATACTCCTAAGCATTTTACACATTCTGGTCTCAGGCTATTTGCTGTACTCAAACAAAATATTAGGAGAAGAAAACAATCCAGTTTATTAATTTCCCAAGGCCATATTGCTCTGAAAGTGAGGATTCAACCAAGTGAGAAGGACAGCACCTCCAGGATTGCCTGGGGCATCCAAGGTATCTGCAGATAGCAGGGCAGATGCTCTCGTAGCAAGGTCAGACACATAAAAAACAGTATTCTTACTAACAGTAAACGTTTCAGATGACAGCACTTCACTTCACCTTTAATTTAGCCACTGATTTAAACACCTGGTTGATTATTGTCAGCCTTCCCTGATTCCAGTGCACAGCTCTGTGGCAGCATTTGATGATATTCTGGGGAATGCTGAACTGAGTGTGATGTGTTTCCTGTCACTACAGTGCTTATACAAGTTGGGATCAGAGCATATGGAAAAAGATTTTCTGCCATATTTTACCACCTAAAAGCCTTAACAGATGCTTGCATCAAGAATGGGCAAGTGCGTCACAGCATTCCCTTTAGAGGAAGGGGGTAGGACACTGTATTCTTAGTTCATTCCCAGGACTAGTGGAAAGAACACAAGTGGTGCAATAGCGAAATGGCAGGATGAGCTAGAAAAGGCTCACCCAGGAGTGGTCATCAGTTTCTGGGTGCATCATTATAATTAAAATCTATCAGTGTGACTAAAGTACAGAAGTAATTATAGGTATGCACGCATTCATTAATTAGTAACAAAACATTCATTTTTAACACAAAACTGACCAAATTTCTTCCCTTTTTCATGATTTATGCCAGATGGCTATAGAAAAAGTAATGGCTGTTTGATGTAAAAACTGGGTTTTATATAAAAGATTATTTACTCTTCAAAATAGTTTTTAAAAAGACACATGCATGACCTTATTAGAGTTACAAATACCTTTTCAGATCCTGACACTAATTGTCCTTTATTTAAATGTACCTAATCTGATTTATTAGAAAATAGCCATATTACCAAAATTGACCAAACATGAATATTTTTATTACAAAATATGTTATTGTAAGAGGTCAAAAAGATAAAATATCTTATACTCATGGCTTAGATTTCAGGAGGAATGCTCACCAATCGCATTTCATTTTTCTCTCTACATTTGTATAATGAGCTTCAAATTTTCATATGGAAATCATATATTTATTTGTAACTAACCATGCTTCACCCGTATGTATGTATATGAATGGACAAAGAAATGTTTATGTTTTATATTTGAGTATGTTTCTTTTACACTTGGCAAAATAATAATCTTTTATAACATTTAATTCAAATCCAAATGCACCTGTTTTGTCTCCAAGCTTTTGCACTGTAGCATCAGTGCTGATTACAATGGGTTATGATATTGACTTTATCTAGTTTCAAAGGTGTTCTTTTCCTATCATACCCCCATTTGAAGTCTTATGCTAAATCATGTAGTTTCTAAGTCAACAGGTCTAGGGAAGACAACAATTCAAAGGAATCATGCAAATTCCATAGTCATTGTTTTAATTCAAATGTGTGAAAATCCATGTTCTCTGGATAAGATGAGTTTTCATCTTATTGATTTATTCAGAAAAATCATGGTCCCAAACCACTTACAGATTAGCTTAGTTTTTTTTTTTTTTTCCTGTAGGCCATCTGCCCTGTTCTTGTGTGGGTTTCTTTCCTGTTTTTTTCTGATAAAGGTAAACTGGAATAGTCGGCAACATGGAAAAGGTCTGGATCCAGACACAGTAAGCAACAAAGTGGCAAGGACTTCCTTCTTTCTGTTGAGAGATAACACATATTTTAAGTGTGTAATTAATTATCTTTAGCATATCCACAGGTGGGTACCGAGATCACTGTGGTATAATTTAAAAAATTCCTTTTCCACCAAAGCAAATCTGCTATGTCTTGGTGCTTCCATAGTGTTCTAAATAAGCAATCCCTAAATCAATTTTTTTGTCTATACATCTTTCATATTCTGGGATTTCAAGTAAACAGCAGTATACACTACCAAGCTCTAGGACCTTGAATTAAACATGACCAAGATTGTGCTCTCCTATAAAGTGTTTATATATATACATATACATATACATATATATATATATATATATATATGTATGTATAAACTCTCTGACTGGAGGAAATGACTCCCATATTTCCATTATCCATTTTAGCAAATAAATTTCTACTTAATAAGTTCTCAGGTGCACTTATTTTGGTTGCAGTGGAAGTAGGACATCGTGGTAAGGGGCATACCTATGAAGAAACTGTTTGCTATTGAGCGTATGTGGATGAAAAAGCCAGCCATGTTACATCAAGACAGCTGGAGAAAGTGCTTAACAGCATTTCAGAAATCTTCAAGTTCCTACTTTTGTCACCTGCCCAGAAGTTTCAAAAACAAAACCAGAGTAATCCTTCAGGGCCACATAAACTATGACATCTCAGGAATAATTCCTCTTCAGTGAGCTTTCTAATCCTTTTGTATCTGTTTTATAGTTCTAGTTGTCACACACACAGCTCATGTTGTGATCAACCTTGATACCTATGTCGCACTGACTTTTCAGGAACATTGAATGTGTTTGGTGACTGTTAGTTTGAGTTCAAAATGACATCAGAGAAAGCAAACAAATACCAGTCACATGATAAAGCCCTTGTAGACAAGATCACCTTGTGTAGCTGAGAGAAATGCTACAGTAGACAGATGTGAGGGGTGGGGTAGGGGGGGTGGGAGGGGGCAGGTTCCAGTTTTTAAAAATCACACCCCTCAATGTTTAGCCTAGGAGAGGAACTATGTTAGTGCCCAATAACAAAGATATAGAGACAAAGTTGCCTGTAGCCGCCAGCACCACCTTTTTTTAAGTTTATTTTCTATATTCTTTGTTTACATTCCAAATGATTACCTCTTTCCCAGTTTCCACCTCCCCATATGTCCCATAAGTCTTCTTCTCTCCACCCATTCTCCAATCACCTCCCTCCTTTTTCTCTGTCCTGCTACTCCCCTACAATGCTAGATCAAGCCTTTCCAGGATCAGGATTAGAAACCCAAACCCCAACAGTTAAATACCTCACAGTGCATTTGAGTATTCATTTTTGAATATACATGATACTGGCAAGGTCTTCAATATTATATCAACCACCTATTCATTAGCTAAACCAGGCTTGAAGCAGGATATTTGTAAATTATGAACATAGTTTCTATGGCTGTAGTTTCATTGTGTTTGTCAACAGGAGTAGACGGTTAAACTCTTTCCAAAGTTTTCACTCCAGTATGCCACACAAGAAGGATATAACAGTGCCTTTTTTCTTCTGTGATTTTGGCATATGTAACAGTATTTGCCATCACCTATGATAACATTTCATTTCACCTATGATAAAATTTTCCTTGTCACAATACCCCACATTTTTTGATGACTCACTGGGTCACATTCTCCCATTGCATTTCTATATTTCATATAAAGATTGGGAATTATTTCTCTCCAACAATGCCTCCAGAGATAAACTGATCCCATTCAAGGATAAAATACTCTACATCATACTGTTAGAATAATTATGTAGGTATGTTTAACCTATGATTTTTTATTTGTCCTCTAAAATGGAAGTGTCTGTTTTTCTGCTCTGGATAAGTTCAAAAACAACACTTCGCTGATTTCAGAACCACTTTGTAATATATTGTTTAAGTTACAACAAACATGGTATCTAGCAATAAGATTTTGGGAAAGGGTCTGCCAGCCTGCTGGGCTTGGGGCCGTGTCCTGCCCAGGAAGCTGTGGAAGGAGAGAAGCCCCATAGCCATATTTGCTGTCTGCAGGGACACAAAAGCATCACTAGGTACTGTAACACCCTGAGCCTTAGATTTCTGGTGGTGCAAACCACCAGGGGTCTGCCTGCACTCAGGAACTGAGCACATAGGCAGCTTTTGTCTTCTAGCCCGTCGGGCACAGGGCCCGTGTCCTGCCGAGGAAGCTGTGGAAGGAGAGAAGCCCCGAGGCCAAACTCTCTGTCTGCAGGGACATAACAGGATCACTAGGTACTATAACACCCTGAGCCTTAGATTTCCGGTGGAGCAAACCACCAGGGGTCTACCTGTACTCAGGAACTGAGCACATAGGCGGTTCATCTGCAAGCCAGTCCATCATAGGACCTGTGTCCTATGTGAGAATCAACAGAGTGACCCCCACCAAAGCTTCTTCCCTCCATAATAGAGCAGACAGAGAACACCTGGTTGACCTTGACAACCTAAGTATAGCATTGCTTGAGGCAAGATTGAGAAGGGTTCCAAAGGCACAAAAGAGGAAGCCAGCATATCAGTAATCTGTGCCAGAAGAAACCCAGTCATCCAGTGTTGCAGAAATAACCTTAAAGATCCACATTGGTTGAAGCACCAGCCAGTGACAATAAGACCATCTAACTCCTGGGAGAACCAGATGGCTAAAGGCAAATGTAGGAACGTTACTAACAGAAACCAAGGCATTATGGCAGCATCTGAACCCAATTGTCCAACATTAGCAAGTCAGAAAAACAAGAATTGGATTTAAAATCATTAGTCATGATGCTAGTACAGGAACACATGAAGGACATATTTAAAGAAATTCAAGAGAAAATGGATCAAAAATTAGAATCCCTTACAAGGGAAACACAAAAATCATTGAAAGAAATTCAGGAGAATAGAAAAGCCAATAAGGAGGAAACGCAAAAAATCACTTAAAAAAATACTGGAGAACCCTGATCAACAGGCAGAAGTCATGAAAGAGGAAACACAAAAATCGCTTAAAGAATTAGAGGAAAACACAAACAAGCAAATGACAGAACTGAGCAAAAATTTCCAGGATCTAAAAACAGAAGTAGAAACAACTAAGAAAGCACAAAGGGAGACAACATTGGAGATAGAAAACCTTGGGAAGAAATCAGGGACCATAGATGCAAATATCAACAACAGAATACAAGAGATAGAAGAAAGAATCTCAGATGCCGAAGATACCATAGAAACCATAGACTCAACAGTTAAAGAAAATGCAAAATGCAAAAAGCTTGTAACCCAAAATATCCAGGAAATCCAGGACACAATGAGAAAGCCAAATCTAAGGATCACAGGTATTGATGAGAGTGAAGATTTACAACTTAAAGGGCCAGCAAATATCTTCAACAAAATTATGGAAGAAAACTTCCCTAACCTAAAGAGAGAGATGCCCATGAATATACAAGAAGCCTACAGAACTCCAAACAGACTGGACCAGAACAGAAATACCTCCCGTCACATAATAATCAAAACCCCAACTGTACTAAACAAAGAAAGAATACTTAGGGCAGTAAGAGAAAAAGGGCAAGTAACATATAAAGGAAGACCTATCAGAAATACACCAGATTTCTCACCAGAGACCATGAAAGCTAGAAGATCCTGGGCAGAGGTCATGCAGACTCTAAGAGAACACAAATGCCAGCCGAGACTACTATACCCAGCGAAACGCTCAATTACTATAGATGGAGAAACAAAGATATTCCATGACAAAACCAAATTTACACAATATCTTTCTACAAACCCAGCCCTACAAAGGATAATAGGGGGAAAGCACCAGTACAACGAGGGAAACTATACCCTGGCAAGAGCAGGATATTAAGCTTCTTTCATCAAACCCAAAGAGGATAACCACACAAGTATAAAATTAAAATCAAAAATGTTAGGAAGCAATAACCACTACTCCTTGATATCTCTTAACATCAATGGACTCAATTCCCCAATAAAAAGACATAGACTAACAGACCGGTTACGTAAACAGGACCCTACATTTTGCTGCTTACAGGAAACCCACCTCAATGTCAAAGACAAAAACTACCTTAGAGTAAAAGGCTGGAAGACAATTCTACAAGCAAATGGTCCCAGGAAGCAAGCTGGAGTTGCCATTCTAATTTCAGATAAAATTGACTTTCAACCTAATGTCATCAAAAGAGACATGGAAGGTCACTACTAGCTGGTCAAAGGAAAAATCCAGCAAGAAGAACTCTCAATCCTGAACATCTATGCCCCAAATACAAGGGCGCCCTCATTCATAAAAGAAACTTTACTAAAGCTCAAAGTATACATTGCACCTAACACAATAATTGTGGGTGACTTCAACACTCCACTTTCACCAATGGACCGATCAGGAAAACAGAAACTAAACAGGGAAACAATGAAACTAATTGAAGCTTTGAACCAATTGGAGTTAACAGATATATATAGAACTTTTTATCCCAAAGCAAAAGAATATACCTTTTTCTCAGCACCTCATGGTACCTTTTCCAAAATAGATCATATAGTTGGTCACAAGACAGACCTCAACAAATATAAGAAGACTGAAATAATCCCATGCCTCCTATCAGATCACTATGGAGTAAAAGTGGTCTTTAGTAACAGTAAAAACAACAGAAAGCCCACATACACATGGAAACTGAATAATACTCTACTCAATGATACCTTGGTCAAGGAAGAAATAAAGAAAGAAATCAAAGATTTCTTAGAATTTAATGAAAATGAAGGCACAACATACACAAATCTATGGGACACAATGAAAGCAGTGCTAAGAGGAAAACTCTTGGCTTTGAGTGCCTTCAAAAAGAAATTCGAGAGAGCTTACACTAGAAGATTAACGGAACAACTGAAAACCCTGGAACAAGAAGAAGCTAATTCACCCAGGAGGAGGAGAAGACAGGAAATCATCAAACTCAGGGCTGAAATCAATCAAGTAGAAACCAAGAGAACCATACAAAGAATCAACAAGACCAAAAGCTGGTTCTTTGAAAAAATCAACAAGATAGATAAACCCTTAGCCAGACTAACCAAAGGGCACAGAGAAAGTATCCAAATTAACAAAATTAGAAATGAAAAGGGAGATATCACAACAGAAACCGAGGAAATTCAAAAAATCATCAGATCCTACTACAAAAACCTGTACTCAACACAACTTTGAACCAATTGGAGTTAACAGATATATATAGAACTTTTTATCCCAAAGCAAAAGAATATACCTTTTTCTCAGCACAGGAGAATCTGGAGGAAATGGACATTTTCTTAGACAGATACCAATTACCAAAATTAAACCAGGATCAAATAGATCATCTAAACAGACCCATAACCCCTAAAGAAATAGAAGGGGTCCTAGATAGGCTTCCAACCAAAAAAAGCACAGGACTAGATGGTTTCAGTGCAGAATTCTATCAGACCTTCAAAAAAGACTTAACACCAATACGCTTCAAACTTTTCCACCAAATAGAAACAGAAGGAACACTACCCAACTCCTTCTTCAAAGCCACTATTACGCTGATACCAAAACTACACAAAGATCCAACTTAGAAAGAGAATTTCAGGCCAAGTTCCCTTATGATAAACGATGCAAAAATACTAAATAAAATTCTTGCCCACCGAATCCAAGAACACATCAAAACGATCATCCACCATGATCAAGTAGGATTCATTCCAGGGATGCAGGATTGGTTCAATATAAGGAAATCCATAAATGCTATCTACTACATAAACAAACTCAAAGGAAAAAAAAAACACATGATCCTTTCATTAGATTCTGAAAAAGCATTTGACAAAATTCAGCATCCTTTCATGCTAAAAGTCTTGGAAAGGACAGGAATTCAAGGCCCATATCTAAACATAGTAAAAGCAATATACAGCAAACCAGTAGCCAACATCAAACTAAATGGAAAGAAACTTGAAGCAATCCCAGTAAAATCAGGGACTAGACAAGGCTGCCCCCTCTCTCCATATCTTTTCAATATAGTTCTTGAAGTCCTAGCTAGAGCAATTAGACAACAGAAGGAAGTCAAAGGGATACAAATTGGAAAGGAAGAAGTCAAATTATTACTATTTGCAGATGATATGATCATATACTTAAGTGACCCTAAAAAGTCTACTAGAGAACTCCTACAGCTGATAAACAACTTCAGCCAAGTGGCTGGTTACAAAATCAACGCAAGCAATTCAGTAGCCTTTATATATTCAAAGGATAAGCAGACTGAGAAAGAAATTAGGGAAATGACCCCCTTCACAATAGCTACAAACAGAATAAAGTATCTTGGGGTGACTCTAACCAAACAAGTGAAAGACCTATATGACAAGAACTTCAGATCTCTGAAGAAAGAAATAGAAGAAGATCTCAGAAAATGAAAAAACCTTCCATGCTCGTGGATTGGCAGGATAAATATAATTAAAATGGCCATCTTGCCAAAGGCAATCTACAGATTCAATGCAATCCCCATCAAAATCCCAACCCAGTTCTTCATAGAGCTAGAAAGAGCAATTCTCAAATTCATCTGAAATAACAAAAAAACCCAGGATAGCTAAAACTATTCTCAACAGTAAAAGAACTTGAGGGGGATTCAATATCCCAGACTTTAAACTCTACTACAGAGCAATAGTGATAAAAACTGCATGGTATTGGTACAATATCAGGCAAGCAGATCAATGGAATAGGATTGAATACCCAGAAATGAACCAACACACCTATGGTCACTTGGTCTTCGACAAAGGGGCTGAAAGCATCCAGTGGAAAAAAGATAGTCTTTTCAACAAATGGTGCTGGTTCAATTGGAGGTCAGAATGCAGAAGAATGTGCATCGATCCATTCTTATCTCCTTGTACCAAGCTCAACTCCAAATGGATCAAGGACCTCCACATAAAACCTGACACACTGAAACTAATTGAAAAAAAAACTTGGGAAGACCCTGGAGGACATGGGCACAGGGGAAACGTTCCTGAATAGAACACCAATAGCTTACACTCTAAGACCAAGAATTGACCAATAATGGGACCTCATAAAACTACAAAGATTCTGTAAGGCAAATGACACCGTCAAAAGGACAAAACGTCAACCAACAGACTGGGAAAGGATCTTCACCAACCATAAATCCGACAGAGGGCTAATATCTACTATATACAAAGAACTCAAGAAAGTAGAACCCAGAGATCCAAATAACCCCATTAAAAAGTGGGGTACGGAGCTAAACAAAGAATTTTCACATGAAGAACTTCGGAGAGACCTTAAGAAATGTTCAACGTCATTAATCATTAGGGAAATGAAAATCAAAACAATCCTGAGATTTCACCTCACACCAGTCAGAATGGCTAAGGTCAAAAACTCAGGAGACAGCAGGTGTTGGCGAGGATGTGGAGAAAGAGGAACACTCCTCCACTGCTGGTGGGATTGCAAGATAGTGCAACCACTTTGGAAATCAGTCTGGTGGTTCCTCAGAAAACTGGGCATGACACTTCCTGAGGACCCTGTTATACCACTACTGAGCATATATCCAGAGGATTCTTCAGCATGCAATAAGGACACATGCTCCACTATGTTCATAGCAGCCCTGTTTGTAGTAGCCAGAAGCTGGAAAGAACCTAGATGTCCTTCAACGGAGGAATGGATACAAAAAATGTGGTATATTTACACAATGGAGTACTATTCAGCCATTAGAAACAATGATTTCATGAAATTCTTAGACAAATGGATGGAGGTGGAGAACATCATACTAAGCGAGGTAACCCAGTCTCAAAAGATCAATCATGGTATGCACTCACTGATAAGTGACTATTAGCCTAGAAACTTTGAATACCCAACACATAATCCACAAAATAAATGATGTCCAAAAAGAATGGAGGAGTGGCTACTGGTTCTGGAAAGACTCAGTGCAAGAAAATAGGGGAATAACAGAACAGGGAAGTGGGAAGGGGTGGATGGAAGTATAGGGGGATGGAAGAGCGCTTTTGGGACTTGCAGGGAGTGGGGACCCAGAAAAGGGGAAATCATTTGCAATGTAAATAAAAAAATAAAAAAAAACAAAAAAGATTTTGGGAAAGAAGTGAATATGTGTTTTCCCTTGTTGCTACCTTTAACAAAAATTGAAAAGAAATAAATATTTCCTTAAGTTAAAATTTAAGCAGAGATAATGCCATCATATTTTTACATGCTAGAGACTAATATTACCTAAATGTAGACTCAGATTACATTAATTTTACTAGACTTAATTACCAAATGTCATCACAAGCATAATCATCTACTACGAGTTTGAAACAATTGTACTTGTTATTGGAGCCCAGTTATAACAAGAGATGTTGAAGTGTTTTCTAAGTTATAATAATAAATGTGCATGCTTTGACACCTTGATTTATATGGATGATGGCTTACTGTATGGTAACAAAAAAATGAGAGTCTTTATTTTTATTATTAAATAAATTTTAATTTTCATACAGAAATTTATTTCATACATATTTTTTTCTTCTTGTTAAGATTTACCAATAGGAAGAGAGTAACAGATATATTGTAAATATACAATTTTACAAGTATTGAAAGGGCAAATAGTACCTTCTCTTCTATCCCTCACAAGGGAAAGACAAACAACCTAAAAGTCCACTTTGAGGATTTGAGATGGTTTAGTTTAAGACTAGTCTAAGGTTAATTTCATTATAAAATTAATACTAAAAAAGATGGGTTAATTGCAAAGCAGTGCAAGTTAAATATCTGAATGTTTACAAAAATTTTACTCTCAAGGTTTTTTTTATCTGTTGCATTATTATTATTATTACTATTATTATTATTCATTCATTCATTCATTGTTTTTTATTCGATATATTTTTATTTACATTTCAAATGATTTCCACTTTTCAGGCCCCCCACTCCCTGAAAGTCACATAAGCCCCCTTGCGTCCCCCCGTTCTCCCATCTGCCACTTCCCACTTCCCTGTTCTGGTTTTGCCCTATACTGCTACACTAGGTCTTTCCAGAACCAGGGGACACTCCTTTGTTCTTCTTGTACCTCATTTGATGTGTGAATTATGTTTTGGGTGTTCCAGTTTTCTAGGCTAATATCCACTTATTAGTGAGTGCATACCATGATTGATCTTTTGAGACTGGGTTACCTCACTTATGATGATGTTCCCCAGCTCCATTCATTTGTCAAAGAATTTCATGAATTCATTGTTTCTAATAGCTGAATACACACAATCTACGCCATTGTGTAGATATACCACATTTTTTGCATCCATTCTTCTCTTGAGGGATACCTGGGTTCTTTCCCGCTTCTGGCTATTATAAATAGGGCTGCTATGAACATAGTGGAACATGTATCCTTATAACATGCTGGGGAATCCTGTGGGTATATGCCCAGGAGTGGTATAGCAGGATCCTCCAGAAGTGATGTGCCCAGTTTTCTGAGGAACCGCGAGAATGATTTCCAGAGTGGTTGTAACAATTTGCAACCCCACCAGCAGCAGAGGAGTGTTCCTCTTTTTCCACATCCTAACCAACACCTGCTGTCTCCTGAATTTTTAATCTTAGCCATTCTGCCTGGTGTAAGGTGAAATCTCAGGGTTGTTTTGATTTGCATTTCCCTAATGACTAATGAAGTTGAGCATTTTTTAAGATGCTTCTCAGCCATCTGAAGTTCTTCAGGTGAAAATTCTTTGTTTAGCTCTGTACCCCATTTTTAATAGGGTTAGTTGGTTTTCTGAGGTTTAACTTCTTGAGTTCTTTGTATATATTGGATATTAGCCCTCTATCTGATGTAGGGTTGGTGAAAATTTTTTCCCAATTTGTTGATTGCAGATGTGTCCTTTTGATGGTGTCCTTTTCCTTACAGAAACTTTGTAATTTTATGAGGTCCCATTTGTCAATTCTTGATATTAGAGCATAAGCTATTAGTGTTCTGTGCAGGAACTTTCCCCATGTACTGATGTTCTCAAGGGTCTTCCCCAGTTTCTTTTCTATTAGCTTCAGAGTGTCTGGCTTTATGTGGAGGTCCTTGATCCATTTGGAGTTCAGCTTAGTACAAAGAGGTAAGTGTGGATCAATTCGCATTCCTCTGCATGCTGACCTCCATTTGAACCAGCACCATTTGTTGAAAAGTCTATCTTTTTTCCACTGGCTGTTTTCAGCTCCTTTTTCAAGGATCAAGATGTGGCCATAGATGTGTGGGTTCATTTCTGGATCTTCTATCCTGTTCCATTGATCCGCCTGACTGTCACTGTACCAATACCAAGCATTTTTAACACTATTGCTCTGTAGTATTGCTTGAGGTCAGGGATACTGATTCCACCAGAAGTTCTTTTGTTGTTGAGAATAGTTTTAGCTATCCTGGGTTTTTTGTTATTCCAGATGAATTTGAGAATTGCTCTTTCTAACTCTATGAAGTCCTGAGTTGGGATTTTGATGGGGATTGTAATGAATCTGTATATTGCTCTTGGCAAAATGGCCATTTTAACTATATTAATCCTGCGAATCCATGAGCATGGGAGATTTTTCCATTTATTGAGGTCTTCTTCAATTTCCTTCTTCAGAGTCTTGAAGTTCTTGTCATACAGATCTTTCACGTGTTGGGTAAGAGTCACCCCAAGGTACTTTATACTGTTTGTGGCTATTGGGAAGGGTTTCATTTCCATAATTTCTTTCTCAGCCTGCTTATCCTTTGAGTATGGGAAGGCTACTGATTTGCTTGAGTTGATTTTATAACCTGCCACATTGCTGAAGCTGTTTATCAGCTGTAGGAGTTCTGTAATGGAGTTTTTTGGGTCACTTAGGTAGACTATCATATCATCTGCAAAGAGTGATAGATTGACTTCTTCCTTTCCAATTTGTATCCCTTTCACCTCCTTATGTTGTCAAATTGCCCGAGCTAGGACCTCAAGTACAATATTGAAAAGATAAGGAGAAAGGAGGCAGCCCTGTCTAGTCCCTGATTTTAGTGGGATTGCTTCAAGTTTCTCTCCATTTAGTTTGATGCTGCCTACCGGTTTGCTGTATATTGCACTGAAACCATCTGGTCCTGTGCTTTATTTGTTTGGAAGACTTTCTATGACCCCTTCTATTTCTTTAGGTGTTATGGGACTGTTCAGATGATCTATTTGATATTGATTTAATTTTCATATTTGGTATCTGTCTAGGAAATTGTCCATTTCCTCCAGATTCTCCAGTTGTGTTGAATATACGCTTTTGTAGTAGGATCTGATGATTTTTTGAATTTCCTCTGTTTCTGTTCTTATATCCCCTTTTCATTTCTAATTTTGTTAATCTGGATACTGTCTCTGTGCTCTTTGGTTACTCTGGATAAGGGTTTATTTATGTTGTTGATTTTCTCGAAGAACCAGCTCCTGGATTCATTGATTCTTTGTATAGTTCTCTTTGTTTCCACTTGATTGATTTCAGCCCTGGGTTTGATGATTTCCTGTCTTCTTCCCCTCCTGGGTGAAGCAGCTTCTTTTTGTTCCAGAGATTTCACCTGTGTCATTAAGCTCCTAGTGTATGCTCTCTCCTGTTTCTTTTTGGAGGCATTCAGGGCTATTAGTTTTCCTCTTAGCACTGCTTTCATTGTGTCCCAAAGATTTGGGTATGTTTTGCCTTCATTTTCATTAAATTCTAAAAAATCTCGAATTTCTTTCTTTATTTTTTCTTTGGCCAATGTGTCATTGAGTGGAGTATTGTTCAGCCTCCATGTGTATGTGGAATTTCTGTTGTTTTTGTTGCTATTCAAGACCACTCTTATTCCATAGTGATCTGATAGGAGGCATGGTTTTAGTTCGATCTTCTTATATTTGTTGAGTTCTGTCTTTGTGACCAATTATATGGTCAATTTTGGAGAAGGTACCATGAGATGCTGAGAAAAAGGTATATTCTTTTGCTTTAGGGTGAAATGTTCTATAAATATCAGTCAAATCCAATTGGTCCAAAGCTCTTAGTTTTACTCTGTCCCTGCTTAGTTTCTGTTTTCTGATCAGTCCATTGAGGATAGTGGAGTGCTGAAGTCACCCACAATTATTGTGTTAGGTGCAATGTGTGCTTTGAGCTTTAGTAAAGTTTCTTTTATGAATGAGGGTGCCCTTGCATTTGGCGCATAGATGTTCAGAATTGAAAGTTCTTCTTGCTGGATTTTTCCTTTGACCAGCAAGAAGTGTCCTTCCGTGTCTCTTTTGATGACTTTAGGTTGAAATTCAATTTTATCTGATTTTAGAATAGCTACTCCAGCTCATTTCCTGAGACCATTTGCTTGTAAAATTGTCTTCCAGCCTTTTACTCTAAGGTAGCTTTTGCCTTTGACACTGAGGTGTGTTTTCTGTATGCAGCAAAATGTAGGGTCCTCTTTCCTTATCTGGTAGTCTATGTCTTTTTATTGGGGAATTGAGTCCATTGATGTTAAGAGATATTAAGGAATAGTGATTATTACTTCCTGTCATTTTCGATGTTATTTTTATATTTGAGTGGTTATCTTATTTTGGGTTTGATGAAAGAAGGTCACTATCTTGCTTTTTCCAGGGTATAGTTTCCCTCCTTGTATTAGAGTTTTCCTCCTGTTATTCTTTGTAGAGCTGGGTTTGTGGAAAGATATTGTGTAAATTTGGTTTTGTCACAGAATATCTTGCTTTCTCCATCTATGGTGATTGAAAGTTTTGTTGGGTATAGTCTTGGCTGACATTTGTGCTCTCTTAGAGTTTGCATGAGATCTGTCCAGGATCTTCTAGATTTCATGGTCTCTGGTGAGAAGTTTGGTGTGATTCTGATAGGTCTTCCATTATATGTTACTTAGCCTTTTTCTCTTACTGCCTTTAATATTCTTTCTTTGTTTAGTATATTTTGAGTTGTGATTATTATGTGATGGGAGGTATTTCTGCTCAGGTCCAGTCTGTTTGGAGTTCTGTAGGCTTCTTGTATATTCACAGGCATCTCTCTCTTTAAGTTAGGGAAGATTTCTTCCATAATTTTTTTGAAGATATTTGCTGGCCCTTTAAGTTGTAAATCTTCACTCTCATCTATACCTATAATCCTTAGGTTAGGTCTTCTCATTCCGTCCTGGATTTCCTGGATGTTCTTGGATACAAGCTTTTTGCATTTTTCATTTTCTTTGACTGTTGAGTCCATAGTTTCTATGGTATCTTCGGCATCTGAGATTCTTTCTTCCATCTCTTCTAATCTGTTGTTGATATTTGCATCTATGACCCCTGATTTCTTTCCAAGGTTTTCTATCTCCAAAGTTGTCTCTCTTTGTGATTTCTTAGTTGTTTATACTTCTGTTTTTAGATCCAGGATGATTTTGCTTAGTTCCTTCATTTGTTTGTTTGTGTTTTCCTTTAATTCGTTAAGAGATTTTTGTGTTTCCTCTTTCATGACTTCTGCCAATTCACTGACTTTCTCCTGTATTTCTTTAAGTTTGTGTGTGTGTGTGTGTGTGTGTGTGTGTGTGCTTCTTCTTTATCGGCTTCTATCTCTTGATCCTTATTCTCCTGAATTTCTTTAAGTGATTTTTATGTTTCCATTATACGGGTTTCTAGCTTATTTATGTTCCCCTGCATTTCTTTAAGAGATTTATTTATGTCCTTTTTGTGTTCTTCTAGCAGCATCATGACCAGTGATTTTAAATCCAAATCTTGTTTTTCTGAACTGTTGGTGTAACCAGGACTTGCTGATGTTGGAGAGTTTGGTTCAGATGCTGCCATATTGCCTAGATTTCTGTTAGTAGCATTCCTACATTTGCCCTTTGCCATCTTATTATCACTGGTGTTAGTTGGTCTTGTCTCTGGCTGATATTCGAGTCTCCTGTGAGGCTGCAGAGCTATTTCTGCAACACTGGATGGCTGGGTTTCCCCTGTCACAGATTGCTGATGTGCTGCCCTCCTCTTGGGTGCCCTTGGATCCCTAGTGTGCCTTGTCCCAGGTTGTCTCTGTGAACCAGATGGTGCCCGTTTGCTCCTTCAGGGAGTTCTGATGGTGTATGCTGCAGGGACCTTTTATGCAGTTATCAGCAGAGTGCTGATCACTCTACCTGGCAGCTGCTTGCCCAACCCGGTTGGTGCACACAAGGCTAGCCTAGGTTTGTCAGGCCCTGAGTTTAGGCAAAAGCCTGGCAGGCTTAGGCCTGAGCAATATTCACCTCGGTATATGACTGTTAATTGGTTCTGACAGGTAGCCAAGATGAAGGCATGTGCGTGCTCCCTGAAAGTGCTGGGAGAGTCTGCCCAGCTAACAGCTTCCTGGCCGGGTTGGCACATAGGTGTCCCATGGGACAGCCCAGGGCCTGGAGGCAGTCCAATGCCTGTAGGGCTTAGATCCCTGCTATGTTAGCCTTGGGCTATGATTGTTAGCTGGCTTTGCCTGCTAGACCTCTCTGGAGTCCAGTGGCCAAAATGGCTGCATATGCCCGCTGGGACAGACTGCCAGGCAGATAACCTCCTGGTCGTGTTGGCACACCGATGGCCCCCGAACAGCCCAGGGTCTGGGTGCAGGCCAAAGCCTGTCGGGCTTAGACCCCGAGATGTTGGCCTCAGGCTAAGTCTGTGTACCTGGGGCTGTCAGTTCTCTCTGGTGTCCAAGAGCAAAGATGGTGGAGACTCTCACATAACTGACTGGTGGGAGGCAGAGTTCTGATGTGGCTTTAGTACGGTGAAAGGTGCTGTAAATCTGCCGCTGCTTACAGCCCAGCTGGCCAGCGATGGTCTGTGGTAGTGGGCACAGGGCCTTCCAGGACCCTGTCACCTTGGTTCCACTGCTGGTGACCCTTCTACTGGAGCTGCTGCTGCCTCTGCCATTGAGATAGCAGCTCATTCATTCATTCTTACATATCAGGTTTGAACATGGTTTGGTTACTGGAAAGTGTGAGGAGTTTCCTTTAAATATTGAATGCAAGGACTGTCAAAGATATGCTAAATCATTTAGTGCTGTGTTTTAACCAGTAAAAATATAAATCAGCCCAGGTATCCATCCATTGAAGAATTTATAATTAAATTTAAAAAGTTTATGCAGTGGATTTATACTCAGTATCTAGAAGGAAGGAGATCCTCACACCATAACTTAGGTAAATTCTAAATATCCATGCTTCGTGGTAGAAGCCAATATCAAATATGTTGCTGTATGACTCCATTACATAAAAGACAATCATGAAAATACAAAGCAAGCAATAGATGCCTGGGCTGGGGTAGTGCAAAATCAGGATGCTGTGCTTATTGAAACTAGAATTCAGCTTCCAGGAGGAGAAAGTATGGAGTTTGGTTCTGCACCATGGTAACCACAGCATTAAGAACTGTTAGAAATAGTTATAGTTTGATGTATTTTTTTTCTTTTTTTTCCAATAATTCAGTGGGTTTTATTTATGTGTTATTGACATTTTGACATTTTTTCCTTTTTTAATATATATTTTTCTATTTTCTATATTCTTTGTTTACATTCTAAGTGATTTCCCCTTTCTCATTTCCCCCCTCCCCATATGTCCTGTCTTAGTCAGAGTTTCTATTCCTGCACAAACATCATGACCAAGAAACAAGTTGAGGAGGAAAGGGTTTATTGAGCTTATACTTCCATGTTGCAATTCATCACTAAAGGAAGTCAGGACTGGAACTAAAGCAGGGTTGGAAGCAGGAGCTGATGCAGAGGCCATGGAGGGATGTTTCTTACTGGCTTGCTTCCTCTGGCTTGCTCAGCCCGCTCTCTTATAGAACCCAAGAGCACCAGCCCAAAGGTGGTACCACTCACCAGGGGCCCTCCCCCCTGATCACTAATTGAGAAAATGCCTCACAGTTGGATCTCATGGAGGCACTTCCCCAAATAAAACTCCTTTCTCTGTGATAACTCCAGCCTGTGTCAAGTTGACACTCAAAACCAGCCAGTACATGTCCCATAAGCCTTCTTCTCTCCACCCATTCTCCAATTACATTCCTCTTTTTTCTCTGTCCTGGTACTCCTCTACAATGATATATTTTTTCTAATTAAGGTCTTTGAAAGCTAGTCAGTAAATGAACTCATGAGGACAATGAATAAGCAATGAGTTGAATAAGATATAAATTGATGTGGGGCGGGGAAGAAACAGAAGTAAGGACAATATTTAGGTGAAACCAAAAAGCTATCAGCAACAATAACAAAAAACATGAGTTGTATACATTACCTGAATGTTACAGGCAAACTTAAAAGTTTCGACAGGCTTATAAAGAGTTGTAAAGTTATTTATCACAGTCATTTAAACATTGATGTTTGAATAATAAACATTTAAGGCATGATCTTTAATATAAACAGTGTTCCCTTGTTTGATGAGATGTATTCTGTTAATACAACCTCTACTCCTTATCTTTTTCAGCAACCGGGCTTAATTGGAATCTTGAATTATTAATAGTAAAAGCCTAAGAAAAGTTAGTTTATTAAAAAAAAGCTCTATTTTATTGCTATAAATTAAATTTTCTTCACATTCTATTATTGTCATCAGGAGTGGAGAGATAAATAAAAAATTTACTTAATAAATACAGCAAGACAGTTTCTAATGTGTAATCGTATGGATAATGGTTTCAAATCAATGTGAATATCCTAGATACCACTGAAGAGGAGTGCATACCAGTTGTTAAGATAGTAATGTATGTTGTATGAAGTTTACACAAGTAAAATATTTTAAGTACCAGTTCTAAGGGAAAGATTTGATTAGTGAAAAACAGTTGTTCCTGCAATAACTTTGTAAAGCTTTAGCTTAGTTTTGTCTCTTTAGAATTCAGTAACATTTTCATATTTCATTTTATATTACCAATGTTTTCTTGGTTCTTGACACATTATTCTGCTTTATTCTCTTAGGACCAGGTTCTATTCAAGATTCTGTTCTGTATAGTCCTTTAGGACAGATACTTCTCTTCTTGCAGAGCACTTACAAAGAACACTCAGGCCAAATATGAGCACCTCAATATCCATTGTGATATTTTGTGCATCAGGTGATTCTTGTGTACAGTTAGCAGCGTGGAGGAAGACTTTCTGTGTGGACTCCTGGTGGTTCCTGAGGGCATAGCCGCTTTGTCAATCCTAGGAGCAGAGCCATCTGTGTATAAATGCTTGTTTTCTGCTAGCAAATGGAAGCTAAAAAAGGAGGGGGAGTGGACAATAATAAAGATGCTTCTAGTGGAAAATGATTATTACTATTCTTTGTACAATCAAATGCAAAAACAACTTTCTGAATGGCCAAGGAAATCATGACATCAGGTATACACTGTTTTTCACAAAGCTAAAAACTGCATAGCTCTCCAACAACATCCATGATAGATTCAACAGATATTTCTAACACTCTGCAGAATTCTCTCCAATCTTCCTTCATAACTGCCACCCTCCAATCCTGAACATCCTCTTCTCCTTTGTTGTACCATATGCTACCAATTAGGTAATATGAACAGAATTACTTTGCCAATTGACTTGTCAAGTTTCTCTTCTCCTCGATGACTTTTTTTTTGGGGGGGGGGGGGAATTCCAGTAACTTTATTCAGAAAGCTGTAGTTTATTTGGACACTCATTGAGCATCATGCTTGTGTCCTACTAAAGGACAAAGGCAAGTTTTCCATGAAGTATGAGTATTGATGAAACCAAAACCTGCTGTGATTCGGATCATTAGTCAGAATGAATGCAAGAGTTTAAGGTAAAATCAAACTTCATTCTGAAATGTACAAGGCATTTAACTGAAACTGAAACTGTGAGTTACAGAGAGGACTGGAACTGATAGATGAACCATTATGAGAAAAGACATAGCCACACTTTGCAGTTATCATCCAGAACATCTCTTTTCCATGTCAAAGATCCTGGGGAGTTGACTTGTTCATGAATTTGTCACCAGATGTATTATACCCACCCCCCCTCTTCTCTGTAGCATCAAAGTTGTTATTTTGTCTTCAGCACTAGAAATACACATATTATATCATTGTTGATCAACACCTCTTCTTATGTGGTTGTTCTTGTTACTGTCTATAACATTGTAATTTTCAATACCAGATCCGCCCCTCCAGGAAAACCAACAATACATCAGAATAGTATAATCTTAGGTTTTTTTTTTTTTTTAAACAGGGCCTGCCCCTTCTCTTCAAAGTTCATATGCCTGAGCCTGATGACTATGGATGTCGATGGGATTCATTCTTTATCCTATAAACAGGTGGCTGACAAAATCCAAGTAGGGATGCTTTGCTTTAGTATTACCTCTCAATAGCTCATCATTAGAAGGAGAACAATGACTCCTTAATTTGAGAAGAGAAATGCTAAAAAACTAAAGATAAAGAAGAAGCACAAGGAGATGGGAAAATCTATCAGGTTATGGTTTATATAGGCATGTAGGCTAGGTGAACAGTTTGTTCAAGCTCAGTAACTTTTACCCAAGGAGGCCATGAAGCTGACTAGACAGACAGTTTGACAAAGTAAGGCAACCTTCTAATAAACATTAGAAATCAATAATCATATATTCAAAAGGACAATGTTTGTGTTTAATTTTATTCATATCTAAGATTGTTACATCATCATTAATACCAAGAAAACACACATAAACACACACACACACATATACACACCACATCCATAGAACTTCTAGTTTAGCCTTTCCTCAAAAAGAGGATTCTGTCACTGCTTGAGAATAGAGTCTGTTTTCTTACTGTAACTTTATTATTCTGCTATTCAAAAGTATCTACATATCTTTGTCATGTCTACTTAGATTTGCTAACAGCCAGGAGCCTCCTGACCCAGTGAAGGTAGTGATGGAGGAAGGGAGTAGGACTCAGGTGATGATGGCTTTAAAGTCTGAGGGTCTCAGAGATTTCTATGATGCTAACTTCTAAAATGTCCTACAAACTTTCTGAGGGTGAAAGACTGCTGGCTTAGGTGATTAGCACCAGTAGTTTAACAGGGAAGGATTAAGCAATGAGGTCTTTGTTTTATCTCAGCAGGAACTGCTGGGCTCTAACTTTCAGCCTGCTAGTCCGAAGTCACAGGGAGAAAAAAAATGGAACACATAGAGAAGTGGTTAATGAGTTTAATACTAAGCTGTAAAGAGTTTCCTTAATACTAAGTTGTAAAGAGTTTCCTTTGAAAGCTATCTAAGGGGAAAAGTGGAAAGATCCTAAGTGGGGAAAGAAAAAAGTCTTCTAAGAGGGGAAAGGTAAAAAAGTGAGAGACAGCGAAAGAGGGGGGCAAGAGAGGCGAGAGAGAAAGAGAGAGAGAGAAGAGAGATAGAGAGAGAAGAGAGAAGAGAGAAATTAGTGCCCTTTCTCTTTTGTTTTCAGTACTTACACATCTTTCAGAATACATGATCACATGTTACAAAGTTCATCACAAGTTTACACAAAATACCAAGTCATAGATTGAAATACAAGTTTACAATAGAGAATGTTTACATGCATGTCCATTATGAGTAATTATCTAGCTAAACATCTATTACTATGTCTTTCACAAGTTCATTGAAAGTTTAAAACCATAACGCAGTTATAAGTGAAGTTTTGTATAGATAAACCCAGTCACTATTTTATCTTCTGTCCTAGCACCTATAATAAATCATTAGTTCCCTTTTTATGACCTTTGGTTAATTGTTTTACAACATCTTGGAATGTGCTCTGAGTAGGAGAATATCTGGTTGCCATCTAAGAGCAATTAACAAAAAACCCAGCATAGCTAAAACTATTCTTAACAGTAAAAGAACTTCAGGGGGGAATCATTATTCCAGACCTCAAGCAGTACTGCAGAGCAATAGTATTAAAAACTGCTTAGTACTGGTGCAGTGACAGGCAGGTAGTTCAACGGAATAGAATTGAAGACCCAGAAATAAACTCAGAAATAAATATGGTCACTTGATCTTTGACAAAGGAGCTAAAACCATCCAGTGGGAAAAAGATAGCCTTTTCAACAAATGGTGCCAGTTCAACCGCTGGCTAGCATGCAGTAGAATGCAAATCGACCCATTCTTATCTTCTTGTACTAAGATCAAGTACAAGTGTATCAAGGACCTCCACATAAAACCAGAAACACTGAAAGTAATAGAAAAGTAACTGGGGAAGAGCTTTGAGCACATGGTCACAGGGAAAAATTTCCTCAACAGAACACTAATAGATTATGCTCTAAACTCAAGAATTGACAAGTGGAATCTCACAAACCTGAAAAATTTCTGTAAGGCAAAGGACCTGTTAATAGGACAAAACAGCAACCAACAAATTGGGAAAAGATCTTTACCAATTCTATATTCAACAGAGAACTAATATCCAATATATACCAAGAACTCAAGAAGTTATTTCCCAAAGAGCCAAATAACCCTATTAAAGAAATGGGGTACAGAGCTAAACAAAGAATTTTCACCTGAGGAATATCGAATGGCTGAGAAACACCTAAAGAAATTTCAACATCCTTATTCATCAGGGAAATCAAAACAACCCTGAGATTCCACCTCACACCAGTCAGAATGGCTAATATCAAAACCTCAGGAGACATCAGGTGCTGGAAAGGATGTGGAGAAAGAGGAACACTCTTCCACTGCTGGAGGGATTGCGTGATGCTACAACTACCCTTGGATCAGACTGGTGGTTCCTCAGAAAATGGCATGATACTACTGGAGGACCCCGCTATACCACTCCTGGGCATATACCCAGAGGATTACCCAGCATATAATAAGGACACATGTTCCACTATATTCATAGCAGCCCTATTTATAATAGCCAGAATCTGGAAAGAACCTAGATGTCCCTCAACAGATGAATGGATACAGAAAATGTGGTATATTTATATGGATTACTACTCAGCTATTAAAAGCAATGAATTCATAAAATTCTTAGGCAAATGGATGGAACTGGAAAATATCATCCTACGTGAGGTAACCCAATCAAAAAAGAACACACGTGGCATGCACTAGCTGATAAGTGGATATTAACCCTGAAGCTCAGAATACCGAAGAAATAATTCATATATCACATGATGAAAAATGAAGAAAAATAAAGGAGAGGCCCCTAGTCCTGGAAAGGCTCGATGCAGCAGTGTAGGGAAATACTAGGGCAGGGAAGTGGGAGGTGGTTGATTGAGGAAGAGGGGTAGGGGAGAAGGGTTGTGGGACTTTTGGGGAGGGGGAAACCAGGAAAGGAGAAATCATTTGAAATGTAAATTAATTATCTAATAAAAAGAAATGAAAAAATTAAATGAGAATAAATATATATTATTTATAATTTTCCTTTCATTATGCATCAGTAAATTTGACTAGAGACAAGACAGTTTCATGATTAAGATATTCATTTATTTGAATTTATAAATTTCTACTATCATTTGAGATTTTTCCACTTTGGTTTGAGCAAGGAAATTATTCTTCAGTGACAGGTTCATGAGAAAAAGTACCAGAGAATGAGAAATAATGAATAAAACAAGAAAACTGTAGTTAGGAGCTTGTGCACAAGCAATGTCTTATGCTAGTAAAGTTTATTTGAAATAATGGCATCTTATATAAAGTTTGCAAGAGTAAAATGGGACAGAGTCAGCAGAAAGCTGTCCTAGAATGGGATGAAATCAGCAGGAAGCTAATCACACAGTGTTGGATAAAGGTAGCATGGGTATGTCATGTACTTAAAAAAGATCAAGTACTCAGTAGCCTTGGAATTGTTAATTCTAGTATCTTCAGAGTGGGAAAGTCAGATGTACAGAAATCAAAGCCACAATTTGTTTGAGACCTTAGCTCAATCCCCAATCCTGACACTGACAGGTCTGTCCCTGGGCAACA
This sequence comes from Apodemus sylvaticus, assembly GCF_947179515.1. NCBI lineage: Eukaryota > Metazoa > Chordata > Mammalia > Rodentia > Muridae > Apodemus > Apodemus sylvaticus. The sequence continues at coordinate 123,956,315 of NC_067478.1, read as the reverse complement.
ATATAAACAAGTGTTTCCTTTGTCCTTTCCTGAGCCTCTGAGAAAGCCATGGAAGTTCATAAAATTTGTACGGCATTGCCTTTAGAAATATTTATTAAGTATGTAAATAATAGCTAGATATTATTATCCTATCCAATTTATAATTACTAAACAACTAAGGAAACACCTTTTACTGTATATAGTGATGTTGTTACAAAGAAGAAAACTTTAGGAAGTACCTCATCAAAGTCATAGCTACCAGAGAATAGATGGAATAGTTCAATTGGGTCCCAGTTTCCATTTAACATAATGTAACATAGGAATTCAAAACAGACTTGGAAGGAATATAAAAAATAATTTTAGAGCAGATTGAAGGGAAAGCAACAGAGTAGCCACAAAGGTGTTGGCATCTTTAAGGAGGAAGAGGAAAGACAAAAGGGAACTGATATACTTTCTGAGTTAGAGGTGAAGAAAGCTGGCAAGGTGCAAAAGTATTCAGCAGCAGCATCCATCTGAGAACTACATGTAAAAAATATACTGAGATTCTGTGTGATGCAGACGGAGAAGCAGTTACCAAGAAGCACATACAGATGCTGACAAAGATGTGGAAGTACAATCATGCCTTGTCTTGTACAGTGGTTAAGTTACCATCGGAATTGGTGTGCAGACCGCTCACAAAAACAAAACTGGATATACCCCATGTTACAGCTACACCGAACTGCTTTCAGCCTCTTAAGTCAAGTTGTCACAGGAATAGATGCCTACCAATACTGATCACAGAACCATCATAGATGTACATCAACAGAGGATGGGACACAGTAGAATTTGTTTTGTATATGATGAATGTTTTTCATCCAGAAAGAAGAATAAAATTATGTTATTTTCTGAGAAATGGACACAACCAATCATGTTAAGATAATTAAGTCAATCTCAGAAAGACAGTGTGTCATGGCGATGTTTATTTTGGGAATCAAATTCCATCTAGATGCATAAATCACAGATGTTTAGCAGATCTGAAGGTGGAAAGAAATTATCTGGGGAAACATAGAACAAATGAGGAACAAAGGGGGAGAAAGAGACTATGTGAAGACTATTGCACAAAGTGAGGTATATACTTACATAAAATGGCCTTGTGAAAACTAGTCTAAATAAATTTAACAAAGTGCAAATTAGGTAGGCTTAGCAATCTGAGTTTGCAAGAAAATTCTTTTGTTTGGAGGTCATTCAGAGAGAGCAAGAGTGCTTGGAGAATCAGTCCAATGAAGTTCAAGGTATTGTCTCCTGTCTGCAAACACAGATGTAGAGAGGGAAAACAGTAAACATTAATTTCAGAGTTAGAACCCAGTAGGTCATTGAGGTCAGGCTGCAAAAATACCTTCACTAGGGAGGTGGGGGCAAAGGTTGAGTTCTCTCATTTAAGACATAGGAAATCTGTAGGTTTAGCACTATAGACCTGTGCTCGCTAGTTTTATATTATTTTGACACAAACTAGAGCTGTTTTGAAAAAAAAAAAAGGAACCTCAACTGAGTAAATGCCCCTACCAGATTTTCCTGAGACAAGTCTTTGCATTTTTGTGAAGAATGATTGATTGTTAAACAAATGCTCAGCTCATTGAGGGCTGTGCCACCCCAGGGCAGGGAGCTCTTGGTGCTACAGGAAAGCAAGCTGAGCAAGCCAGGAGGTAAGCCGCAGTCCTGTATAGATTCTGCTTCAGTTCTTGCTTTCATGTTCAGGCTCTGATTTCCTTAAGTGATGGACTATAATCTATAAAGCAATATAAACCCTTTCCTCCCCAGGTTGCTTTTTTGTTATGACCATCGTCATAGCAATAAAATTCCTATCTAGGACAAGTCCTGAAAGCAACTGGATCTCAGGAGGGACTTTGGCATATAAGTGCATGTGTCAGTAATGGTGTAGTTATTGATCCATTTTCTTGGCATATTTTCAGCATGTTCTTTTTGGTTGTAGGATAAAAAAGACTTTCTTCTTATCACAAAGGCATGACTGGCTTGTTCTCCATAAGGGAAGCTATCTACATCAAAGGGGTTTATCAAGCACAAGCCATAGCATTTGTAAAGTGAATTAATGGCCATCAATCACAAGATTTCTGTCACAGGATGTCGCTGTACTGGTACTAACATATCTTAAAGGGAGACATCTGCTATGTCTGTTAAGAAGGCTGTTACTGACTATAACATTTATGCCAGGAGAATCTGGCATATATATGTGAATTTACCAGATGAAGCCAAGTAAGCAAGCACCTGCAGATGGTACTTTTTATTCTCTTCCTCCTTGACTAGCCTCCCCATTACCCCAACAGTCCACTGTGATTAAATCTTGGCTTTCCAGAACAGAACTGCCTGGAGATAGATACAATTTCAGGGAGCAGATGTTGATAGTAAATCCTTAGGTCTTTGTGGCTGTGCCCTGTTAAGGGTTTGTTAAACTCAAGTGCTTCCAGTCTGACTTCATGTTTAGCAGATATAAGCCATTCCATACTGTGCCACTGCCCACCACCCTCAGAAGAGTATAAGAAGACTTGGCTGAGTTTTGAATTGACGTTCAAAGCGAAGATTTGTTAGTTGGTTTTGCAATTATGAATTTTCATTTTATAGAGTGACTATGAATAAGCAGATATAATTATATAGCTGTAGAGAATACAGACAGGATCACATGAATGTGAAGTACCAATTAATATATCCACCATATAACTCCTAAAAGTAAATCTCAAGAGAACATCATGGAAGAGGGGTCAGAGTAATGATGAGAAGCACAGAACCAGAGCATCTCCTGCAAGAGAGTATCTTCTACATATGACAGCTATACTGAACCCATGAAGTCTCCACAGTAGGGTTGTTTACACAAGACCTAATTGAAGCTACCTGAGGCTACATGCTAACAGCGGGTTCTCTGGAAGGAGAGACGGGGATAAGAAGAACAAGGTGTCAAAAGAAACACATGGGGACAGGCATGATTTCTTGCTCAAGACTTAACCTTTAACGCATCTCTGCAAAGATAAATATGCAGGCCAGGACCCTGGAAAACTGGAAGCTGGAAACTGGTTCTGCTTGTTCTGCAGGAGACTGGAGGTCAGAAATCAAAGAAAAAAAAGAAACGAAAAGAAAAATCCCTTCTATATTGGCCATATACAAGCTCACTCTGGTCTTCTTGGAGCTTTAGCTGAAGACAATCATTGCATTGACAGGGCTCTAATAGGAGAGGTGTTAGTTTTAGAACCTGTTGAATTGGCTAAACGTGATCATAATAAGTTCCATATTTCTAGCCATACATTAAGGCTCTGACATAAAATCACTAAGGAATAAGCAAGAATGATTGTGAAACAATGCCCTAACTGTCTTATCTTATCTCCAGTTCCTCATTTAGGGGTTAATCCACAAGGCCTTATGCCCAACCGTATTTGGCAAATGGATGTAACTCACTATGCAAAATTTGGAAAATTAAAATATATAGATGTTTATATTCATACTTGCTCAGGATTTCTTTTCACTTCTCTATATTTGGGAGAAGCATCTAAATATGTAATTGATCACTGTTTACAATCCTTTAATACTATGGGATTACCTAAAGTCATTAAGATAGACAATGGGCCAGCTTACACTGGCAAAAACTTTATCTTGTTTTATAAATAATTTGGTATTAAACATAAAACTGGAATTCCTTATAACCCAATGGGCCAAGGAATTGTTGTGCAGTCTTAAAAATTGGCTTTTAAAAAAAGGAAGGGGAAACTCTCCCCTCAACGCTCACCCAAAGCATGCCTTGCTTTTGTTTTATTTGTTTTGAATTTTTTGCAAACTGATGCTAAAGGTCAGTCTGCAGCAGATCGCCATTGGCATCCTGTCACTTCTAATTCTTATGCCATGGTTAAATGGCATGACCCTTTAACTAATACATGGAATGGTCCAGACCCTGTTTTAATTTGGGGAGAACCCTGTTTGTATTTTTGCTCAAAAAGAAGATGGAGCCGGATGGCTGCCAGAAAGATTGGTATAGCAGGTAAACAGAGACCCTGAATCAGTTGGTAAGTATGACTAATTTGAAAGCATTCTCAAAGCCGCTTCTCCCACACCGGGAAGGTAGGCTTTTTTGTCCCTAAACTATTAATTTGTAAGTCAGATTTTTGTTCCTGAGCTACTAATTTGCAACTGAATTAAATACCATGGCCCTTCCACAGACAGTCCAAGTGGTTTCTCCTCTTAAGCTCTTCTGTTGTGTTTCAAGCAGGTCTCTTTCAGACATAGCTCAGCATGGGTTATGTGGGACAGCCAGCTCACATTCACAGGGCATTTACTTAACCAGTAGATCTCCAAAAAGGAGCCACATAGAACTCAGCTCTATGTATGTTAGCTAATCGAGCAAACATGGGCACCAGCAGGAATTGCTAGGCAAAGCACTACAAGTGAAGGATCATATTTTCTGGCTCTGAGTTCCCTGAAAGCACACCTGACTGCATAGGGATTGATGTTGAGATAATATCCTTATAATAATAATAATAAGGAAGTCTATTCCCCTCCTCTGCAAAAGATGTCATATAATATTTAAAGGGGTCACGGACAATTCTTTCCCCCTCTGGTCAAAGCCCACCATCTTTTGACAGATATTTATCCACTGGTTTTCTTAAATTTAATAGAAAAGGAGGAATTGTGACCCCTCCTCCCCAGTCATTCAAGATCTAGCCCATTGTTCTGAAAGAATAGCAGCCCTACCACCTGACCACCAGCCTCTGGCAGAACAAGCAGAACCAGTTTCCAGCCTTCAGGGGAGGGTCTTGGTCTGTCTATTTATCTTTGGAGAGATGCATTAAAGGTTGAGTCTTGAGCAAGAAATCATACCTGTCTCCATGTGTTTCTCCTGGCACCCTGTTATTCGTATCCCTGTCTCTCCTTCCAGAGAATCTGCCGTTAGCATGTAGCCACAGGTGGCTACTCCTAATGACCACAACAGCTAACAAGCCAATATGAATTGGAGTAATGTCACAAGGCCTTTCTTTTGTAAGTGCTCCCTTGCAATCCATTGTTGCTGAGAGAAGGAGGTTCAGGGAGAATGGGCATCAGTTTTCTTTAGGTTCAAGGTCCTAAATGGTTACACTGACCCAAGTGGTCAGCCCTAAATTCATCAGTATGATATAAGCATATGTAAAATAAACAACTAAAAAGAATAAATTGATGACTTAGGTTCAATCCATGGAATTTACAAAAAGGTGGAAGGACAGACCATCTTCACAAAGTTGTCCTCAAACGTTCAAATATGAACATATGTATGTGCATCTGGACACACACACACACACACACTTTTGATAAGCAATTCTGTTTGCATCCCCAAAGGAACAATATATAGTAACACTAAGGTTCATATAAACCAGTTAACTGTTTTACATATTATATTTCACAAAAGAATTACAATTTTCAATGTTTAATATGACATAGTTCTTTTAATATTTAACCTGCTTGGAGAATAGAATCCTTTCTCATATGAGGAACCGAGGCAAGAAATAGTTAAAAATACTGTGATGAGGCTCATGGTCTTATGCAAAGCAGAGATTATAATGCAGTTTGTCCCCCAAAAACCGTTTCCCTCTAATCCCAATCTACTGCTAAGATGACACCTCATTTAAAGATGAAAATGCCTTAAAACTGGAATACCCAAAACATAATCCACACATCAAATGAGGTACAAGAAGAAAGGAGGAGTGGCCCCTGGTTCTGGAAAGACTCAGTGAAACAGTATTCGGCAAAACCAGAACGGGGAAGTGAGAAGGGGTGGGTGGGAGGACAGGGGGAGAGAAGGGGGCTTGAGGGAGTTTCAGGGAGTCGGGGGCTAGAAAAGGGGAAATCATTTGAAATGTAAATAAATTATATCGAATAAAAAAAAGATGAAAATGCCTATTGCATAATAAAATAATACATATAATTTCACACAGTGAAGATGCAATCTCCATCTTCAAGTAGATTAGGCAAAATCAAATTTGTTGTTTTCATTTATTTATTTATATTTTTGTAAGTGGTATCTGGCAGAAGAACCAGTATCATCAAAGAAGATTACAAAAATAAAACCTTCTAAAATATGGGAGTAAATAAATAAATATATTACACATCTACTATTCAGAGATAACTTTAATATGACAGTTACCTATTTAATATAATTCTTCAACAGGAAAACAAAAATTCAAACTAGTGAATTGTGCTTTTTTATTAACTGTAGTTATATTATATGGTCATTTTATTTATTTCAGTTACTCATAGACTTATTTCTGTGCCAATGTTTTTAGATGCAAGATAACAACTTGTCATCACAGATTCATGCCACAGGAAAATATGCAAATTCAATTTTCAAAAATGCAAATGAAGTTTTCTGTTCCTTGTTCCTCCACAAAGAAGATGGGGCCTGTCTTATACAGTGCTACTACCTGTTTCCATGTAACTTTAGACAACATTTAAAAAACTGAGAACAGGTTATCTTTTTCAATTGCTATTATTTTATTTCTTTACATTCCCATGGTTGCACCACCTCTCCCCCACCCAAGTTCTTCATCCCATTCCTCCTCTCCATTGACTCCCAAAGGGTGCTGGCCCCCATACTTCCCATTCCTTGTCTCTGTCTCTGAAGAGAGGGTCTCATGTCTCTGAAGGATTTAGTGGCTCTTCTCCCAGTGAGGAGGTCTGACTAGGCAGATCTTTGCTATATTTGTGCCAGGGGCCTGGGACTGTCCTCTCTATGCTCCTGTTTGGTGACTCATTTGCTTACCGAGTTTCTTTTGTGTTTGTTGTTCATGTGTGTACATGTTTATGATTGACTACTTGTGCTTGGAACTGCATATTTTAGGGGGCTCATCCAGAGAGAAGACTGATTCTACCTTAATAAGCAACTATTAAATGCCTGTACCTCTAGAGGTAATGACTTCTGACATTTTCCCATCCTTATTGGCATGCAAACTGATACTGTCCTTTTCAGCTCTGGTTTAAACAACCATAATGTTGAGATTTCATTAGTACAACTTTTCTATCATAATCATATATAAGATACTCCATTATGCAGAAAACATTCTGGTCCTCTGGCAAATACAATCTGCCATGTTCTCTGAGCCTTATGTGGGGCACTATCTATCTATCACTTGGGACCGAATATCCTATTATCAGTTCATTTTCCTGCCCCATTTTTCCCATTCCCACTTTACTGCACCTCTGTTTTGTTGTCCCAATGTCCAGAGCTCTTTCTCTGTGCCCATCACAATGGCCCATTTATATTTTCCTGATATTTGTGTTTGCTTCAAGTTATACATTCAAGTTATATGTTTCTTGGGCATATGCAGAGGTCTGGTACAGGTGGGATATATGATAGATGGACTTTCTTCATATGGCAGCATGGATTTGTAGTTCCATTAGCAGTGACTTTAAGGACTCCTCTCCTCCACAGCTGCACCAACATTTGTTGTCAGCTGTTTTCTTGATATTAGCCACTCAAAATGGGATAAGATCAATTCTAACAGTAGTTTTATAATACATTTCATTAGTTGCTAAGGTTTTTGAACTCTTAAATATTTCATAGTTGTCTTTACATTTTTTGAGAACTGTATGTTCAGATGCATAGCCCATTTCTTTGAAATGAATCATTTTTCTTAACTGTTTTTTTAGGGTTTTGTTTGTATGTTCTGTTATTAATTTCTATAAGATGGATAGCCAGCTGGCATAGATTTTTCTTGAACTCTATGGGGTTCTTCTTTACTTGGCAAGTGAGTAGTTCACCATGCAGTATATAACACTGGGTAAGACCAGTGACTTATATTTTAAATTTATTGTTGTTTTGGCTTGTTGTTGTACATGTTTATGCAAGCATACATTTGCAGCTATGCATATGCCTTCTTCTGCATGTGTTGAAGTCAGAGGAAATGTTTGAAAGTAGCTTCTCTTCTTCCTTTGTCTAAGTTCAAATCATCAGGCTTATTTGGTTAATATTTTACCAGTTCAGTCACATTATTGCCCACCCAACCCCAGTCTATTTTAATCCTTTCCAATAATTATGTATTTTGTTCCTAATGACTAAATTAGTAGCTAAACATAATATGAACTTTCCTGTTTGTATGCCTGCATAATTAAATCTTCCTAAAATGTGCAATATAATATCTAAAACTAACCTAATTCTTCCTCTGGAATTATTACTACTTGTGAGGAAGATATAGTATTTGTTCTCCTGTAAATGCGTCCTTGAGAGAGAAGACAGTGAAGCTTTGTATCACAGTTTGGAAGACAGACAGCTTCTTTAGCAGGATTTGTGTCCAGGCTTTCTTCCTTCTATGTTCATTAACCTTGAAACATGCTAGTTTTATATGTTCTCAATTCTTGATTGCTTTCTACCTGGCATTGTCAATGTGACACAACCTAGATCCATCTATGAGGAAAGACTCTTGGTCTTTCCTCTGCCTAGATCAGTGGTTATCAACCTTCCTTATTCTGAAAATGTTCATTTCTATGTTTTCCAATGGTCTTAGGCAACACCTGTGAAAGGAATTTTGACTCTGAAGAGGTCACAACCCTTCACTGGCATAGACTACCCTATATACATGTCTATGGGTGACTGCCTTGTTTAGTAATTGATGGAAAAGGGCCAAGTCCTGTTGGGTAAGACTATTCTCTAGACATGAGAGTGTGGGTAAATAGGAAAGGTAGCTAAACATGAACATGTGAGAAAGCCAGCAAGCTTCATTATACCATGGCTTGTAATTGACGATTCTACCTGAGTTCTTCCTTGATACTCCTTACTTATCAACTAATAAACCAAATAAACCACCTCTTCCCTAAACTTTTTTCTTTTTTTTTCACTTATTTTTTTAATTGATATATTTTTTATTTACATTTCAAATTATTTCCCCTTTTCTGGGTCCCCACTCCCCACAAGTCCCATAAGCCCTCTTCCACCCCCTGTTCCTCCATCTACCCTTTCCCGCTTCCCTGTTCTGGAATTCCCCTATACTCTTGCACTGAGTCTTTCCAGAACCAGGGGCCACTCCTCCATTCTTTTTGGACATCATTTAATATGTGGATTATGTCTTGGGTACTTAAAGTTTGTAGGTTAATATCCACTTATCAGTGAGTGCATACCATGATTGATCTTTTGAGACTGGGTTACCTCACTTAGTATGATGTTCTCCAGCTCCATCCATTTGTCTAAAAATTTCATGAATTCATTGTTTGTAATGGCTGAATAGTACTCCATTGTGTAAGTATACCACATTTTTTGTATCCATTCCTCCGTTGAAGGACACCTGGGTTCTTTCCAGCTTCTGGCTACTACAAATAGGGCTGCTATGAACATAGTAGAGCATGTGTTCTTATTGCATGCTGAAGAATCCTCTGGGTATGTGCCCAGGAGTGGTATAACAGGGTCCTCAGGAAGTGTCATGCCCAGTTTTCTGAGGAACCGCCAGACTGATTTCCAAAGTGGTTGCACCATCTTGCAATCCCACCAGCAGTGGAGGAGTGTTCCTCTTTTTCCACATCCTCGCCAACACCTGCTGTCTCCTGAGTTTTTGACCTTAGCCATTCTGACTGGTGTGAGGTGAAATCTCAGTGTTGTTTTAATTTGCATTTCCCTAATGATTAATTATGCTGAACATTTCTTAAGGTGTTTCTCAGCCCTCCGAAGTTCTTCATGTGAAAATTCTTTGTTTAGCTCCGTACCCCACTTTTTAATGGGGTTATTTGGTTCTCTGGGTTATACCTTCTTGAGTTCTTTGTATATAGTAGATATTAGCCCTCTGTCAGATTTAGGGTTGGTGAAGATCCTTTTCCAATCTGTTGGTTGACGTTTTGTCTTTTTGACAGTGTCCTTTGCCTTACAGAAACTTTGTAGTTTTATGAGGTCCCATTTGTTAATTCTTGATCTTAGAGCATAAGCTATTGGTGTTTTATTCAGGAACTTTTCCCCTGTGCCCATGTCCTCAAGGGTCTTCCCCAGTTTCTTTTTTATTAGCTTCAGTGTGTCAGGTTTTATGTGAAGGTCCTTGATCCATTTGGAGTTGAGCTTAGTACAAGGAGATAAGAATGGATCGATCCGCATTCTTCTGCATGCTGACCTCCAATTGAACCAGCACCATTTGTTGAAAAGACTATCTTTTTTCCATTGGATGCTTTCAGCTCCTTTGCCGAAGATCAAGTGACCATAGGTGTGTTGGTTCATTTCTGGGTCTTCAATCCTATTCCATTGATCCGCTTGCCTGACATTGTACCAATACCATGCAGTTTTTTTTTTTTTTTGATTATGGCAATTCATCTTTAATCAGAAATAAAACTTTGCTACGTACACCCCACTGCACATTCAGACTTGAAGGCACACTCAATTTTAAATGCAAACATACTATCCTTGGACAAAATCTTGGTAATAAATCTCTATTAAACCCAGATATTATCAAATTTCCAGTGATTACTCTTCTTTACACATGAGGATGAGTTTCCTGTAATGGTAACAAAAAATTCAACCTACAACTAGAATTTTTCTACCTGTTATCTTTCTTCCCCTAGAATCAAACGTCCGCTAGAACAGTATCAAATTCATGTACCTCTAGCCATTTTATAAGACAATTACTGAATACACAGCTATAGTTCAGTACATAGTCAGTTGTTATATATTGCTTCTCCTCATCATACTTCTTTTTTCCTACCCAAATTTAAAATTCTTTTTAAAATTCCTACTTCCCTTTCATTTTCCTGTTCTTTCCAATTTTGTCCACTTAATCTATTTTTGAAAATCACTCCACTTCTCTTTTTCTCCTTCATTCCTCTTGTCCTTTTTTCTTTCTTTTAATTTTGTTTCTCCTTGTGCTGGTAATGCCCTTAATCAATTGGTGGTTCAAAGTCTTTATCCCAAATAGAACTATAGATTTTTAAATCCTAGTAAAGATTTTAACGTTCTCCCATCTTCCATATCAGTGTAACTTAAAGCAAGTATGATATCTTCAGAAACATGAACGTGTAAGTGGTATTTCTCCTTAACTAATAATGGAATCATCATTTTCCACATTTTTCTTATCTGTAGATTTATTTCTTCTTCTTTATTGATTTTAAATTATTTCATTTAATAATATACATTATTAGAAGACATCATTTATTATTATTTTTTTAATTTATTGATATATTTATTTACATTTCAAATGATTTCCCCTCTTCTGGACCCCCACTCCCCAAAAGTCCCATCAGTCCCCTTCCCTCCCCCTGTTTTCCCACCCAACCCTTCCCACTTCCCTGTTCTGATTTTGTTCTATACTGCTTCACTGAGTCTTTCCAGAACAAGGGGCCACTCCTCCGTTCTTCTTGTACCTCATTTGATGTGTTTTTATCACTATTGCTCTGTAGTAAAGTGTAAAGTCTGGGATACTGAATCCCCCTGAATTTTTTTACTGTTGAGAATAGTTTTAGCTATCCTGGGTTTTTTGTTATTCCAGATGAATTTGAGAATTGCTCTTTCAAGCTCTATGAAAAACTGGGTTGGGATTTTGATGGGGTAGCATTGAATCTGTAGATTGCCTTTGGCAAGATAGCCATTTAAACTATATTAATCCTGCCAATCAGCCGGGCGGTGGTGGCGCACGCCTGTAATCCCAGCACTCTGGGAGGCAGAGGCAGGTGGATTTCTGAGTTCGAGGCCAGCCTGGTCTACAGAGTGAGCTCCAGGACAGCCAGGGCTATACAGGGAAACCCTGTCTCAAAAAAACCAAATTAAAAAAAAAACAAACAAAAAAACAAACAAACAAACAAAAAAATCCTGCCAATCCACGAGCATGGAAGAATTTTCCATTTTCTGAGATCTTCTTCGATTTCCTTCTTCAGAAATCTGAAGTTCTTGTCATATAGGTCTTTCACTGGTTTGGTTAGAGTCACCCCAAGATACTTTATGCTGTTTGTAGCTATTGTGAAGGGTGTCATTTCTGTAATTTCTTTCTCAATCTGCTTATCCTTTGAGTATATAAAGGCTACTGATTTGCTTGCGTTGATTTTGTAGCCAGCCACTTTGCTGAAGTTGTTTATCAGCTGTAGGAGTTCTCTAGTAGACTTTTTAGGGTCACTTAAGTATATGATCATATCATCTGCAAATAGTGATAATTTGACTTCTTCTCTTTCAATTTGTATCCCTTTGACTTCCTTCTGTTATCTAATTGCTCTAGCTAGGACTTCAAGAACTATATTGAAAAGATATGGATTCCCCACCATGTAATAAGGATATATGCTCTACTATGTTCATAGCAGCCCTATATATAATTGCCAGATGCTGGAAAGAACCCAGGTATCCCTCAACAGAAGAGTGGATGCAAAAAATGTGGTATATCTACACAATGGAGTACTATTCAGCCATTAGAAACAATGAATTCATGAAATTCTTAGGCAAATGGATGGAGCTAGAGAACATCATACTAAGTGAGGTAACCCAGACTCAAAAGGTGACTCATGGTATGCACTCACTAATAAGTGGTTATTAACCTAGAAAACTGGAATACCCAAAACATAATCCACACATCAAATGAGATACAAGAAGAAAGGAGGAGTGGCCCCTGGTTCTGGAAAGACTCAGTGAAACAGTATTAGGCAAAACCAGAACGGGGAAGTGGGAAGGGGTGGGAGGGAGGACAGGGGAAGAGAAGGGGGCTTATGGGACTATCGGGGAGTGGGGGGGCTAGAAAAGGGGAAATCATTTGAAATGTAAATAAATTATATCGAATAAAAAAAAAAGAAAAGATATGGAGAGAGGGGGCAGCCTTGTCTAGTCCCTGATTTTAGTGAAATTGCTTCAAGTTTCTCTCCATTTAGTTTGATGCTGCCTACCGGTTTGCTGTATATTGCTTCTACTATGTTTAGGTATGGGCCTTGAATTCCTGTTCTTTCCAAGACTTTTAGCATGAAAGGATGCTGAAATTTGTCAAATGCTTTTTCAGCATCCAGTGAAAGGACCATGTAGTTTTTTTTCTTTGAGTTTGTTAATGTAGTAGATTGCATTGATGGATTTCTGTATATTGAACCTTCTCTGTATCCCTTGGATAAAGCATACTTGATCATGGTGGATGATCATTTTGATGTGTTCTTGGATTCGTTTGACAAGAATTTTATTGAGTATTTTTGCATAGATATTCATAAGGGAAAGTGGTCTGAAGTTCTCTTTCTTTGTTGTATCTTTGTGTTGTTTTGGTATCAGCCTAGTTGTGGCTTCATAGAAGGAGTTAGGTAGTGTTCCTTCTGTTTCTATTTTGTGGAATAGTTTAAAGAATATTGGTGTTAGATCTTCTTTGAAGGTCTGATAGAATTCTGCACTGAAACCATCTGGTCCTGTGCTTTTTTTGGTTGGAAGACTTTCTATGAACCCTTCTATTTCTTTAGGGGCTATGCGGCTGTTTAGATGATGTATTTAGCCCTGATCTAATTTTGGTATTTGGTATCTGTCTAGGAAATTGTCCATTTCCTCCAGATTCTCCAGTTGTGTTGATTACAGGCTTTTGTAGTAGGATCTGATGATTTTTTGAATTTCCTCAGATTTTGTTGTTATATCCCCTTTTCATTTCTAATTTTCTTAATTTGGATACTTTCTCTGTGCCCTTTCATCAGACTGGCTAAGGGTTTATCTATCTTGTTGATTTTACAAAGAACCAGCTCCTGGATTTGTTGATTCTTTGAATGGTTCTCTTTGTTTCCACTTGTTTGATTTCAGCCCTGAGTTTGGTGATTTCCTCTCTTCTTCTCCTCCTGTGTGAATTAGCTTCTATTTGTTCCAGACCTTTCACCTGTGCCATTGAGCTGCTAGTGTATGCTCTCCATTTTCTTTTTGGAGGCACTCAGAGTATGAGTTTTCCTCTTAGCACTGCTTTCATTGTGTCCCAAAGATTTGGGTATGTTGTGCCTTCATTTTCATTAAATTCTAGAAAGTCTCAAATTAGTTTCTTTATTTCTTCTTTGGACTCGGTGTCATTGAGTAGAGTATTGTTCAGCTTCCATGTATATGTGAGCTTTTTGTTGTTTTTGTTGCTATTGAAGACCACTCTTACTCCAAAGTGATCTGATAGGAGGCATGGGATTATTTCTATCTTCTTATATTTGTTATGTTCTGTCTAGTGACCAATTATATGGTAGAATTTGGAGAAAGTAACATGAGGTGCTGAGAAAAAGGTATATTCTTTTGCTTTAGGGTGAAATGTTCTATAAATATCAGTTAAATCCAATTGGTCCAAAGCTTCAATTAGTTTTAATGTGTCCCTGCTTAGTTTCTCTTTTACTGATCTGTCCATTGAGGAGAGTGGAAGGTTGAAGTCACCCACAATTTTTGTGTTAGATGCAATGTGTGCTTTCAGCTTTAGTAAAGTTTCTTTTACAAGTGAGGGTGCCCTTGCATTTGGTGCATAGATGTTCAGAAATGAGAGTTCTTCTTGGTGGACTTTTCCTTTGACCAGCAAGAAGTGTCTGTCCTTGTCTCTTTTGATGACTTTAGGTTGAAAGTCAATTTTACCTGATATTAGAATGGCTACTATGAGAATTCCCTGTTTAACTCTGTACCCCATTTTTAATAGGGTTGTTTGGTTTTCTGGAGTCTAACTTCTTGAGTTCTTTATATATATTGGATATTAGCCCTCTATCTGATGTAGGATTGGTAAAGATCTTTTCCCAATTTGTTGGTTGCCGATTTGTCCTTTTGATGGTGTCCTTTGCCGTAGAGAAACTTTGTAATTTTATGAGGTTCCACTTGTCAATTCTTGATCTTAGAGCATACGCTATTGGTGTTCTGTTCAGAAATTTTCTCTCTGTACCAATGTCCTCAAGGGTCTTCCCCAGTTTCTTTTCTATTAGCTTCAGAGTGTCTGGCTTTATGTGGAGGTCCTTGATCCATTTGGATTTGAGCTTAGTACAAGGAGACAAAGATGGATCAATTCGCATTCTTCTGCATGCTGACCTCCAGTTGAACCAGCACCATTTGTTGAAAAGGCTATCTTTTTTCCATTGGATGTTTTCAGCCCCTTTGTCGAGGATCAAGTGGCCATAGGTGTGTGGGTTCATTTCTGGATCTTCAGTCCTGTTCCACTGATCTGCCTGCCTGTCACTGTACCAATAACATGCAGTTTTTAACACTATTGCTCTATAGGATGGCGGAGAAGCATCTTAAAAAATGCTCAACTTCATTAGTCATTAGGGAAATGCAAATCAAAACAACCCTGAGATTTCACCTTACACCAGTCAGAATGGCTAAGATTAAAAATTCAGGAGACAGCAGGTGTTGGAGAGGATGTGGAGAAAGAGGAACACTCCTCCACTGCTGGTGGGGTTGCAAATTGGTACAACCACTCTGGAAATCAGTCTGGCGGTTCCTCCAAAAACTGGGCACCTCACTTCCAGAAGATCCTGCTATACCACTCCTGGGCATATACCCAGAGGATTCCCCAGCATGTAATAAGGATACATGCTCTACTATGTTCATAGCAGCCCTATTTATAATTGCCAGATGCTGGAAAGAACCCAGGTATCCCTCAACAGAAGAGTGGATGCAAAAAATGTGGTATATATACACAATGGAGTACTATTCAGCCATTAGAAACAATGAATTCATGAAATTCTTAGGCAAATGGATGGAGCTAGAAAACATCATACTAAGTGAGGTAACCCAGACTCAAAAGGTGACTCATGGTATGCACTCACTAATAAGTGGATATTAACCTAGAAAACTGGAATACCCCAAACATAATCCATACATCAAATGAGGTACAAGAGGAAAGGAGGAGTGGCCCCTTGTTCTGGAAAGACTCAGTGAAGAAGTATAGGGCAAAACCAGAACGGGGAAGTGGGAAGGGGTGGGTGGGAGGACAGGGGGAGAGAAGGGGGCTTATGGGACTTTCGGGGAGTGGGGGGCTAGAAAAGGGGAAATCATTTGAAATGTAAATAAAAAATATATGGAATAAAAAAAAAAAAGAATGGCTACTATGGCTCCTTTCCTGAGACCATTTGTTTGCAAAATTGTCTTCCAGCCTTTTACTCTAAGGTAGTTTTTGTCTTTGACACTGAGGTGTGTTTCCTTTATGCCGCAAAATGTAGGGTCCTGTTTCCTTATCTAGTCTGTTAGTCTATGTCTTTTTATTGGGGAATTGAGTCCATTAATGTTAAGAGATATTAAAGAATAGTGATTATTACTTTCTGTCATTTTTTATGTTATTTTTATATTTGAATGGTTATCTTATTTTGGGTTTGATGAAACAAGATTACTATCTTGCTTTCTCCAGGGTGTAGTTTCCCTCTGTATATTGGTGTTTTCCTCCTGTTATTCTTTGTAGGGCTGGGTTTGTGGAAAGATATTGTGTAAACTTGGTTTTGTCATGGAATACCTTGGTTTCTCCATCTATGGTGATTGAGAGTTTTGCTGGGAATAGTAGTCTTAGCTGACATTTGTGTTTTCTTAGAGTCTGCATGAGATCCGTCCAGGATCTTCTAGCTTTCATGATCTCTGGTGAGAAGTCTGGTGTGATTCTGATAGGTCTTCCTTTATATGTTACTTGGCCTTTTCCTCTTACTGCCTTTAATATTCTTTCTTTGTTTATTACATTTGGGGTTTTGATTATTATGTGATGGGAGGTATTTCTGCTCAGGTCCAGTCTGTTTGGAGTTCTGTAGGCTTCTTGCATATTCATGGGGATCTCTCTCTTTAGGTTAGGGAAGTTTTCTTCCATAAATTTGTTTAAGATATTTGTTGGCCCTTTCAGTTCTAAATCTTCACTCTCATCTATACCTATATTCCTTACATTTGGTGTTCTCATTATGTCCTGGATTTCCTGGATGTTCTGGGTTACAAGCTCTTTGCATTTTCCATTTTCTTTAACTGTTGAGCCAATGGTTTCTATGGTATCTTCGGCAACTGAGATTCTTTCTCCCATCTCTTGTATTCTCTTGTTGATATTTGCATTTTTGGCCCCTGATTTCTTCCCAAGGTTTGCTATCTCCAAAGTTGTCTCTCTTTGTGATTTCTTAGTTGTTTCTACTTCTGTTTTTAGATCCACGATGGTTTTTCTCAGTTCCTTCATTTGTTTGTTTGTGTTTTCCTTTAATTCCTTAAGAGATTTTTGTGTTTCCTCTTTCATGACTTCTGCCATTTGACTCACTTTCTCCTGCATTTCTTTAAGGTTGTTTTTGCATTTCCTCTTTATTGGCTATCTCTTGAGCCTTATTCTTCTGAATTTCTTCAAGTGATTTTTGTGTTTCCATTATATGCGTTTCTAACTTATTCATGTTCCCCTGTATTTCTTTAAGAGGTTCATTTATGTCCTTTTTGTGCTCCTCTAGCAGCATCATGACCAGTGATTTTAAATCCAAATCTTGTTTTTTTGGTGTGATGGGGTATCCAGGACTTGCTGTTGTTGGAGAGTTGGGTTCAGACGCTGCCATATTGCCTAGATTTCTGTTATTAGCACCCCTACATTTGCCTTTTGCCATCTTGTTATCTCTGGCATTAGTTGGTCTTGTCTCTGGCTGGTGTTTGAGCCTCCTGTGAGGCTGTAAGGCTATTTCCACAACACTGGATTGCTGGGTTTCCCCTGGCTCAGATTGATGATGTGCTGCCCTTCTCTTGGGTGTCCTTGGAGCCTTAGTGTGCCTTGCCCCAGGATGTGTCTGTGAACCAGGTTATGCCTGTTTGCTCTTTCAGGGCGTGATGATGGTGGATGCTGTGGGTACCTTTTCAGAGTGCTTAACACTCTGCAGGGCAGCCGATCCCCCAACAGGGTTTGTGCACACATGGCTATCCTAGCTGCTCAGGCCCTGAATCCAGGCAAAGACCTGACATGCTTAGGCATGAGCAATGCTTGCCTCAGGTTATGTCTGCTAACTGGTTTTGCCAGGTAGCCAAGATGGTGTTGCACACCCCTACAAGTGCTGGGCAGTCTTCCTGGCAAATGACCTCCTGGCTGGGTTGGCACACAGAGGGCCTACCGAGCTGTCCAGGGCCTGGGTGCAGGCCAACACCTGTCAAGCTTAGACCCAAGTGATACTCGCCTTGGGCTATGTCTGCTAGCTGGCTTTGTCTGTTAGTGCACTCTGGCATCCTGTAGCCAAGATGGTGGTGTGTGTACCCTTTGGGGACTTCCACAATGTCATAGACTCATAATGACTATTGGCTACTTCAGAAACATTCTTTCTTTAATTTTTTTTAAAGTTCTTGTGACTCCAGACCCAGTGTTTCTTTACTTTCATTTATTATGCAGAGCCTATTTTCTAACAACTAGGGCAGCCTGTGAGATGACCACATTATTTCCCAAAACCCAAAAATGTGGATAGGAGAGGTGGCTCAACAGCTAAGAGTACCTGATAATCTTGTAGACAATCTGGGTTTGGTTCCCAGCACCCAGAGAGCAGCTGTAGCCTAACTTTCAGGATTTTTGATGTTTTCTTCTGGTCTTTGCTGGTATAAGACAATCATATGTGGCATATACATTCATGGCACATGGCATGTACAGGCACAATATTCATATGCATAAAATAAAATAAAGTTCAAAAGAAATATATTAGTTACATTAAATATTATAAGCAAATATAATGTGCTATCTATATTATATATTGTAAGTTTTCTTCAAACAATATTAAACTTATATAATAATTAGGAAAATAAAAAGAGATAGGGTAAATAATCAAAATTGTGAAATAAGAAGACTTGGGATTTTTAACTTCCATAAGAACTACTAAGCCTATCACTAAAAAACTGTACTTCATATATGTGAAAATATGTATGTCCAAAGATGAGACTGCTTATTTAAACTGAATATATACACACATTCATGATGCTTTTAAATAAGTAGGTGTGTTTATAATTCATATTATCTATGGAATAATGACAAATATTTCATTAGGCACTACAAAGTCAGCAGCCAAGGAAACAGCTTGCACTGGTGCCTTTCATCTCAGCAGCATAACATTGTATGGGGCAGATGGTGCTTTCACATGCAGTGTAGCACACTATAAGAGAGCAATCCCCAAATTAAGAAACTGATCCTGCAGAGGGCCTGAAAATATCATTATTCTGGATTCTACTTGGGCTTGCAGAGCTCTGTATGCTTGCTTATGAGTTTTCACCAGAGACAATGAATGACTTAAGCAGAATCTCTCCAGTGCAATGCCAGGCATGTATATAATGGCTTTTTTTCTAGTCCACATCCCATTCCCTGCCCTTCAATGCCTCCTAGATTCACCTCCCACCACTTACCCCCTCGCCTTTCATGCCTCCTAGATCGTCTGACCACCACTTACCCCTCCAATGTTCCTGCTTTCTCCTTTTTAAAATCCACTCTACCCACATGGTGCTGTCATTATGGTCATGATTAAAGGACTGGGTCATGGGGAGTCTTGCAGGGGCTTCATCCTGAAGAAAGCCGCCTCTCCCTAATGCCTTTGTAAACATCCTTAAATCACTCTTAAGTGCCTACTTATGATTTAGCTACACAGTAGAGAATTATCGCAAAAATCAGAGTACCAACTTAGTTCAGAGAGAAAAAATTAAAAGTAATACTATATACATTAAAAAAAAGTGAAGTACTTTATCCTAAAGAGAAAATATTAAAAATTTTTAAAAGAAAGAATGTTATTGCAACTGGGGAAAATAAGCCTCTTATAAAATTAGTCATAGTTTCAGAGTCAGCATGGATGTAGCAAAAAGACACAGCACTAGTTAGTGGATGGGGTCATAGAGAGAGTGGGGTGGCAGGTTTTGGGCTCATTTTTTTCCACACTGATGCTGCTGAGAAAGGGCCAGGTAGCTTAGTAAGTCAGAACCAAGAAATGGCACCAGAAGTAGGTGGCTAGAAAGGAAATAGTTTTATAAGGACAGTTACTAATAGTGTGATTTTTGACACATTATTTCCTTGGTTGTGTTTTTTTAAGATACGTTCTTTCCATGTATCCCAGGCAGCTTTTAAACTAACTATATAGCACAGGTTGACCTGGATTTCATGATTATCCTGACTGACCTGTCTTGTTTTTTTGATGATAAACCTATGCTGCCATATGTAAAATTTTGTTCTAAAATAGAACATACAGAGCCCAAGATTGAGGGCTTGTCTAAAAGTATGCTCAGAGGAGGTTGATGACATTTTTGTCATTCAAATAATTTTACTACCTAAAGAATCAAAAAGGATGTTGTTGTATAAAGAGAGACTTAGAAGCTTGATCTGGCAGGCAAGTAACCTTCAAAGCAACAGTCTTCATTAAGATGACAATTTGATTCAATGGAATTTGATAAAGGCCTTTTCCTTCTTCCTAACATCACGTGCACATTAGAGCAAATGGAATGTTTGCTTTATAGCAGAGAGAAGCAAAGTATTAAACTCCTACAAAATTTATAGTTCTGGTTGACAAATACAGCAGAAAGTTATTTTAATCAAGCTTCTTAGTTCCCCAAGCATGGCTATAAATCAATGGAAATGAATAAGTTGGCAGTTTACTTTTAAAAATCATTTTTAAGCATCTCATCTGAAAAATGTAAGTTTCCAATATAAATAACAAGTTAATCTAAATTATAACTCAATGAACACACACTCAGTTCTGATTCTTAGTAGCTGTGAGGTATTCTCCCTCGATGCATCAAACTGATCTTTTCATAATAAATATACCAGAACCTCCCATCGTTTCTAAGTTTATATAAATTTTTTATTATTTTTCTTAGAAGGAGAATAGATGTCTTACAAATATGACTTACTGAATGGTTTAAATAATATTAGAATACAGTTTTAGGCAGTGCAATATGTTTGATAGGTTAGTATTGAGAATTGATTAAAGTCTGATGAGGTTAATGAGGAAATCAATTAAGGAGAGATATTAGGATTCTTTAATAGAATCACAATTCATTGGTATCTAAGGGTTTATGCAGGCAGCAGACAGAGTGCAAGCAAACATGCTTTACTTAGCACAGCAAGTCCCCAGAGCTGTTATCATAAACTCAAATGGCAATCTGCCCTCTATTTCCAGGTGCTGGGAATCGGTAATTAAGTATTCATCAAGGACCTGCTTGGGTGTAACTGGTAGGAAGGTATATTTTCATGTCTCCTCATTTTTCATGGCTAAAATATAGTCCTTGGTATTTTGGATGAGTTCTGTACAATCTGATCCTGTCTCAGTTGCAGTACCTGAATTTCTCTCTCTTGTCTTTTCTCCTGCTAATTTCCCTTCTCTTCTAAGATAGCCATATTGCTAAAGTCTTTACCCTTCTCCAAGGAGCCCTCCACTAGATTCTTTAGTTCATTGACAGCCCCATTTACAAATGACTTCACATTCTGTGATACCATAGTTTCAAGATACCACTTATCTAACAACATTGAATTCATATTGGAAGAAATAGGGTACAAATGAAGGACCCCACCATCCTATAGTTCCCTTTATAAAGCATTTTCATGAAAAGGTCCATTTATTGGACATTAGATGTAAGGGAGTAGAAATTATCCCTTTGAAAAGGAGCTCATTCTATGTTACTTCCTATGAAGATCTCTTCCATGGTCATAATATACAGATATATTTAATATAGAAGAAACATGTTAGTAAAAATGTATTCAATATTAACTAAATTGGATAAAGTATATCACAGTTTTATTGGATACAATGAAAGATTTTCCACTATTAAAATTTAACCTTTAAAATATTGTAAAGGTAATTACTGGGGGTCTTCTCACTCTAGTGAAATGTCGGCCAATTCAATCCATGAGGGCCATGGGAGCAGAGACATCAAATAGGGGATTCTGAAACCCTATGAGTACGGAAGGTGAGTAAATCACACCAGGACCTGCAGTCCATACACAGAATAACTTTTCTTAGTGGGTTTGAAGGCTTATAAAGTTTTCAGGAACTGACGATAAGGACATCCCGATGGGCAAAGGTCATTGGCTGGGGTCTCAGGGTAGCTGGAATGCCTCATTAGCATGGGGAAGCATTTCGGAGTCTCAGGTGCTGGCTAGACAGGTTTTGTCAGGATTAAGAAAATTGATCCTATAAATTAATTGAGGCTATGTGACAGTCCCCAGGTACATGCATATGTGTGGGCTAACAATGCCCCAGACAAAGTCAGAGAAGGAGAAATACTGCTAACTAAGAGAGTTTTCCTTTCTTTACTGAGTCCAGAAAGGCTATCCAGTAGACTTCAACCTTAATTTGCAGAGTTTTCCCAGAAATTTCTTATAAGGTTAATTAATAAAATGAAAAATATTAGGTTGAGGCATGAAGAACATAAATTTGAAGGAAAACTGAAATCTATCTAAAATAAAGTAAAAACATGTAAGTTATATGCTCATTGTAATAACAAAAGGAAACAGCCCCACATTTCTACTGTAGCTCTTTATTTTTTTTTCTTTTGGACTCTATTTTACTATTTATGAATTAGCAGTCAAAGGTGTTGGCAGGGAAAGTGTATGGGAAAGTCAATATTGCTCATCAAATAATGATATGTTTACAAAAGAGATCAATTTCTGGATATTCCTGTGAGGGACCATTTAGGTTAGGTGAACAAAGAAGGAATGCTTTTTCCTCAATGTGGGTGTCACTACTCCCTTTACTTCAGAAAAGAGAATGCTAGCTGGGTGTGACCACTCATCTCTTGCTAACTCCATAATGGAGATTCAGTGTAAGCAGCCACCACCCACTCCTGTGCCCATGGTGCCCCTGCTATAATTAATGATGCCTTAAACTGTAAGGTAATATACCTCCCTTCTCTTAAGTTCTTTTTCAAGATACTTTGTCAAAGTGAGGCAACTAAAGAAATATAAAATAAGAATATCTGATTTTAGAAATTCTTTAATTGCGAAGATCAGGTAAACTGGCCACAGAACTATTCAGCTCTCTCTCTCTCTCTCTCTCTCTCTCTCTCTCTCTCTCTCTCTCTCTCTCTCTCTCTCTCTTTCCCCTAAGATCCAAACCCTCCAGCTCCATAAAACAAAAACAGATACCAAGTGCAGCATCCTTGCCTATTGTGAATCCCATAGACCAATCCTTCCCTGAATTGTTCTTGGGTTTCAGCAAATACCTCCTGATCAACCACAGAAGACAAGTCTATGTCTTTTAGAAGACAAGTTAGATTATCAGGAGAGCTCTTCTCCAGTTCTTCTTAGCTGCATCTTCTCAGTCCTCCTCAGTGACTTTTTCTTCCAGGCTTTCTCTGGATCCCACAGAACATTCCCCCCTGGACAGGCCTCCCATGAAACAGCAACTAGACTTAGTCACCTCAAACCCATATGCATAGACACAAGCACAAAAACACAAATAAAAGCCAGGACAGCATGTATCACCTACAGCCCAGGTATTCTCCCACTGGGCCCTGAATAATTCAACACAGTTAATGAACAATAAAAAGGCCTGAAAACCAACTGAAGATGAAGATTACAGAGGTCCTTACAGAAGAAAATAGATAAATCTCTGAAAGAAATCCAGAAAAACACAATTGAAGAAAATGAATAAATCCTTTCCTTAAGCCAAGAGAAAACATTGAAGAAAAGAAATAATAAGACAAAAAGAATAAGACAAAAAATTTAGAAATTGAAACAGTAGCACAACAGAATACAAAAATGGAAGAAAGAACTTAGGCCTTCAAGATATGATAGAAGAAATAGATACATTGGTCAAAGTAAATATTAAATATAAATATTCCTGACACAAAATATGCATGAAATCTTGAATACTCTAATAGGAGCAAAACTAAAAGCAGTAAAATATAGAGGACAAAGAATAAATTACCAGCTCAAAGCACCAGAAAATATTTTCAATAAAATCATAGAAGAAACTTTTTCAAACCTAAATTAGATGCCTATAAAAATGCAAGAAGCACACAGAACACCAAATACATTGGACAAGAATCAAAAGTCTCTGACCACATCATAAAATACTAAACAAATCAAAAAGAGATAGAATATAAAAGCTGCAAGTAAAAAAGACAAAATAACATATAATGGTATATCTAGGACAATTCATGTGGTATTTTCAATGGAAACTCTAACAGATAAAAGGACCTAGACATATGTTTCTCAGTGTCTAAGAGACCACAGATACCAGCACAGCCTAGTATACCCAGCAAAACTTCCAGTCACCATACATCTGAAAAACAAGATATTCCATGATAAAATCAAATTTAAAGAGCACCTGCCTATAAATCCAGCCTACAGAAGACCTTAGAATGCAAATACTAATCTAAAGAGGTTAACTGCACCCATGATAACTGGGACATAAATAATCTCACACCAGAAAGAAAAAAAAGACAGAAACACAAACACACAAACATACCACCACCGCCCACCACCACCACTACCACTATTATCACCACCAACAACAATAACAGCACAATAGGAACCAACAAACATTGGTCCGTGATGTAAATAAATGTCAGTGTTCTAAATTCCCCCAATAAAAATACAGACTAATAAAATGGATGTGAAAGCACCATATATCCTTTTGCTGCATCTGAGAAACACTCCAACAAAGAAATTGGTTTACCATCTAGAAGAAGTAAATCCAAGCAAATGGACCTAAGAACCAAGCCACTATAGCCATTTTAATATCTAACAAAATAGAATTCAAACCAAAACTAATCAAAAGAGTTAGGAAAGAACATTATATACCTATCAAAGGAAAAATCCACTTAAATGACACTTCAGTTCTTAACATCTATGGCCCAAACACAAAGGCAACCACTTTTTAAAAGAGAAACAGTGTTCCAATTTTAATCTCATATTGACCCTTTTTGGGTCAATTGTCACTAATAGTGGAAGACTTCATTTCCCAACTCTTACCTATGGACAAGTCATCCAGAAAAAACTAAACAGAGAATTACTAGAGCTAAATACTGGTGACTATACGTTCATCACTATATATTATGGACTTTTGCTAAAATCAACAACATACTTGAACACAAATAAACACTCAACAGGCACAAGAAAATTGAAACAATTCTCTTCATTATATCAAGACCATCATAGATTAAAACAGTATAGCAACAACAAAAACAAAACAGAAAGCTTAAAACTCATGGAAAATGAACAACTTTCTACTGAATGAAAAATGGATCAATACAGGGGCTTTCTAGAATTCAATGAAAATTAACACACAGCATTTACAAACATATGTGATAATATAAAAGCAGTACTAAGGGGAAACTTCATAGCACTAAGGTTTTATATATAGATATAATATCTATCTATATAAACTCCATATATATATATATATATATATATATATATATGGAGGGAAAGAAAAATCTCACACTAGCATACTAGTAGTATAACAGCACACCTGCTCTAGAAAAAAAAGTACAACTAGAAGCAACTAGAAGTGTAGACAGAAGAAATAACCTTGTGATTGAAATCAATAACAAAAAGAAAGAGAGCATATGCTGAAGAGAAAGCACATAGCACCGAGAGCATACACATATAAGAGAAAGTGGGAACTGGCTTTGAACACATTGGCACAGGATATGGCTTTCTGAACAGAACACTGATGGTGCAGGCAGGAAGATGCAAATAAAACTACTCTGAGAGTCATCTTATACCTGTCAATGGCTTAGATTAGTGGCCCAAGTGGCCTGTGCTGGCGAGGATGTGGAGGGAGTGAAAACTTTCACAGTTGCTATAGATATTAATATGGCTGTTCCTCAGAAAATTGAGAATCATCTACCTCAAGACCCAGCTATTGGGACTATATCCAAAGGATGCTCTATCCTACAGCAAGGACACCTGCTCTACTGTATTGATTGTGGCTTTTTTCATAATAGCCAGAAATTGTAAACAACCTAGATGTCTAACTGATAAAGAATGGATAAAGAAAATGTGGTACATTTACACATAAGAGTATTACACAGTGGTTCAAAAAAATACATCATGAAATTTGAAGGAAAATGGATGAAAGTAGAAACAACTCATACTAAGTGAGGTAACCCAGTCCCAGGCAGAAAAATATGGTATGTGTTCACTTATAAGTTCATATTACCTGTTAGTTAAATGATATTCAAGCTATAATCTGTAGAGCAAGAGAGTTTGGATAAGAGAGAGGCACTAGGGAGCGCACAGGGATCTCTCTGGGAAGGGGAAATAGAGTAGATTTTGCAGGTCTGACAGGGACCATGATAGGAAGAATCGGGGGCATTCAGTAAAATGGATGAAGGGAAAGAGTGTGAGGATAAAACAATAAAATTGGGGAAGGATGGTTAGAGGTAATATTGAAATCTAGTTCAGTAGATGCTTCCTGGAACCTTTGAGGATGGTTCCAGTGAGGACTTCTCATAATTGGACATAAGAAGTCTGAGTAGGCCATTTTATGTAGTCAGGCAGGATTCTCAGTAGCTGGACTGGGGTGCATTCAGTTGAGTTATTAGCTGTGGTGGTCTAGAGATATCCTCAAACAACCCTGGATGATGGTAGGGCAGAGAATTGCTCCATGCAAAGGGGCAGCAGGGCCACATTACCACAGGAAACATCCACACAACACATAGCTAATTGGAGTTGAAGAGGTTAAGCTGCTGCCCACATGCAGTCTTCACACTTACATTCTAGTCCAGTGGTTCTCAGTCTATGGCTTGCAACCCTTTGGACCATCGAAAGATACTTTCACAGGGGTTCTTATCATACAATTATATTATAATCCACAGCAGTAGCAATGTTACAGTTATGTAGAAGTAATGGCAGCAATGTCATGGTTTATGGTCATCACAATATGAGGAATTGTATTTAAAGGGTCACAACATTTGGAAGGTTGAAATCCACTCTTCTAGTGGCTTTGGTCAGAAGGTACTCTGCTGGCTACTGGAAGAGAAATGTTGACACTAACCCAGCCACAAAACCTTGGACTTACATTTTGTTCTGCCTGTAAGATGTGCTGGTACAATTGATGCACAAACTTTTGGGGGCATAGTCATCCAATGTCTGATTTAATTTGAGACTTACTCAAGATAATGGGGGTCACATAGACTGAAGTGGCAAGCACAGTCTGCACCAAGTCCTTTGTGTGTATGTTGTGGCTATTATATTGATGTTTTTTTTTAAGTCTTAGGAGTCAGAATATGTGTATCATTGTCTGTTTTGTGTGCTCTTTGAACTCATTTCTACCTATTGGGTTGCTTTTTTCACTCTAGATGTGAGAGCTTCTTCCTTTTCTCATTGCATTTTGTAATAATGTCATGATTGGTTGTCTCTTGAAGGAAAGCTCTTCTTTGAAAGGAGATTCAGGGTGAAAGGAAAGGTGAGAGTTGTGGAGGAGTTCAGGGGCAGGAAACTATATACTGTATGTATCCTGAGAGAGAGAATCTATTTTCAACTATTTAACAAAGAAAGCCTAGAATTTTTCTGTTTTTGGCTAGGCCAGCAAATCCACTAATGGTATGCAACTATCAGTTTTAAAAGCTCAGTTTATGTAGGAGACTACGCACATTTTTTATAATCACTTTACACAGAAGCAGATGCTGAGTTTATCTTTGACACTTGAACTGGGTGGATTGGCTTAATGGCTATGAAGCCTTACTGAAAATCAATCCTTTCCCCAAGCAAAAGGCTGTCTGTGAAATAATAGTGAAAAATATCCTAGAAACAATTTCCCAACAAAAGCATAAAAAATATAGAGATGCATTCTAGTTTATAAAATGCATCTGCCCTCTTTGGAAGAGTTAGGATGAACAGCCTTGTCAATCCCTGTCTCCCAGAGGGCTGTGAGCCAGTTCTCTTGTCTACCCCTCAGAGAATAACCAGAGACCCACATTCCCCTCTGATGCACAATACCTCTGTTAAAGACAGACTTATCTTTCCACTTATTTTCTCACATTTTTTTAAAAGTATTTTCAAAACACATGATGGTCTGTGTTTTGAAACCATGTCAATCAGTCCTTGACTAATTCTCCTGCTTTCTTTGGACTTCTTTTGGTCAATATATTTTCACCAAGGAGATAGTATTATAATATCAGCACCAATTATTAACCAAAAAAATAATAATGTTAATTATCAATCAAATGATAATAGCATTCATACAAACATGTGCTTAAAAGCTTAGCTGATTTAATATTTACATAGATGACAGTGCTAACTCTTTGGGTTTCCGTACTGCTGGACAATAGGAAAAGTCTTGATAACATAAAATTCCAGTGAGAAAAAATGGATATAAAGCAATAAATGTGGGAGTAAGAATATATTTTAGCAACTGAATTAGAGAAATATCTAATCATAGCTAAGTGCATGTATAAAAGGACTGTTTTTTAGATATTCACATCAACTTTGTGTGTTATTTAAGTTTCCCCTCAAGTAAATCAAATATTATCAGGCACAGTTACAAACAGACATCCTTATAATTGTGTCGTCAGTCTTTAGTTATGATTTACATCCCAAAGTACCGGTTCTATTATTTTTTGAGACAACATAAAATACTATTGTTTCTTATCTGCAGACTTGTTTTTTCTTGTTATTCATTGGCTTTCTGAGATTATAGCTTCTTTCAGTGATATTGAGGTAGTATCAGGCATTGGCTCATAGATCAATTCAGACTTTGTGGTTATCAACTTACAGAGGATCTATTCCCTCATTTTAAATTTTAGAAAATAGCATTTGGTAGCTGTTTGAATGGCAAACAAAACCTAAAATATGAATACCAAGCTTGGTATCACTGACATCAACAACTAATGATGGCATTAAGTAAAGTACACAGTCTAATTAATTATGCTGAAGGCATCATATAAATTAGATCAAGTCAAATCAAGCCAGACATAGAGTCATCCAAATCAGCTATTAAAAGATTGTTAAGTACATTTACTAATGTAACTTTGTTTGAGGAGCCAGCTCTCCATTCAGACAGTTCAAACTCCCTTATTTTTTTCCATTCATCCTTCAAAATGACAGGTCAACCAATAATAATCAAGAAAGTAAAAGGCACAAGACCAGACAGAAGGTGATTAAACAAAAAGGCCTGCCTTTGAAATAAGAACCCATCAAATGTGATTACAAGTTTTTCTTCTTAGCACACTCTGTGAGGGAACTTTCTTCTCATTGGTTTATTGACAAATTTGCTGAGCTTCTAAATATTTTATTCCATTTTAATGTTTATTTTATTATGTTTTTAACAGTACTGTATTTTTAATGTGAGACTCCAAAGGAGGTCTTTTTAAACTTAATTATTAATTATAATAAAGCCATAAGAAAATATCCCACAATGAGAGGATAAATTAAGAATTTATAATACCAAAAGAAATGACGGAATTCTATTGATCTTATGAAAATGTAAAGCACATTACATAAAAAGAAAGGAGATTTGAATAGGCCAGAAGACCAGGAATCTAAAAAAAATTGGAGTATCAAGGATAAAGAAGTAGCTATCAGATGTAGCCTTTATAAAAAATGAAATTTCAGAAATAACTTCTGTTTTGCAATGAAGAACAACTAAAATTTAGATAATCTTCATTGGTTTACTAATCTTTAAAAATTTTTACCAGATTTGAAGTGTACATAAATATGCAATTCTTATAGGTCCTGTTTGGCCTACTCCAATCTCTCTCTCTCTCTCTCTCTCTCTCTCTCTCTCTCTCTCTCTCTCTCTCTCTCTCTGTCTCTAATTTTTTACCTTTTCTTAATTTTTCATTTTATATGAGGGCATTTCACTGCATAAATGTTTTTTGACACTTGAGTGTCCAAAAGAGATAGTTGTCAGCTAGCATGTGCTTGCTGGAAACTAAACTCCATTACTGTGCAAGAGCAAGCCTGTGATGGTAACTGAAAAGTCATCATTCCCACCCTGAAAATAACATTCCGACCAGATCTAAAATGGTGACAGAGTGCCAACTAAGAGAGCTTCCATTTTATAATCTAGAGTTTACCTACCATAAAGATAAAATTGAAAGTTTACTGATGCGTATAATGGTTTGTTGCACGCTTCCTTTCATAGTGCTCTTCAAGAAAGGGAAGAACCAGTATTCTCACAAAATTTGCCCATTCCATACACAGGCTGGACTTGGCACTTTCGGCTCATATGCAACAGATGTGCATCTTCATTTTTATGTGGGTCCCAAACAACTGGAGTGGGAGTTATCTCAAAAGCTGTTGCTTGCATATGAGTTATATTCTTCTATCTGGGCTGCCTTGTCTGGCATCAGTGGGAGAGGATGTGCCTAGCATAGCAGACAATTGAGGTGCCAGGGTTGGTAGATGCAGATTGGGGGCTCCATCCACTCAGATGAGAAGTGGAAGAGAGTAGGGGAAGGATTGTGGGAGGGTGACTGGGAGGAAGGCAGTGAGCAGGATATTAAGTGAATAAGTAAATAAAAAAGATTAATTAATTTAAAAATTTGCTATTTCCCTATGACTGAACCATTCCTCTTCATCCACCTGTATTGGTTATCTGATTTGCTATTGTGATCACACAGCAGCAGAAGGATATAAGCAAGAGAAGATTTAATTTGTCTTCTGGTTTGAGATGCAAGGGATCCATAGAGTCAATAGCATGTGACTATGGCTCACACCAGGGTGGAGCAGAGAATACAGAAATGGGAATTAATGCTCATTGGATTTTCTTCTCCTGTTGATTAAGATGGTGCTTCCGGTCTACAGATGGAGTTACTGCATCAGCTTCAGCTTCCACTTCAACAAGCATCTTCCCTCCTCTGTTTGTCCTCACAGGAAACATCCTCCAGATTTTTCCTCAAGTGTATGCCCTTGACATTCCTTAATCTCTTCAAGTTCATGAGAACTAAGCACCACAAGACATAAATAAAGGACTTATCTGCAAATTCCTCTGTGTTCCTTGAGGTAAATTTATGTTTTTCTACCACAAGTATAAGGTGAAGACTGAAAAAAATATGAAGAAAATGACAGCAATGACTTGAAATTATGCTAACTGTAAAATACTGAGATTTCTTTGGGGGGAGGGTTGAAAATAGAAACAATACTCCTGTTAGAAGAGTAAGAATGGTTAATCTGAGAAGTGACGGCATTTTCTTTGCAAGATGGCACAACAGTTATTTGTTTTGTTTCTGTGACAGAATGTCTGACAGAAACAACTCAAAGAAGGAAGGTTTTATTTGGCTCACAGTTCTAATAAGCACCGTCCCTAGAACAGGGTGAAGGCGCCAAAGCAGCTGCAGGATATGGCTTCTCCCAGGGAACCCAGAGTGAGGGTGGAGTAAGCAGTGAAGGAATGCTTGGGCTGTGCTGCCTCCTTTCCTTTTCCTCACTTTAGGGTTTCAAACTATGCTCACCTCAGTTAGAATGGCTTTCCTCCCTTAGTTAACCTTTTCTATTCGATGCCTTATAGGCTTGCTCAGAAGCTTGTCCCTTGGGTAATCTGTCAAATTAATAATCAATATTAATCTCACATGGCTCTGGGTGATTACAAAATCTGGTTCTGCCATTTTTCATTCCTGATATAAAAAATGCTGTATAGAGTTCTGCAGACAGCTCATTGGGGAAAGTACTTTTCGCGTTCTGACAACCAGATCCCTAGAATTCATGTGAAATTAGGAAAGAGCATCCCAGTCATCTGTGATCTCACTGGGTCCATAGAAGAGATATTTGCTAGTGATCCTGTCAGGCAAGTAGCAATACCTTGGCAATTTAATAAATATTAAGGAAAGAGATTTCTGAACTTTTCCAAGGGGAATATTTAGGTTATTCTTAATGCTGTTGTTCTTTGTTATTTGCTTCTTGATATAGTTTTACATAAACACTTGAACAATGTAAATGATGAGGTTGGGAAAACGTTCTCAGGTATTCAGGTGGAGACACACACACACACACACACACACACACACACAGAGAGAGAGAGAGAGAGAGAGAGAGAGAGAGAGAGAGAGAGAGAGAGAGAGATTAGTAAGAGAAAACACACTCAAGTACAGCCTCAAAGTGTGTGTCACCTACTCCCTACTGTTAAGAAGGAAGATAAAGGATTTCAGCGAAGAGTATCAAGCAAAGTTTAAGACTAATAAAGGCAAATATTGATAGCTGCATATACATAATGAGGCTTCTTGTCACAATATGAAAGATATACTTTTCCAAGTGTCACATCAACCTACCCATATTGTTTCATACTGGAGTACACCACAGTCTTCACTATAATGTTAACCCGTTTCCTAAAATGGATAAATTCATCTACATTTAGATTTGGTATTTGTTACAATAACAACAGAAGAGTACCACCAAATAAAAGGCACTTGGACTATTTTAGTGATTTCTCCGTCAGTTACATACTGTTCTTGGAGAACATATTATCAAATTGAGAATTGCTAAAATCTGAGGTAACTACTATTCATTTCACAGTTACTGCTGTGTGCACTTAGTAGCATGATAAAACTCATGTTTAGTTAATGGAATACAAAGCAAATATTGTAATGCAAAGAATCTAGGCTGTATGGGCAGCCACAATACCATATATTTTGAAGTTAATATTTCTCAGGACCAAATAACCAGAATGCATTTAGAATGGCAGAACAATTCTGGAAACATTACAGTGCTCATTCCTCTGAAAGCTGTAAGCCCACAGTGTTATCTGAGGCCAAAATAGTTTTTTTTTAGTCATTCTGTGAAATGGAAAAAACGAAACATGACATATAAAGAGATCAATGATCCGCAATAATATACAGATCTCTGTATGCATCATAACTCATGTTCCTTATTTTGAATTAATGTTATTAACTCAATATGCAAACATTTGAGGATAGAGTAATATTTAAACATAAAGATTCATGTCTACAAAAGATATATCTAACTGTAGTAGTTTTTCAACAGTTATGTTGATTTAATAGTTTATCTGACCAAACTAACCTGAAATTATTCAAACATAAGAAATATCTGATGTGTAAAACTCAAACTTCCTTCCATTAATAAGTATTTTTGCATTCTAATTTTAAATTCATTTTTCATGAAACATCTAAACATATTCAGAATGAGGAGGGATATGGGAAGTTAAGTAAAACGTAGGAATGACTTCATTTCTCCATCTGGGGCTGAAGGAAAATGACCTTCTCAAGGAGCCAATACCTCACAGCTTGCCCTGCTTCTGAAGACAACCACTGTGCTGTTCCCAGTTATAAATCAGTGGATCCTCTATAAAGTCATGCAAACACATTTTGACCTATTTTCTGAAATAGACCTTCAGATGCTAATGACACATCATGCACAGACCTCTCTGCTGTATGTCTTGTGTCAGTTAGTACATAAAATCTAACATTCACTCATACAACCTTCCTGCTACCAGCTATAGCTCTGTTAAGCAAAAGAATGTTCAGCCATTGCTGGGTTCCATCCCAACTGTTTGTTAACAGTGGAAGCCCACCTTTCAGAATATGACTTACTGAAGTAAGTTTCTCCTAATATTGCTCTTTTGAGTGTACTTGCTATACAATACTCCATGGAGAGTTGTAGGATATAACTTTATCTATATCTATGCACCACACAAGACACATATTTAGGTATGTTTCTTCTTCTAAAACATTTTCTAGAAACTAGAAAATCTGCTTATATTAAATAACTTTAACACACATTACCTTGACCCACAGATCTTCCAAAATACTATAAGCAATTATAATTTTATCTTAACATAATGAACCAATAACTGTGCGGTATAAGAATAGTATTTTGTGTCTTTGAATAAGCATTGACAATGGATAGTAGCCTTACATATGGTATTGTTATGACCATAATAACATTGTAATAGACACTATATGTTATACATAGACTAAGGATACTAACTAAATAAAAACAGTAGTTAGTGAAGAAACCTAATAAACCAACCCTCCAAGAAGCCTTTTGTCTCTTTTTCTCAATTTTCCATTTATTTTGATGGAAATTTTACCACTAAAGGTTAGATAAAATATTCTAACTTTTATTTGTAAGAAAAAAATGCACAAATATAAGCCACCCTGGATAAAAAATGTTATAGAATACAAAAATGCCTTAACACCTAAACTCGGCAAATTATGTACATATTCAATAACTAGGAATCCATTGGTTTACCATGGACTTCCGTCTTAGTTTTGCTATAATACATTATGTTATTATGTGTTCTGATCCTCAGAATTCTGGCTCTGATTTTATTCTAATTCTATCTGTTCTTATTATTTATTTACTGAAAGTTGAAGTTAATGCCAAGATTTTAGTAGCAAATCTGTATATACAATCCTCTCTCCATACTTCTGTTTATTCACCAAGATGCTTATTCAACAAGCACATCTTCAATGTGATTAAGTCTTATATCCTCTGATGATCATGGTGTTTTCAAGTGATCATATCAGGGTCAGCTTGACTCCATGGAATCACTTGGGAATGTTAGCATTGTCTTGCATGTGTAACTTGAATAGGCTTGTGTGTGTTAGAGTATGCATATGTATGAAAGAAAGTATGAGTGTATGAAAGGAACAGAACAAAACATAGGTAGGGTGTGGAGAATTAGCAGAGGCCAGAAAGATTTGTTGGATCCCTTCAAGTTACAGATCTTTGTGACCCAAAAGGTTTAACTGCATGCACATCTCTCCAGCTCCCAACACTGCCTTTGAAGTCTGAACAGATGAATGCTTGTCCCAGGCTTTTTCTCTTACTCATCAGTGCATGCATTCAGTCTTACTGTGTCTAAGAGGAGCTCATTATTTCTATTTCATGCTCAAGACAAATATTGAAACTTACAACACATGACACTCAGTAACAATATGGCTAAATATTTTAATATTCAGTTTCTTTTCCTATAAAAAAATAAAAGAATGTATTTAAAACTTAATTTAATACTTTATGCAAAAAATATACAAAAGCCCTATTATGAAGAAATTTTATATAATAAATGTCTTTTTTCTTATAATATTATTTACAGAGAAAAAATTTATTGAAAAATGGTAAACACACATATAAATACTCTATTTGAGGAAATGAGAAGAGAAAGATATACATAAAAAACTATTTGGGACAGAATTGATTCTATTCTTTTTAAGTTCTTAAAATTATATTATATATAGGGTATGTTTGTCATTCTCTAATGTTTTGTTGTGAGGCCTTTGAAATCAGATTATATATTCCATATTTGAAATCTGTGTGCTTGTGTGAAGATGGAAAATAGTCACCTTTGAAAGTAGTGTGTGTGTGTGTGTGTGTGTGTGTGTGTGTGTTTATTTGTATAAGGGGAAACAGAACATTATGCTAGATATTTTTTAAGTTTTTTCAATAGGCAAATCAGTTGTTAAACATCACACAGATTCACAATGTACAAATACACATTTTTTCTGATTGACATAAGCAAAAGACAGAAATGCCAATAAAATGGACCATTTTTAATTTATTGATTCAGTTATTTATGGAGACCATAGGGAATGTAACATGAACACATGGCTCATTACCCAGGGAT
The DNA here is from genome assembly GCF_947179515.1 of Apodemus sylvaticus. Taxonomy (NCBI): domain Eukaryota; kingdom Metazoa; phylum Chordata; class Mammalia; order Rodentia; family Muridae; genus Apodemus; species Apodemus sylvaticus. The sequence continues at coordinate 123,921,002 of NC_067478.1, read as the reverse complement.
TTCTCTCCAACATGCCTGCTGATCCATAAGCAGTTTATAATCCCTCTTCTGCCTCAAGTTATTTTTACGTGTTCTCCATCATAATACAAATATGAAAAAAGTTACCCATAGAAAAGATGTCATAAGATGCAGCCTGAAATATACTGCTGTGTCTTGCATGTTATATATACATATATATACATATATATATGTATATATATATATACATATATATGTCAGTTTTGTGAAAGTGAATAGGCTAATTATTGTTCAGTGATAGCTTAAGCCATTAGTAGAGAGATTGACACCCTATGAATGAACTATGAATACAGCATTTGACTGTTTGTCCTTTGATTTTTACTATGTAAGAACAGAGTGGGGAGGGCCAACCAGATGCTATGGATGTCTGTTTACAGAAACTTAGAGATAAGTCTCTGTTTTTATATTTTATCCAGTCTTTGTGCTATTAAGACGAAGATGATTAAAAGAAAATCAAGGTGTTGGTGACAATTTAAAAAAAATCTTATTTTTGTTGTAATATATTAACCTTATGTGATAATAGCAAAATTCCAATTTGACAAGCACTAATGATTCCCTCTAGTTATCTTAATAGCTATTACATATTTTCAAAATTAGCTAAGCCCACATATTCTAAATGTAAGTATAAAAGTTTTGATTCCAATGCTGAGATCTCTCTCTCTCTCTCTCTCTCTGTATATATATATATACATATATATATATATATGTATATATATATATACACACACACATTAGCAATAGATGATACATTTTGATGTTTTATTATCATCAATGCTCAGCTCTCTCCCTCATGATTTATATATATGGTGTGTCTATCCCAAGAATTTAAATTTACTTTGGGACTTTAGTCATTTACTGTGAATTAAAGTGGGATCTTCAGAAGTACACTTATGTCCTCAGTGCTAGCATGCTTAGCCACTAGCTGGTGATGCTGTTTACATAACTGTGGAGACTTTAGGAGGCAGTGTCTCACTGAAGAACAGGACAACTACCACAGGGCTTTGAGGATTCACAAGCTTAGCCCCACTTTCAGTTCCTCCTCAGATTCCTGTTCTTCCAGAATATAAGATGAGAGTTTCCAGCTGTGTGTTCCAACCACTGTGGATCTATCTACTCTATTGTCATGCCTTCCCTACTCTGACTGACTGAACTCCTTCAAATTGTGAGCCACAATTAGCCTTACTTCTCTTAATTGGCTTTTGTCAGGGATTTTTGTAAAAGGTATTTTTGCAACTAGCTATACCACTCCTGGGCATATACCCAGAAGAGGCTCCACAAAGTATTAAGGACACATTCTCCACTATGTTCATAGCAGCCATATTTATAATAGCCAGAATCTGAAAAGAACCCAGATGTCCTTCAACAGAGGAATGAAAACCAAAATTGTAGTATATATACACAATGGAGTACTGTTCAGCTATTAAAAACAATGAATTCATGAAATTCTTAAGCAAATGGATGGAACTAGAAAGTGTCATCCTGAGTGAGGTAACAACCCAAGCACAAATTAACACACATGATGTGCACTCACTTATAAGTGGATATTAGCCCAAAAGCTCAAAATAAACAAGTTACAATTCATAGACCACAGGAAGCCCAAGAAGAAAGAAGAGCAAAATGGGGGTGCTTTGGTTCCTCTGTAAAGGGGAACAAAATACTCACAGGAGCAATTTTGGAGACAAGGTGTGGAGCAGAGACTAAAGGAAAGGCCACCCAGAGACTGTCCTACATGGGAATTCATCCTATAAACAGTCACCAAACCCCCAAATTACTATGGATGACAAGAAGTGCATACCGAAAGGAGCCTGTTATGGTTGGAGGGGCTCTGCCAGAGCCTTACAGATACAGAGGTGGATACTAGCAGCCAAACATTGGACTGAGAGAGGGGTACCCAATGGAGGTTTAGGAGGGTAGACTGGAAGAACTGAATGGGTTTGCAGCCCCATGGGAAGAACGATGATGTCGGCCAACCAGATGCCCCAGGAATCCCAGGGACTAATCCATCAACCAAGGGGCACACATGGTTCCATCCAAAAGTGTGGCAGGGGAATGTCTTGTCAGGCATCAATGGGAGGAGAGGTCCTTGGTACTATTAAGGCTTGATAGATACCCCAATGTGGGGAAATCGAAAGGGGTAGGTGGGAATTGGTAGGGTGGAGGGGCATATTCTTGGAGGCAGGGGTTGGGAGGATGGGTTGGGGGATTTCTGGGAGAGGGGAAATCAGGAAAGGGTAAAAGATTTGAAATGTAAATGAAGAATATATTAAAAACAATAAAATAAAGCAACATGGTCTTTTTCTTAAAAAAAGAAAAGAAAAGAAAAGAAAATATAACTCATGCACTGAGATTGAAATATGGTTTAAATTTTAATTTTTGTCATTAGTAGTGGTATGTGCATCTTGACAAATGGAAATATTGAGAGTCAAATATATATATACACATAAAATGCTTTCCATATTTTATATAATATGTATTTAATTACTTATGTACGAAGAGAGAATTGCACTGAGGCTGACATTAGATCATAATAAGTAATTTATTTATAAGATTTTGAGCCACAATCCTTCATAGAACCCAAGCAGATTTTCCATGTTGCCATAGGAATATCATCTTAATTTCAAATATGAGACTTTGAAACTTCAAAGCCTTGTTTCTTTTTTTTTAAAATATTTTTATTTTCTATATTCTTTGTTTACATTCCAAATGATTTCCACTTTCCCGGATCCCCCCTCCCATAAACCTTCTTCTCCCCATCCATTGTCCAATAACCTCCCTCCTTTTTTTCTCTGTCCTTATATTCCCCTCCACTGCTAGATCAATCCTTTCCAGGATCAGGATGAAGCTGCTATACTGATATGAAGGGAGCCTGCCTCTGCAGCTTGCCCTGCCCCCCCCACCCCCCAACACCCCTGCAGGTTTTTCTCTCCTGGGTTACTTCCCAAGTCAGCAGTTAGCTGGAGCAGATGTGGCTCCCAGACTCCAAAGAGACTGTTTCTTTCTTGGGGCTAACACTCCCCTGTGTGCACTATCCAGGTCCAACCAGATCCCTTGTTGAACAAACAACAGAATGTATGTCCATCTATTTCCCTAAAGAGAATAAACCTTTAAGGATTTCTATGTGTGTTTATTTTTCTAGAATATTATAATAATTAAGACACATTCCATTCTCTTTTTCCCTAGTGTTCTTATCATATTAAATCTGCTTTTAAAAATATTTGGCTTTTCTGTTTTCTACTTTGGTTTAGTACTCACTGTTTAATTGCACTGCCCTACTTCTGCTTATTTATTCATACTGTAATTATATTCCTATGTACAAATACAATATCATTTGTTGCTTTACTTTCTTAGAGCATTAGACCTTGACTTGGGTTTCAATGATAGAAAAATACAATATTCAAACTGAAAATCATGAATTTATTTATGTAGCTTCCCAAACATTACTCCAAAGTTAAAGGCCTTCTCTCTATTTATTTAGGGGTAATGATTGTTTGTACACAAAGACCATGTTGCACACAAGGTCTTTGTGTGCAGCCTAGGCTGAAACACACTATATAAACTATACTGGTTTCAGACTGTATGCTCTCCTGTCTCTTGAATTACAGATGTCCACTATCATCATGCCTTTATCCTTGATTCTCAAGCTATACATTCTATATTCTCAACAGCTTGAAAATTTAAATTTTGAGATCTGAATTTAACCCTCCATTGTCTAAGAACGTACAGTAGCGTCATTTTGCTTTATAGTGTGTTTGTTTACATTCATCTGAAAGAGCCCTTTTGAGATACTTTTACTTCAGCTCAGGGGAGGGTTGTGACTCAGCTATGTAAAAAGTCATCCTACTTTACCTCTATTTACCTAGAAATAATTCATGCTGCTATTCTTTCCCCAGACTTTCAAATCCTGTCCCATTGCCTTTTGCTTTGTGTATAGTATTTTTATGAAGATTGTGGTGTCTCTAATCTGGATTTTCCCATGTTTATTCTCTAACTTCTGACCAGCAAGTTTTCTTTAGGTTAAGATGTTTATTGTGATGGTTTTGGTGTTTGTTTTATTCCCTATTTCCTGGTTTAGCCATGCTTTCAGGTAACCCTGGCTCACCCCAGAACTGCTTTTAACTGAGCCTGACTTGAATTCCTCTTCTCTCTACCTCCTCTCCTCAATTTTTTACTAGGAAAAAAATCTCTATTCTCTGTATACTCGCCAAAAAGAATGATATTAATAAGAATGTAGCAAAACAATTAACTTGTACTTTATATGAAAACTGTTGGGTAGTTATAAACTAAGATATATATATATATATATATATATATATATAATTGTAAGTGAAATTTAAGTTTGTGACACTTGTAGCATTTCTACAAATATCAGAAAAATTTGTTTTTCTTGATTGTTCTTGATTGTGTTATCAAGAACAACTCAGATGTATCTTATAGAATAAATAAGCAGAGTCATGTAAACTACAAGACTACTTAGTAACCAATTGATCAATTTTAACATATTTTACTTTAAAATTATGTAAATCATTAGTCCATTAAGCTGCATTAAGAACTCGATAAAAATGCATACAAAAATTTATCCTTTAGGTTATCTACAAATTGTGGAAATTATTTTCAAATGCAGGACATATAAAGCATAACAAGATTCTGAATATGTTTGTAGAAGTAGTCCATGCGGTCTATCACCATCTCATCATTCCATATTCATAAGTTTTATATCAGCAGCTTATTGGTTTAATAAAGTATTTCAGGAGTTCAGGCTCATTAGGCAGAAGGCACCTTTTGTCACGTGTTTTTTGCCTGGTTCCTCTGGAGATTTCATTGAAGCTTCAAAACTGTAACTTTGAGCAGATAAAATCACAACTTTTTCCAAAGGTAAAATGCCATTGGTGAGGGACTTTATTCAGTTCACTAGTTAATATAGAAAATCTGCAAGGTGTTAAGAAATTGTAATTGCATTTGAGAGGTTAGGCATTAATTTAAGCATTAATGATGATAAATTAAAGTATTAGAAATAATTTTAAAATTGAGTAAAGTCCTACTGAGAAGTAATATTTAATATGGGTAGTTACATTTAACTGAGGAAAATTTGTATGTTTATTTTACACTAGAAACTTCTAAAGCAAGTAATTTTATTAAAGCTAGGACCTGTACTCCATAAGAAATTAGTTAACGAAAATACTTCTTAAGGAACTTTGCAGGTAAGTTCACCTGCACCAAGAGAATATTTGTCAGAAGTCAGAAGTTTTGGGGTATCTTATATTTATTTTCTGTGAAATCGTATATCAAAGTCATTAATAATACTAACAGTAATAATAATAAAAAATAATTGGGTGTGGTTGCTCACACTTGTAATGCAAGTGTTAGGACCTAAGGTAGGAGAACTGAGGGATTAAGGCTAACACAGGGTACACAGCTAGGAACCGCTCTGATAGAGACAACATAAGCAAGCCATAATGTTGAATGTCAATGATGTTTTGAAAAGAAATGATAAGCTAAAATGATGCTAACCCACTACAATTTTTGTTAGTATTCATCCACTCATATAAAAGATTAAAAATTTACTTAATGATATTAAATGAGACATAAGAATTGTCAGCATAAAGGAGAGAAGTAGATCATCAGGAACTGTAGGATTTGGGTCAGTTAACATTGTTAGGTGGTTTAAAAGAAAAAACAAAACTCTTCTTTCTTGAAAATGCTCTGATATGGCACGGCATTTTGGTGAAATGGGTGTTCACCAGTTCAATAGCGAGTGTACAAAACTCAACATTAAAATTCTTTGGGGTCTGGATTTAAGGCAAGCCCATAGGAAAGATTTTCTCAATAGGAGTAATGTTCAAGGAAATCCAAGGCAATGTTTGGTTTCAGATCCAAGCCCTGCAGTAAGTTTGTCTATGGAGTGCACATCGTTGTATTGAAGCATGGATAACAGTTGATCTATGAACATAGCAAAGATTTTCCTGACTATCCTGTATATAGACACACCCCTGCATTCATACTCAGGGAGTTGGAAGAGTAGATTCACTCTTTTTAGGGTGAATCAAATAGGACAGAACTTGTACTTCTAGGAAGAATAAGGTTGGGGCAATTTAGCCCTAATCCTCTGTCTTTTGTAGAGTTTACACAGGCTAACCTCATTCATCCAGCTTGCCTATTCAGAGTCAAGGTTTGTTTTTTACCCAATTATAATGATTTAGGATTATAGAAATGTTCTTCTGTTAAACACATACAGATTAAAACTAGGGCAATTTTATTTTATCATATATTTCTGTCTATACATTTAGGTTTTTTTTTATAACAGACTAACTTGTATATGTTTAAAACTCAACATTAACTTTTTCTCTTTCATGGAAAAATGTAAATAAGCAAAATAAGCAAAATTGCAGTAGAGAATGCTTTGCTTATTACAAATATAATCCTACAGGTATTGTTGATAGTCAGTTGAATGGATTCAAGTCAATGTTAAAGGGCTTCTGTTTAAACATGCCATCTTAAACTACAAGGATGGGAACCTAGACACAAAATCTTAGATGAACAACCAATCTTGTATGAAAAAACCAAAGACTTAATACGCTAGATCCTAGGATAGAAAAAAATCAATACAATGATTCTTAATGATATTCTGCTATACTTATAGATCAGTGCCAAGCCCTATGGTCATCAGAAGTTTCCTTCAGAATCTAATGGGACAGATTCAAAGAAACCCAGACAAATACTAGGCAGAGCTTTTATACATGGAAAAGGGGGTAGTAGGATTGTAGACACCAGAGGTGTCTAGGATACCAGGAGAACATGACCCACAGATGCAACTAAACAAGCCTCGTAGTGGCTCACAGAGACTGAAGCAGCAACTATGGAACCTACATGGGTCTACAATAGGTGGTTAAGAAGCTTGGTGATCTTGTGGGACTCCTAACTGTGGGAGTGTGGCTGTCTCTGACTCTTGCTTCTCTTGGGATACGTATTTTAGCATTCATATGAAGGGTTGTGCTATTCTTACTGTATTTTGTTATGTGCTATGTTTGGTTGATATCCCTGGGAGACATATACTTTTTTGCCTGGGAATGAAGAAACAATGAATCAGGGGAAGGGGAGGTATGAGGAGGAAGGACTAGGAAAAGTCAAGGGAGAAGAGAAGGCTGTGCTCAGAATATAATGTATGGAAGAAGAATAAATAAAATGGGATAAAACAGCCTAAAAGGAAGTCCATCAAACAAACACAAAGGGAGATACTATAAGAAAAAATGTCATACTTTTTAAATAATATTCATAAATAAAATTGTCATTTATCTTTTTGTTTACTAACTCAAGGTAATGATGTAGTAGATTGTATTTGAAATTATCTGTCTCCTGCCTATGACACCAAATCCACTTCTCTTTCAAAGTAGGGAATTCCAGATATTATTTAGCAATTAAATTGCCTAATAAGTAAAACGTCCATAACTTTTTTCTTAGAGAAGACAATGATTAGCTAAATTTTAAGAAATAGTTTATAAAATGTTTGAAATTATAGAATAGTTCCTAACAACAGTATATTAAGGAATGTGACCCAATAACATAGTACTAAAAGACTAAAAATATAATAATAACCTTTTATATTAGCATTTATAATTCAAAAGTGATTCCAAATTTCAATTTTCATTCTGACAAAATTCAATCAAGAAGATAAAACCTGTACCTATAACTCAATTTCACTTGCAAGAATGCAGTGATAAGCAGAGGTGACTATTTTAAATCTAAATGATTCTCAGCTGGTTTCCTTGCTTTTAATTTCAAAGCATTCCTGGAATCAATCTGAGAACACTGCAGTCCAATCTGACCAACATTCTGAGTGTCCTGAAGTACCTCCGCCTAAGCAAAGCCATGTCCTTCTGTAATTTCATTACTTATCATTTCATTTACCACTCAAATAACAATAAATTACATTTTGGTAGTAGGATGGCATTAAACCTGAGCTGCAGGATAATCTCTATGGTTTCTTTCTTATTAGAAAATTAAGAAACCAAATAGCTCATAAGCCAAATGAAAGTATTTGTTTTATGAATTGACTATTCTATAATAAGAAGCAAGTAATACTCTGTTAGATATAAGACTTCCCCAGTCTCATTTAAACTGATGTTTTTCACACACAAGCAGCTATAGGATGATTGTGTGCTTAAGGGTGAAGTACAGGTAATGTTGTCTGAGATGTCTGGTTCCCAAACTGTACCTTTCACTGGCTCCGCCAGCGAGTTGTGAATGCTTGAGTTTTACTTAGGGAATGAAACCCAGTCATGAAGTCTCTTCCCTTGAGATTCATGAGTGAGCAGCTATGATATGGTCTTACTATTATTTCATTGCTTCTTTGTTTTTTCCTTTTAAGATATTTATGTACTTTGCATTTTACAGAGGTAAGTATGTTGCCTGCCTAAGTTCAAGAGTACTACATGCATTCCCGGTGGATACATAGTGAGAAAGCAGCAGTAGGCTCTGCTCTAGGACTATAGCTACAGATAATTGTAAACTGCCGTGATGTGCTGGCAACCAACACTGTCTTCTGTAAAAGCAGCAAATACTCCTAAACCATTAGTAATCTCGCCTGCTTTTAAGTCTGTTTGTTTCAGAAATAAGTATTAAAATTTATTTTTCAGAAATAGTGTGCTATCAGCATTCTAAAAGTAAATCATCAAACCAACTAAAATCACACATAAAGAATGGGTTTTCAAAATACATCAATACAAAGTAGACTCAACTGATGGGAAACTTAAACATTATGCTCAATGGACAGGACTTAGCTATATAGATTGTTAAACAAAGATTATCATTATACAGATATTCATAGAGCCAGAAAATACTACAGGACAAATGCAAAATATTAAAAGTACATGTTTACTTACAATTTTAATTATTATGAAATATAAATCCCTTACAAGGCAATCATTTTGTGTTGTACATCTATTTCTAGGCAAGAGGCTTGCCCAGGGTTGGCACATGTGTGCACTCACCAAGACGATGGTAACATGCACAAGGCTTGTTCACACTCAAGCCAGATGGGGTCCAGCGTTGACAAGGAAAGTCAGACACAAGCCCTTAACTCTAACCCAGATGGCCCTTTTTAGACCATTCATGTTGAAACTAAAATAAATTAATTGAAAGAATACTTCATTTTTCTGTATGTTTAAATTTAAATATAAGTTTTATTGATATTTTGGTGATGCTTTAATATTACTTTATATTATCTCACTTAGAACATATTTCCTTTATACTTTCAAGTAATATATACTGATTCAACTACATTGTGAAAATGTTCGCTTACAGCTTTTCCACTGTAATTTTTACATATTTTACTTCTGTATGTGTTTAAAATAAAGAATAAAAACATTGTTTATATTTTTAACTGACATTTGGAGGTCGAGTTGTATAGTGTTAAAGCATTTCCTCTTCATTAAACTATTAGATAAATAATGGCCTATTTTCTAACTGTATAGTCTGGTTTTTATTGTCTTATTTAGCCAAAGGCAATGTAAACTCATCCACTAAATTAATTAGTTGTACTACAAAGAAAATCAAATTCTAGTTGTGTTATATATAGTGGTCCCATCACACAAACATAGCTATCTAGCTTCATTGTTTTTAATTTGTATAAGGAAGCATAAGTAAGATACTGGTAATAGAAAAATATTTTTTTTTTAAATCTGCCTCTATATGTGTAAGCCTCTGGCCGGGCCCCTCCAAAGACAACCATGACATGCTCATTTTTTTTTAATATTCTTATTTACTATATTCTTTGTTTACAGCCACAAATACCCACACATACATTAAATAATATATGCTTAGAATCAAAAAATAATGAGATTATCTTTCTTTGTTAGATGCATGTATGCATGTGAAGACAAAATTTCATAATTTTTTACTCAAATATTCACTATAAATTATATATTATTGATGTTTTTCCACATATGCACTAAAATTATAATGACCATAAGTTTCTCTGTGATACAAAAACATCATTTTATTCTAACCAGAAAAATAAAATCACATTAAATACAATAAATGGACAGTCATATTGGACAGATCACAGGGCTACAAAGCAATTAAATTCTATTAACAATTTAAAGTGATAAATATCAGACATTTTAATATCATGGAAATATACTGAATCTTAGCATTTTCAGGAGTATACATAATATGTTGTACAGACATAATGCTGTATCATTTTACAGTTGATCTCGTAGCATTTTACTAAAGCTAACAATAACCATAATAATCGCTATCTATGTTTCTATGTATCTATGTATCTACGTACTTACCTATCTATCTATCTACCTACCTAAAGTTTAATTTTGAACTTGTGTGCCTAATCACTATGATAATGCTAAGTGTAGTGGTTTAGATAGAAATGGCAGCCACTAGCTGATAGATTTGAATGCTTTGCCACCAGATATTGGTGCTTTTAGGAGGTGTTGCCTAGCTGCAGAAGTTGTGGCATTGTTGGAAGAAGTCCATCACGTTCAGGTGGGCATTGATGTTTCAGAAGCTCAGGTTAGGCCTAGTGGCTCACTCTGTTTTCCTGCTACTTCCTGATCAGTATGAGACCTCACTTCCAGCACCACACCTCTCTGCCCACTACCACATTTCCTCCATAATGAAAATGACTGAACACTGAACTCTAAGCCAGCTCCAATTGGATGCTTTAATTTATAAGAGTTGCTATACTCATGTTGTATCTTCACAGCAAGAGAAACCCTAAGACACTAAGTGTACATAGTCAGTACTTAGTATGGAGAAAGGTGGCGTTATTTTTCAGTTACTTTATGATTTAATTGCCATCTTATATCTATGGCCCTAATCACCCCAATTATCCTCTCTCATTACTTACTCTTGCTAACTCCCTTTGTCTTGGGTAGTCCCATACTTCCCCCATGTTCTTTTGTGCATTAAGGCCTTGTAAACTTGAAAGGAAAATTATTAGGACCCCCCAAGACCAAGTTCTCTCAGCACAAAGGAGAATTATTTGTCTCACAGGGACAAAGAGCAGAGATAAGGGACAAAGAAGGGGAAGGGAACAAAGGGTAAGAAATGGGACAAAGGAGAAGGATGAGAGGTTTTTCATCCTGGAGGGGACAAAGGACCTTCTCTGAATAAAGAGGAGACAGACACGATATATAGAAAAATGGCATTTTATAAAGGTATAAGGAAAAACCCTGTGATAGGATTAGGCATTTAATTTTAATTGAACATGTTAATTAGGTGATCCAAAAGGGGTTTTTGATTATTGGACTTCAGTATTTTGATTGCTGGGCCTTTTTAATTAGCCTCAGGAGGAGGAGTTGGCCAAATAAGGAAACAGACCATAGGAGCTTAGCTTGCTTTAGAAATCCAATCTAAGAGTTTTTAGGAAGACAGCGTATTAGAGAGAGCACAAGGCCTGCCAGAGTCACGCTTGCCACCCTTCATAGGTGGCCATGGCCAGAGGTGTGATTCAGCCCATATCCCCTAAGAGGTTCATCCCATATCCCCTAAGTAGCATTTCCTTGTTCTCTTCTCCATGCTCCAGGCCTTAAATAATGTTTAGGAAGAAGTTTGGTCACAGGCTTATTTAACAGAACATCAGTAGAACGTGTTCAACTTGGAAATTTGTTATCATTGATGGTTATGTGTGATAACACAATTTGGAGTTGAACAGATCAAATCACAAATATTAAAACATAACATCAATGCATATAATCATTCCCCAAAATCGATATAACAAATTTTACTATCAGATGCCAATGTAACACATAATATTTTAGCAATGTCTCAGTTCTTCCTCAAATAGTAAGAAAATTAATAGTATATTAAATAGCAGTAAAGGCTTAAAATAAAACTGGAATACACTAATGTTTCAGAAATTACTTTCTGTCTTAATTTGGTATGAGGACTTGAATGCTACAAGTTTCCAAGGCTAAATATTATTTTTTGTAATCTGTTAGGGTGTATCCAGATGATATTGGCCACTGAATTGATTAATAGCGCGAGAGAGTTACACTTCTAACATGTCTGCATATCAGGAGAGCCTGATACAGTGAGGGAGTCACATTTCTAACATGCCTGGGTTTCATCAGAGTCTGCCAAAATGCACTAAAGTGCTCTGCTTCCTTCCAGTCAGTTTCAGTAGGAAATCTTATCCTATCTTCTCCAGCCTTTTAACTCATTCGTATGCAAACATTAGCTTCTCAGATTTTCAGATGGTCCAGTTTTTGTGGGTCAATACCTTCCTCACAGCAGATCATGAAACTGCTTAGCCTCTGTGACTCCCCCTGTAGAATCCCAAGTAATAAATTTCTTAAGGGTAAGTGCCCCATTTCAATTTACAACCCTGCACAGTCATAAAATACCAAGCTTTGTATTCCATCTCTTGTTAAAAAAACAATAATAAACAATGTTTAGATGAATTCTAACTTTTTTTTGAAAAAAACAAATGTTTTACTATGTGTTTTTCTTTGTTTTTATTTTTATACATGCTTTATATTGAGTTACGTGCCCTTTTTCAGTGCTGCCTGCTACATGAGCATCCTCCATGTATGCGATTTTTACTTTTATGACAATGCAGTGCAGGCAAGAAAACAGCTCTTTTCTTAATTTTTTATTGACTGCAAATTTTATACTAGCATATAATGTATTTTGATCAATTAATTACACCATTTATCTCCCTGCCCTAGTTCTTCCCCTATTCTCACAACCTTTATTACTTACTAATTTTATATTTTCTTTACTTTTTCATTTTGTTTTAGACCCTAGGAGTCCACTTACTTCTGTAAGTGGACATGGGTATGTCATAGTATGTATATATTGTCTGAGTTCATCTAAGGGTTTACAGGGTTGATTTAATCTGTGTAATTTTGTTTTGTTTAAGAAGTCCTTAGTAAAAAATGCTTTAAATTCTTTCATCTTTCATGATAAAGAGTTCATTCTTTGATAGCTGAGAAATATGTCAGTGTTTAAAGATGTTTTATTTGTCCACATACTGAAGGGAAATTTTGTGGACAAAATTAAGGCATGCCTGAAACTCAAGCATTGATTTGTTAAGGAAAATACCATTAAAATTTAAATGTTTTAAGAATATCACCCTACTTGTTGCTGAGATGGCTTACCTGTTAAAATTGTGTATAGCTGTTGTATATGGCTCTATGCTACTTGTATTTTATATTAATTATGCTGTCTGAGGAGAGGCTGTCTGAAATGATGAATGAGTCAAGTACTCAGGTGGCTTCTTGTGAATCAATCCCCTAATGAATAAAGGAGCCAATCACTGGGTGAGTAGGTGGGACTTCTGGGTTGGATTGGGGAAGAGAGAAAGCAGGAGAGGATTAGGTGCTTTTGGAACAGGGACAGCATATGGATAAGATGTACCTTCAAGAGTTTCCTTGTATCATAGCAGATCCTCAAGGATTAGCTGCTGGAATAATTAGATTTTAATAATCCTTACAGATTAGGTTTTAGTTGTTGCACCCAGAGATTGAATCACCAATGTTTCTGAGCTAAGTTTTATGTTGTATTTTCCTTCACATGGTGGTGGCTCATCTGGGTTCAAGAGAGAATGGTACAGCAGCAAAGCAGATGTCACCACAAAGGCTATGGGGAATTTGAAGCATGGGGTTGTAGTAGTAGGTACCTTTAGTGGGAACCTAGTGAGGTGGGTGGAGAGATTGTGAAGTTTTCAGTCAGAGTCTCCAGGAGATAAAATCAGGTTGGCCATTGCGCACCACTGCTGGCTAGGCTGCAGGGACAGAATTGGAGACAAGAGCACAGAAATGTTGCAGATAATTTTTTAATATTTGCTGTAACATACAGCTCTTGCAAAGGACCTGAGTTACTTCTCTGCACCCATATCCTTAAGACGACTCACAGATGCCTTTCATTCCAGCTCCAGGCCACCCAATCCCCCAAACCAATGAATATTTATTCACAACATATCTGTGTTGATAGGGATCCATTTCTTAGATAGGACTGATTGTATTCAGCATATAGAACTAAAGAGGAAGCCGGTCTCACCTTCATTAAGAGGAATTGTATCTTTAGGTTTAATATTCTTGTCCTTGAAACACATACTTGGCCTCTCTTCTTTGATTATAGCCACCTTGGTAGCACAGACTGGGGTGTGATTTGAGGGCAATATTTCAAATAACAAAGATTCCTCAGCTATGAGAGAAATTTCAAATATTAAGGCACTCTTCCCAAGGGAAGCTCTCAAAGATGAACTAAGATCTTTATTGTAGTTAATATAAACCATTTACCAGAATTATGTGTGATTTCATCGTTAGTCAAAACATGCCAACAAATAAAATACCACAAAATCCTTCCTGGTATAGGGAGGGGGCTGACTGGATTAGTCCTCAGATCCTCACATACACATTCAAGATGTAGCATGGGCACCCTTCCACCCATACCCCATACTTTAAATACTAAGTTCAAAATGTATATAAACATTTAAAAATAAGTAGAAATATATTATCAACTCAGAGTTAAAACATTTCTACACTAGAATATGCATAGCTGTCTTGTCCTCATCTATTTCTAAAATGAATGATGCTCTAATTATTCTCAGGAACAAGTAGCATTTATATATATATATATATATATATATATATATATATATATATATATATATATATATATATATACACATGTGCGTGTGTTTGTGTGTGTATATATAAAGATATCAACCTTAAGACTGAGAGTAAAATATCTTCTCCAGAAGAAAACAGTTACATTTCAGCCAGCTTTATGATAGCAGCCAACAGATGTGGAATTCTGACAGGAAGACTAGAAAGGTGCCTAAGACTATAGTAGGCAGTACAATTTTCTGTGAATACAGAAAGATCCACGATTAACAGTGTCCATGTGGATTCACTGAATGGACCTGACATGCTCCTATGAGGAGTATTCAACATGAATCCAGGTTATAACTGTACTCTTTATCTCTGTGGAGGGTTATTCCCTATGCTTTGATTCAGTGGTGTAAATGAATTTCAGAAAGTCTGGATAAAATAGCTAAGAAAACAATACATAAATGTGATTGTTATCAAAATGTAGTAGTAAAAGAAAGATCCTAAAGGATTCACTTTTAAAAATAATGTGATTCTTGTATATTTGTTTGGACGTCATGGGTCTCATGGATTTGCATAAGAAGGTGTACCAATACAATCTTCTACCAATACAATCACAACAGTTTTCACAGTTCTATTTAACAAGAGTACCATTCACAGACCCTGGAAGCTAAGGGTGGGGCTTTCAGCTTTCAAATTCACATACTGAAAAACCTAGGAGTTTTTGTCAGATTCCAGTGGCAACGAAATTTCAGAACCTCAGCAAATAGTGAACTTTTAATGAGAATATAAATTCTCAGAAACACTTGGTCGGTGGTCAGATAGATTCAGCGAGCAGCAATATACCTGGTTATATTCCTTTAATGGTTAGGGAACTCTTTCCTAGGTGATTCTTCCATTTTGAACACCATCTGCCAATCAGCATTATCGCTCAATGATAACAATCTCAGAAGAGCAGAAATATTTGAAATTCTATGAAGACTGTTATCCCCAGATATAAAGAACTGCTTTGTGTATTTATTAGGGATTGTGGAGGGCTGGTTGACTAATCCCACATATAATTCTTTTGATTTGTTTTTAAATTAAAAAAAACTATAGGCACTAATTTCAATATAAACTTTTCCATCTTCTTTCTTTCTACCCTAAAACTATCCCAGTTTTAACACAGATGCTAGGCTATAGTTCTTGCAAAGGACCCACCACACCTGCAGCACATGTACTCATGCATTATCCCCAAAGAAAGGCCCACACTGCTTTAAAAACAAACAAAAAATGAAATACTTACATGATAAAGAATAACAATCTATAATAAATCAAATATACTGCCTCATACTTTACACATTGGCTATGCTTCTTTTAGGTACTGTGATAAAAATAGGGATTTAATGATTTCTGTAAGACTAATTGGCAACTCCAGAGTATCCTATACTTTTAGTCATTGAACAGTGAATAAAATGACAGAAAATAATGACTTTCATGACTTTTAAATCTTAAAGTCATACATGGATTTTGAAATGTTTTAGAAACTTACATATTGTCTTTCAGTTCAAGACCTTTCTTTATGCTCTGAGATTTAATTATATTTCTGATATAAACCTCAAATGTCAAACTCTGTATTATTTATTTGGAGAGGTAGACAAGAGATTTTCTCTTTTATCTTAATTCTTGAAAAAAGTTATGTTATTGAATAATTGGCTTAACATTTTGTCAACTTTAACAAAGGTAAAATGTACAGATATTCTTAGCCACAATAGGAAAATGTCAGGGCACCAGGCTTTGGTCTATTATATTCATCATTATTACAACTTAGTAGATTGTGAGAGATGGAATAGAAAGGAGAGTAAAAGCTTCCATGGGAATTCATGTGTAGTTTGAAAATAAGCTGTAGTTATTGATACTTTTTTTCATTTTTATCACATCCAATAACATTGAAAGGTACAACTAACTTAAATTTTGAACACTTTATATTTGAAGCAGTGACTAAACCTGGGCCTGGGCATGAGGGCATGATGACATTCCTATAACTATAGCACAGCAGAGGCTGAGACAGGGAAAAAGATCAATCTCTGTCTTCAGTATTTATTTATTTGTTTTGTTTACACAACTATTGTTGGAGGTTGTGGTTCCATGGTCTGCCTCTACTCTGGCAGTGTCTGGACACAGCCATTACACTGGCTTAGAGAAAGCTGGGCACATTTTTGAATGAGGAGTCCACAGTCCACATCAGGCATCTCAATATGCTAGACTGAGGAAGAAGAAGCATCTGAGATGGAGGTTCCAGAGGGCTCAGACCTTGCCAGCAATGCCTAAAGGGAGAATAAAGAGATTTAGGGGGCCTGTGAGGGCAGATATCCAGGATCCAGGATCCTATGGTGGTTGCTGTGGTGATGACAGCTGTGGCAGTGGCCATGTCAGCAGCCAGCATTCTGAGAGGAGTCTTTGCCATAAAGGAGGGCCTGGCCTGGTAGGTGAGTAAGAGATTTGCCGATAAGTACTTATGGTAGAATGCCTTCCACAAAGTGTTACAGCAAAGTAAAAACAGCTACTCTCCAAAGATCCTTGGTAAAATAAGCCGTGAACTTTATTTCTGTTGGCTGAAGTTAAGATGCTGGTGAAGGCCTGAGGCACAGGGAAGAACTCCAAGTGCTGCATTACTTGCCTGACTCTCAGTAGTCACCTCAGGGGTCATGGTTATGAGATCCAGAGCAGGCACAGAGGCAGGGAGGGGACAGCTCCACTACTGCCCTCTCAGATTCCCAGGATTTGAATATGTCCCAATTCACCAGTTCTTATGTATGTCTGGTGGCATGGTCCACTTGCCCTACAAGAGGTATGCAATATATTTAAACCATGAGTCACATGATATAACTCTGGGAATAGGAAATGATAATATTCTTTATACTAGGGTGGTTATCAGTTATCTTAGACGTACATGACTGTTCTCAGAACCTACATAAATTTCTGTTACCTTACTGGTTTAGGATTTGCAGTATGACAACTCTGGATATAATAATTGTCGAAGCTAGAATCTTTGGGAATCACAAATTTTTGAACTGTTCTATTTTGTTTTAGTGTATTTGAAAGGCTTGATTGAATCTAAGATATTTCTTGTTAAGGATGTGCATTCCTTTGGTTGTGCCTATAGTGTCCAGGAAAATTAGCTCTGAAGCCTCACCTGGATCTCAAGCCAATTACATAAAACATCCTTATAATACTTCTATATTCTACAATGAACGCTAGGTGAGAAGCATAGTCACCCAATAAAGACCGCACAAATGTTCAAAGGCCTCACCAAGGAAGCTTTGAGCTACTCAGCAATAATATGAGCTGCAATTAGCTGAAGACTCACAGAGGACAAGGAGGGGGGATGAAGACATAAAAAAGATAAAACCAATCAATAACCACACTTCGGTAGTATTCTGAGTTTATTTCCTTTGGCTTGCTTTTGAACTTTGATCTGTTGTCATCAACTTTGAAGTTAATTCTGTATCTTTACTTTTACCTCCCTCTGAGGTTCTTATTTCTGTAAGGTCCAATTATTATTTTTTTTTTTACCTAAAGAAATTGGCTTATTAATTGTGTTTGTGATTTTGTTTTTTACATTATCACTCCATCTTCTGTTTTCTCTTACTTCATTCTCATCCCATAGGTAGTTCATTAACTCAGAAAAAGTAATAAGAGGCCTTCAAAACTAGTTTTACTATCTCATACTATAGAAGATGTTTGAATTTGTCATCTCCTCTAGTATGAGATAGTAAAACTAGTTAGGAGTTTTACTATCTCATACTAGAGCAGATAAAAAATTCCTAGGAGGAAGTAGGAGAGGAATAGAGTGTTAACAACTTACTGTGGTGGTTTGGATATGCTTGGCCCAGGGGGTGGCACTATTAGGAGATGTAGCCTGGTTGGAGTAGGTATGAGCTTGTTGGAGGAAGTACGTTACTATAGGAGTGGACTTTAAGACCCTCTTTCTATCTGCCCATTACATGTTTACTCTTGGCTTCTTTTGCATTAAAATGTAGAGCTTGGGGTTCCTCCAGCACCATGTCTTCCTGCACACTCCCATGCTTCCTACCCCAATGATAATGACTGCACTGCTGAACAGGTAAACCGAACCCAATTAAATGTTGTCTTTTATAAGAGTTGCCTTGGTCATGGTGTCTCTTCACAGCAGTGGAAACAGTAACTAAGGCAATACTGTTGATTTTTTAAAAGAATCCCATAAGAAGTACTGTGTTTTCTTCATTTCCTCCTCTCCTCTGAGATGCCCCTTCACATTCACTTTCAAATTTATGATTTCTTCTTTATTTATTATTGTTATTGTTTATATGTTCATGCATTTACGACTGACCAGTTGGGATTAGATAACCTATCAGTGAACTCATTTCTGGAGGAAAAAAAATCCCTTTGTCAGCTTCTTTGACTGTCAATAGGTACTATCTAGAGATGGACCTTGTTACAGAAATCCACAATTTGTTAAAAGGCAGAGAATTTGTGATTATGAAGTGCCTCTACCCAGTGAATATATATACAACTCCCAAGACTCAGGAAGCCTCCCAAAGCTGGGCTATTGTGGCACACACTTTTAATTCTAGCACTCAGTAGCCAGAGGCAGGCAGATCTCTGAGTTTGATGCCATTTTGATCTCCATAGTAAATTCCATTTCATCCAGGGCTAAACAGAGAAATCCTGTCTCAATAAAATGAAGAAGGAGGAGGAGGGGGTTAGAAGGAGGAGCAGGAGGAAGATAAAGAGGAAGAGAAGGAGGAAAAGGAAGAGAAGGAAGAGAAGGAGGAGGAGGAGGAGGAGGAGGAGGAGGAGGAGGAGGAGGAGAAAGAAGAAGAGGAGAAGGAGAAAGAGAAGGAGAAAATTCATACTATATGGGGTAAAAAGATTGTAAGTGCCAGAGGACCAGAATGCCTACTGCTAGATAATGTCTTAGACTTTACATGAAAGCTGTACCCATGCAGTCTTAATAATTTGGTTTTCTATGTATTACCTGCATAACAACACCACCATAGTCTGATGGACCCCGTTCTGCTTTCTCCCTCAGTGTATCCAGACACTGCTGTACACTGATCTGGAAAGAAGATGGGACTGGCCTGGGTGAAGGTATCAGGATTCAGGTCCATATGAGAGTGAAGTAGTGGTGCTGAGGGCACACTTCTGAGGATTTCAGTGTTATAGATCTTTTAGACTGTACTCAGTGAAACAGTGCTCTTAGATAACCATCAATGAAACAGCTTGTGAACATATACATTTTTAAGCATAGACAAGGAACCTTGTAGAGTGGGAAGGATTTTTCAGGGTAAAAGTAAATCATTGGCTGGAGTTTACAGAAATAGAAATGTCTCACTTGCATATAGAGGCTTTCTAAGAATCCCTGATACTTGCCCTGCAGATTTTTATTGGGAACAAGGAAGTTGAACCTGTAGGTTTGCCAAGGGCTACATGACCTTGCTAGCATAGAGAAGTGGAGATCAGGCTTCCCAGTTAAAGTCTGGCAGAGAAAAGGAACCCTGCTGGAAAAGTGAATCCTCCTTTGAGCTCTGGACATGTTATGGTGTGACCTTAAATGGAAGGGTTTCCCACAAATTTTGTTTCCTTTATACAAAATGATGTTCTATATATAAATACTCAAAGTCATAACTCTCATCCTTCAAATAAAAGTTACCTCCCCATGTCTGTGATCATTTAAGAGAATAAAAGATCTGAAGTGCTAGCTGACATGAGATATGCACAGGAGAGAAGAAAATGTATGAGAGAATAAATGAGTACCAGACAAATTTTCATGGATGGTCTTGGATCAGAAGAACTGCACAACAATAAAAATAGATTCTTCAAACATTGGCCAAAGACATGAATCACATTGCTATCTTTTATTTTCTTATATTTATTACAGTTATTTTCTGTAATAAATTGAAAATATTAGTTATTTTCATCTTTCATAGTTTCTTAACTAAATCATAAAGGATATAGTTAAGGATAAATGATAAAGTTAACCACTATGAGAGCTGCTTTGCTCTCAGAGTGATTAACTTTATCCTCTAAATAAAGGTAAGAGAGACAAAGACCAAGAGACAGAGAGATATCATATTTTACCAACAAAAATTATTTATCTCAGGATCTACATTTTATAGAACTGATGCATTACATCTGACTCTGTACTCACTATTAGGTGATATAAAAATATACTGGTATAGTCATGTTCAGTTTTATTAGTAAATGATTGTCCTGGTTCAATATCATTTCTATTTCTACCTATGATTCTACATAGATAAGAGAGAAATATGCCAAAACTTTCAGGAAATTCTTTTGTCACCTGTGAGAGAACACTATCTGGAAAAAAAAAATGCCTATAATGGCTTTGGAAGAAGCATTTATCTCCATAATGGTAATTTGAGATTGTGTCTCCTGGCTTGGTGGTTAGCATGGTGGATTTAGGGAGTCAAAGGAGCTCTTGAGAGGTAGGGGGTAAATGGGCTGATTAGTTATGCAATGGGCTTACAGAGAAAATGGAAGACTGTAAACTGTCAGAATGGCATGCTTAGGGGGAGGGGACTGATGCAGGAGGGCCAGTAACAGATGAGGGCTGCGCATTCTCTAGGGCCTTACTTTTGTTGTTGTGGCAGATTCACCTTCTAATTACAGTCTGTAGGCACACCATGTTACAAGCAATAAATCCAAGATAAACAATTAGTTAGTCATGCCTCTCTTAGCCAAGGCTCACTCTGCACCTTGTATTCACTAAGTTTAGAAAACAATGGTCCATTTATCCCCTTTCTATTCTACATGCTGGGCAATTCCTTGAGCATTCCTTAGAAAAGTTATCAATCAATCAATAGTAATAGAATTTTATGTAAATACATACATGGATACTTTTTAAATTACAACCTTTAATACTAACAATGTGAATTATTTTCTGTGAATATTGGTAAATGAGGATTTGAAATATTAACTAAAATACCTAAAGGCAAAGCACTGACAAATAAGTTTAGTTTACACTTATTTCTCATATTCTACAAATTATAAAAGCAGATTTTATTCTGCTGAGAGAATTGCCAAAACACAATGTGTTTAGATACATCAATGAAGTAGGTCAATAGGTGTCTGAGAAGGTCCATGGCATGAGCTGTAAAGAGGGAATATTCTTTCTGTCCCATGAGACAAAACTGCCTTGTGTAAGTAATACAAACCAAAGTATGAATTAGTGATTAGAGCAAAGATCTCTAGTTATTGTCACCAAGATTACATGTTTATAGCTTTTTTGCTTTTTATTTCACCATGGAAAATTCTTAATATCAAGTGAGTTATCATGCTTACAAAACTCAAAATTTTAACTTTGAGGAGAAAGTTTGTCTTGGTATCTTTATCATATTAAATATGAAAAGGTCTCTGAAATTCAACTGAGAGACAGAGGTTGACTTTACCAGATAAGAACTTTCACTCTCATGTCACCTGAGATAATTTTAGCTTTTCTTCTGCCATTAGGCTTTATTTACATTAGCATTCATAGAGTTGATTAAATCCCCCGTCACCTCCACTCCTCCACATCTTCATACACATGCACACACACAGACACACAGACACAAAGACACACAGACACACACACACACACACACACACACGCACACACATGCACACGAGCATACATGCGTGTGCGCGCACGCACACACACACAGAAGCAGAGAGAGAGAAAGAGATACAGACACATAGATAAACACACACTCATAAACACATATACACATACACACACACACACACACACAATCACATATATACCTATGCAGACAGACAGTAGACTGATAGAAGCACACACAAAGACACAGATATATATATATACATATACAGGTACACAAAGATACACATATACCTAGATAATAAACATGTAGGGACATATAGATACATACATGCAGATATGCATAGACACATAGAAACACACACAAGCACATACACATGCACAGAGGGGGAGAGAGATAGAGATAGAGAGAGAAGGGAGGGGGCAGGGAAGGAAGAAGGGAGGGAGAGAGGGAAAGAGGGGGAGGGAGCAGTGGAAGGACAAGGGGGAGAGGGAAAGGGAGAGGGTGAATGAGAGGGAGAGGGAGACTTGCACATAGTCATTACTTAGGACCTTTCACTGCCTCTAACTTTTCCAAGGAATGCTCAACCTGCATTAGTCTCATGGCAAATGTTTCTTTGCAGTCTTTATTTGAATCTCAGCATTTAACAATACTTACCTGTGTTGTACTTTCTGAAATTTCATTAGTTTAACAAATATTACACCAGAAATGTTACTTTGTCTACTTTAATTTTTTTACTACAGTTTGCACAAGTCCCTCACATAAATGACAATATATTTGTGTAGTCTTATTTTTCAGTTTGTTTCTTGCTATAATATAAACTCCAAGACACCAAATATCTGTGAATTTTCACAAAAGTTCCATGGTGTCAATATTGTGAATTGTAAGATCAATTATATTTTCTACTTGAGTTACTTATTGTTTCCCACCTAGTCTGTGCTTGCTTCTTCTTGTTTAATAAATTTTAACAATGAAAACTACAACCAAACATTGCTGCATGTATTTGACATGGTCATCACATTAATTCATTTGTGTATTTAGCTTGAATGCATTGTGTGTTGAGGAGTTATCTCCATGGTTCCACAATTCTATTTTTAAATAGTTCATGTGTTTGGATGTTTACTCTTCATCTATGTATGTGCACTAAAGGGCATACATATGTCTGACACTTAAAGGGTGGAGAAAAGGTTGTTCTGTATCCTGGCCCTGTAGTTACAAGGAGTTGTTGGTACAATGTCGTGCTTGCCACTGAACTTAGGTCTTGTGGAAGAGCATCCAGTGCTCTTCAGCTTGGCCCATTTCTGCCAACCTGGTAAGAACATTTTTAAGTGACCATCAACCTTAGCTGTGTCTTCTTCCTCCATTGATGTGGTTTCATTTATGACTCATGTTCATCCTGTGGCTTAGCCACTTCATCTCACTTTTATTCCATGAAATGTATGACAACTGTTTTAGCCAGTAAGTTCTTCCCTCAGTTCTCAATCTTGAGTGAATGTTTGCTGATCAGATCACAAATTATCCTTCACCCCTACCCTGAGTGAATTTGTCTTCTATCAAGTTATCATCTCATGCTGATCCGTATCCTTTATAAAATTCCTTTCTGTGCATAACTTATCCACATTGGGAATCTAATTAGCATCTTGCTAAGCGACTGCACCAGCTAATGAAAAAACTCTCAGGACAGCATGGGACCATTTTCCTTTCACAATACAACCTTACAGAGAATCAAAATTTACACTTGAAGATCTCTTTGCTTTCACACTGTGAGATATGTTTTTCAAGATGAATTTTGTTTGGAACAGGGCTTTGGGGAAAGATTTCCCTCCAAATGATGGAAATGTCAAATGGAAATTTTCATTATGTCTGCCATCATCTTATCCAAGAATCTCAGAACAGTGTATTAATGGAAGCTTTAGATTTTCCTAGTGTGCCCTTTGGGGTGATTTGATTTTATCAGAAAGATATGGCATATATAAACTTTCCGACATTTCCTTTGAGAGATTTTAAAACTAAGCTTTCATGAAAATAATTTTAAAGTCCATGGCTATGGCTTCATGGTTGCAGCACCTTGCAATTGCAGTGCTGCTAATGCATTATTATTGAGCCTAATACTCAGTGCAACAGAAGACATACACAAATAGAAGTAATTCATCTAGGTTTATAAAGAATTTTACAATAAAATTCAATGTTGCAAACCAGTTTTCATGAATGGTAGCAGCTTTGGGACAATTAAACTCTATTTCAGGTAACCATTTTAAACAAATCTACAGTATTTAGTGAAGTTCTTTTAGTTTTCAAAGTTTTGGAGTATTAATGCATAGTAACAACTCAGCCATCTCTCATTCTTAATGTGAATTCCACTAGCATTTTCTATCCAATCGGATGTTCTAATGAGATGGATCCAGGTGCCATCACTGGCCAGGTTAACCAGTGAGCACAAGACAGCTGCCACTGTGAGTTAAATATATTTTCTCTCTTTCCATGCGGGAATTCTGGAAAAGCACATTCAACACAAGGTCAGCAAAACACTTCTGAGGTTCACAGTTCACTGGGGAAATCAGCAGAAGGGCTGGCTACAGCTGGAACATATGCAAATCGTCTTGGCATCAGTTGCAGTTTCCGCCATGAGGTATCTCTGGGTTGCCGCTATTAAAAATGCATCAGGTTCAAGCCTTCACCTTTACCTTGTACCCCTGAAGGCTACTCCTGGGACTTGGATGAGGCAATGCCAAGGGTAATGATAGAGGTCATCAAAGAGGGTGCATTTCATGAGGACTTGCATTCTACAAAATAATCAGGCCCAGGGTGCTTGTCTTTCTTGTTTCTCAGGTGCCATATACCCTTACAAGAATGATGAACAACATACTTTTATCATGCTATTGAGACATATATTCCAAAACTAATTTATCTACTATGAAGTTTCTTGGATTACTTGTTTGTTTATTCATTTGGAATCATTCATTTATTCTGGATCTTTGCATTATGATTAAGTTTACAATGACTACTGCATAAATGAATTGATAAACTGTATAAATACCTTAGAAAGCTTTCTATTTTAAGAAATAAGCACATGTTTAAAACAAAGGGAGAGGAAGAATCTGCTCGTGTGCTTTGTAGCAAGACAGCTATGAAAATGATTTCTAAATAGAGAATACTGGGTTTATGTATGCTGAATAATTCTGTTTTTCCTCCTGATCTCA
Organism: Apodemus sylvaticus; assembly: GCF_947179515.1. Classification (NCBI taxonomy): domain Eukaryota; kingdom Metazoa; phylum Chordata; class Mammalia; order Rodentia; family Muridae; genus Apodemus; species Apodemus sylvaticus. The sequence continues at coordinate 123,895,637 of NC_067478.1, read as the reverse complement.
GTTTTCTTCATTAATTGGAGAAAGGAATCCAACAATGAAATAAAATAAAAAATGTATATTTCTTAGCAAATTAGTGATTTCCCATAGCAGGGGGCCACAAATAAGTGCCAAATGTCCTGGAAAATAAACTATAATTTTCCCCATCATATCATGGCTCATTTGTATTATCATACAATGAAGAAGGTGACCAAATTCTGTGAATATTGTCACTAAGTACAGTATAAAACAAACACTGTTTTAAAACACACTGTGTATTCATTCCAATTCAACTCCGATCCAGTGTGCATAGTAGGTGGAAATGGATCAGGTATTTGCCAAACCATGGCTGCTATGGTATAATAACACATGGACAAGTTGACTTCTAGCTATGTTTTCATCAATACCAACTTCACTGATAAGACAAGGTCTTTCTTCTGAGTGAACAGGACTTATATTTAGTTCCCTTAGTTTTTTTTTCTTTTGGTAAATCCAAGAGGTATATTAATTTTATGCATGCACACACACACACACATACACACAAATATAATATTTAAGTAAATCCTTGTTTTGTGTTAGGTTTGGAACAGTCTTATATGTGTGCAGAATTGTAGTATATGTACCTAGTTGTACTGAGAGTCCAAAATGATCTTCAGTTTCTTAGACATCCTGGGATGGTGGAGCAGGCAACGAGTGAACCTAATACAGAGTGAACTCAGCACAGAGATCTCTTTACAAAGGGATAAAACCTTCCAACTCGTTCATAACACTGACTGCAATGGAATGTCCCAAATTATACCAACACAATTGCTGCTTTAAACATCCCATGTATGTAAATCTTCAGCCATTCCAGTCAAACTTTTAATTTTATTTGCTCTAAATGTAGCTAAATAGAATGCCCCAAATATAAACAGACATTTATGACATACTACATCTCTTTCTATGAGCTAGGTCACCTTTGTCATTGGAAAAGTTCCAAAGAATTGTGTCACTTACCAAATACACCCAGATGAGAAGGATATCCATCTTTAAGGATTGCATGCTATTTCAGGCCAGTACCCCCCCCCCCAAAATATCCCTCTAGATAAGAAGTTCAGGGTCTTCATCCCATTCTGTAACATTTGGTTTTTTCTTTGGCATTATGATTTTCTATGGTGTAAACTTTTTCACAAGACATTACTCGTAATTTTATAGCAGGGTGGGAGGGTTGTTAGGTCACTGAATTTGGCCCAATTATGTCTCAGAAAGAACAAGCCATCTGTGCAAACTATTCAGAGGACACTGTTGTTTCCTTCTCTCCAATCGTGTGGTTTCAGGCTAGGAAGTGAGTTCTGGAATAAGAGGGGTTTTGTTAAGAGTATGCTTATTTATAAAGTTTTTGCAAGATACCCTTAACACACATTTATGATAAATTAGTCTGCTGAAGTCACAGATAGGTAATGAAAGAAGTAGGTGTAAATAGTGAGTTTGATACTCAAAATAATTTGACGGACTAAACATTTGGTGGTTCTCAAAGTTTTCAATGCAAACCGTGATTGGCATAGATATTTATTCCTTTTACGCAGATTTAGTTTGATCAAACTCTAGCTTAACCAACCTTTCTTACTGATCTTTCTTCCATTATGTTTAACAAATATGTTTCACTATGGTGTAAATAGAGATATGCATGTTTGTATATATGTGTGTCTCTCTGTTCATTTCCCTATCTCTGTATTTAGAAAACATATATTTTTCTTTTGTCTTTTTCTTTATATTTTCCAAAGAAAAGTTTACGATTTTTCTTTTATGTGTCTTTTTTCATTGAGGAAGAGAGAGGTAAAGAGGGAGAGGGAAAATTGGAAAGCAATGTAATGATAAATGCTAGGCTATATCTGTCAACATAACTGTTGTCTGCTTTAATGTCTCATTAGAAAAATTAGAAAATGAAAATATGGAAAAGTTAGGCCAATAGTATGCAAATATACTAATAGGATACTATATACTACAGCCCTAAGCCCTACCTCATACTGAGTATAGACACACCAATGTTTTCCTGTATGGTCCAGACCTATGATAATCACATTTTGGTTTTGAGTGAGGAAGTACATCTGCCTATATCTCACCAGAGTGAAAAGAATATATAACAAGAAATAGATGACAGGTGATAGATGAATGAGAGTTAGATGATGATGATGATGATGATAGATAGATAGATAGATAAATAGATAGATAGAATGATAAATAGAAAGAAAGATATAGGGTAGCAGATACTATCAAAACACTAATTGGATACTCACAAAATCCAGTAGAAAGCAACAGAAGAAACCCCTTTAAAGCAGTAGCCTGGACTTCCCAATCTAGAGAGTCCACATAAGAGCAAAGGATCCCCTTTGGTGAGGTTTGCAAAGAGATGAAGAAATAATTGCAGAAAGGTAGCATCATCAAATTAGGAGCTTAAATCATCCAGCAGAAAACAGCGAATGAATTTCCATTAAGGAAGCCTGCCAGAGTTCCTGGTAGAGAGTCCTAGGTGCAGAATGTCTCTTAGCATAAACTTTCAGAGTGGAAGACCAGATACTAACACAAGAAACAAAATCATTAATGTGGATTTCCATAGATTAGCACACCTTCCGGGGAGGCTGAGGCAATCAGTTGGGATTCTCATCCTCGCTTTCTTTCCATTTAATGTGCTTCATGTGGCCGAACTTCTGTTTTTTGGGGTTCTTTTTGGGTTTTTTTGTTTTGTTTTGTTTTTGTTTTTTAATGATGGTGGGATAAACATTCTTCTCTACTGAAAAATGGTCCATCATCTTGCTGTTCTCAAAGATAGCATTTTTGCTTGGGATATTTTGCTGTTTTAGAGAGTACCAAAGTACATCACATACACAATTTGAAGAAAAATAACACAATTTTTGAAGCTTCAACACTTTGTTTTTATATTTTAGTGTGTAGAAAATAAGGTCTTTTCTATTTAGTTTAGTAAAAAATTCACTTTGATTTTCCATCATATGCAGAGTTTATTGCATGTGCCCATCTCTTTAAAACACACAAATGCATTTTATAAAGAAGTGTATAGGCTTTATACACAGACATCCAGAATTTAAATTGAAGTTGCTACTTAAAAATCTGTGTGGCTCTGGACAAGTGTTCCCATCACCAAAGTATCATTTTCTTCATTTCTAATATGGACAAAAAAGTAATTCATCCCCATGTTTATTAGACAAACTTAATAAAACAACATCAACAGGCTTCATTAAATAGAGGCCTGTGGTTCTAAAACATTAGTAAATTTGACTCTAATTATCAACAAGAATACTAATATGAATAGCCTAGTGCATATCTGATAAAATTTACTAAAAAACATTTCAATACATGGAAGCTTCAAACCTGTCAAATGTGTGTCTTACAAGAATGTTACAATTGACTGAATGAGAGGCTCAAAATAAAATACATGACAGTCAGAGACATAAATGTTCAACCCCGGAAAATGCATAAATGCTGAAAAATAGCTGACAGAAAAGTCATAGCAATACCCTGCTTTCAAGTTAATTACTTATCTATTTTCTCTACATTCCTTACTGACCAGTACTCCCTACAGTGTCTAAGATGATAGAAATTCTTGCAAATCAATTCTTTTGGATTTTCAAGAAGTATAATCATAAATATGGAGTTATGAATTTAACATTACATAGTGTCTTTATATTTTTTCTGTTAGGGTGTCAATGATTATTGGTCGAATTTATATGTTGTACTAATGTCCTGACATGAACACTGGAACATTTAAATATCATTAAATGATTCCAAGAATCATTGTTAAAGGTTCAGTCAATATATTGTGAATGCTTGGGAGGGAACATTAGCAGCCAAACAGCCTAGAAAAGGGATCCCAGGAGGAAGAATGCTCATCAGTCTGAGACTAGCAGGAGTTGATGATAATCTTAGCTGGATATTTGAAATAACCTGATGTTGTTATTTGATTCATTAAATTAAATAAATGAATTTAAACTTATTTGAATGCACTGTAATACATATACACATTTAATGCTATAATTTTCATAATTTTAAAACCTTGATACTTTGTTGTAGTTTGAATATGCTAGGCCCAGGGAGTGGCACTTTTAGGAGGTGTAGCCTTGTTGGAGTATGTGTGGCCTTGTTGGAGGAAGTGTGCCATTGGTCACTTTTGCGGGTGAAATTTGAGATCCTACTCTTAGCTGAATAGAAAGTCAGTCTTCAGTTTGCCTTTCAAAATGAACTCTCAGCTTCTCCTGCACCATGACTGCCTGGACACTGCCATGCTTCCTTCCATGATGATATTGGAATGAACCTCAGCATCTGTAAGCCAGCCCCAACTAAATGTTGTTCTTCATAAAAGTTGTCTTGGTCATGGTGACTATTCATAGGAATAAAATTCTAACTAAAAGAGCCATATTAATATTTTCACTAAAACAAATTAATTTAAATGAACTTTGGTAAAACTGAATTAAATAGTCACAAAGGGCAATATAATACAATGTTTTCTTATTTTTTTTAAATAAAACTATTGGAAATGTTTCTGTAAATCATCTGCTGAGGGAGTACCATGTGAATTGTGATCAGGGACAATTGAACATCTTGCATATATTATTTAATATCTCTTATTTTCAGATATCAATGTTCCATGACTGGCTCATTGTATTTGATTAATTATTTTATGAAAAGTATTTTAATTATTATTAGTATGTGTGTGTGTTTGGTGTGTGTGTGGTGTATCATTGGAGGAGTTGTGTGTGTATGTGTATGTGTGTATTTACAGGCACAGGTGCCAGAGTAAACATGTGGATATGGGGACAAAATGGTGGATCTGGTTCTTTTCTTTTGTGCGTCATGCTGTGTGACAAGTATTTATGCACCAGACCATATTGATGGGCCTGTAATATTAATTTACTTTTATTATTTGGTTGTACTTTGCTCAATAGGAGTTTTGAAGTCAATGGTCCCTCACTCATGTACTCAACACTTTTCAGAATGAATTTTGGTATAAATTAAAAATTGTTACAGGAACTAGAGAAATAGAAGACAAAATACTGCCTTAAGGGAAATTACGATTAAAGTATGTGTTTATCCAGTGAATTGTGACACCTTCCTGACATTCTCAATATTGTTGTTTTAAATATGCTGTGACAACAGAGGCAGGAGATAATTTTCCATCAATTTACGTATTTCTTCACTCTACATAAAGGACACAGCACCCCTCTACTTTCAACCACCCCCTCAAAAGCTCATGCCCTTCACCCCTGAGAAGGTACTGGCAGATCAAGCCACTGCAGGACTGGGCACATACTCTTCCACTGAGCAAAGCAGCTCAGTTAGGGAAACAGAATCTACTGGCAAGCAATAGACGCAGGGATAGCCCTTCTTTCAGGTGTAGGGGGACCAACATGAAACCAAGCTGCACATATTGGGAAGGACTTGCTCCAGACAATATATGCTCTTTGATTGACAGCTCAGGCTCTACAAGCCCCCAAGTGTCTAGGTTAGTTGATTTTGTTGGTTTTCTTGTGGAGACTCTATCTGTTCCAGGTCTCTTAATCCTTCCTCTAAATTTTCCATGAGACTCACTGAACTCCATCTAAAGTTTGGCTGTGAGTCTCTGCATCTGATTTAGTCAGCTACTTGGTAGATCCTCCCAGAAGGCAGTTATATCAGGCTCCTCTCTCCAAGTGTAACAGGGTACCATTATTAGTGTCATGGATTGGTTTTGCCATAGGAAGGACTCAAGTTGGGCCAGTCATTGGTTGTCCATTTCCAAAGTCTCAGCTCCATCTTTGTCAGGCAACTTTTTGTAGGCAGGACAAATATTGGGTTGAAGCTTTAGTGGGTGAGTTGGTGTCCTTATCCCTCCACTGGGACTGCTGCAGGACTACAAAACGTGGCCACATCAGGCTCTATGTCCCCCATTGCTAGGAGTCTCAGCTAGAGTCATACTGGAAGACTCCCTGGAGTCCCACGCATCTAAAGTTTCTGGCATGTCCTACAGTTGCCTACACCTTCATCTCCCCTGACCCTTACCCCAGACAATTTTTTATTTCCTCTCTGAATCCTGCCTCCTGGCTCTCCTGTCCCTATTTCTGATTCAACCCTACTATTCCCCTCATCATCCCTTGTCCCACTCAGTTCCCTTCCTCCATCTACCGCCAAAGATAATTTTAATTACCATTCTGAATGAGGTTCAAACATCCTCTCCTAGGCTCTCATTGTTATTTGGCTTCTTTGGATCTATGGAATAAAGCATGTATATTCTGTACTTTATGGCTAATATCCATTTATAATGAGTACATAACATGCATGTCCTTTGGGGACTGTGTTACCTCACTCAGCATGATATTTTCTAGTTGTATCCATTTGCCTAACCATTTCATGGTGACCTTGTTTTTAATATCTGAGTAGTATCCCATTGCGTGAATGAACCTCAGTTTTTATTCATTCTTCAGTTGAAAGGCATCTGGGTTGTTATGATTAAACTGCTTTGAACATAGTTGAACAAAATATCCTTGTGGTATGTTAGAGAATCTTTTGGGTATATGCTCAGGAGTGGTATCCCTGAATTTTGAGGTCAAACAATTACCAATTTTCTGAGAAACTGCCAAATTGATTTCCAGAGTGCTTGTACAAGTGTACAATTACCAACAATTAAAGGACTGTTCCTCCTTCCTCCACACCCTGGTGAGGAGATTTTGAATGGTTTCAGAGAATAGAGGGTCTTTAAATTTAAGTGAAAACTGAGGCATAATATTTAATTTCATCTGATTTTCTTTTCAATCATGAAAAAGAACTAAATTACAATGTAAAACTTAAGTCAAATTGATTTGTATTGCCAGGAAAATAAAATGCATAGGAATTTACAAATGAGTGGTCACAGGTAATAAAAGATGAGGATGATGATGCCTTTATACCATATTTGGATGACCTTTGATAAAGCTGACCTAACTGCAAATGAAATAAAAACAGTGGCGACAGACTGAGATATAAGCTGAGTCATTAGAAAAGGTGAGAAAGAACATTTTTGAGAAAGTATTTGCTTTGCACTGTAGAATTTTTTTCAGACTTGCATTCTTGTAATTCAAAACTTCTGCAGGATCTGAAAATTAAAGCTTACCTTGTGACTGTAGCAATAATTATTGACTTATACTTAACCCTTGTTAGGAAGGATTATTCTTAGAAACAGGGTAATTGAGCAATCCAGGCCTCCAGCTTCCATTCTCTGTTCTCCATGATGTACAATGAGAGCTATGGTCTTCATTGGCATGTCATAGTGTACATGCTCCTGTTATTTGGAAGGCAATGGAGATAATCTATAAGATTCCACCTCTGTGAATCTACGATTCTAGAACAAACAAATTGCAAGTTATACTTTCATTGCTCTTGGTTGGTGAAAAAGGTGTGATCTCCCAAGTTATCAGGAGGGGATGTGCAGGCTAATCAAATAGTTTTACCCTGTTCTATTTTCCTCTTTGCAAACAAATCTCTCACCCCACCATAGTCTCTGTTCTATTTCTGTGAAGAGACACCCTGACCATAGCAACACTTACAAAGGAAAGCATTTAATTGGGGCTTACTTAGAGTTTTAGACATTTAGTCTATTGTCAGCATGGTGGGAATCATGATCACATGGGGCAGAGAAGTAGCTAGGAGTTTAGGTAGCAGGAAGATAGAGACATAGGCCTGACTTCAATGCTTAACCCACAGTTCCTTCATCAAGGCCATACCTCATAATCCCTCCCAAATGGTGACACTTCCAGATGACTAAGCATTCAAATAGATAAGACCACTGGACCACTCTTATTCAAGCCACTATGTAGCCTTATTACCATTTCCCAGATACCCCAGCCTCTATTTACAGATGTCCAATAAGTAACATGAGAAAACTGCCATTTCCAACTTTCTGCATAGTTCACAAAGAGGTTCTTAACTCATATAAATGATATACTGCCTATGACTCTGTGATTACTTGAAAAACCTGAACAAAAAGATAGCTCCATTTGTACAACAGACAGTACAGATGTTTCTTCTGTGCCTACTTCTAATATCAGTTATTTCTAGAAAGAAACCACATGCCAACCATTATCACTATAAACTAATCTTCAATAATTATGGTGGTTTGAATAGGTATGGCTTCTTGGACTTATGTGCTTGAGTGCTTCATTTATAGCAGTGGCACTGTTAGAATGTATAGCATTGTTGGAGGAAGTATATGACTGTAGACATAAGCGTCGAGGTTTCCTAAGATCAAGGTATGGCACAGTATGGCATATGGTCTCCTTCTGGTGCTTGCAGATGAAAATGTAGAATTCTCAGCTCCTTTCCTAGCACTATGGTTCCCTGAAATCCATCATGTTTCTGGCCAGGATAACCACGAAATTCTCTGAAATTTTAAGCCAAAACCAATTAAATGTTTTCCTGTAAAAGAGTTGACACAGTCATAAAATCTCTTCACAGCAATAAAACTGTGACTAAGACACTAATTGATTTTAATCACAGAGCAGCTTACAGTTTTTTTGACTTTTCTGTTTTGGTTTCTATCAAGTATTTTTAATGAAGGGATTATTTTCTCTTGATTCAAGCAGTAATTGCTTTATTTACATGTTTTAAATAATTAGCATAACAGTAATATAGTAAGATGTCATAACTTTTAAAAATAAAATCATTGTTTTGTTTTTGTCAAAATCTTTCAAATGTTTATATTTTCTGGCAATCTGAGTGCAAATAAGGTTCCTCTCAGAAAGCTCAAACTTTATTTCACCCCCAGGTGAGAAATGTTCCTGTGTCTTATTCTTTTACCAGAAATTAGAGCTCTGCAGGCTCTGCCTTTGGTCTTGTGAAGTACTGTAGGAGAAAAGTTTAACTCTGGGTTTCTCTGATGACTAGCTACAGACTAGGAACACACTGACTACCTCAGATCATTTCTCAATGTTCTCTGAGCTGCCCAAATCTATGTCATATTGTCTGCAGTGAATCATCAAAAGACTGTGAACTTTAATATTAAAGAATATTTTTTCTCATCTTTCTTCCATTAGGCCCTTTACATCTATCTATCTCTCTGTCCATCTGTCTGTCTATGTATGTATGTATGTATGCATACATGTATGTATGTATGTATGTATGTATGTATCTATCTATCTATCTATCTATCTATCTATCTATCTATCTATTTACCATTTATCTATCTATCTAATCTATCTATAATCTATTTATGGTGTGAATTTATACATATTGGATGTCTCTTTCTGTGCCTGTGGTTCCTAGTGTAAGTTATCCTGTCCTTACCATATGGGCGATTTATGTTGGCATATCTTTCTCCTCACTTATTTTCCCTCACCTATGTGCTTCCTTGTGACGAACATCTCAAAGACATTTGTTATTGTTTGTTCACAATTGTCTTTTCTCATAGTACTTCACTTGATGCTTAAATTACATAACCATAACTGTATGCTTTCACGTTTTCTATGTAGGTCTTAATATATTAATCATAGCTTCCTAGATTTCCTGTCATATATTTACAAAATTTGTATCCTAATCAATCCATTATTCTGCATGCTTACTTTCTGAAGTTGTGCTGTTCTTTTACCTTTTGAGATCCACAATAAAATGGAAACATAATGTGCAGATTATACAAAAGAGACATAGTATAAGGACACATATGTTATTTGATGTATTTCAAAAAAGACACTTTAACTTTAAGAAGGTATGCTTGTTTGATGTTTGCTGTCAATGAAACTTCAACACCTTTGTTCTTGATCACAGCTAAATTTTGTACTGGATCTTGTAGCTTTTCTAGCCTGGGTGGATTGTCAACAGGACAGAAAACTGTGGAGGTCATGACACAATGTGACCAATGACACAATGTGGCTTGTCTTAGTTAGGGTTACTATTGCTATGATGAAACACCATGACCAAAAGCAGTTAGGGGAGAGAAGCTTTTATTTGGCTTACATATCCTATACTGCAATCTATTCACTGTTGTTATCTTACAGGAGATTCTACCAGGCCCCTCCCAAGGGACCTAGCAATGACTGATGTCATCACATGCCGCCATTACCTGCCACTGTCAGGTTCAGGTGGACTGGCATATACAAGGACTACTCACCACTCCAGTTGGCTCTCTCTTCATGTTCCCGTGTGTTCGTCACCAGTCAATCTTTCCCTATTTCTGTCTGTCTCTGCCCCACCTTCTCTGCTCTCGTGGCTCTACCCCCATCTGTCTGTCTCTATCACATATCCAGGCCCTCACTCCACTCCCTTCCCTCCAATAGACCTCCTTTATACCAAATTTGTTACATGGGATGATGTTTCAGGGGGTACCTTTGCATGGGTCCACCAGATACGCAAACCCTGGATACTCTTATTATATTTCATAACAATTGCAGCCAATGCAGAAACTCAAACTGGGCAGGCACCTAGAGGCTCTGAAGGAGGGTCTTGACTTGCTCCTCCTGGTTTATGCAGCCTGTTTTCTTATAGAATCTAGGGACATCAAGTTAGGAGTAGCAGCCCCCCAAAAGGGTGTTCCCACCTCATCAATAACTATTTAAGAAAATGCCCTACAGGCTTGCCTACAGCCAGATATTATGGAGACATTTTCTCATTTGAGATTCCCTGCTCTCAGATTACTATAGGTTGTGCTAAGCTGACATGAAACTTGCCAGCACAATTGATCCCTTGATATTGTTAAGCCTCAACCTTTTCTTCCTTACTCATTTTAATATCATACATTAATATGAATATCATAATATAAAACATTTTACAATCATAAAATTTCCCACAAACTTTTTCAAATACTGGATGTTAATTCAGTGTCTTTAAAAATCCCAAGTCACTTTTAAAATTCAAAACCACTTTAAGAAGTTTAAGTCTCTCAACCATGTGCTCTTGTACAATCATAATTTGTTAATATGCTAATACTTTGATACTTCAAAGGGAAGAACTAGGGAGCAATCACTGTATGAATAAAGTAAAACCAAGCTCCAACAGTGTAAACTTAATGTCCATTGCATGGAAATCACTCATGATTTTATGATCTCTTCTAAAGGACTGGGGTCACTTATCTGGTTCTGCCCTCCATAGCATACACAGCATTTCTTCTAGGTGTGGGCTACCGCTGTTCCACTGTTACTGTTGATCTTGGAGAACATCTGTCTTAGTCAGGGTTTCTATTCCTGCACAAACATCATGACCAAGAAGCAAGTTGGGGAGGAAAGAGTTTATTGAGCTTACACTTCCACGTTGCAGTTCATCACTAAAGGAAGTCAGGACTGGAACTCAAGCAGGTCAGGAAGCAGGAGCTGATGCAGAGGCCAAGGAGGGATGTTTCTTACTGGCTTGCTTCCCCTGGCTTCCTCAGCCTGATCTCTTTCTTATAGAACCCAAGAGCAGCAGCCCAAAGGTGGTACCACCCACAAGGGGCCCTCCCCACTTGATCACTAATTGAGAAAATGCCCCACAGCTGGATCTCATGGACACACTTCCCCAACTGAATCTCCTTTCTTTGTGATAACTCCAGCCTGTGTTGACATACAAAACTAGCCAGTACAACATCTCATGGTATTGTCATCTTCTACTGCAACTAGACTGTATGTTCTCCAATAGTATCCCGTCTTGTACTCTTTCCATGTTCCTAAGTATCAGCATCTCTCTATGTTTTCTTCAGGACAGAGGCTCAGGCTATACCTTCACTAATGGCCTCTTATGGTTTCAGAAAGTGTCAAACTTCAGCTGATCTCAGTGACCTTTTCATACCTTCAATACCAGTATCATATGGGAGATTTTTATACATTACCAGGATTGGCTGCCAGCACAAATGACCAACCTTGACCACTGAGGAAAACACCTGTGTGCTAACTCTAAGGAATCACTTCCCAGAAGATTTTATCTTAATGATGCTAGTTTCTTCTTAAAAACTCCTAAATTCTCAGCTACAATCAAGCATCGTAGCAAAGGTTTTACTTTTTTACCCTTGTATCTTGGTACCTACAGCAACCTCTTCAACCCCATCTAACTAGAACTATAAACTCTTAAATCAAAATATGTAAAGCCTTTACAGAATCTTTCAGTGACTCTCAAGCTCTCCAAAGCCTTTCTACAACTGCCAAAACCAATACAATCAATCCTTTCACTGCAATACCCCACTTTTTGTATTAGCTAGGATTATTCTTGCTGAAATGAAACATCATGGCCAAAAAAAAAAAAAAAAAAAAAAAAAAAAAAAAAACTGGGGAGGAAAGAGTGTTTTTGTTTGGCATACACATCTTGGATAGCTATCTATTGAGAAAAGCCAAGGGAAGAGCTCGTTCAGTAGAGGAACCTGAAGGCAGGAATTGAGGTAGAGGCCACGGAAGAGAGCTGATTGGAGGTACTTACTCCATATTCTTTCTCAGCCTGCTTTCTTATTCCCAGCAACAATTACATAGGTGGCACCACCCCAATTGTCTGGAACCTCTTCCATAAATTACTAATTAAGAAAATGCCCTTTAATATTGCCTATAGCCTGATTTCAATGGAGTCTTCTTTTCAAATGTGCTTCCATTCTTGAAGACTGTTTTAGCTTGGGTCAAGTTGATATAAAACTATCCAGCCCAAGGCTTATAGAATCTTATAATTAAACCAAATGCTGCAGATCTTGTGTCCAGCAGTCAGAGAGACATGTATGTATCTAAACATATTATTTGTCAGAGCACAGATAGTAAAGTAGCTTCAGACAAAGCGATACCCCATATCTTGAAAGGCTAAGGCAAAAATGTCGTATTGCCAACAAATCAAGTATTTGAATCTAGTGGAGTTATTTCAAAATGGTGATTTTTCTTTCATGCCTGGCTAGGAATTCCAACAGAAATCTGTGGTGTTTTTTGGGGGGTAAGGATGGGGTTTGCTAACTACAAGACTGCTGAAACTGAAAGGCACAAAATTGCAAGGCACTCCAGACAGCTGTGGCCCTCTGGGTCTTCATTTCATCATGCTACACCACCAATGCCTGGCAGTGCCAATAATCCTACTAGGAATAACTCCAGAACCTTCCCGAACCTGTGCTTTTTCCAAGCTACACCTTCCCTAGGCTTTGCTTGTGTGTAGTGCTTTGCTTCCTCGAAGGATGAAATGGTGGACACTGGGTTTTTGGTACACCAGCGATGCAGTTGCCTTTTGAATTTGGATGGTTATTTCCCAAATGTGCCTGTGATTAGTTAGAGTCATTAGAAAATGGAAGTGTCTTAGAAATTAAAGACCTAATCAAGAGCTTTAAAAGATGTTGTTGTCTGTTCAACCCTGTGTATTAAACAATAGAAGTGATAGGATATACAGACAGATTAAGGGTTTTTTTCTATGAGGCAATTTTAAAGACATGAAAGAAATATCATCTATATTGTATAAAATAATTTGCTAGAGGGAATGCCATCATTTGTCAAATGAAGGAACAGGTTTTATAAAAAAGGCTGCAGTATGCTTCAGTGAACAACGAGTGCTGAGCAGAACAGATAAGCAGGAAGATTTAGTTCTTAGTGACTCTCAGATGGCTCTGATGATGATACAGTACAGGTAATTGGAAAACATTACTGGATAAACATGATATGCTGAAAGTGGTGAGCAGAGAAGAGGGATTCCATTTATTCTCCTAAGTTCTCAGCCTGGGCTAAAACTGACATGGACATAGAAATAACAGGAGGGGAAGTATATTTATATATTTTAATTCTAGTGTGCACATTCAGCACACTCACAAAAATATTCTTTTTTTTTTTTTTTGGCTTTTTCGAGACAGGGTTTCTCTGTGTAGCCCTGGCTGTCCTGGAACTCACTCTGTAGACCAGGCTGGCCTCAAACTCAGAAATCCACCTGCCTCTGCCTCCCAGAGTGCTGGGATTACAGGCGTGCGCCACCATCGCCCGGCTTACACTCACAAAAATATAAGACGGAGAGAAGTGTCAGTAAGTGACTTAAACAGCACTCAGAGCTGTAGAAATGTGAAAGGGGTGGCTGGGCCTCCCCCAGGTGTTTAGAGCAAATGATTAGGTAATGAGAGTGAGCAACATTTGGAGAATGCAGGTTACCTTGTGCTGCAGGGAAGCTCTATGTGGTCCCTGAGCAACCTTTTCCCAGATACAAATACTTTAACAAGCAAAGGTTCCTTTATCAGTATAAAATTCTTCTGTAAGGGACAGTTCTGAGGAGCAGGAGCTGGGCTGCCCTGGGCTGTCTGACCACCTGGTAATAAACAGAATCTCAGAGGTGCCCTTGAGATAGCATATTCTGGCCACTTGTCATTTTAAGGTGGTGAGTCTTGAGTACCTGACAAAGTTTGCTTTAGAAATAAGACCTTGGAGGATATGGAGGACACAGGCGTGAACTTTGTGTGTGACTTTTAATCTGGGTTGAGCTTTATGAAACAGGATGGATGCATTGTCTTTTTCTACAAAATCTTTGTGATTGTGTCTCCTCAAAACACCCAGACAGAAGGAACAAGAAGTATTTTGGACATTCACCTGTGTCAGTGTACCTATTGCTACTGTTTTATTTTCAATTTCAACATATTTCCTGTCTAGACCTAGTGTTCTTCCCTTATGCTGGGATCATGTTATTGTCAGTGAATCAACCTCCTTCCCCTCATCCCATATTCAATCTTTCCAAAAAAAGTAAGGATATCAAACCTCTAAGTCTGTCTCAGAGGTACAGCACCATTCAGATTAACCATCTCTGATACCACTAAATATCTTCCATTTCCCCTTCTTCAATTTTAAACCCTACATGATGACACAATTTCATCCTCTGTGGCTATATCCTTGCCTTATAGGTTCATCCTATTTATCACCCAAACTCTACAGTCCTCTTTTGATGTTATTAAACAATATTTTTGAACAACTATTTTCATAATGTTATAGTGTTAGTTCATGATAGTACACCTTGACAGAATGTTTTATGTCTGCATTAATCACAAGTGTAAGCCAGTGTAATGACCAGTGAAATTTATGTGTCACAACATAAATAGATATTTTGGTCACTCAAAATGTTGTTTTCATGCAAACTGGGAATCATCTCTCAGCCTTCGTTTTTTTCTTTCTAGTTAACAATTGCTTTCTTATTGTCTAAAAAGAGAAAATAACATTGCTTTCACTTATTTTGATTGGATTCGGCAGAAAGATTGAAGACCACATGTTCTGTAATATATATAGCTGAGTCTAAGCTGTGCTTAGGGATTTTGAATGGAAACACATCAAGATAAAGGTTTTTCCAGCATCGTGAGGAGTGGGGAGTGCAGATGTTGCACTGAATAGCTGTCGTCTATCATGCCTGGGTCTTTCGTTTGGACATGACTAATGCTTGAGATACTTGAGCTCCTCAACTGCCCTAGGCTCTAAAATGTTAGCTTAATGTTTGTTGTGGTTACTTGACAATTCTTCTGGTAGCAGTAATAGCAATAATGCTCACATAAGTATCTTATATTTTGCTTTAATATGTAATGGAGTGTAGTCCTCCAACTGCGGGATTTGAAAATGTCGGTATTGTGTTGTTGAATCTCTCTATACCTTCCCTGGTTCAGAAATAAAAAAAATTCATATGGAGATTTATATAATTATGAAAACATATTCTTTTTTATAGTCACTTGTATCAAATCAACTTTATTTTTATGATAAAATGCACAACTAAACTAATCTGTGTTTGATTCAAATGTAGACATTTTTATTTAAAGAAAACACAGTGAAAGGCTCAACTAGACTTGAATTTTAGGGTTAGCAAAAGCTCAGCAATATTTATTCTTAGATGTAATTCTTAAATAGGGGAAATGTTCAATGGATATAATAATTAAAAATAAAGTATCATGCAATATTGAATAATAGTTTTCAAGAGTAAAATAGACATGAAACCTCATGAGGCTATTATGAATGAAAAATACTTTTAAAAGAGGAAAACTTCTCAAATTGAAAATCACTAGGCCCTCTCATTTTTTAAGGATCACTTCATCAATTGTTTTCTTAATGTTATTCATTTATCTGAGGACAAATTAACTCCAAGGTCAAGAACACCTAATGCTAGAAGTTTCCAAACAGACATAGTAAGTGAATCCCTATCACTTCCTGGTTCATTTGAAAAAATGCACTCTTGAGAGAGATTTCTCATACAAAGAAATACTGATAGAAAGCCAAAGCTTATACTTGAACAGGGAAATTATTAACAGAACCTGCCAGAACATAAAAATAAAAAGTATGGATTGCACAGAAACAGGATACATTAAATGAGATTTCATGAGTCTTGAGTCTTGCATGAAAAATATATTTTGTGTATATTGTTATCAAAGTACATGTACTTGATAGGTGGGTTCTCATAGGACTCTATTTAAACAGATATAAGAATCACTATATAATGGATTGAATTGAAATCTCCTTTAAGTTGAGAAAATTAGAACAATAAGGTTCAGAAATATAAGCATGGGAAAAGTCATTCACTGGAGGTAATGGAGAAACATTTGTAGAAAAGCAGCATGCCATCATGTGCAGAGAGCAGAGCATCTGGAGAGACCTCCGGGGATCTAAAAGAGGTCCCTCCGGGACTTCAGCTTGGCTGTCATTAAAGCGTGCGGGTAATTAAACTGTATGATGTTAGAGAAAGAATCAGCTCCAAAATCACACAAACTACCTGAGGCCATCTAAGGATAAGATTAGATCCTGTTTTCCACATAGGCACCAAAATCCTCACAAATCACAAAATACCTAACAAAGTACTCAGCAAAGTTTAGTCAGTGAGAGGCATTACTCCCAAGTTAAGCATACTTCAAGTTTTTTCACGTAATTCTTTGAAGAAAAGCATAACAAACAATTATCTGCCAAGTACAAGTAATTAAACCAGACACAAAAATAAATCACGATGCTATAATAACTTAATTGATTATTTACTTGTTTGCATGTGATGTATGTGTGTTGGAATGCGTGTAGACACCTGCTGGAATTGTGCTTTCTCCTTGCAACCTTACCTAGGATCTAGGAACCTAACTCTGGTCAAGCTTCTTCAGCACCACTGAGTGGCCACTAAGCCATCTGACTAGCCCAGCAATGCTGAAGACAAGGTAACTTTCTGGGAGATAGCTCAGTGATTAAAGCGTTTGCACTGAAAAAATTAAGACCTGCCTTCAGGTCCCAGAACCTACATGAAACCTTCCCAGGGTACCTTTAGGAAGAAGGTAGACACAGTCAGTAAAACCCAGTACAGGCTAGCAAGCTTGGCACAAGCAGATGTGTAGTGGCTATTCCTGGTTGTCAACTTGACTATATCTGGAATGAACTACAGTCTAGAATTGGAAGGCTCACCTATTATCCTAATTTGGAGGCTCAGAGATATAAGTTTATGACCTGGATTTTGGCATGGAGACCTCGAAGCATAATGGCTAAGACAAGGAGATCTCTGAGTTCAAGATCATTTGGGATTAAAGGCATGGATGCACACACCTTTAATCTGGGCCACACCCTCTGCTGGAGACCCACACGCCTTTAATCTGGGCTACACCTTCTGCTGGAGATATATAAGGACATTGGAAGAAGGAAGACTCTCTCTCACTCTTCCTTGCCTGCTTGCTTCGTGGGACTGAGAAACTGCTAGATCCTTGGACTTCCATCTACAGCTGCTGCTGAACATTGTTGGGGAGTTGGACTATAGACTGTAAGTCACTGATGAATTCCCTAACTATATAAAGACTATCCATATGTTCTGTGACTCTGGAGAACCCAAACTAATACAGGAGTCATTGACGAATTCCTTAACTATATAAAGACTTGTTAACACTTAGTCAAACAACTTCCGTTAAACCCAGATGATTACAAAGAGGAAGATGACATAGAAGTAGCCATGGGGATTGTGGGGGAGAAAATGAGTTTCAGTGAGAAAGGAAAAGGGATGAGAAAGAGCAGGGGATAAATGAGTAGACTTTATATCCATGTGTGGGGAAAAAGAGTGAGTGAAAAAATGTTTCAAACTGTAAGGCAAAGACATGTAAGATCATTTTCTGACACACATTCACAAACACATGCACAGCATACACACACACACACACACACAGGGGTGGGGGAGAGGGGAAGAAACTTGATAAGAGACTCATCCACCAATTGAAAGAATGGAACAACAAATTCAGCTGTTTATTGAAGGATATAAAATAAAAATTAGGAGAATTATACAAACTATGAGGCAATGTAGTTACTAGTATCAAGAAAAAAGATATCATCAAAATATATATAAAAAATAAGTAATGGTCAATAGAGCTTCAAAGACAAATAGTCAAACCAAATAAGGAATTTGACATGAAGAAAAAAATTAAGTCAGGAAATTTGGTAGCTAAATAAAAATGTAGAAAATAGCCACAGAGGGAAATTATTTTAAGAAAAAACACTAAACTTCCAACCAAAGAGTACACATGGAGCATCTCATAGCTCCAGCTACATATGTAGCAGAAGACGACCTTGTCATGCATCAATGGAAGGAGAGGCCCTTGGTCCTGTGAAGGCTCAATGCCCCAGTGTAGGGGAATAAGAAGACAGGGAGGTAGGAGTGGGTGGGTGGATGGGTGGGGGAGCAACCTCATAGAAGCAGGAGGACAGGAAATGGGATAGAGGGTTTCTTGAGGGAAAACCAGGAAGGGGGATAACATTTAAAATGTAAATAATTAAAATATCCAATAAAAAACACTAAAATACAATATGAAAATTGTAATTTAGTATTTTCACAAAAAGGCCATTAAAAAAATCTTATTTTTAATTTTTAATTTTCCCATAGTTACAAAGAGCAATTTGAAAATTAATTTGAAATAACAAACACCCAGCATAGCGAAAATTATTCTCAACAATAAAAGAACTTCCAGTGCAAACACTATTTCTAAGCTCAAGCTATATTACAGACAATACTTATACAAATTTACACACCTATGGTCACTGTATCTTTGACAAAAAAATCTAAAACCATTCAGTGGAAAAAAAGACAGCATTTTCAACAAATGGTGCTGGTTCAACTGGCAGCCAGCATGTAGAAGAATGCAAAGGGATCCATCTTATCTCCTTATACAAAGCTCAAGTCTAAGTGGATCATGAAACTCCACATAAAATCAGATACACTGAATCTAATAGAAGAGAAAATGGAGAAGAGCCTGGATCACATGGGCAAAGGGGAGATGTTCCTGAACAGAACCATGATAACTTATGCTCTAAGATCAAGAATTGACAAATGAGAGCTCATAAAATTGCAATGTTTCTGTAAGTGTTCTGTAAGAACACTGTCAATAGGACAAAATAGCAACCAACAGATTGGAAAAAAGATCTTTACCAATCCTACATTCTATAGAGGGTTAATATCCAATATATTCAAATAACCTGATAAATTCGATGGCAGAGAATCAAATAACCCTATTAAAATGGGGTACAGATCTAAGTAAAGAATTCTCAAGTGAGGAAACTCAAATGGCTGAGAAGGACCTAAAGAAATGTTCTACATCCTTAGTCATCAGGGAAATGCAAATAAAAATAACCCTGTGATGCCACCCCACACCAGTCAGAATGGCTAAGATCAAAAACTCAGGTGACAGCAGATGCTGTGGAGGATGTGGAGAAGAGGAACACTCCTCCATTGATGGTGGGATTGCAAGATGCTACAACTACTCTGGAAATCAGTCTAGGGGTTCTTCCGAAAATTGGACATAGTATTACCTGAGAACCCAGCTATACCACTCTTGGGCATATACCCAAAAGATCCTCCAACACATACAAAGGACACCTGTTGCACTATGTTCATAGCAGCCTCATTTATAATAGCCAGAACCTGGAAAGAACTGAGATATTGTTCATCAAAATATGGATACAGAAAATGGGCTACATATACACAATGGAGTACTACTCAGCTATTAAAATCAATGAATTCATGAAATTCTTAGGCAAATGGATGGCCTAGAAATATCATCCTGAGTGAGGTAACCCAATCACAAAAGAAAACACATGGTATGCACTCATTGATAAGTGGATATTAGCCCAGAAGCTCTGAATATCCAAGATAAAATTCACAGTACAAATGAAGCTCAAGAAGAAGGAAAAATACTCATGTTCACAAATACAGAGACAAGGTGTGGAGCAGAGACTAGATGAAAGGCCATTGTGAGGCTGGCCCACCTGGGGATCCATTCCATATACAGTCACCAAACACAGACACTATTGTAGATGCCAAGAAGTACATGCCAACAGAAGCCCGATATAACTGTCTCCTGAGAGGCTTTGCCAGAGCCTGACATACAGAAGTGGATGCTCACACCCAACCAGTGAACTGAGCACAGGCTCTCCAATGGAGGTGTTACAAAAATGACTGAAAGAGCTGAAGGGGTTTGTAACTCAGTAGGAAGAACAATACCAATCCCAGGGACTAAATCACCAACCAAGGAGTACAAATGGAGAGACCCATGGCTCCAGATATATATGTAGCAGAGGATGACCTTGTCAGGCATCAATGGGAGAAAAGGCCCACGGTCATTTGAAGGGTTGATGGCCCAGTATAGTGGAATGTGAGGGTGGATTGGCAGGAGTGGGTGGGTGGGTCAGTGGGGCGCACCATCATAGAAGCAGGGGATAGGGGAATGGGATAGAGGGTTTCTGGGGAAACCAGGAAAGGGGATAACATTTGAAATGTAAATAAATAAAATAGCCAATAAGATAAATTAATGAAGAACAGATTAATAATAATAATAATAATAATAATAGAGAGAAGATACCTATTCATATATATATATGAATAGGAAAATGATTTAACACTTTTGGTTAATACTGAGAAAGGATTACTTTCCAGTATATCTGTGATATCAGAGCATGGCATGATTTATAGACATCATGAAAGTAAAGTTAGGAAAGACACATGTACAACTGTGGCCCCAGTTACAACAGGGATATGAATCTTTCTTTGAGATGAGGCTCTAAGTCTATTATTACTTCTGTTCTGGCATTTTGTATTGTGAGCTGGTTCTAGATCAAAGAGTCAATTTTTGATCCTAATCCTTAGGTGCCCATTATATATTCAAAAACACAGTCTTCTGTGACTAGAATAATTTTTTTCTTTCCTACTTTGGAGACCACAGTTGCTAAATTGTGTTATGGCTTGCTACAGTAACTGTAATGAATATACTTCTCAGTAAGTTTCTTCATTATATTTAGATGACAGTCTATAGAGATGGCCCTGCATTATGCTCTTTGGTTAAAGCCTGTGTTTTTCTCCTTGAGATAAATAATATAAGACTCAAAAGACCGTAAAGAAGTCATACTTAAATTCTTACAATTCTCCATAAGTACATTGTGGTTACATACTCCCTGACTCCATTAAATATTTAAAAAACCGATTAATAAATGCTCAAACATTAAATTAAAAGTTTAAACAAAGTCTGATCTTTTTTCTTCCTTGATTGGGACTGTGTCCAGTAACTGGGCTGTAAACTGGCTTGTTACATAAAACAGTAGTTTCAGGGTGAGCATAGGTTGGACACTCATTTTCATGCACAAGAAAGTCATAAAAATCTCTCAGCACCTCATAAGGAAAACAGTATACTCTGTCCACTTTTTTAAAATAGTTTTTGTCCATTTTTTTAACCAGTTAAATAAAGTAGGTGCTACACACATGTTTAGAGAACAGAAAAACAGTAAAAAGCACTGCATTTTGTGTCTATTCATCTAAGTTTGTATCCATGATTGAAAAAGTCCTTTATGCTTGCTCTTAAAAGGCGAACTTTTGCCTGTAATTAAGGTTCTAATTATTATGCTACAGTTTGTTTACAGTGGCGTCTTATGGCCTCTAGTGGTGCATTGTATGTGTGCATTTTGAAGGTGGACTTAGGTTCGCATGCTAAAACACTGCATTCCAGGGTGCAAGAGAATAGATGGAGTTCTACAAACTGACACCTGTTCTGGAATCCTCTGAGATTTTTCTTACTGTCTTACTTTCCACATGTGTTCTAAGAAGTGGGAAACTCTCCCTGTGAAGGTTTAACAGGGCAGTTTGCACAGTTAAAGGAAGGATCAGATCCAGGAAGAATGAGAAGAACATGGCAATTCTGCAGGGAAGAAAGGGAGAAGGTGATTTCAAATACACAAAGAACAAACTACTGGATATTTCTTACTAATAGAAGAGCTACAAACTCTATCGCTGGTGTTCCATTTGCTGAAGAGTACTGAGGTGAAGTTCTTTATTGATATTCAGAGCATTATTAATATTGTGGCTCATAGTATCAACACTTACTAAAACCCTTCCTTCAAAAAGATTCTTTCAATTTTTTTTTGTATCCTTCCTAACAGGTCTGCCATCAGTCTTTGATTACTTAACCTTAGTAAGGATGAGAAAATATAACAGTTTCCCAGTGTAAAAGAATTAATAAGGAGAAGATACAAGGTTTACATGCATGGTTCTGATTTCAAATGTATCTTTTCAAGGGACTGTTCCTATTCTATGATTTGAATGTAGAGTGGGCATGGCCATATTGATCTTGATGTTCCCAGTTCCTTGGTATCTTCTCCTGTAAATCCTGAACTCCAACCACTCCAGTTTTTTTCTACCTGACCAATATATTTTCTTTGTCTACTCTGTCCTTCTTATTTTAAGTACTATTCTTCTATATATCTTGATATTCCTGAAATACTATTTTGGTACGTTAATACTATTTTGGTATTTTAAACAATATTCCTTCAGCAAAGCATGCTTCCATTCCCAAGAAACAAAGTCAGTATGTGCTCATAAAACATGTTTATTAATTTTGTTAACACAAGTATGCTTGACTGAGTCATACAATTCTTTAAAATCAGTATTCTTTGGCATTAATTGTCCATTAATTCATGATGTTACATACCATGAGTATTTCATTACACAAAGAAGCCTAATGCCATTTATGTTATACAATGAATAGCAAATGTCAATGAACATTTCTTGGAATAAGGCAATGATATTTTAAATACCCATGCACAGAAAGATTGCCCATTCTATGCAATGAAAACATAAAACTAGTCTAGTTCTGGTTTGGATACTAGAGTTTCAACTATAATTTTTCTTTAAATGGCTACCTTGGTCTCTGACATCTTTAAACTTATAGCCAGACTCTTGACCCATTAACATTTAACTCTATTTTACTCTCTCAAAAAAGTGAGTGAACATTCCCATTTGCAAAATGTGCTAAACTCATATCTAATAAGCTTATTACTAACTTCTAATTTCCTACCATTGTGTAGAGGTTCAGCTACCAAACAGAAGCAGAATGATATCTTAAGCCTTTCTGACTTGGCACAGACAGTACAGACCTTTCCACATAATCTCAGTGGATTTCCTTGACAGGTAGAAGCAATTCCAACTGTGCTTTAGGGAAAATTCTGTTTGCTAAAACATCAGCACTGGGGGATTGTTCCAGCTCACTGGAATTCTATTATTTAGAGGATAATGCTTAGACCTAGAAAAACAAAGCTTGGTGATATTGAAATGTCACCATTTTAAATTAGCTATAAGCCAAATTCCATGGAGAGTGCTTAAGCAACTTTTGAAAAAGATGCAAAGATCACCCTTCTCTTTCTGTTTGTCTCTTCTCTCTCTCCATGTCTCTCTCTGTATTGTCTCTGTCTCTCTCTCACTTTCTCTCTCTCTTTCTCTCTCCCTTTCTCTCCCTTTCTCTCCCCCTTCTCTCTCTCTCTCTCTCTCTCTCTCTCTCTCTCTCTCTCTCTCTCTCTCTCTCTCTCTCAAATTTCCAAAGACCAGAAGAAAAAGAGAGAGAAAAGGAGCAAGTCAAATATTTTTGGTCATTCACCACAAGGATTCATAATTATATTCTAGAGTTTTATTTTTTCACATGTCTCATTGGATATATGTTTCTTCTATAGGACATGAAATTAGTATAACACTCATATTAACTTGTTACAGTATGGCAAGAGCATATATCTCTATCTCTACCTACATATAATTTAATTGTTCAGCCTTCACAGGCATTTGACTGTAACAAGATAGCTATGTTAACTACATATGATTCATGAAAATAATTTCTGTAGACATATTAAAATATATTCATGTACAAGATCAAGCCAGTCAACATTGCAGCATGGTAGGTAAAGGACTTCCTGACCCTCTTCTGACTGAGAGACTACTGACAATTGATGGCTGCCTGAGAAATGAGATTTGGGCTTCTTTAAGAATGTTTTCTCTGGTAGGTTGAACATCCTTCAGAAGAAGACCCAACACACATATATAAGCAACATTAATTGGACTCATTCATCGGGTTATAAAAAACAAAGGACATGAATTTAAATGTTGATAAGAGAAGGGACAGAGGAGGAGTTGAAGGCAGCTTAAGGAAAAAATATGATCATATACATTGTGTTCTTGCCTGGGAATATTAAAAAAATAGTGTCTTAAGTATTTGAGAAACAAATCAAGGTTTATTTATAATGATTGTTTTGCATTACAAGTTGTCATGTTGTCAGTTGAGGTTATTGATCATCCCCCACATTTTCTATGAAGAAAAGTCTAAATACCTTTACACATTTACAAAATGAAATTAATATTCTCTTTGGTTGGTGGCTTAGACTCTGGGAGCTTCCACAGGTATGGATTAGTTAACACTGTTGGTTTTCCTAAGAAGTTCCCATCCCCATAGGTTAAAGAAATATGGAAGCAGAGTGAGGAGGGAAGACAACACTTGAATGGTAAATAAATAAAATAAGTAATTACAGAAAAGAAAGAAATTATTTTCCCACTGTGTGTTCACAGTCACAATTAATATTTTCCCATATCAGGGGACAATAAGTGCTTCTCTGCAAACACTGACTGATGCTATCAAAACACTAACCTTTGCTCTTCAATTCTGTATGTTCCCACAATACATAGTGTTATTTGCTTTGTTGACAACAAGCAGTCAAGGATTTGACATTATATCACTTTCAATTAAGTATGAAAGAGTGGCAGACAGAAACTCCAGGGAAGACACATTTTGACTTAGTGTCAATATAAAGCACCGCGGTTCTTATTCTAGAAAAGATGAGATATGACATATAAAATCTCTGACACTCGAAAATCAAAGCTGGCATGAAATGTTTTCATATCTTCACACTGGTGACCAGCATGCTTTGGTTTTTCTCTTGTGCTGCCATTCTATTTAAGCCCAAAATTGGAAAGCCAGTCTGTGCATTTGAGCCCCCCCCTAAATATCCTTGCTATTGAAAGAATATTCTCAACTGCACAATAACCAAATATCATTTAAAACTTGTTTTATTATGTAGCATGCAATTGCAGTAACAATGACTACAAGAAATGAATGTCTGCGACCTAGAGTAATAAAGATGAAGACTATGATGAGGAATGTGATGAAGGCAAATATGATTAAGGAAGAGCATGAATTCATTACATCGTTTAAAAATTACATGTCTCAGCCATACAATGTGACAATAAAAGGCTGAAAACTTGACATTTAACAAGCACAGACCACCAAATGTCAAACAAGCAGACTGACTCCACTTTTTCTAACACCAATAGGAGTTTCACTGTATTTTTAAATAAAAATTACCTTTTCCTCCTTTGCTATATTCTGAATGCTCATTGGATGCTCTTTTGGCCAAAAGCTTTCTAAAAGTATTTAAAGTATCATCTGGAATTTCTGCTACTTTGTGTTTATACTTAGGGATCTTCTCACATCTACTTTAGGGCCTTTTTATGAGGGTCATTTTGTATGCACATCTCTCTTTTTTTAATTTATTGATATATTTATTTACATTTCAAATGATTTCCCCTTTTCTGGACCCCCACTCCCCGAAAGTCCCATCAGTCCCCTTCCCTCCCCCTGTTTTCCCACCCAACCCTTCCCACTTCCCTGTTCTAGTTTTGCCCTATACTGCTTCACTGAGTCTTTCCAGAACAAGGCGCCACTCCTCCGTTCTTCTTGTACCTCATTTGATGTGTGGATTATGTTTTGGGTATTCCAGTTTTCTAGGTTAGTATCCACTTATTAGTGAGGTATACACATCTCTTTAGAAAGATGAGTTTGAATATAGCAGATGCCGCCTGCTGCTGCTGCTGCTGCTGCTGCTGCTGCTGCTGCTGCTGCTGATGATGATGATGATGATATTGTTTTTAAGATAACACATTCTGGTGCCTTCAAGCTAATCGGTTTCTTTCTGTTTTATTTCAGAATCAGGTCTATCCTCTTTGCTGTGCAGCTCAGTGAGTCTTGATCCATAGTTATGTATTTATATTACAGTAGGATGTAGAACACTTCCCAAGCCATAAAAACATACCTGGCGCTTTTTACCTGTTCAACCTTTCCCTCTTCCTTAGAGTATAAAGAAATCATTTTAGTGTTTTCATTCCATTGTCTTTCTGGAATGTCATAGGCTTTGATTCATTAAGTCTATAACTACTCAGACTGTTTATATTTCCTAAGCAGTATGCAGTTTTAAATCTCTTTCTTTTCTTAGAGGGTTTTGCTGCTTGCTGATTTTACAAAGGAACAATGCATCATTATATGGATGTTCCAGACCTTATCCAAGCTTACTAATTTAAACACCACTTAGAAATTCTGTAGCTCTGGATCTGCATCCAGAACAGAGGTAACCCCGGCCTTACAGAATGATTTGGGGTGTTTTCCTTATGATTCCAAGGTTTGCAAGATGTATTAAAACAGTGGCATGTGTTACGTCTTAAGCATTTGGAGAGACACCAGTGAGGCTATCTGCCTTACTTCTTTATTTGAGAGTCTCATATATATATATATATATATTGTAATAATTATTTTGTGCACATTTTTCTGTAACAGTATATGTTTCTCTGTGAACATTTTCTTGAATTTCTTTCAAAGATAGTCTCCATTTGAATTAAAAATTTATATTCATGGGCATGAAGTTGTTCATGTTTTCATTTACTATTACTATTCTCTTGCAAATAGTACAATGACAATTTCATTTATTGGGTCTTCAAACTATTTTCTTCTTTTGTTGTTCAAGTTCCTGCAATATATCAATTATTTTGATTATTCTTGAGAAGCAATATTGGTTTTATTGTGAAAGCTTTACTAATGGACTCTTACTTTTGTTGTTTTTGTCTTTTATTTTACTCACAGATGCTGTGATTGTTATCAATTCTTAACTTCTGCCTTTTAACTTTGCTCACTTTTTGCTGTCATGTTTCTCAGGGTGGAAAATCTGTTAACTCTGTTTTTTTTCCCAGCACATGAAATCAACACTATTAACTTACTGTAAATCTTGCTTCTGTTTTCTTACAAAAATAATGTTAGGAGACTGTATATATAGCTTAGCAGATAAGAGCACTTTCTGCTCTTTCAGAAGACCCAGGTCTTGTTTCCAACACAAGATGCCCAGAACTGCCTATAATGCCACTTCCATGTGTGGGACACCTTCTTTGGGCCGATGTAGGTATGTGCACATGCACACATACTTATAAATAAAATTATTTTAATAATTAATTGGTAAAATTATGGTGAAATATGGACAATGCAATAAAAATAAAATATCGATGACTGGCTAGTGCACCGATGATATTGTATAGGGAATTTAATAAGTAGGGGCAAGATAATAGCCAATTATAGTTGATATTAGCAAGAAGAAAAGAATGAATTATGTCCATAATGTGTTGACAATGTGACGGCTTTTTCTTAATATTTTCCTTTTGGTTAGATAACAAAAGGCATATGTATTTGCGTTCTCTCTCTCTCTCTCTCTCTCTCTCTCTCTCTCTCTCTCACACACACACACACACACACACACACACACACATACACACACATACACACACATACACACACAACCCCCCCCAACAGAAATACACTTTTCTATAACTAAGTCCAAGTATTCTTCCCACGGAAGAACACTCCAGACCCAAATAACTTAATTTTTGATTTTTGTGCATATCTTGTGGGTGTATTTTTGTTGTTGTTGTTGCTGTTGCTGCTGTTTGGATTTTAGACAAGGGTCTTGCACTGTGGTCTAGGATTACCTGTGCCTGCAGGTGTGAGTTTCCATGCCTGAGCTACTTGATGAGACTGATCTCTTTAGAGAGTAGAGAATGACACTCCAAAACTCTTTAATGAGAAACATTCAAATGTGAAGGAAATGTGAAGTAAAAATATTACACTGTTGAATTATTTTAAATTGTGTAAATTGTTATATAAAATTACATTCAAAATTATACTATTACATTTTAACTCTATCTTATAGTCTAAAGAAAATAATCACTAAAAATATTGCATGTAAAGTCTAACTAATATGCTAAAGACCAGTTAAGAGAAAGTTAAGCCATTCCACTATGAATGTGCCCATTCTAGTCTGATCTCAAGAAAGGAAGTTAAATGATAATTATAATAATGATGCTCAAACCAAAAGAAGGAAGGAATCCAGGATATACTAATATCAATGGAATAGGTTTAAAGAATGCAAACTGTCCTGGAAATACAATCAAAAGGTATCAATGGTGAATCAAAATGGATTCACCTTTTACAATGAAGATAATTTATTCTGAAATATAAAATGATATGACATGAAAGTAGCAAATGTTTGTTGCTGAATCAAAAAACATTATGAAGAGTCTATGAATGAATCCCTTATGAGTTATTTCTTTTGTATGAAGTTCCGAGTCTAGGTAAAGCTGATTTTCACAGAAAGTTAATCAGATATAATTGATGATGGAATGATTTTGGCAGGGCAGTAAATTCGTGGCTTTGTAAACTTGTCCAAAAGTATTGATGTGTACATTAAAAGTCACTACATGTAAACAGAGCTTCAACACACTGAGATATTTAAAAAAGGTGTATCAAATTTAAAAAGCATAATTTATGTTCATGAATTCTGGCTGAGATAAGAATTATGCCAGAAAAAATATAGATTAGTTTTTACCTAGATGTTGGCTATTACAGATAAACTAGTAAAATGATTGGTAAACTAATTACTTTAGTTGAATACGGTACTTTAAGACACCATGTCACGCTCTCTAACTGTAAGGAATTCTTGTCAATTTATAAAGGGAAAGTTTTTAGCTCTAGAGGGATCACTATACAAGTGATCGCTAATTCTGTCATTAACACACTGTCAGTTCATCGTTATCTCTAGGTTTGCCAGGTCCTCCATCCATTTGTGTTTAGCATCCATGCCATTTTCTTTCTGCGAACATCAATAGAATCTCAGTGGAGCATCAGTACTTTGATTTAGTACATATTTGGTAGATTTATACAAATTCTGACTTGGTAATCTCTTTCATATTTTTTATCAAACCATAAAATCCCACATACACAGAGATACCTGTATTTGCTATGTTCATTTCACAATTTTTCTTTGGCCTCCCCTATCTCCAGGACTTATTTAAGTCCATTTCTGAATGGTGGTAAATATATTGCAAGTGTTCAGTGAGTTAATGCTGAAAGAGCAGATGTGTGCTATGTACTCCCAGTTAACTTGTCTGTTACTTCTAGACCTAAATTAGTAAATTCAGATTTGTCTTTTAAAACACAGACTCTAGAAACTTAATTCTTTTTTAAAATTTAGATCGCCTACTTTCTTTTTTTATTTTTTTATTAATTATTTTTATACACTCCATATTTTATTCTCCACTCCAGCAACCACTGTCCACCCTGAGACTGTTCCACATCCCATACTACCTCCCCTCTCCCTGTCTCCACTGGGATGTCCCTACCCCCCACCCCACCTGATCTCTAAACTTCCTGGAACCTTCAGTTTCTTGAGGATTAGGCACATCATCTCTGAATGAACTCAGACCTAGCAGTCCTCTACTGTATGTGTGCTAGGAGCCTCATATCAGCTGGTATATGCTTCCTGTTTAGTAGTCAAGTGTTTAAGATCCTGGGGTTCCAGATTAATTGAGACTGCTGGTCCTGCTACAGTGTCA
The DNA here is from genome assembly GCF_947179515.1 of Apodemus sylvaticus. Lineage (NCBI taxonomy): Eukaryota > Metazoa > Chordata > Mammalia > Rodentia > Muridae > Apodemus > Apodemus sylvaticus. Next base: position 123,865,781 of record NC_067478.1, on the reverse strand, counting down.
CCCTCAGCTTCATTCAACATTCCCCAATTCAACTGAAGGGGTCAGCTGCTTCTGTCCATTGGTTGGGTATGAATATCTGCATCTGAATATTTCAGCTGCTTGTTGGGTCTTCCAGAGTGCTGTCATGCTAGGTCCCTTTTTGTGAGTGCTCCATAGCCTCAGTCATACTGTCAGGCCTTGGGACCTCCCCTTGCACTGGATCCCATTTTGGGCCTGTCGCTTTCAACTTAAAACAAGTGGGTTTTGTTTTTGTTGTTGCTAGTAGGGGTCTTGGTGGTAGTGGTAGAATATTTTTAACTCCTGTTTGTTTATATTTGTATGGATGGATAAGTAATAGATACAGATAGATAGATGATAGTCAGGCAGAGAGACAGATAGATTATACATATGTAGATGATAAATAGATGATAGAGAGGTGACCAATAGATAGAACAATAGATCAACAGTCTTATAAGTTGCTAAGTAAAGTCTTTAGAAGATTTTTGGTACCTAGCCAAGGCCTTATAAATACTTACTTCTAAAACTGTAAACCTCACATTGTCTATCTTCTTCAAACAGGTCTACATTTTACCACAAAAATTTCAGTGATAATTTTATATTACCAATTTTACTAATGCTTTTGAGTATAACCATTAACCATATGCTTAAATAATTAAACCAAACTTGAAATATTATTTTAATACAGAAATGTACACATTAATTCATTAGAAATACTAATGACTTTATCCTAAAAAAATTATACCCACCATTATTAACATGAAATACAGTGGCAGTCTCTCTATGTCTGAGGCTTAAATGGTATCTCTTTTCTATCGTAAATATATGAATTTGATTTGTGCTGTGTCTTGGAATTTACCAGGTTTTATAGCCATTAGATTTTCTTTTGTAAGCTTTTACAATTGAATAACTGTTGCAATTCTCTAACTCAATTTATTTAACTGTAAAACAGATGAGATTGAGCTAGTTCAGGGTGATAGAGCCACAGAAAGTCTTCACATTGTTATGTTGGTCCTATTTCTTTTATTATTTTTATTTTTTCTATCATGGTACCATTTTTATTGGCCATTTTATTTTTTTACATTTCAAATGTTGACCACGTTAGCTATTTATCCCCCTCCAGAAATGCCCTATCCCACCCATTCCTTCTGCTTATATGAGGGTAAACCCCCATCCACTCCCACCTCCCCACCCTCACATTTCCTACACTGGGGTATTGAGCCTTAACAGGTCAGAGGGCCTCTTCTCCCATTGATGCCCAATCAGACCATCCTCTACTACAAATTTGGCTGGAGCCTTGGATCCCTCCATGTGTACTCCTTGGTTGGTGGTTTAGATCCTGGGAACTCTGGTAGGTTGTTACTGTTGCTTTTCCTATGGGGTTGCAAACCCCTTCAGCTCCTTCAGTCCTTTCTCTAACTCCTTCATGGGGGACTCCATAATCAGTTAACTGGATGGCTGTGAGCATCCACCTCTGTATATGTCTGATTCTGGTGGAGCCTCTTAGAAGCAGATATATTAGACTCCTATCAGCATATACTTCTTGGCATCCAAAATAGTGTCTGCATTTGGTGACTGTATATGAAATAGATCCTCATGTAGAGCAGTCTCAGGATGGCCTTTCCCTCAGTGTTTGCTCCATACTTTGTCTCCATATTTGCTACCATGAGTATTTTGTTCCTCTTTCTAAGAAGAACCAAAGCATCTACATTTTGGTCTTCCTTCTTCTTGAGCTTCATGAGGTCTGTGAATTGTATCTTGAGTATTCCTAGCTTTTGGTCTAATATTTACTTATCCCTGAGTGCATATCATGTGTGGGTTTTTTTTTTTTTTTTTGATTGGGTTTCCTCACTCAGGATATTTTCTAGATCCATCTATTTGCCTCAGAATTTCATGAATTCATCAATTTTAATACCTGAGTAGTACTCCATTGTGTAATATAGCACATTTTCTGTATCCATTCCTGTACTGGCTGGTTTTGTGTGTCAACTTGACACAGGCTGGAGTTATCACAGAGAAAGGAGCTTCAGTTGGGGAAGTGCTTCCGTGACATCCAGCTGTGGGGCATTTTATCAATTAGTGATCAAGTGGGGAGGGCCCCTTGTGGGTGGTACTATCTCTGGGCTGCTATTCCTGGGTTCTATAAGAGAGCATGCTGAGCAAGCGAGGGGAAGCAAGTCAGAAGAAACATCCCTCCATGGCTCCTGCTTGCTGACCTGCTTGAGTTCCAGTTATGACTTCCTTTAGTGATGAAAAGTTGTATGGAAGTATAAGCAGAATAAATCCTTTACTCCCCAACCTGTTTCTTGGTCATGATGTTTGTGCAGGAATAGAAAAACTGACTAAGATGATTCCTCTGTTGAAAGACATTTGGGTTATTTCCAGCTTCTGGCTATTATAAATATGGCTGTGATGAACATAGTGGAGCATGTGTCCTTGTTATATGTTGCAGCATCTTTTGGTTATATGCAAAGAAGTGGTTTAGCTGTCCACAGGTAATAACTATGTCCAATTTCCTAAGGATCTTCCAGACTGATTTCTAGAGTGGTTGTACCATCTTGCAATCCCACCAAAAATGAAGGAGTATTCCTCTTTCTCCACATCCTTGACAGTGAAAACTATTTTCAACAACAACAGAAAAAAAAAAAACTTCTGGAAGAATCAACAGCCCTGACCTCAAGCTTTACTGCAGAGTAATAGTGGTAAAATCTGCATGGTATTGGTACAGAGACAGCATTTTCAACAAACGACGCTAGTTCAACTGGAAGTTAGCATGTAGAAGAATGCAAATCCATCCATTCTTTTCTCCTTGGACAAAGCTCAAGTTCACACAGATCAAGGACCTCCACATAAAGCCAGATACTCTGAAACTAATAGAAGAAAAAGTGTGGAAAATCCTCGAATCCATGGGCACAGGGGAAACGTTCCTGAACAGAACACCAATGGCTTATGTTCTAAGATTGAGAATTTACAAATGGGACTTCATAAAATTTCAAAGCTTCTCTAAGGCAAAGGACACTGTCAATAGGACAAAATGGCAAACAAAATATTGGGAAAAGATGTTCACCAATCCTACATTTGATAGAGGGCTAATATATAATGTATACAAAGAACTCAAGAAGTTAGATTCCAAACCATCAAATAACCATATTACAAACTGGATGACAAAGTGTAGAGCAGAGACTGAAGGAAAGGCCATCCAGAGACTGCCACATCTGGAGGTTCATCCCATATATAGTCACCAAAACCTGACATTTTTGTGGATGCCAAGAAATGCTTACTGACTGGAGAGGCCCTGTCAGAGCCTGACATATACTGAGGTGGATGCTCATAAGGAACCATTGGACTGAGTGCAGGGTCCCCAATGTAGGAGTTAGAGAAAGGACTGAAGAAGTTGAAGGGGTTTGCAGTCACATGAGAAGAACTACATCAATTAACCAAACCCCAGATCTCCCACATACTAAACCACCAGCCAAGGAATACACATTACTCCAGGAGAGTTTGTAGCAGAGGATGGCCTTGTCAGGCATCAATGGGAGGGGAGGTCCTTGGTCCTATGAAGGTTAGATAGGTCCCCTCATAGAAGCAGGGTCAGGGGGAATGGGAAAGGGGGTTTCTGGGATGGAGGGAAACCAAGATAGCAGATAACATTTGAAATGAATGCAGGGTTGGTTCAATACGGAAATCCATCAATACAATCCACTACATAAACAAACTCAAAGAACAAAACCACATGGTCATTTCATTGGATGCTGAAAAAGCATTTGACAAAATTCAGCATCCTTTCATGCTTAAAGTCTTGGAGAGAACAGGAATTCAAGGCCCATACCTAAACATAGTAAAAGCAATATACAGCAAACCGGTAACCAGCATCAAACTAAATGGAGAGAAACCTGAAGCAATCCCACTGAAATCAGGGACCAGACAAGGCTGCCCCCTTTCTCCTTATCTTTTCAATATTGTACTTGAGGTACTAGCTCAGGCAATTCGACAACATAAAGAGGTCAAAGGGATACAAATTGGAAAGGAAGAAGTCAAACTATCATTATTTGCAGACGACATGATAGTCTACCTAAGTGACCCAAAAAACTCCACTAGAGAGCTCCTACAGCTGATAAACAACTTCAGCAAAGTGGCAGGTTATAAAATCAACTCAAGCAAATCAGTGGCCTTCCTATACTCAAAGGATAAGCAGGCTGAGAAAGAAATTAGGGAAATGACCCCCTTCACAATAGCCACAAACAGTATAAAGTATCTTGGGGTGACTCTTACCAAACATGTGAAAGATCTGTATGACAAGAACTTCAAGACTCTGAAGAAGGAAATGGAAGAAGACCTCAAAAAATGGGAAAACCTCCCATGCTCATGGATCGGTAGAATCAATATAGTTAAAATGGCCATTTTGCCTAAAGCACTATACAGATTCAATGCAATACCCATCAAAATCCCAACTCAATTCTTCACAGAGTTAGAAAGAGCAATTATCAAATTCATCTGGAACAACAAAAAACCCAGGATAGCTAAAACTATTCTCAGCAACAAAAGAAAATCTGGGGGAATCAGTATCCCTGACCTCAAGCAATACTACAGAGCAATAGTGTTAAAAACTGCATGGTATTGGTACAGTGACAGGCAGGAGGATCAATGGAACAGGATTGAAGATCCAGAAATGAACCCACACACCAATGGCCACTTGATCCTCGACAAAGAGGCTGAAAACATCCAACGGAAAAAAGATAGCCTTTTCAACAAATGGTGCTGGTTCAACTGGAGGTCAGCATGCAGAAGAATGCGAATTGATCCATCCTTGTCTCCTTGTACTAAGCTCAAATCCAAATGGATCAAGGACCTCCACATAAAGCCAGACACTCTGAAGCTAATAGAAAAGAAACTGGGGAAGACCCTTGAGGACATCGGTACAGGGAGAAAGTTTCTGAACAGAACACCAATAGCGTATGCTCTAAGAGCAAGAATTGACAAATGGGACCTCATAAGGTTACAGAGTTTCTGTAAGGCAAAGGACACCATCAAGAGGACAGATCGGCAACCAACAAATTGGGAAAAGATCTTCACCAATCCTACATCAGATAGAGGGCTAATATCCAATATATATAAAGAACGCAAGAAGTTAGACTCCAGAAAACCGAACAACCCTATTAAAAAATGGGGTACAGAGTTAAACAAAGAACTCTCACCTGAAGAACTTCGGATGGCGGAGAAGCATCTTAAAAAATGCTCAACTTCATTAGTCATTAGGGAAATGCAAATCAAAACAACCCTAAGATTTCATCTTACACCAGTCAGAATGGCTAAGATTAAAAATTCAGGAGACAGCAGGTGTTGGAGAGGGTGTGGAGAAAGAGGAACACTCCTCCACTGCTGGTGGGGTTGCAAATTGGTACAACCACTCTGGAAATCAGTCTGGTGGTTCCTCCGAAAACTGGGCACCTCACTTCCAGAAGATCCTGCTATACCACTCCTGGGCATATATCCAGAGGATTCCCCACCATGTAATAAGGATACATGCTCTACTATCTTCATAGCAGTCCTGTTTATAATTGCCAGATGCTGGAAAGAACCCAGGTATCCCTCAACAGAAGAGTGGATGCAAAAAATGTGGTATATCTACACAATTGAGTACTATTCAGCCATTAGAAACAATGAATTCATGAAATTCTTAGGCAAATGGATGGAGCTAGAGAACATCATACTAAGTGAGGTAACCCAGACTCAAAAGGTGAATCATGGTATGCACTCACTAATAAGTGGTTATTAACCTAGAAAACTGGAATACTCAAAACATAATCCACACATCAAATGAGGTACAAGAAGAAAGGAGGAGTGGCCCCTGGTTCTGGAAAGACTCAGTGAAACAGTATTCGGCAAAACCAGAACGGGGAAGTGGGAAGGGGTGGGAGGGAGGACAGGGGAAGAGAAGGGGGCTTACGGGACTTTCGGGGAGGGGGGGCCTAGAAAAGGGGAAATCATTTGAAATGTAAATAAATTATATCGAATAAAAAAAATTAAAAAAAAAAGAAAGAAAATATCCAATTAAAAATGGGGAATGGAGCTAAACAAAAAATTCTCAACTGAGGAAACTTGAATGGTCAAGAAGCACCTAAAGAAATGTTCAGCATCCTTAGTCATCAGTGAAATGAAAATCTAAACAACTCTGTGATTCTATGTCACACCAGTTAGAATGGCTAAGATCAAAGCCTTTGGTCCTATTTCTTTTTAGTCATTGACCTCTTACATTTATTTATTTATTTTAAGTATGTGACAATAACAGCATCTATATTGCACTATATTTTAGCTTCAAATTTTCAATGTTTCTTAGTAAATAAGTGTTTGATTCATCCTCTTAATTAATTAGTCCAGGTAACAATTCTCACTGCATGTCAAGAATTAGAATGCTGCAAACAAGGAAATAAAATGATAATAGCATAAACATTCATGATTCATTGTTTTTAATTGCTGATTAGTACTCCATCGTGTATATATACCACATTTTCTGTATCCATTCCTCCATTGAGGGATATCTGGTTTCTTTCCAGCTTTTGGCTATTATAAATAAGGCTGCTATGAACATAGTGGAACATGTGTTCTTATTGCATGCTGGGGAATCCTCTGGGTATATGCCCAGGAAAGGTATAGCAGGGTCCTCCGGAAGTGTCATGTCCAGTTTTCTTAGGAACTGCCAGACTGATTCCCATATTATCCTAAGCGAGGTAACACAATCACAAAAGAATACACATGGAATGCAATCATTGATAAGTGATTATTAATTAGCCCTGAAGCTCTGAATACTGAAGATACAATTAACATATCAAATGATTCCCATGAAGAAGGAAGAAGAGGGCCCTAATCCTGGAAAGGCTTGATCCAGCATTGTAGGGGAGTACTAGGACAGCGAAAAGGGTGGGGAAAAGATAGGAGAATGGATGGAGAGAAGAGGACTTATGGGACATATGGGGAGGGGGGGGGACTGGGAAAGGGGAAAGCTTTTGGATTGTAAACAAAGAATATAGAATATATATATGAAGAAAAAGTAGGATCAAACAAATGCTTATAAAAATGATGATAGCAGTGTTTGAAAATGGGAATTTTAGCTTTCAATTACTTAACTCAGTATATTGTATGCCACATGAGTGTGGCAAGGCTTCCCACCTGGTCATGCTCCTCATGTCTCATTCGACAAGCAGTGAGTATGAGACTCTAGGCTTCACCTTTTTCTTTGAGACACATTCTCTCTACTTAGCCTAGATTGTCTCAATACTTCTGCTTTCAATGCTGGCTTCAAACAAGTGATTCTCCTGCCTCCATTTCTAATGTACTGGAAATAAAGTAGAATGACTCCATACTCATCCTCATGGCTCACTTTTAAATATCAATGTAGTTTCCAATTGATTCTCTTGGAAATGCTCTTACTTCCAGTTTTAAACAAAATAAAAGCAGTTTATAATTTGATGATTATATATATATATATATATATATATATATATATATATATATATATTTTAACACATAAGGAAGTCACTTTATTCAGTGATAGGCATCATAGGGTTGTTTTAAAGATTTTCATACTTGCAGGAACTTTGCTGCAGTGTGACACAGGTCACATATGTAGTATCGTGATAAATGTCTCACGCACATGTGCATATGTGTACCTGCTGGGTACACATCAGACAACATAAGAGGTATCTTACAGAAGGTCCTGGTAGTTCCCAGGCAGGGTCCCCAGGCCACAGCTACAGGACAAGTCCCAGGATACTGCTGAAGGTGCTCCCAGCGTTGCCTATCCTGGACATTCACTGCATTTCACATGCTTATGCTTCTTAATGGGATTTTGCTTTGATTTTCTTAACCAATGTTCTGAACCACTTCGACTACTCTCAAGGACTTCATAACTTCAAAAAGGCATATTCCTCTATTCTTAATGTACGTATGTATTTAGGAAGGTGCAGAAAAAGTAAAATCTCAACTAGACTAGTATTTGTTATAAATATTATCTAGTCTTTCATCAATATAGAATGGTTTTTCTTAGGACCTACACATTATGAACTACATCTCTATTAAGTAGACACAAATAGTCCAGTGTTCTATTCACTAAGCTCTGATATCTTTATTAATGTCCATATTTTCCTAAATCCTAACCTTAAAGACATTTCTCCCTTACATCTTTGATGATTATATTTTTAATTAAATTAATATTACATATTTATGCCAGGTATGGTGGTTCATGCCTCTAATCTCAGCTCTCAGAAGGCAGAGACAAGAGGATCTCCATGAGTTCAAAACCATTCTGGCCTACAAACTGACTCCAGGACAACCAAGGTTGCACAAAGAAACCCTGTCTGGAAAAACAAAAACAACAACAACAAAAAATTCAAAAAGAGATTCCATATTTCTTTCTCACACGTTCTTCCCTCCTGACGCTGCCAGGAACTACACCCATTTGCTCTCTCTCAAATTGATGGCCTCATTTCTTTGTTATTGTTACACATTTCTAAATTCATAAATATGGAAATAGCATCTGCTGAATATGTTAAGGGTTGCTCATATGTGTTCGATTTCAGAGATGACTACTTGGTATAGGATAATTCAATCAGGGCTCATCCCGAAGGCTCATCCCTCTCTCAGTAGCCCTTAGCTACCTGGGGTTGCTTAATTCAAGAGTTGTTCTCTATGAGAATTCACTCTTCCAAACAGCATGTCTTATTTTTTGATATTATTAGAGTCAAAGGATCAATATGCTTTCTTTTATCATAGCTAGTAGCAGAGGATTTATTAAAATGGTACTCAAACCTCTTATTTGTCCAATTCCATATCATATTTTTCTGTTTAGGTTAATATTGATTACACAATGGGATGTGGTCTAAATGCATACAAATCTCTGCAGCTTTATTAGTCACATTCTCATGAATGTTAAAATCCAGGCCACAATAGATGCTGAAATAAATCATACATACATGTAAGTGTGTATAATTCTATATAACATATATATGTATATATAAACATATATCATATAAAGTCATGTGCCACTTAACAATTGGAACACCTTATGAGAAATGTACTTACCTGTGACATTATTGCCATGTAAGTATTTCTTGGTAGGATAGCCCCTACATCTTAGGTTTATTCCTCCTAAGCTAAAGGATACTGCAGTTGAGACTATTGACAACTGTAAAAAGTGGGACTAGTGTAAGCAAATGTATGAAATATAAAAGATGTGTCAGATAAGTGTAAAAACAGGTTAAGAATAGGTCAGCGATTCTGAAGGTACCTTAAGAAGCTTCAAGTTGCCTGCACCTGGAGCTGGGTTACTTAATGAGGGAGTAATGCCAGAAGAGCGAAGCCCATGCCACTACAGTATGCTGAAGACAATGAACATACCCAGACTATTTTAAAATTATTTTTGAAATTCTTTTAACAGATATATGCTAAGATTTTAAATTACAGCTTACAGTACACATTTCCTTGCTTTACTATATACAGTCCTTTTCATTTTGTAGACTTTTATTTCTCAATGTTTTTGTTTTTGAGAATTTCATAGATGTATGCAATTAATTTTTATAACACCCACTATCACTTTTTCTATCTAACCACCCTGGATCACTAGACACCTTGCCTCCTAACATGACATGCTCTTTTAACCTGCTCACTCTGATTAGCAAATCATAGTTGGAAGGAAACAAAGTGTGCAGACATAGCAAAATACTTTGAATCTTTATTCTGTTGTTATTCGTTATTGTTCTAAATTTAGCCATCTTACCTTTAAACTATTTAGGACTCTGAGGGTCAGAGTCATTTTTATCTGTCTTCCATATCTGCTCATAGTCAAAGGGGTTGTTAGCCATATATATGTATGTAAGGTGTGCATTTGCATGTGTGTGTGTGTGTGTGTGTGTGTGTGTGTGTGTGTGTGTATGTGTAGGAGGAAGAGGAGGAGAAGGGTTGCAGTCTAATAAATATCCATATCACAGCACTTACACTGGTCAGTAACATGGTTTATTATCGAATCTTATATAATATCCATGGTTTTGAATACTATATGTATACATAATTGTAGTAATTACAATGTTGGCATCAGCATTACCACAGACATAAGACATGAGCAATGAATACCTTGTACAACATGAGAACTTTGGCAACTTGGAATTCCATGCCAATCTTATGGAATTATCAAGCCTGTATGAAGTACTTGCTAACCTAAATGTGTCTTTATATCTGCTTTTAATCACATTATCTAACAACATTGATTGCACCTTTGTCACTGTCTTAGTCAGGGTTTCTATTCCTACAGAAACAACATGACCAAGAAGCAAGTTGATGAGGAAAGGGTTTATTGAGCTTACACTTCCATGTTGCAGTTCATCACTAAAGGAAGTCAGAACTGGAACTCAAGCAGGTCAGGAAGCAGGAGCTGATACAGAGGCCATGGAGGGATGTTTCTTACTGGCTTGCTTCCCCTGGCTTTCTCAGTCTGCTCTCTTATAGAACCCAAGAGCACCAGCCCAAAGGTGGTACCACCCACAAGGGGCCCTCCCCACTTGATCACTAATTGAGAAAATGCCCCACAGCTGGATCTCATGGAGGCACTTCCCCAACTGAAACTCCTTTCTCTATGATAACTCCAGCCTCTGTCAAGTTGACACACGGAACTAGCCAGTACAATTGACCCCTTGTCAACTTGACACACAAACACATCACTATTAAGCCTCAACCCTTACTTTCTTATTCATCCCCAAGATCTAAATTACTTTAAAAGTCCCACAGTCTTTACATATTAAAAGTTCAATAACCTTAAAAATTCCAATATCTTTAAAATTCAAAGTCTTTTAAAAATTCAAAGTCTCTCAACTGTGGGCTCCACTAAAATACTTTCTTCCTTCAAGAGGGAAACATATTAGGGCATAGTCACAACCAAAAGCAAAACTCAAACTCCAATGGTTCAATGTCTGGGATCCAACTCACAATTTTCTGGGCTCCTCCAAGGGCTTGGGTTACTTCTTCAGCTCTGCCCTTTGTAGCACACAGCTTGTCTTCTAGGCTCCAGCTGCCTGTACTCCACTGCTGCTGCTGTTCTTGGTGGTCATCACATGGTACTGGCATCTCCAAAACACTGCTATCTTCCACTGTAATTAGGCTTCACCAATAGCCTCTCATAGGCTTTCTTCAGGGTGACAAGCCTCTGCTCCTATGCATGACCCCTTCAAGTCCTGGACCATCAATTGCAACTGAGGCTGCACCTTCACTAATGGACTTCCGTGGCCTCTCACCATGCCAAGAGCCTCAGCTGCTCTTCATGACCCCTTCATGCCTTCAAAACCAGTACCATCTGGGTGACTCTTACACAGTACTAAGTCCAGCCACAGCACAAAACACAACTGTGGCTATCTCTGGAACACACTCTCTGTGCTCTCAGAAAACACTTCCAAGAAGATTTCATCTCAGTGATGCTGGTCTCTTCTTAATCACTGCTAATTTCTTAGCTCCAGCTAACCAGCATCAATAGTCCCAGTAACACAAAGGTTTGCTTTAGTGGTTCTGGTATATTGTTACTCACAGCTGATTTTTCAGCCCCAGCTAACCAAAACCACAGAATCTTCACAATCAAAACATGGCAACTTTAAGAGTCTTTAATCTTCCCTCTGAAATTTCACAAGCCAGGCCTCCATCTACTGCACTGTTCGTAACATTGTCTTCCAAGCTCCTACAGACCTTTCCACAGATTTTCTAGCTCAAAGTTCCATAGTCCTTCCACAATCCTCCCCAAAACATGCTCAGGTTGTCACAGGAATACCCCACTACACTGGTACCAATTTCTGTATTAGTTTGGGTTCTCTAGAGTCACAGAACATATGGATAGTCTTTAAATAGTTAGGGAATTTGTTGATGACTTACAGTCTATAGTCCAACTCCCCAACAATGGTCAGAAGCAGTTCTGGGTAGAAGTCCAAGGATCTAGCAGTTTCTCAGTCCCACAAGGCAAGCAAGCAAGGAAGAGTGAGTAAATCTTCCTTCTTCCAATGTCCTTATATATCTCTAGCAGAGGGTGTAGCCAAGATTAAAGGCTGTAGGTCTCCAACAGAGGGTGTGGCCCAGATTATAGGCATGTGGTTCTCCAGCAGAGGGTGTGGTCTAGATTAAAGGCATGTGCCTCCATGCCTTTAATCCCAGATGATCTTGAACTTGGAGATCTCCTTGTCTTAATCTTCTGAAATTCATAGCCACTATGCTTCAATATCTCCATGCCAAGAGCCAGGTCAGAAACTTATATCTCTGAGCCTCCAGATTAGGATAATAGGTGAGTCTTCCAATTTTAGATTGTAGGTCATTCTAGATATAGTCAAGTTGACAACCAGGAATAGCCACTACAATCACCTCTGTCACTACCTACCCCTGATGACTTTTGTTAATATGTTTAAGATTGGGGGTGTCTGAGGATTGATAGCCATCTCTGTTTTGCATAGATATTTACGTATTTTCTAAGACCGTTTCACTGTTACTTTAATGTCCTGTGTCTATGTCACTCACATCCAATACTCTAGCAAGCATCAACTATTGTCAACACTGTAGTCAGTTGATGATGTTTACTGAGCAAATAGATGAAACTATAAAAGTAGTATTAATGCCTCTGTAGGATGTAGGGTTGGTGAAGGTCTTTTCCCAATTTGTTCATTGCTGTTTTGTCATTTTGACAGTGTCCTTTGCCTTATAGAAACATTGTAATTTTATGAGGTCGCATTTGTCAATTCTTGATCTTAGAGCTTAAGCTATTGGTGTTATGTTCAGGAACTTTTCTCCTGTGTCCATGTCCTCAAGGGCTTTCTTCAGTTTCTTTTCTACTAGTTTCAGTATGTCTGGTTTTGTGTGGAGGTCCTTGATCCACTTGGACTTGAGCTTTGTACACGGAGATAAGAATGGATGGATTTGCATTCTTCTGCATGCTGACCTCTATAACCTTCAGCACCATTTGTTGAAAAGGCTCTTTTTTTTTTGTCCACTGCATGGTTTTAATTCCTTCTGTGAAGATCAAGTGACCATAGGTGTTTGGGTTCATTTATGGATCTTCAATTCTATTCCATTTATCCACCTGCCTGTCACTATAATAATACCATGCAGTTTTTAACACTATTGATCTGTAGTACTGCTTGAGGTCTAGGATACTGATTCCCCCAGAAATTCTTTTACTGCTGAGAATAGTTTTAGCTATCTTGGGTTTTTGTTTTTCCAGAAGAATTTGAGAATTGCTCTTTCTACCTCTATAAACAACTGAGTTGGGATTCTGATGGGGATGGCATTGAATCTGTATATTGCTTTTAGCAATATGTCCATTTTTACTATATTAATCCTGCCAATCCACAAGCATGGAAGATTTTTTTCATTTTCTGCGGTTTTCTTCCATTTCCTTCTTCAGAGACCTGAAGACCCTACATCCAACAGGGGGCTAATATTCAATATATAAAAAGAACTCATGAAAGTAGACTTCAGAGAGTCAAATGGCCCTATTTAAAAATGGGGTACAGGGCTAAACAAAGAATATTCATCTGAAGAATTTCGAATGGCTGAGAAGAAACTTAAAAAATGTTCATCATTATTAATCATTAGGAAAATGAAAATCAAAACAACGCTGAGATTTCATCTCATACCAGTCAGAATGGCTAAGATTAAAAACTCAGGAGACAGCAGGTGTTGGTGAGGATGTGGAGAAAGAGGAACTTTCTGGTTGCTGGTGGGATTGCAAGCTGGTACAACCACTCTGGAAATCAGTCTGGCGGTTCCTCAGAAAACTAGACATGACACTTCCGGAGGACCCTGTTATACCATTTCCAGAGGATTCCCCGGCATGCAATAAGAACACATGCTATACTATGTACATAGCAGCCTTATTTATAATAGCCAGAAGTTGGAAAGAACCCAACTGTGCCTCAATGGAGGATTGGATACAGAAAATGTGGTATATTTACACAATGGTATACTACTCAGCAATTAAAAACAATGAATTCATGAAATTTTTAGGCTTGGTTGGAACTGGGAAATGTCATACTAAGTGAGGTAACCCAGTCACAAAATGATACACAGGGAATGCAGTCACTGATATGTGGATATTAACTAGCCGAGAAGCTCTGAATACTCAAGACACAATGAACATATCAAATTATTCCCAAGAAGAATGAAGGAGAGGGTCCTGGTCCTGGAAAGGCTTGATCCAGCAATGTAGTGGTGTACTAGTACAGAGAAATGGGAGGGGGGTGATTGGGGAATGGGAGGAGCAAAGAGGGCTTATGGAACTTATGGGGAGGGGGGAACTGGGAAAGGGGAAAGCATTTGGAATGTAAACAAAGAATATAGAAAATTAAAAATAAGAAAAGGAAAAAAAGAAAAAAGAATAGTATTAAATGAAATAAACATTTTCATTCAATAGACTAAAATAATAATTTTACATTAAATACTTTAATTTATTCTCATAGCAAGAATCAGGTTTTTTTTAATTTTTTTTTATTCAATATAATTTATTTACATTTCAAATGATTTCCCCTTTTCTAGCCCCCCCACTCCCCAAAAGTCCCGTAAGCCCCTTTCTCTTCCCCTGTCCTCCCATCCACCCCTTCCCACTTCCCCATTCTGGTTTTGCTGAATACTGTTTCACTGAGTCTTTCCAGAACCAGGGGCCATTCCTCCTTTCTTCTTGTACCTCATTTGATGTGTGGATTATGTTTTGGGTATTCCAGTTTTCTAGGTTAATATCCACTTATTAGTGAGTGATTCACCTTTTGAGTCTGGGTTACCTCACTTAGTATGATATTCTCTAGCTCCATCCATTTGCCTAAGAATTTCATGAATTCATTGTTTCTAATGGCTGAATAGTACTCCATTGTGTAGATATATCACATTTTTTGCATCCACTCTTCTGTTGAGGGATACCTGGGTTCTTTCCAGCATCTGGCAATTATAAATAGGGCTGCTATGAACATAGTAGAACATGTATCCTTATTAGATGGTGGGGAGTCTTCTGGGTATATGCCCAGGAGTGGTATAGCAGGATCTTCTGGAAGTGAGGTGCCCAGTTTTCGGAGGAACCGCCAGACTGATTTCCAGAGTGGTTGTACCAATTTGCAACCCCACCAGCAGTGGAGGAGTGTTCCTCTTTCTCCACACCCTCTCCAACACCTGCTGTCTCCTGAATTTTTAATCTTAGCCATTCTGACTGGTGTAAGATGAAATCTTAGGGTTGTTTTGATTTGCATTTCCGCTATGGCTGTTTGGAGGTGTTGACCCTGGAGAGAATTCCTTCACAGTTCTTTGCTTGTGTTCATTTCTATACTTGGCACACTCTTGGCTTGTTTGTTGGTTTGTATGTTAAGTTTTTTCCTGCTGTAACCTCTATACTTCCACTAATTACACTCCAAACTATAAAAATATACCTTTCAAATAAAAAGTGTGTGTGTGTGTGTGTGTGTGTGTGTGTGTGTGTGTGTGCACATGCATGCACATGCATTTTTGGTATCAATATTATACATTTCTGTTTGTATGGTCCCATTTCATCATGAGACTGCTTATGTTTCTTTCATTGTGGTGGTTGAATGGAGTGGCAAAAGAAAGGTAGAAGCATTGCTATAATGGTCTACATTTAATGGGTATCTAAGCTACTCATAAAATATTGGGTCTAAATAAAATGTACACTATCTCATTTGAACGTAACAGTAAAGTGCAGAGGAACTGAGAGTTAGTTCATCTTAATTTTGAGATAAATACAGTTACATTTGTATGTAAAAATGAGAAGTTCATCTACTGAATGAAAGTACTCCAAAAAAGAAAGATGGCAGCTTATCTACACCGCTGTCTATTCAGCTGTCCTGTATTGAGTAAGAATGTCCTCCATAGTTTGTGATACTTGAATGTTTGGTTCCCACTAAGTGGCACTGCATGAGGAGGTTTAACTACTACAGTCTTCCTTGGTTCCAATTTACACTCTCTGCTTCACAGTGTACTTTAGGATGCAATCTTTCAGCTTCTGCTCCTGCTGTCATGCCTCCCCACTCTGATGGACTCTCACACATCTAGAAGAGTAACTCAAAATAAACTCTCTTACAAGTTGTCATAGTCAAAGTAGTTTTATCACACTAACAGAAATATATTGAATATACCATCCAAGATTTCAAAATAGATAGCTTATACAATGAGACAAACCTGACTAGAATCCTTTGTCATTATTTCTGAAGTTTTTTGCTTGTGCAGAGTCTGATGGAGCTGAGGCCAGCCTTGAACACAGTATGCAGATGAGACTGGTCTTCAACGCCTGATTCTCAACTATACATCTCCTGGGGGGTTTCAAAGTGTGCATCACTATGCCCAGTTCCTGCAGTGAAGACAACCAAACTCAGACTGATATAAATGCAAGAAAAGAATTTGTGAAATGTGCTACATCGCTATTTTTATGATTATACTTAAAACTTGGAAATGTTATAACTTAGATTTAGGATTAGGGTTTTCCACCTGGGTTAGGTTTTTATGACTTGATTTATATTGAAACTTGAAAGGAGTAGAGATAAGAAATTATTCTATCAACACTAACTGCATATGAGTAGGTAAGAGCATTTATAAATATGGAAGATACTTCAGTCTGAGAAGATGGCTCAGTTGAAAACTATTTAGCATTCAACATGAACATTCAACATGAGGACCTAAGATTTATCACCAGATTTCACAGAAACACTGGGCACACAAAGACAAGAGAGAGATAGTTCTGTGATTCAAAGCACTTCCTGGTTTTCCAGAAGACTTGGGTTCAATTCCTAGCACCCAAAAGGATGGATGCTTACAACCAGTACCAGGTGGGAGATGTGGTTAATCCTGGACAGCGTTCAGGCCCAAGAAAAGCAAGAGTTCTGGTGGGAAGGAACACCCTCTCAAAGGCAAGGAGAAAAAGAATGGGATAAGGAACTGTGGGAAGGGTGACTGAAGGAGGGCCAATGACCAGAATGCAAATAAATAAAATAATTTAAATAAAAAATGATTCTTGAACAAACAAATGAACAAATCTAAACCTACAATGGCAGCCTTTGAGAGCCAGATACAATGAGAACATTTGAACTCAGTCTTCTGTCAGTTTAGTTGAATATGATGTGAATGGAAAATTCTGTAAGGGACCCTATCCAAAAAGGAAGATGGAGAGTCACATTTACTTCTGGCCTCTGCATATGTGGCTTGCAGCTACATATACACCTATAATCATCAGCACACACATATACCATGCACTTCCAAAATTATTTAAATATAAGAATGGTCATAAAATGCTAGTTTTTATCATGAATCAGATACAGAGTATGTACTAGCAGCCTGTTTTAAAGCTATAAATTATGACTATTCACATTTTCAATTTAAAAGTACATATTTTAATCTAGAATTGAAATCCATTTTTCATATATCTCATCCATTTAGTGTTGACAATAATTTTCACATCTACATAAGCTTTACATATTTAGCAAAACAATTTTGAAAATTGATGGGATTGGACTGAAAACATATTATTGAAGAAAAATGATGTTGCTTTTCCAATAATTTAATGTAAAATTAAAAAATATTTTTGCGCATTAAAGCAACACCAGACATTTTTCATCTCTTTGACTTTTTCAAGTGTATGACTTTATTTCATATCTAAGATGCCATACTTGATAATCAAATTGAGAGTTCAAAGCATATGAAAAAGACACAAATAAATAAAATGCATAATGCTTCTACTTGGAGTTAGATTTACTGAGAGTAATTGTGAAAGGAAAGATGGCTTATTTAATAACATACACTCAAATCTATGTGAACTTTAAAGCACAAGGTTTACATATCTGCATAGAAATGCATAACAGCTGCTTCTGAAAGCATAATTCAGAGAAATTGGGAAAACAGTATCTATAATTCTCTTCTAAGAGGCACTATGGTTGTTCATGCTCAATGAATATTTGTTGACAATATTTCTGCAATGACATAATATTTTCTGTATTCAGCTGGACCATTAGCCTGCTGTTCTACATTTACAAATAAATGTTCTCAATAGGGTACTGAGGTTGACAGGCTTACTGTTTAGAAATGATTTCTGACTGCTCTATAGCCAAAAAGCCAGCCAACAATTTTTACAATAAAAACTAATTGATATGCAATAATTTTTTATTGATGCTTATATGTTGCTATAAATAATAAAACTGTTTTCAAAAATTAATAAGAAAAATGTCTTTTCTAACCTGTTTCAGTATTTAAATTTTTCTTTCAAATTGATTTGTGTAAGCATATCTAAGAGTTAACTCAATCAGAGCACAGTTCGAGGACAGTAATCACTCGTATTATCAAGGCAGTATGTCTCTCCTTTGTAATGGTAATTGCTCAATTTTGCTGTAATGTCAAAAGTGCTTTCTGGGTAAACAACTCTGAAAGCATCAGTGGTAACCAAAACATTTTACGATTTGTTTTGTCACCCCTTGTAGAAATATTTCAACACTTTCATTCTGGTGAGTGAAAACTGATAAGTCGTGGGCTCCAGACCTTAGTATACGGAGTGCATCTTTATTAGGAGTGTGCACCATCATTCCACTCTCTCCCATGAATTCATCTCCTGATTTGAAACATTTGCTGAATACTTAATTGTGTTGACTCAGTACTAAGTATTTTGTAAACATGAAGAACATATTCTCTTTTCTATAAAAATTAAAATAAGGGGTGAAGTAAATAAATTTGTAAATGTAATAGCCATGGAAACAGAATGAATGAGTTATATTAGTGGTGATCAAAATGCCTAGTTCTCAAAATCTCTTTTACAAATTTCAACTTCACATACATTGCTGGAAGTAAACAAGAGGATTCTTCAAACTCTAGTTTCATAACCATGCACAGTTAATATAGGCAAACAAATTTAAATTCTATAATGTCAACTTATATGTTGTTTCAATTTTCCTTTTTCTCATTTTACTTGTAAAATCAAGCCGCGTGTATGAAATATGGTCAGATAATCTTATCCTGTTGCTTACCTACTACTTCAGAATTCTAAGGTTTAGACATAAACTGGTTCCAGATATGACTTTCAGGTTTTGTTTCTCATGATGGTATGTCCTGAACCAAGAGTCTTGGACATTCTCAGCTGAAGTTCTGTCATGTTTTCCCACTGACCTACACTTGTAGAAATGGTTCTTTATCCTTTCACTTTGAGATAAGCTTCACTATTTTCTTAGCATTATGTTAAACTCCCTCTGTAGGTTACACAGTCTTAAACTTGCAAATTCTCTGGCCCAGTTACCAAAGGACTTATAATTTCCAGCCTGTGTCATGACAATGACAACAAACACGATAATACTGTCAAATTCCACATTCCTGGAAATGTAGCCTGTCCCTAAGAAGTAAGGTGGATGATATTTATGATGTTTAAAGAGAATAAATGATATTTTTATCAGTGTCTGAGTTACAAAGGAACAAAATGTCTATTTTATAAGACTTACATTTTTTTTGTTTTTTGTTTTTTTTGTTTGTTTTGTTTTGTTTTATTTTGTTTCTTGAGGCAGGGTTTCTCTGTGTAGTCCTGGCTGTCCTGGAACTTACTCTGTAGATCAGGATGGCATCGAACTCAGAGATCTGATTACCTCTGCCTCCCAACTGCTGGAATTAAAGGTGTGTGCCACCACTGCCAAATTTTAATGTGTAGCACAGTCTGGCCTAGAACTCTTGATCCTCCTACCTCTGCCTCCTTCAGCAAATCATGTGACCCCACAACTGGCTAGTTTATATCCTGATTAAGATAATAATAGACTAATTGAATGTAATAGGAACACTGATGTGGGGATCATGAAATAAGGGTACCTAAGAGCTTCATGATGTGTGATCATTAATACTGATTGACAACGTGGCAAGTTCTAGAATCACCCATGAGCCAAGCCTCTGGGCGTGTCTTTAGGAAGGATTTGTGGCTAGGTTTTTTGAGAAGGGTAGACAACCTTAATCTGTATGCTGCCATTCCCTGGGCTGACATTGTGGACTGAATATATAAGAAAAATAAAAGATAAGTGCTGATGATTGTCTCCCTATACGTCCTAACTATGGGTAACATGCGACCAGATTCATCACTAACATGCCTTCCATACCAAAATGCCATGAAAATCTATAGGAATAATGTTAGCCAAACTAAGACTTTTTTCATTAAGTTTTTTCAGGTATTTTATAAAAGAAATTTGTAGAAAAGTAGCTAATATGAGTAGTCATTGGTGGTACAATACTCTGTTCAAAAGTTGAATGGATTGATTTTCATTAAAAAGTATTTTTTAAAAGTTCTGGAATTAGCAATAATGTATTTATAGTTTTCAGATTTCCCAACAACAGTTTTAAAGTTAATCGTTTATAGCTACATAATAAGAGTTATTTTTTTCAGATATTGCAGCTATATGTAAAATTATGTTAGGTGGCTACATATTATGTTAAATATAAAGAGAAGTTATTGACAAAGGTGATTTTCTGTCCTGTGGTCTCTATCATACAGAGATGAACTTGAATAATTAGTATTTAAGAATATAACCAAAGCAAATGCTTATTGCTACCTAGCTGTTAATATCACATGTCAAACTTTAAGGACTAGTAGTGTCAATTTTTTAGTGACTTAGTTTTGTGTTCTTCTGGATGGATGAGTCTTTTAACTTATTAGGAGAGGCACTTTTGATTGTTGCCTAGTCCTGCCTAAGAAATCAGAGGTAGGGCAGAAAACTGAGCATGAGGAAGAGGTCTACCTTAGAGGAACTCTAAGACTCCTTGAAACATTGTTACCTTATGATTTAAGACTGACAGGTGGGACCTGGGAGACGCAGACAACCGAGCAGTGGGCTGCTGCCTGCACCTAGGAAATGGGAGAACAGTGGTACCTCTGTGGGCCGCCAGAAGGGGTACTTTGCCCTGCAGAGAAGGCAGAGTCGCCACCTTTGTTCCCAGCCAGATGAGACAAGCCACCCCAAGTAATGAGCTGTCCCCAGTGTGAGACCTTGGAGGACACAGAAGACCAAGCTGCGGGCTGCCACCTGCACCTAGGAACTGGGAGAACAGAAGTGGCTCCATGGGCTGCCAGAAGCTGGCACTCTGCCCTGCAGAGAAGGCAGAGTCACCATCTTTGTCCCCAGCCAGACGAGACAGGCAACCACAGGTACAGAGCTAGCCTGAGTGTGGGACCTGCGGGCTGCCACTTGCACCTGGGAACTGGGAGAACAGCAGTGCCTCCATGGGTCCCCAGACATGGGTACTCCCAGCCAGACCAGACAGGTCACCCCAGGTACTGAGCTATCCCAAGTGTAAGACCTCAGGGATGCAGACAACCGAGCTGTGGGCTGCCTACTGCCCCTAGGAACTGAGAGAACAGTGGTTCCTCTGTGTGACAGCCAGGCATGTGGCCAGTGCCCTGAGGGTTCTATGCTGCCATCATCTCTGTCTGACAAAACAGATGGGCAGTACCAGGTTCAGTCCACAAAGACAACCCAAGCATAACATTGCTTAGGGCAGGACACACCAGGGCTCCAACATCACTGAAGAAGAGGACAGCACATCAGCAATCTCTGACAGGGGAAACCCAGCCATCCAGTGTTATAGAAATAGCCCTACAGCCTCACAGGAGGCTCAAACATCAGCCAGAGACAAGACCAGCTAAGACCAGAGATAACAAGATGGCAAAAGGCAAACTCAGAAATACTACTAACAGAATTCTAGGCAATATGGAAGCTTCTGAAACAACCTCTCCAACATCAGCAAGTCCTGGTTATGCCAACACACCAGAAAAACAAGATTTGTATGTAAAATCACTGGTCATGATACTGCTAGGAGAACACAAAAAGGACATAAAGGAATCTCTTAGAGAAATACAGGGGAACATGAATGAGCTAGAAACCCATAGAATAGAAACACAAAAATCACTTAAAGGAGATAGAAGCCAATAAAGTAGAAATGCAAAAAAAAAAAAAAAAAAAAAAAAAAGGCAGAAGTCATGAAAGAGGAAACACAAACATCTCTTAAAGAAGTAAAGAAAAACACAAACAAAGAAATGAAGGAACTGAGCAAAACCATCCTGGATCTAAAAACAGAAGTAGAAACAAAGAGAGACCCTTGAGAAGAAATCAGGAGCCATAGATGAAAAATATCAATAACAGAATACAAGAGATGGAAGAAGGATCTCAGATGCCGAAGATACCATAGAAACCATAGACTCAACAGTCAGAGAAAATGCAAAATGCAAAAAGCTGGTATCCCAGAACATCCAGGAAATTCAGGACACAATGAGAAGACCAAACCTAAGAATTATAGGTATAGATGAGAGTGAAGATTTACAACTGAAAGGGCCAGTAAATATCTTCAACAAAATTATGGAAGAAAATTTTCCCAACTTAAAGAGATGCCCATGAATATACAAGAAGCCTACAGAACTCCAAACACACTGGACATAAGCAGAAATACCTCCTGTCACATAATAATCAAAACCCCAAATGTACTAAACAAAGAAAGAATATTAAAGGCAGTAAGAGAAAAAGGCTAAGTAACATATAAAGGAAGACCTATCAGAATCACACCAGACTTCTCACCAGAGACCATGAAAGCTAGAAGATCCTGGGAAGATCTCATGCAGACTCTAAGAGAACACAAATGCCAGCCAAACTACTATACCCAGCAAAACTCTCAATCACCATAGATGGAGAAACCAAGATATTCCATGACAAAACCAAATCTACACAATATCTTTCCACAAACCCAGCTCTACAAAGAATAATAGGAGGAAAACTCCAATACAAGGAGGGAAACTACACCCTGGAAAAAGCAGGATAGTTACCTTCTTTCATCAAACCCAAAAGAAGATAACCAATCAAATATGAAATTAACATAAAAATGACAGAAGGTAATAATCACTATTCCTTAATATATCTTAACATCAATGGACTCAATTCCCCAATAAAAAGACATAGACTAACAAACTGGATAAGGAAACAGGACCTTACATTTTGCTGCATACCGGAAACACACCTCAGTGTCAAAGACAAAAACTACCTTAGAATAAAAGGCTGGAAGAAAATTTTACAAGCCAATGGTCTCAGGAAATGAGCCAGAGTAGCCATTCTAATATCAGATAAAATTGACTTTCAACCTAAAGTCATCAAAAGAGACAGGGACAGACACTTCTTGCTGTTCAAAGGAAAAATCAACCAAGAACTATCAATTCTGAACATCTATGCACCAAATGCAAGGGCACCCTCATTCGTAAAAGAAACGTTACTACAGCTCAAAGCACACATTGCACCTTACACAAAAATTGTGGGTGACTTCAACATTCCACTCTCATCAATGGACAGATCAGGAAAACAAAAACTAAGCAGGGACACAGTAAAACTAATTGAAGCTTTGGACCAATTGGATTTAACTGATATTTATAGAATATCAGTTAAATTTCACCCTAAAGCAAAATAATATACCTTTTTCTCAGCACCTCCTGTTACTTTCTCCAAATTCGACCATATAATTGGTCACTAGACAGAACGCAACAAATATAAGAAGATCGAAATAATCCCATGCCTCCTATCAGATCACTATGGAGTAAGAGTGGCTTTAAATAGCAACAAAAACAACAGAAAGGCCACATACACATGGAGGCTGAACAATACTCTACTCAATGACACCTTGGCCAAAGAAGAAATAAAAAAAAGAAATCAGAAACTTTTTAGAATTTAATGAAAATGAAGACACAACATACCCAAATCTATGGGACACAATGAAAGCAGTGATAAGCAGAAAACTCCCTGAGTGGCTCCAAAAAGAAAATGGAGAGAGCATATACTAGCAGCTTAGCGATACACCTGAAAGCCCTGGAACAAAAGGAAGCCATTTGACCCAGGAGGAGTAGAAGAGAGGAACTTATCAAACTTAGGGATGAAATCAATCAAGTGGAAACAAAGAGAACCATACAAAGAATCAACGAATCCAGGTGCTGGATCTTTGAGAATAGCAACAAGATAGATAAACCCTTAGCCAGACTGACCAAAGGGCACAGAGAAAGTATCCAAATTAACAAAATTAGAAATGAAAAGGGGGATATAACAATAGAAACGGAGGAAATTCAAAAAATCATCAGATCCTACTACAAAAGCCTATACTCAGCGCAACTGGAGAATCTGGAGGAAATGGACAATTTCCTAGACAAATACCAAATACCAAAATTAAATCAGAACCAAATAGATCATCTAAACAGTCCCATAACCCCTAAAGAAATAGAAGGGGTCATAGAAAGTCTTCCAAACAAAAAAGCACAGGATCAAATGGTTTCAGTGCAGAATTCTATCAGACCTTCAAAGAAGACCTAACACCAATACTCTTCAAACTATTCCACAAAATAGAAACAGAAGGAACACTACCCAATTCCTTCTACTGAGCCACAATTACGCTGATACCAAAACCACACAAAGATCCAAAAAAGAAAGAGAACTTCAGACCAATTTCTGTTATGTACATCGATGCAAAAATACTCAATAAAATTCTTGCCAATTGAATCCAAGAACACATAAAAACAATCATCCACCATGATCAAGTAGGCTTTATCCCAGAGATGCAGGGTTGGTTCAATATATGGAAATCCATCAATGCAATCTACTACATAAACAAACTCAAAGAAAAAAACCACATGGTCATTTCATTGGATGCTGAAAAAGCATTTGACAAAATTCAGCATCCTTTCATGCTTAAATACTTGGAAAGAACAGGAATTCAAGGTCCATACACAAGCATAGTAAAAGCAATATGCAGCAAACCGGTAGCCAACATCAAACTAAGCAGAGGAAAACTTGAAGCAATCCCACTAAAATCAGGCACTAGACTGGACCCCCTTTCTCCTTATCTTTTCAATATTGTACTTGAGGTACTAGCTTGGGCAATTACACAACATAAGGAGGTCAAAGGGATACAATTTGGAAAGGAAGAAATCAAACTATCATTATTTGCAGATGATATGATAGTCTACCTAAGTGATCCAAAAAACTCCACTAGAGAACTCCTACAGCTGATCAACAACTTCAGAAAAGTGGCAGGTTATAAAATCAACTCAAGCAAATTAGTAGCCTTCCTATACTCAAAGGATAAGCAAGCTGAGAAAGAAATTAGGGAAATGACAGCCTTCCCAATAGCCACAAACAGTATTGCCTTGGGGTGACTCTTACCAAATATGTGAATGATCTGTATGACAAGAACTTCAAGACACTGAAGAAGAAATTGGAAGAAGACCTCAAAACATGGAAAAACCTCCCATGCTCATGGATCAGCAGGATTAATATAGTTAAAATGGCCATTTTGCCAAAAGCAATATACAGATTCAATGCAATACCCATCAAACTCCCAACTCAATTCTTCATAGAGTTAGAAAGAGCAATTCTCAAATTCATCTGGAATAACAAAAAACCCAGGATAGCTAAAACTATTCTCAACAACAAAAGAAATTCTGGGGGAAATCAGTATCCCTGACCTCAAGCACTACTTCAGAGCAATAGTGTTAAAAACTGCATGGTATTGGAACAGTGACAGGCTGGTGGATCAATGGAACAGGATTGAAGATCCAGAAATGAACCCACACACCTATGGCTAATGATCCTCGACAAAGGGGCTGAAAACATCTAATGGATAAAAGATAGCCTTTTCAACAAATGGTGCTGGGTCAACTGGAGGTCAGCATGCAGAAGATTGTGAATTGATCCATCTTTGTCTCCTTGTACTAAGCTCAACTCCAAATGGACCAAGGACCTACACATAAAGCTAGACACTATGAAGCTACTAGAAAAGAAACTGTGGAAGACCCTTGAGAACTTTGGTACGGGGGGGGGGGGGGGATATTCCTGAACAGAACACCAATAGCGTATGCTCTAAGATCAAGAATTGACAAATGGGACCTCATAAAATTACAATGTTTCTGTTAGGCAATGGACACCATCAAAAGGACAAATCGGCAACCAACAAATTGGGAAAAGATCTTCACCAACCCTACATCAGATAGAGGGCTAATATCGAATATATACAAAGAACTCAAGAAGTTAGATCCCAGAAAACCGAACAACCCTATTAAAAATTTGGGGACAGAGTTAAACAAAGAATTTTCACCTGAAGAACTTCAGATAGCTGAGAAGCATCTTAAAAAAATGCTCAACTTCATTAGTCATCAGGGAAATGCAAATCAAAACAACCCTGAGATTTCATCTTACACCAGTCAGAATGGCTAAGATTAAAAATTCAGGAGATAGCAAGTGTTGGAGAGGGTGTGGAGAAAGAGGAACACTCCTCCACTGCTGGTGGGGTTGCAAATGGGTACAACCACTCTGGAAATCAGTCCTGCGGTTCCTCCGAAAACTGGGCACCTCACTTCCAGAAGATCCTGCTATACCACTCCTGGGCATATACCCAGAGGATTCCCCACCATGTAATAAGGATACGTGCTCTACTATGTTCATAGCAGCCCTATTTATAATTGCCAGATGCTGGAAAGAACCCAGGTATCCCTCAACAGAATAGTGGATGCAAAAAATGTAGTACATCTACACAATGGAGTACTATTCAGCCATTAGAAACAATGAATTCATAAAATTCTTAGGCAAATGGATGGAGCTAGAGAACATCATACTAAGTGAGGTAACCCAGACTCAAAAGGTGAATCATGGTATGCACTCACTAATAAGTGGATATTAACCTAGAAACCTGGAATACCCAAAACAAAATCTACACATCAAATGATGTACAAGAAGAAAGGAAGAGTGGCTCCTTGTTCTGGAAAGACTCAGTGAAGCAGTATTCAGCAAAACCAGAACGGGGAAGTGGGAAGGGGTGGGTGGCAGGCTAGGGGAAGAGAAGGGGGCTTACGGGACTTTCGGGGAGTGGGGGGCTAGAAAAGGGGAAATCATTTGAAATGTAAATAAATTATATCGAATAAAAAAAAAAAGAAACAATGAATTCAGGAAATTCTTAGGCAAATGGATGGAGCTGGAGAACATCATACTAAGTGAGGTAAACCAGACTCAAAAGATGAGTCATGGTATGCACTCACTAATAAGTGGATATTAACCAAGAAAACTGGAATACCAAAAACATAATCCATACATCAAATGAGGTACAAGAAGAATGGAGGAATGGCCCCTTGTTCTGGAAAGACTCAGTGAAGCAGTATAGGGCAAAACCAGAACAGGGATGTGGGAAGGGTTGGGTGGGAAAACAGGGGGAGGGAAGGGGGCTGATGGGACATTCGGGGAGTGGGGGTCTAGAAAAGGGGAAATCATTTCAAATGTAAATAAAAATTTATCGAATAAAAAAATAAATGGAAAAAAATTACAAAAAAAAAAAAAGAAAAGAAAAAGAAATGACTCCCATGAAGAAGTAAGGAGAGGGTCCTGATCCTGGAAAGGCTTGATCTAGCATTGGAGGGGAGTACCAGGACAGAGAAAAAGGGGAGAGGTGATTGGAGAATGGATGGAGAAGAGAAGGTTTATGGGACATATGGGGAAGGGGGAACTGGGAAAGGGGAAATCATTTGAAATGTAAACAAAGAATATAGAAAATAAAAATATATAATAAAACAAAAAATGCTTGTATCAAAGGGTATAATATTTGAAATGTAAAGAAGAATATATTTAATAAAAAAGAACACTTGGATGGATGGAGCTGGAGAACATCATACTAAGTGAGGTAAACCAGACTCAAAAGATGAGTCATGGTATGCACTCACTAATAAGTGAATATTAACCAAGAAAACTGGAATACCAAAAACATAATCCATACATCAAATGAGGTACAAGAAGAATGGAGGAATGGCCCATTCATCTTAAAAGAAAGAAAAGTGTCATCTTAGATAATACTTGATAAAAGTGGTATCTTAGATAAAATATACAGATTAACAGAATGAATTGGAAAAGAGGATCCATCTTCCAGCTGCACCCAAGAAATACAACTTAACATCAAGGATAGGCATTACCTCTGGGTAAAAGGATGGAAAAAGACATCCTAGCAAAAGAATGTAGCCATTTTTTTATCTAGCACTAGTAGCAATGTGGAAGGATACTACATACTCATCAAAAGAAAAACATCCACCAACAGGGCATTGCAATTCTTAATATCAATGTACCAAATACTAGTGTACCATATTCATAAAAGAAATATGACAACATAAACTCTTATTGGCCATCCAAAACATATAATGTGCAAGAATTCAGTGCCCTACTTTCTGGGAGGAATAGAATGAGGAGAAACCATAATTGGAATATATTATACAAAAAATTCTAGTTTCAATAAAAGAAACAAACAAATGAGGTAAGACCTAAAGTCACTTAGGATATGGGTTAATATAGAAGGGTTTGGTGTCTATAGTCTTGCTGCTTTCAAGGCTTTTGAGGATTATCAGAGAAACCCAGATAAAGTTAAATTTAGGCTTCTGCATGGTGAATAACTAAGATTAACAAAAGTAAATAAAGCTAAGCCAGTAGTCCAGTACACAAAATACAAAGATTCCTAGCATCACCACTAAGATTACTATGGATTAGCCCACCTCTATCATGAAAACCCAGAAGCAAATTACAAAGCCATTTTCCAAGGAAGTCCTTCACAGGCATCTTAGTAAAGCAGGGAAAAGGGTAAAGACAAGTTAAAAGTGGAAGTTAGGGTGAATCTGGAACCTTTTGATAGAGGAAACAATTCCATTCCTCTGTCAAGCAGGCATGAGTAATAATTCAAGCTGTAACCAGAGAAGCAGCACAAGCCTAAACAAAGAACATTTAAACACAGACACACCAAAGCACTTTGTAAACCCTTCACAGGCTCTGAAGAACATCTTTCCATACCTAACTTTAGGGTTCTCTCTCTCTCTCTCTCTCTCTCTCTCTCTCTCTCTCTCTCTCTCTCTCTCTCTCTCTCTCTCTCTCTCTCTGTCTTTTTCAAGGCTTGATTCAAGAATGATGAGTCCATAATCTGCTTTCAAGCATTTTGATCATTATTTCATTGGATAGCATTACAGTGTGAAGGTCTGTCCTGGTAGGCTATGGGAAGAGAAAAAGAACAAAAAGAGCTATGAGTTAAAAAAAAAAATACAGCATATCTATCTCTCAAATTTATTGTTGATGGGCTGGAGAGTTGGCTCAGCAGAGCAATTAAGAGCACAACCACATGGTGGCTCACAACCATCCATGATAAATCGGACTCCCTCTTCTGGAGTGTCTGAAGATAGCTACACACATAATAACTAAATAAATCTTTAAAGAAAAAAAAAAGGAAACTGAGCCAAATCCATGAAGTCCAGTATCTAGGCAACAATTCTTTCTCCAAAATAAAATCATCAGGAAGAAATAGTTGTCAATATCATATCTAATATGAATCCACTATCTAGGGAATATGATTACAGAGAATATAAAAAAACATTTAAATTTTGGATCTACTTTTATGTTAGGTGTTTAAGAATATGTAGGTGGCCAAATTAAGCCATTTTTTTCATTCAAAGCCTGTTTATGGACCAGTTTTTAATGGTCAGTTGAGACTTGGCCTTTGACACAATGAACTTTACCATTTACCATTCAGGGCATCTGTTGGAATTATTGAGTGTGTGCTGACCTTGCTGCTTATCTTGCAATCACTGAGGCCATTTTTCTCTGTTTTGGCTTTTTTCCCTTGTAGTCTATGCACTGGTTAATGTCAAAAGTCAGAGAACAGGTTTATTTTACTTGTCAACCTACCAGAACGTTGATTTGGAATGACCACTTTCTGATAAGTTGAAATTTTATAAGGCTGTGGATGTGTGGCCATTGGTTTCAAGAAACAAACAATCAAATAAAGTAAGACCTAAAGTCACTTAGGATATGGGCTAATATAGAGAGGGTTTTAGTGTCTATAGTCTTGCTGGTTTCAAGACTTTTGAGGATTATCAGAAAAACCCAGATAAAATTAAATTTAGGATTCTGTATGGTGAATGCTGATGCTCAAGGAATATCAGATCCTTCATAGCCAGACTTCAGATAACTAGATGGAAGGCCACATTTACAATCAGCAAGTGATTATAATGCAGAAGCTGGCAACCTGACAGCTTAATAAATGATTGCCCTCCTTTCTACAAAGAATCAGGTTGCAGGATAATATAATACTATGGTTGATATATTTTTTCAATGTATTCTTTTAGAGTCAGTTTTATGCCGTCTTCTTGTTTATATTTAGGTCAGGCTCAAGAAATACAGGCATTCTTTTTAAGGTATAAATGCAATGTTAGAATATCTCCTGGATTCCTTCTTTTCCTCACCCCTATTTAAGTCTTCCTTTAGAAATCTCTTTTTCTCTTCCCCTATTAGTAACCATGAGAAAAGAAGGTTTTGTTTTGTTTTGTTTTGTTTTAGTTTATCCATATTTACTCATATGACTTACATCTGTCTTCCCTCCCCACATTGTGACCATGGAGAATGTAAATGCCTTTGAATTTGAGTCATCCTTATGTATACCTTTCTACCCAGTAACCTTGTGTTCTTCATTCTGCCTAGCTTACTATAAGTAAATAAGTGATGTAAAAGAGTCAGAAGAAACTATAGATTAAGTGTTAAGAGTAGTGTGTATTCCACTATTCGATAGTTACTTTGATTAGTTTAGACAGAGAGCCACACATTTCAGGAAGGTGCTGCTTGCCTACACTTTTTGATTAGTAGGTCCTTACAGACTCACAAGTTACATTACAAAACATGTATGATTGTATCTGTCAGAAATGCTAATAATTTCCTTCCTGTAAGGATCTGGAATGATTGAGAGGGAACCATGAAAGAAAAGACCAATCACAGTCAGTGTTAAAACAATCTCTTAAGTTCCCTTTTGGATCGTACAGATGACATTATACAGATGTGTAATCCTTAATAAGGAAACCATTATGGAGTTATGGTGTTACATTCTTAATCTGATATAGGAAATATGTTGGCCTTATTAACTGGTAATAGGCACACTCCAAAACATTTCATAAGCATTGCTGACAACTAACCAAGAACACATCAAAATGATCATCCAACATGATCAAGTAGGCTTCATCCCAGGGATGCAGGGATGGTTCAATATATGGAAATACATCAATGCTATCCACTACATAAACAAACTCAAATAAAAAACTACATGATCATTTCATTAGATGCTGAAAAAGCATTTGACAAAATTCAGCATCCTTTCATGCTAAAAGTCTTAGGAAGAACAGGAAGTCAAGGCCCATACCTAAACATAGTAAAAGTATTTTTATAGCAAACTAATAGCTAACATCAAACTAAATGGAGAGAAACTTGAAGCAATCCCACTAAAATCAGGGACTAAACAAGGGTGCCCCCTCTCTCCATATCTTTTCAATATAGTTCTTGAAGTCCTAGCTAGAGCAATTAGACAACATAAGGAGGTCAAAGGGATACAAATTGGAAAGGAAAAGTCAAACTATCACTATTTGCAGATTATATGATAGTATACTTGAGTGACCCAAAAAACTCTACCAGAGAACTCCTACAGCTGATAAACAACTTCAGCAAAGTGGCAGGTTATAAAATCAACTCAAGCAAATCAGTTGCCTTCCTATAGTCAAAGGATAAGCAGGCTGAGGAAGAAGTTAGGGAAATGATACCCTTCACAATAGCCACAAACAATATAAGGTATCTTGGTGTGACTCTAACCAAACAAGTGAAAGATCTATAGGACAAGAACTTCAGGTCTCTGAAGTAAAAAATTGAAGACCTCAGAAAATGGAAAAATCTTCCATGCTCATGGATTGGCAGGATTAATATAGTTAAAATGGACATCTTGCCAAAAGCAATCTACAGATTTAATGCAATCCCCACCAAAATCCTAACTCAGTTTTTCATAGAGTTAGAAAGAGCAATTCCTAAATTCATCTGGAATAACAAAAACCCAGGATAGCTAAAACTATTCTCAACAGTAAAAGAACTTCTGGGGGAATCAGTATCCCAGACCTCAAACATTACTACAGAGGAATAGTGATAAAAACTGCATGGTATTGGTACAATGACAGTCAAGTGTATCAATGGAATAGGATTGAAGACCCAGAAATGAATCCACACACCTATGGTCACTTGATCTTTGACAAAGAAGCTGAAAACATACAGTGGAAAAAACATAGCCTTTTCAACAAATGGTGTTGGTTCAATTGGAGGACAGCATGCAGAAGAATGCGATTGATCCATTCTTATCTCCTTGTACTAAGCTCAATTCCAAGTGGATCAAGGACCTCCACATAAAACCTGACAGTGAAGCTAATAGAAAATAAATTGAGGAAAACCCTTGAGGACATGGGCACAGGGGAAAAGTTCCTGAACAGAACACCAGTAGCTTATGCTCTAAGATCAAGAATTGACAAATGGGCCCTCATAAAATTACAAAGTTTCTCTAAGGCAAAGAACACTGTCTAAAGGACATCAACTAACAGATTAGGAAAGGATCTTCACCAACCCTAAATTCGTCAGATGGCTAATATCTAATATATACAAAGAACTCAAGAAGGTATACCCAAGGGAACCAAATAACCCTATTAAAAAGTGGGGTACAGAGCTAAACAAAGAATTTTCACATGAAGAATTTCGGATGGCTGAGAAGCACCTTAAGAAATGTTCAATATCATTGATCATTAGGCAAATGCAAATCAAAACAATCCTTAGATTTCACCTCACACCAGTCAGAATGGCTGAGGTTAAAAACTCAGGAGGCAGAAGGTGTTGGTGAGGATGTGGAGAAAGAAGAAGACTCCTCCACTGCCCGTGGGATTGCAAGATGGCACAACCACTTTGGAAATCAGTCTGGCGTTTCCTCAGAAATCTGGGCATGACAATTCAGGAGGACCCTGCTATATCACTCCTGGGCATATACCCAGAGGATTCTTCAGCATGCAATAAGGACACATGCTTCACTATGTTCATACCAGCCTTATTTATAATAGCCAGAAGCTGGAAAGAACCAAGGTGTTCCTCAACGGAGGAATGGATACAAAAAATATGACATATTTATACAATGGAGTACTATTCAGCCATTAGAAACAATGGATTCATGAAATTTTTAGACAAATGGATGGAGCTGGAGAACATCATTCTAAGTGAGGCAATCCAATCTCAAAAGATCAATCATGGTATGCATTCACTGATTAGTGCATATTAGCCTAGAAACGTGGAATACCCAAAACATAATTCACATATTAAATGATGTCCAAGAAGAACAGAGGAGTGGCCCCTGGTTCTGGAAAGACTCAGTGCAGCATTATAGGGGAATACAGAACAGAGAAGAGGAAGAGGTGGATGGGGGAATAGGGGGAGGGAAGAGGGCTTATGGGACTTTCAGGGAGTGGGGAGCCAGAAAAGGGGAAATCATTTGAAATGTAAATAAAAAATATATCGAATAAATAAATAAAAAAGAAGAAATCTGAGTTATAGTAGACTCAATGTATCAGAAGACAGGATGGGAATTGGGGCAAGAGTCCCATTGACTCAAAACAAAAAGCAATGAAAAAGAAAGCTTCAGGAAATTTCAAGGTCAATCACACCAAAAGAGGAAGTTGTTTTGTCTTTTGGGAACACCACAAAATGAGTTCTAATTTCAATTTGTTCTCTTCCTACATATAAATAAGCTGTTATTGTGGCAGAAGCCAATGAAAGAAGCAGAGATGGGAAAATATGCCCAATGAGCAGCTTCAGTATGGCATTGTTTCTTTGTGTACACATGGGGAATCCTATGAAAAGAAAGTATTCAAATGCCCACACTTCATGTGAGCAAGGCTTTGGCTGAAAACAAGCAGGTCTGTGATCTTCTGTATTGGGAAAGGATTATACATCCACTGTGAGCTACAAACAATGAGTAGCTCTGCTCTCTCTTCTTTGAATTTGAGCAGAGATACCTTTGGTTCTAAGTGAATGGTAACTGGAGGAGAGAAGGGGAATCCCTTAAGCCAGGAACAAGAGATAGGGTGTCAAATATAGTACCCCTATCACAAAGCCATCAGGTGCAGAAAACAAGAGGAAAAGAACCCAAGAAGAAAAGACTGGTGACCGGAACTTTGGTAAGGAAGGGGTACGTAGTGCTAGTCTAGTTGGCTACTATGAGGTGTCCACTTGTATCTTACTTGCAGTTAGATGTTTTTGTATAGTTTTCACTGGTGCTTATTCCAAGAAAGAAATAACAAGACCAAAACAAGCAAACAAAAAAGAGTATTTAACTGTGCCACTACAAACCTGTAGCAAGGAAAGAATTGCTGATAAGATCAGGCACATTTCCAAAAGTGCAACTTTTCAAGTCCTTGACATAAAAACTGATCATTCTCAGAAAACAGAGGTAGATGATGGTCAGAAAGCCACACTAGGACCTTTATCATGCCAACTGGTTGTTTCTTTTCCTTCCTTCCTTCCTTCCTTCCTTCCTTCCTTCCTTCCTTCCTTCCTTCCTTCCTTCCTTCCTTCCTTCCTTCCTACCTTCCTTCCTTCCTTCCTTCCTTCTTTCTCCTCTAGAACATGCTGATTTTTTTTTCATTTATTTTTTATTTGATATAATTTTTTATTTACATTTCAAATGATTTCCCCTTTTCTAGCCCCCCACTCCTCAAAAGTCCCGTAAGCCCCCTTCTCTTCCCCTGTCCTCCCATCCACCCCTTCCCACTTCCCCGTTCTGGTTTTGCCGAATACTGCTTCACTGAGTCTTTCCAGAACAAGGGGCCACTCCTCCTTTCTTCTTGTACCTCATTTGATGTGTGGATTATGTTTTGGGTATTCCAGTTTTCTAGGTTAATATCCACTTATTAGTGAGTTGCTATGTTTTCTGTCTTTTATATCTTCATCAAAAAACATAGTAACATTAGCAGAACTCTACATTAGGGAGGGGGTACAGAGGCCTTCAAAAATTACAAATCTAAACAATGCATTTTACTGAACATCTCAACCATCCTCCTATACTTTCTGTTAGTTTCAGAATGAAAAGCCTTTAAAGAAATCTGGGAATGACAGCTATCTACAACACCTGCTCTGTCTCAAGATGGTTGGTGCATGTTTGCTTCTTTATCAAGTATTTTTTTAACTTATCCATTCACTCATCAAAACTCCCAGTTGGGTAATTTTGTTTTCTTTTATTGAAACTAGATTTTCTTCATACAATATATTCTGATTATTTCTCCTCTCTCTACTCCTCCCAGTTTCCCCTCATCTCCCCTCCCATCTGAATCCACATCATTTTGTCACTGCTTATAAAGCAAATAGGCATCTAGGAACAGTAATAAAATAAGATTAAAAACACATGTATACACACAGACACACACACACACACTCACACACAAACCAGAATAGGCCCAAAAATAAAAATAAAAATCAAAGGAAAGAGAAAAAGGAAATAAAAGAAAGAGGAAAAGAATTCAAGAAAAAGGCAATAGAAACAAATACAGATGTGGAGATCTACTAATTTGCATATACAAAAATCCCATAAAATCACAAATCAGAAGCCATAAAATATATGAAAGAAATAAAGAAAAAAAGAAAGGAGTTTTAAGAAAAATAAAAATGCAATAGAATATAAAATTAATACTGGGAGAGAACGAATCTCCATAGTTGCCATTGAGTCCATTTACGGTTGGCACCTTGGAATGCATCCTACACTTAAAGGAATTTTATTTCTCCAGTGAAGTTTCCTTGTAGAAAACTAAAATTTCATTTGTAAGTCCCTCTGAATTGGACATTGACTAGGGATAGGGTTTCAGAGAAGTCCTAGTCCATGGTTAAGTTTCATAAACGGCTGGAAGCATCATGCAAGGCCTGGGAGTTGAACTTGGGATCTCTGAAAAAGCAGCCAGTCCTTTTAACCACTGAGCTATTTCTCTACCACCATGATGAACTTTTTTAAGAGCTGTTTTCCTTGAGAGTAAGGAAATAAATAGACTGACCTTTAAACTGTGAATATTGAGCATCATTGATTGGAACAACACAGTCTAGGATTCTTAATCATTGTTATTATTTCAACTATTTGAGATGGCTGGATAATTAAGTTTGAATTTTAATTTGTCTTGCCTACTAAAATAAAACATTTATTGAACCTGTTGAAAGGCATAACTATTTTGGGTTGCTTCCATTAGCTCACAGAAATGATGTTCAACAGTCAACTGGAAGAAGATAATTTTGAATTTTGACATCCAAATGAGTACCATTATATTGCCTAAGAAGATTGTATTCAGTTACACATATATGTGTATGTATGTATGTATATATATATATATATATATATATATATATGTATGTATATACATATGTATAATAATATTGTATGGATACATATGTAATACATATATGAATATGTATATATAAAACATATATATGCAATTAAAAGGAAAAGGAAAATGTCTAAATTTGAGAGAGGTGGGAAAGGTTGGAGGAGAAACAAGAGAGGGTAAATATAATTTTATTTAATTTAAAAAATGAAAATTTTAATAAAGAAAAAATTTAAACTTTATAAAGAATATATGTACAACTTTCCCAGTGAGATACTATTTATTTGTCTAGTAAGGAGTAATCTGTTTTATTCAATGAATTGCACAATTCTTCTGTTATCAGCAACAGAAGCATAGGTATTGTGCCACATATACCGCACCCTGAGATTTCCCCTAGTCATTTAGGGACCTTGATACAGGCAAATCCCAATTCTTTGTTTTAACACAGAAAAGGATCACAGAACTATAGCTTTAGTGGTGCAGAACTAGGGATTGGTAAGAACAGACTACACACTGTTTAGCCTAACAACAAGAGTATGGCTGTAGGCTTCCCAAAGAAGAGTCCATGTGTTGCAAAGCATTTTTAGCATAAATTTTTAAGCACAGGTTTCAGTGTAAGAGATAAACTGAAGAAAAAAGAAGGTACGCATATGTGGGTGCAGAAATTTTAATGGAGATTCAAAACCGAGTTTCTTTGCATTAGAAATATATAACATTTTGTTAACTCTGAACATGCATTTCAAAATGCTGCAATACAAGTTTTTTTGTTTTGTTTGTTTTGTTTTGTTTTGCTTAAGTGAGAGGGAGGCTGTGGAAGTTCCTTGGATGCGATCATAACCTTTATTTTCCTTTTCAAAAAAACATGAAGAAATGATGCTATAACTAAAGTATTTTACAATACAACACTATGTGCTATGCTAGCTGATTTCAGTGTATTAAAATAGCTTGCTGAAGCATCCTAAGCAAGGAGATGTTGATTTTGATCATCATTTGGGTCCACAGAGTCCATCATTATGTGTACACATGGCAGCAGATCTTTCTGTGGCTATAGGAGCATATGGTAACTGGCTGATCACTTCTCAGTAGACCAGGAAAGAAAGAATAGACCAGGCAGATCATGGAAGTGCAAGCCCCATGGTGCACCCTCTAGTGATATACTTTTTCTAGCTAGGATCGAGCTTACTATCTGTTCTTCTTTTTTTTTTTTATTCGATATATTTTTTATTTACATTTCAAATGATTTCCCCTTTTCTAGCTCCCCACTCACCGAAAGTCCCATAAGCCCCCTTCTCTCCCCCTGTCCTCCCACCCACCCCTCCCCACTTCCCCGTTCTGGTTTTGCCCTATACTTCTTCACTGAGTCTTTCTAGAACAAGGGGCCACTCCTCCTTTCTTCTTGTACCTCATTTGATGTATGGATTATGTTTGGGGTATTCCAGTTTTCTAGGTTAATATCCACTTATTAGTGAGTGCATACCATGAGTCACCTTTTGAGTCTGGGTTACCTCACTTAGTATGATGTTTTCTAGCTCCATCCATTTGCCTAAGAATTTCATGAATTCATTGTTTCTAATGGCTGAATAGTACTCCATTGTGTAGATATACCACATTTTTTGCATCCACTCTTCTGTTGAGGGATACCTGGGTTCTTTCCAGCATCTGGCAATTATAAATAGGGCTGCTATGAACATAGTAGAGCATGTATCCTTATTACATGGTGGGGAACCCTCTGGGTATATGCCCAGGAGTGGTATAGCAGGATCTTCTGGAAGTGAGGTGCCCAGTTTTCGGAGGAACCGCCAGACTGCTTTCCAGAGTGGTTGTACCAATTTGCAACCCCATCAGCAGTGGAGGAAGCAGCACCACCAGCTGTGGACAAATGTTCAATCACATGAGCTGTAAAGAATTTTTTTCTCTCAAACCGTATCACACAGAGGGTTTCATCCTCTCAGTGTTATTACATATTGGGTTTCTTTTGTTGTTTTCTATCTGAACAAATCTCTCCTCCAGAATTTCTTATCAAATGTGGTCTTATTATAAATTTTAAAAAGTGTGGTTTGATTTTTCTATTGGTGTGATAAAACACTATGGCCAGCTGAATCAAATGACCCATGAGGCAGAACATATGTACAGTAGTCTGGACACACTGAAGAGCCTTCACCTATTCTAGGTACCATACATTGCCATCAGTCTTTGATGTTACTTTGCTCATGGGCTGGGGTAGTACACCAGAATGAAGGTGTACTGCCTTCAAAATCCAAATAGGCTCACTAATTATTGTGCATTTTTTTCTGATAAGAAAGACCAGGTAGAACCAGTTATCCTTTGCTGTACAAGAAATAGTTGTGTACCTTTAGCATCCTAGAAGTTTCACTAAGGTAGAAAGCTTTTGAGTTTGGTTGTGTTTAGCTTCCGTCTGATGTTCTTGCTACCAAGTCTAAAGCAGTTGGCTCCTCCTACATCAATACACTGTACCAGTGTGTGATATTTGTGGAAGAGACAAAAGCTGTTCCTCTTAAGATGGCCAGGTAAGCTCTGTTTACAGTGTTCAACAACTTTTCTAGTTCAAAATCTCCGAGTTTCCCACATTCCTCCAACACACTTCATGGTCAAACCTGTCATAGCAAGAGCCCACTCACTGGTAGCAACTTCTGTCTTGGTTTCTTTTTTTCTTTTTTTTAGTGTTGTGATAAAACTCCACAACTAAGAAAACTTTTCGAAGACAGAGTTTATTTGGCTATATAGTGCTGAAGGATTAGACTCTATGACTGTTGAGTGAAGACAGGCATAGAGGATGATACAGCAATCTGAGGGCTCACATTTCAAACTACAGGCAGGAAATTGACAGAACAAACTGGGAATGACACAGGAATGGCATAGTTCCTTCACTTGCTTCTTCCTGAAAAAGGTATTCATGATTTATCTCATTTGCATACACTGTTTCTTCTCTTCTTTTTTTCTCTTTATCCGTCTCATATCATAGGGGCTTAAAGTTCTCATAACTCAGCTGCAACATTTACACAGCCTTTCCCCATCATGTTTTGATTCACAAGAAACAGAACTGTTTGATGTTCAAAACTGAAAGTATTACAATTGACTAGCCATGATAAGGCCCCAGTCATAATCACAAGACCCTGATGGCTGATCAACTTCAGGATTACCTTTAAAGCCAGAAATAAGGTTCAATAGCTAAGGGCCTGAATGATCTTATAGAGGATTTGAGTTTGAAATTCCTACAGCAGTAGCTCACAGTACACTGTAAGCTCTAAATCTACAAGATGCAACAACAACCCCTTCTAGCTTCCATGGACAACTGAATTTACATGAGAAAAGAAAGATGCATACAAGGAATTAAAAATAAAAAATACATCACAGAAAACACTTATTTTTGGGCAGCAATGTAGGCATAATATTTTAGAGCACTGTGTAAAGATTATCCTTGTGTTATTCAAATGCTGAATTCTCTGCCCTCAGGTCTTCTTTGAATCCAGACAGAAATGGCATTGTAATGTTCATGTCAAGAATCTCCTGTCTTAAATTTGTGTGAACAATGCTTTCCCATTTATTCTCTGTGGATAGGCAGAAGAGAGAATAGAGTGGGGCTTCTGGGTGGAAATGGAGATTAGGACACAGTCCACTTTGAGGAAGAAGAGGAAAGAAATCATGAGACTTCAGCTGGAGCTGAAATACAAATATTATGTGGATTCAACTGGGAGGAAGTCAGATTAGTTTAGAGGATTAAAATACATCAATGACTGTCCAGGTATTATGCTAAAGCTTGATTAAATAAATCTTGGTCTCTCTGTATCATTATTAGGAAACTAACAAGAGTAAAGTAAAAACTTTGCTATATTAGTGCACTGTTTACATTTATACTAAAATTAGTATTTATGCAACAATTCTGCTCGTGCTTTGTTATAGGCACAGGCCATAGACAGGAGAAATAAAGCCCAGGACAATCAAAGCCTTGTTACCTCCTGCTATTGTATACTTGGTCTTCCTTTATCTTCTATTTATCTTCCACATAATTTTAGTGAAAACATGGTGAGGGAATGTATTGTTTCCTCCTGTACAGGCTACTCCTTTTATGGACAATATCATATCTATCTTTTATAATGGCCTCATGCAGATACAACATACTGGATTTCAGCCTGTCCTAGGAGCATAGGCTCTTTTACTGGGAGGATGGAGAAGGTGATGTACAAATTGCACAGACACTGAAAGTGGCCAATGGTGCAGCACATAGAAATTGTTCTATGTCATTGTGGCTTCTTGCTTAGCATAAGGGGAGAAAAGCAAATAAAATATGGTATTATCTAATTGAAATTTCTGAGTCTTATCATTCTTTTGTGTTTTTTATTGTGAATAGTTGAGAATGATGAGCAGAAAAATGTTTAGGGAGAGTAAGCAGTGTTCAACTCATGGCTCAATAATTAAGTGCAGACAAGTGATAAGATAACTGATTCCTAATTTACATAGCTGCTTTTTATAGTTACAGGCTTCCATCGATATACAGAGTAGAGTTGAGATAGCAGGAAAACAGAGTGATATGTAAAGGTCTATGTCCACCTGTAGCAGGACTGTAGAACTTGTGCTTAGCATAATGTAATATAAGAAGGACCCTTCCTAAGCATGAACATGGACCATTCGTGTTGATATGACATCACCTTGAATGAGTGGTATCAAAGAGCAGGGTCTCAGTCTGTTCTTCTCTTCGCTGTCAGGCTCATCAAGTGACATGCTACCTGGAGAGTCAAATATCTCTGTGCATCTTGTAAAACAAAGGAGCATGCAGAGCAGTTTGTTTGTTAATTTGTTCCATCCTTTTTTCTGAAATCATAGGGATGCCAGAGAGTTATAATTTTAAGGAAGTATAATATGTTTGTTAAATCCACCCTTGATGAGAGCATAGGGTTGTGACCTGAAATGAAATTGTCACAAATTGATATTTGGATATTGTCACCATTTTTTAATCCATATATCATATTAATATATCTAGTTCTAATTCGTAAATGTCACCTTCATTACCTGTGAAGGAGGTGTGATTCTTTCTGCCTATACTGCTGTGTGCTTGTGTGTGTGTCTGTGTGTGAACTAATGTATTTCCATGTCAACTAATAGACACTGAAATACCTGTGAAATTAAACTGCATGCATATATATATATATATATATGATATTTCTTAAAAATCTCTTTAAATAACATTTTAAGTAAAGAAAAATTGTTCAATATTCAAAATGCATGCATTCAAGGAAGGGAATAGAATACAAATCACAGATATGAAATATATTAATTTTATACTGCTGTAAGTTACAACAAGTATAGTAGATTAACTTCCCCAATGTTCATTGCTTCATGGTTTCTGGTATTAGGAGTTACTGATTTTTCTGTATGGTATCCTAAAATACTGGTGTCAAGGTGCTGTTTTAGGAGATGAAGTGATAGACTCCTTTGAAGATACATTTTCTCCCAAGGTAATTCAATTTTTGTTGGCAAAGTCTGTGTTTTAGACAGACTTCAGTTATACAGCGCTCTGA
Organism: Apodemus sylvaticus; assembly: GCF_947179515.1. Lineage (NCBI taxonomy): Eukaryota > Metazoa > Chordata > Mammalia > Rodentia > Muridae > Apodemus > Apodemus sylvaticus. The sequence goes on along the minus strand of NC_067478.1, from coordinate 123,823,991 downwards.
TGCCTCCTGGCAGTTATCCATGGAATGCCTTAAATAGCTCTTTGTAACATAGACTCTCACCTTTGCAAACCACAACATAGCACATTGATTATTTCAAACCTGCAGAAGTAAATAAATCAATGTACCAAAATAAGCTTACTAAAGTGTTACTCAACATAGCAGAACAAGTCATGTCTTAACCATCACACATCATAAATACCCACACATTCAGAAGCAATTATCAGGGATAACAAAAGCTGTTTATGATAGGATGAGGCTGGTATGCATACATCAGAACCTAGCTTCCTATACTTGAGAGTAGCATGTAGGCTAAGGACACTTCTCAACTGATTTTGCCATCAAAGCAATGTAAGAATGTGAGTAACCTCCTTATTGACAGATAATCTTGTTTGTTTTCCATGGAGAATCCCTGGGTATACAGGATAGATTGATGTAATGTCAACAATGTCTACGGTAGTGTTTGAGTGTGAGCAGTGATCATTCACATCCAGATACATGCAGGAGTATTCACAGGAAGTGCCTGTTTATGCTGAGTACAAGAACAGTTATGGGAAGCATTTGACTATTCTGTTTGAAGAGGCAATACAAAGACCTGTTATTTATTGCCTGCAAGATTTGTCAATATTAGATTTATTATGGGAGCAAAGATATTTGTGTGCCCACAGAAGCATTATCATTCTAAACTCTTTGTATTTCCAACTGGATTCATACCTAATTTCTTTGTTTTAAAAATCTAAGCACAGGATCTCACTTTGAAAACATATTTTGTTACTGCTATTTTGGGGCAAGGTGGTGCTTGCCTGTAATCTCAGCCTTCAGGAGATCATGTCCAAAGAATCATGAATTTGAAGCCATGCTTGCATATATAACATGCCTAAGGCAAGCCTGGGCTGCACAGAAACACTCTGTTGAAAGAAAGAAAGAAAGAAAGAAAGAAAGAAAGAAAGAAAGAAAGAAAGAAAGAAAGAAAGAAAGAAAGAAAGAAAGAAAGGAAGGAAGGAAGGAAGGAAGGAAGGAAGAAAGAAAGAAAGAAAGAAAGCAGAGACTTTATGCACTTGGGGACACAGGGGTAGGGGACTTACCTCTCAGAGGCAAAGGGAGCATGAAGGAAAAACTCTGGGAGAGGGGACTGGGAGGGGGTAATGTTTGGGATTTAAATAAATAAATTTTCTTTTTTTTATATTTTACTTTTTGTTTTATTATGTACATAATAAGTATTTACAAGAATACAATTTTCTCAACATTTGAGCTCCTTATTGTTCCATAAATAGGACACAGATTTGCAAGGATGAAGTTTTCTTTCTCCTTTAAGGAATATTTTAGTGATTACCTTTGGCTAAAACACACAACACATTTTCTGCTTGATGTTGTTGGGATCTTGTCCTGAGTTATTTGTCCAGTCCTTTATGTAAGGTTAATATTAAAATGGCATTAATGAAAACAGGAGGGAGAAACCCATTAGACCATTTAGAGTAAAAAAACCCAGAACTAAAAAATATCACTGCTTTGGTTTTTGGCTTAATGACAGAAATGCCCAGTGGGTCTGTAGGCAGCCTCATCTTTGCAGAAGGCCAGAGGAGCCAGAAGTGCTTGAGCTGACCAACAAAAAAACCAGGATAGCTAAAACTATTCTCAGCAACAAAAGAAAGTCTGGGGGAATCAGTATCCCTGACCTCAAGCAATACTACAGAGCAATAGTGTTAAAAACTGCATGGTATTGGCACAGTGACAGGCAGGAGGATCAATGGAACAGGATTGAAGATCCAGAAATGAACCCACACACCTATGGCCACTTGATCCTCGACAAAGAGGCTGAAAACATCCAATGGAAAAAAGATAGCCTTTTCAACAAATGGTGCTGGTTCAACTGGAGGTCAGCATGCAGAAGAATGCAAATTGATCCATCCTTGTCTCCTTGTACTAAGCTCAAATCCAAATGGATCAAGGACCTCCACATAAAGCCAGACACTCTGAAGCTATTAGAAAAGAAACTGGGGAAGACCCTTGAGGACATCGGTACAGGGAGAAAGTTTATGAACAGAACATCAATAGCATATGCTCTAAGATAAATAAATTTTCTAAAGGAGAAGTTCTTCATGCTTCCTTGAATCTGGACTTCTCACAATTATAGTCTGGAAATCAGATTTTGAACTACCACTGTGGTAAATTTTATGTACCTTGCGCTCTGAGACCAATATCAGAAGAGAAATTCAGGTGCAATCCCCTAATTTCCTGCTTTTATTTATGTGTTTGCTTGTGGGTGTGGGTGTTTTGATTGTATATTTGAGGAAAGGATGTCAAGTGTGTATCCCTCCTTATGAAGACAAAGCTCACATAGGAGGATGAACCATCAGACAACTTCTCTGGATCAGTTTATTGCAGATTCCAACCCCACCCATTCCAGTGCTATAGTTACAGAATGTACAGTAATGCCAGCTTTCTTCCTGGCTCCTTCAGATTCACATTCAGTCTTTGCACTTTTATGGTGAGCATTTTATCGCTGAACTCTCTCACTAGCCTTCACTCTGTCTTTGAGAGTTTTAGTTTTGCATTTAAAACCAGTGGCTAATGGTATCAGGACTGACTTTGAATTCTGGATTCTCTTGCACCCATCGCTAATTTCTTGGCTTAGTGGAGTGGAAAAGTCCTAAATTCTCCTCCCACTTCTCAGGTACACATCCCTGACCTTTATTTCACACCACACGCCCAGTTGACACTGTTCTCTCTTGTTCAGGCTGCAAAATCACCTCATAATGTCATCTACTTTCCCTGTGTGGTCACATCTTTGCTTTCAGGATCCTCTCTATAGTTGACTTTCAGGATTTTCATTGTGAGGTAGGTGGTGTTGATCATTTTTCCTCTTTTCTACTCAAAATTCTTATAGCTTCTTGGATGCATAGCTTAATATTCCTCTTAAACCTTTTCCCAGTGTTTTATTGCCTCCAAGGTTTTTGTTTATTTATTTTCTCCTTTGACTTGTGTCGTCCTTTCTGGAAATCCTGCTGTGTATATATTTGAAACTTCAAGGGAAGATTCTCTTCTTTGTGTCTATGCTTACTTCTCCATTCTGTTTTCTTTCCATGAGTCACTTTGACAGAGCTGAAAGTACGGGGCCAGTCTTCTGGTGAGCTCCAGTCTTCTTGTTCCTGTATAAAGCTCTGCTCAGTGACAGACCTCAACTCAGGACACCTGTGTACCCCCTCCATTGAATCTTGCCCAGAATAATATTAGATATTTTGGGTAGACAATTGTTTCTTAACAACTTTATACTCATTATACCTCCTTGAGATGCAAGGTAAATAACTAAATGATCCAAGGTAAATAATTATATAACATACATAAAAATCAAATACTTCTTTAAAGTACTTGAAAAAATAAAGACATTGTCTTTTATTGTGAAACAGTGTCTTACTAATCTATGCGGGCCCCTACCTCACTACACAGCTGAGGATGATGTTGAAATTTAGATTCTTCATCCATCTGCTCAGATCACATACTTCTATGCCTTATTTTTTTAAAAAAATACTCTTAAAAGTTCTTGGCTATGCTTATAATTTTATCATTTACAAAATATTAAAACAAATTTGCATTTTAATCAGATGTACATCCTTATCTTTTTATATTAACAACTAAAACATAGCTGAGTAATTTATGTAGAATTTCTTCAATATTTCTGATATTTGATCAATTTTGCATCTTATGATTTTCAATATTAAGAATGCCATTTTCCATAAATTGGCAGAAATATATTTAGGGCCATTTCAGAAACTGATGGAAATTCTGTTTCATATAACGGGACAAAAATTATAAGATTTTCATAATGAAACTCAAATAAGAAATGCTACAACTACTGCATAATTAAACATTCTAATACAATAGACTCTAAAGTGTAGTGACTTAATAAGTAAATGCTGAGGTTCATGCAAGTATTGTTTGTATTGGAAGAGAAATGTTTGTATGTTTGATAAGAACACTGCAGTTCATTGCAAACAATAGCCTGAAATCTGAACTGAGTAGTTTCAGACTTTATTCAGAAGCATCATGTGGCAAGAGAGCACACTGCTAATGGCAAATGTGTGTTCAGTTCTAAGAACACAGTGCAAGTATGTGATACAACACAGGTAGACATTGCCAAATTTACCTTAGATTCATTACTTACCTGATTTTTGATTTAAGCGTTGGATCTATTGCATACAGAAACAATTTACTGTTACAAAACCTTTAACACTATTACTTGTGGTATCCCTAAAATCATCAGAGCCCACAGCTTACAAGGCTGGGCAACTGAGAAAGCTGTATCACTTCTCACTTGCTTGTGTTATGAACTTATCCTTGTCAGCTCGGCTGGGATGAGTTTGATGCTAGCTCCCTTGTCACAGTCAGATTGGATGGCCTTGGTTAAAACAGAGGAGAAAATCCTGGTCTTTGGACAACACCCATTGAGGAGTATAGGCTCTATAAAGCTGAAAAGTCAGTAGTTTTTGGTTTCAGGCTCAGTGCTTCACAAACTTGAGCAGTTAGCAAGCTTTAGTTTATTTCATACAGTAATTATTTTCTTAACTGTGGGATTCCTTTGGGCTGGAGTTGGCTCATGCACTAAGAGCACTTGCTGTTCTTGCAGAAGACCCGGGATTCATTTTCATAATCTACATAGTAGCTTGAAATCACCTGTAACTCCAATTCTAGGAAATCCTATGACCTCTTCTGAACTCTGAAACTTTCTTAATGAAGACTATGCACATCAACTAATAGATAAATGAAATGAATAAATTACAATAAATAAAATACTTAATTACAGGATACCCGGAAGAAAGCAAGTTTTGCAAGACATTGTATCAACTTTGTTTATGTTTCTAGGGAGAGGGTCTACAGATCTCCTGAATTTATCATTTAAGAAGTAGAATTACTGGCTTTAGCTTTTCCCATTCAGGATATAAAAATGAAGTACATAGCTTGCAAAGAAAGGTTAAAGACCAAATATAATGTTATATGCTTAATGTTTTGTAAGCATAAACAGATATTATAGACTGTAAGTATAAATAATAATTAAATGACATTTAGAAATGTTTATTTTAGCAAATATGTGTCATCTGAATTAATACAACATTTTGAGTATTGCTTTAAAAAGAGAGATATAGGGAAAAATGGAAGGACAGGAATTTGAAATGAAGATCACAGTAGTTTCCATCACCTTTACATTTGGCATGTATATAAAGAAGTTATTTAGAGCCAGGAGCATATTGGCACAGGGAAACATTTCCTGAACAGAACACCAATAGTTTATTCTCTTAAATCAAGTATTGACAAATGGGACCTCGTAAAATTGGAAACCTTCTATAAGGCAAAGGACACTGTCAATAGGACAAAAGAGCAACCAAAAAAATTGGGAAAAGATCTTAACCAACCCTACATCCAATAGAGGGCTAATATCCAATATATACAAAGAACTCAAGAAGATAGAGAAACAAATACCCTATTAAAATGGGGTACAGAGCTAAACAAAGAAACCTCAACTGAGGAATATTGGATGACTGAGAAGCACCTAAAGAAATGTTCAACATCCTTAATCATCAGGGAATTGCAAATCAAAACAAACTTGAGGTTTCACTTCACACCAGTCTGAATGGCTAAGATCAAAAACTCAGGGAACAGTAGATGCTAATGAGGATGTGCAGAAAGAGGAACATTACTCCACTGCTGGTGGGATTGCAAGTTGGTACAATCACTATGGAAATTAGTCTGGCAGTCCCTCAGAATATTGTCCATAGTATACTTGAGGACCCAGCTACACCACTCCTGGGAATATACCCAGAAGATGCTCCAACATGTAATAAGGACACAAGCTTTACTATGTTCATAGCAGCCTTATTTATAATAGCCAGAAGACGGAAAGAACTCAGATGTCCCTCAACCGAGTAATAGAAAAAGAAAATGTGGTACATTCACACAATGGAGTACTACTCAGCTATTGAAAACAATGAGTTTATGAAATTCTTAGGCAAATGGATGGAACTAGAAAATATCGTCCTGAGTGAGATAACCCAATCACAAAAGAACACACATGGTGTGCACTTGCTGTTAAGTGGATATTAGCCCAAAAGTTCAGAATACCCAAGATACAATACACAGACTGCATGAAGCTCAAGAAGACCAAACTGTGAATACTTTGAACCTTCTTAGAAGGGGGAACAAAATACCCATGGCTCACAGCCAACCAATAGACTGAGTGTAGAGTCCCCAATGGAGGACCTAGAGAAAGGACCAAGGAGATAAAGAAGTTTGCAGCCCCATAGGAGGAACAATAATATGTACCAAACAGTACCCCCAGAGATCCCAGGGAATAAACTACCAACCAAAGAATGCACATGGAGGGACACATGGCTCCGGATACATATATAGCAAAGGATGGCCTTTTCAGACATCAACGAGAGGAGAGGCCCATTGGTCCTGTGAAGGCTCGATGCCCCAGTGTAGGGGAATGCCAGATCAGGAAAGTAGGAGAGGAGGTTGGTAAGCAGGGGGAGGGGGAATGGGATAGGATATTTTAGGAGGGGTAATGATGAAAGGGGATACCATTTGAAATGTAAATAAAGCAAATATCTAATAAAAAAGAAGTTATTAGAGAGAAAGATGCCTATTAATCTATTTATACACAAGTTTAAATCAAGGCTAGAAGTTGCTATGAAAATGACCCCATAGATAAAGTACATGAGAGCACAAGAAGGATAATCAAACTCAGAAATATTTGACAAGTGATAGAAAGACTGTGAGATGTGTTAGCTGTGTGGAAGTTTAGTATAAAATTAGCTTTGTTTCATATTTAGGCTTTTTCTAGATCTAAATTAATTTAAATATACATAGTTATTCATGAAAGGAAGATCTTCGAATCTAGTAGTAATCAAAATTCAGGTGAAAACTCACTTCAGCCAGATAATAATGAGAAAGTGGTAACAGTTCAAAGATATTTCCTCATCAGGCCCTTCTTCTATGGACACATCACTAGCCTGCACATGGGTATATAAAGTATCGTTTCAAAAATCCACAAAATTCTAAAACAGAAATTCAAATATTGTTAAAGTTGTGAAATTTTAATATTTAAGTTATCTTTCTAACAGGTGAATATTTAATCATTAAGTTAGATGATATTGGTAGATATGTGAAGATGTGGAAGTAAGCTTATGAATATCAAAAGCAAGATAACTCATCATGTCTATGGGCACCCTATTCCATGGGGAGGAAAGCATTCTATATTGTATGTGAGTTTTCTCCTGAATAGATGTCTAGAGATATGTACTTCATTCCCACTCCTTTCTCTTGTAACCATCATTTTATCCCAATTCTAGATCTCAGAAAGTGGAAATGATTATCTAACAATATTTTTAGTTTTTATTTGAGTTCTGGTTTGTCTTATTGGTACTTTTGTAGTCAGGACTCTTGCACAGGAGCCTGGATTCCTTTTACTTCAAACCTCACAAGTGCTGGGTAATAAGTGTAGGCCATGATGTCTAGATAAAGGATTTTTATAATTCACAAGAGATTCAGAATCATCACATTAGCTGATCACTGGAATTATATTCATTCCCCTTAGTAAATAAACAAGAAAAAATTGAAACATAAAATTCAATTTATGTGTCCAGATTTTTAAATACCAACAGCATATTACTGAGTGATTGTAAAATAAGATGCCCATTTTGTCTGCCAGTAATTTAAACCCATGAATTTTAACTACTGAGACCATAAATGAAAGGATTGTGTAATAAAAATTGGGAAGGGGTTGTCACTCAAGCACAAGATAGAAAACAAGTTAAAATTAAAGTGACCCTGGGAACATAAGGAAATTGAAGCAACTTAAGGATGTTTTTAGTTTTACATGGCTGCACAGATGCTAGCTATTTTCTCATTTTTTTTAATAAACTGCTTGGAATTCTCTTTATTCACTAGGCATGGTAATCTATTTCTCAGAAAAAAAAAAAAAAGGAAACACCTGAGCATGGGTCATGTGTAATGAGAAGAGGTTCAGTCATCTCTACCTTTCCTCCTTCTTTAGGAAGGGCCCAAGGCTGATGGTTTCTCAAGGTCAAGAGCGTGATTATGGATCACTATGTTGAGAGAAGTAACGTAATGTAGAGTCAGGACAGATGGCCCTTTCTTTTGTAACTACTGACTCTCCAGGAAGCTAGAACATGGTTTCAACATTGATCTTTTCCTGAAGAGATGCTCTTAATTGTATATCTAACTACATCCCTTTAGATACTTTTCAAAGCTCCTTCCATCCCAACATGACTATAATATAGGCCAAACTTATAGCACATGAAGCCTTCTGGGAAAAAAATTGATCCCAGTTCATATTTTGTTACTGAGTAGACACTAACATAAAGTTGTTAAAGAATAATAAACAACAGTAGTTAATTCATCATGCTAATCATTCTGCTAACATTACTTTAAAAACTCTCTAGATAGAGCTTGGTTTGACAAATATATTCTATTTGATTTAGTCCTGTGAAAGCACTGGTGAAGCACTGGTGAAGCATTTGTGTATTTACCTCTTAGACTTTCATTTTTTAAAAAGAATTTGCCTGAAGATACTGGCTTCTGAACTGCATTTGGAGTTTTCATGGCTCTGACAAACTCTTCTGAGTAACACTGACAAACTTGCAGAAACAGCTATCTACACTGTGATCTAGAAACTAAGTGAATGGCTCTCAACACAGGTCACTAAAAATAGACAGGAGCTTTCTCTCCAAAATCAGGTTCATCTTCACAGTTTCAGAGTTGAGTGTGGATAAACATAACATGCAAAGGTGTCATTCACCCAATGCCCATCTTTAAACTCACTGTGCATGGCACCTCTTATCAGTGCAGTAAATACCCTTTAGCTACATGACCATTTATCTAAGTATATAGCAAACTACAATATGCACACACACACACACACACACACACACACACCTCTTCATGGTATAGTTAATGACATGAACTGAAAGGAAAAGAATCTAAATGCCATTTTCCAAAATCTAGTGCAATGCTGATTATTATAGATTAAAATTATACATTAAAGGTAAGATTGGAAGCCATGAACCACTAAAAGAAAGCTTCTTTTGAAAGGATAAATGACCCAATCTAAAGTCCGTGGTCAGTTTAACCACAGCTCACTAAAGCACACAAAAATGATTTGTACTCAAGTAACTGATTTTCATTTTAAATGCCAACTAAATCTAGCACTAGAATATTTTAAATTGTGTGTTTGTATATTTTCAGGGCTGACCATTTGGTACTTGAAGAGCGAGTAGACATGCTCCTGTCCCAGTTTCTTTCATTTGCCTGTAGTTTTGTGTGCCTTGTAAGTTTTTATCAATCAATTTTGGGCATGTCCATTGGTGTTCTCCTTGTTGAACTCATAATTGAGCAGCAGTGTTGGAGAGAATTTATGGGTGTAAATTCTGATGTTACTAGAAGATGCAATCTTACAACAAATACACCAATCCTCTGGCTTTGACAATCTTTCTTCCCCCTCTTTGTAATTCTCCCTGAGTCATAAGCATGGGAAACAGGTTAAAATTAGAAATATATATAGATATAGATTGAAATAGAGATAGAGATAGATACAGTAACAATTGCAAAATAAATAGACAACATATTTGAAGGAACATGTATAAGGGTGCAAGGGAGTGTTTGAAGAAAGCAAAGGGAAAGGAAAAATGTTGTAATTATTATAATCTCATGGACTTTAAAAAGATGTTGTGCTATTTAAGCCTTTTAAACTACAAATTATCCTCATGATTCATGTTTCTTCTAAAATTACTGTGAATTAGATAATTTAAGAATAAAGCCCATCTGAGGTGTAATAAAAGAGCTTATATGGGAAACATATAAATGTTTGAACTTATTCATGTCATTTTAGAATAGTTAATAAATTAAGAATTTAACTTTTGGTTATAATAAAGCATATTTACCAAAATAAGAATCTTCTAAAATTTGAAAATAAACATTTTGGTGTTTTGAAGTGTAGAGATCTTGTCCGTGCCATAGAAAAACTAATACAATCAGTGTATGGAATACATTTCTGTAGTCTAATCACTTATTAGGTAGAGGCAGATGGATTACAGCTAATTTCAGGCCATCTTGATCTACATGGGAAATTCCAGTATAGCCTGTACCAGAGAATAAGATCCTATCTATAAAAACTTGATTTCCACATTAGTATGTGCATGCCCATATGATCTAGCAGGTTGTAGTTGTTGTTGCTTGATTAAAAGGATGCTGAAAAGTTCTCATTTTGTCATCTGGACCTCAAATTCATACTCATTCTGTCTTGGCTCCTTGATTGATAGTTCTAGGGAAGTGTGCCACATGTCTGTTTTCTGCTTTTCTTTTCCACAAACAAATATTCAGTTGAGAAAACAAAGGAACATAACAAAAAAAATAATTAATGAGAATGCTTACAAATTGGCTTAGTTGTGATAGGAGATGTGCAAAGGAATCAGTGATGTGCAGAAACATCCTATAGAAAAGAAAAGCCACAGGCCCTGCCTATGTAGAGGACAGCAGTTATAAAGCAGAGTGGTCTTTTTTCGAATCTCAATAATAATCTGAAATGAGGTGAGGCAGCCACTTCCGGATTATTTATGCCAAACATACTTGACACTGGGGTACTCACCATAAGGACATTTATTTTAAAGAAGAAAAAGAAATTAAAGAAAAATTACAAATCTGTTTATTTAACAGATCATACACTTCAATAAAATAAGTAAGGACAAAAATAAACTCAAAAGGCCCAGGAAATAATCAGGACTACATAGAAGCCACATTAGAAGCTGTGCTACAATTCAGAGCATCACCAGGATATACCACAACAGACAGGGAGACTCCAGACGATCTTCCTAGAAAGAACTCCAATGAATTACTTGTAGGAATAATTACATAGTTCAGTGGATCTATAATCATTTTAGGAAACTATACAAGGAAAAGGAAAGCATCATCATATCTCCCACTTTCCTTAAAATTTTAACAAATCATACAGAAGGGAGAGATGATCAAGGAAACAAAGTGGTTGGGTTTAGAGGAAAATGAATAATTTCTTTACAAGAAAGGAAACACATTCACCTTTTGGCTTGTTAAAATGGTGACTAATTCTATTACAAATCAAAAAATGGATGTAATCAAGAGGTAGATCTGTTTGTTTAGAAGGGGAATGTTTACATATAAAAGGGATGTGTCTAAGTATCTAACTGCAATACTAATGATGCAATAACCACAGCTAATTCAATGCTTATAACAAGTGACATATGTATAAATAATTTAAATGTATTAATCCAGCTCAGCAGAATAAAAGATAGAGATACAATTACATGTGTAAATGAAGAACGTGATGTGGGGTAACATTAAATAATAGCTGCAATCTCACTGGCAGTATATAATCTAAATTCATATTCAGTGTATGATTCTTATCCAAATTATTTTTTATAAATGTAAGAGTACACTCATATGAATGGAATAGTTACCAGCTATTCTCTTTCAGTGAAGGCCAGATATAATAGGCAGTACAATATCCATCTACTGATAGTTCTAAAGAAGTCTGTCTAATAGGGTTTGTCATAAACATTGTTAAATACTTTCAATTAATCTTAAGAAATATTTTGATAATGGTTTAATCTATTAGGACTTGGTGAAATAATCTCCTATTTGAATCTTTTTGAAAGCAAAATAAATCTTAGAAAAGGAAGCTGTGAATCAAAACTAAGCCTGATACAGTCAATTCATCTGTGATAGCAATTGTAAGGACAGTACAAGCCTGCTTTATTTGTGAATTTCATTATTTCATTTGGTAAAGTATTGCATTTATTTATACCTATAGATTTTTCATTACTTACTACACCAACACTGTAGTGGGGATTATTAAAAAGAACCTGCCCTGTTCATTCCTGCAAATGGCTGAGGGTCTTAATGGTGTGAGACCTGCTAAGATATTTCACTCTGCAGTGGCCTGCTTAAGCCACTCTCGGGCTTACCTCCACCCAGTGCCTCACTACCCATGAGCCACCAGTTCCCATGGTTCTCTGACTGCAGTTCTCCAGATTACCTGGTAGAACAGACCCTCAACACTTAATAAATTTGCTAATTAGATTTAAATACATTAAACCACAAGTTCAAGATGCCCATACAGTAATAACAGAGCCAATCAAATATAGTAAAAGTTCTATCCCAATATTCTAACCTTTGGAAAAATGAGTATCTGACTCCATTGGTCCTTGGTCTTCTCCCCTGCCAAGTTCCTCTTCTTTTCCTCATGCTCCTGCATCCCCTTCTGACCTCCCAGCCCTTCGTTCCACCTCCTCTTTTCATTCCAATCACAGGCCTCTCACTGCCACAATGTTTTTGGATAGGAAATATCTTGCAACACATCACTAATTTCAAATATGTTAGTAGCATATTTAAAGTTGTCCCTTTGAAGCTGAGTGATAGCTTAGCAGGTAAAGGAACATATTATAAAGGCCGATCACCTGAGTTCAATCCCAGAATCCATGTGGCTGATGATAATCTTGCAAATTATTCTAATAAATTCACAAGTCTGACTCCTTGGCATGCACACAAGCATGAGACAGATAGAAAAGACAAAAAAAAAAAAATGAGGAAACAGAACACATAAGATGGACTTGGTGCCATGATACTAAGTCACTGTTTTTAGCTGGGAGTGACTGAGGGTTTCTATAGTAAGAAGCAGATAAATTTCCTAGCAAGCTGACATTCCACCCAACGTTGGATTTAGTACAGAACTAAGGAAGTACCTTGTCTGTTGGTCTCTGAGATATAGGAGACAACATCTATGACTTAACAAGGGAAGAAACCTGGCATACTAGGAAAATAGAAATACAAATCATAGCATTGCCCAATTTGGCAAGCCAAACTGCCAAGTCTCAATAGCATGCTGCCATAAACATTCCATAGAGTGGTAGAAATATGTGTACTGAGTTCTCAAAGCAGGTGCTAGTGTCCCATACTTCTGTGCTAGAATTATTGCTCATGAAAACTCTTCAGTTTTACTAGAGTACTATAAAAATATACTTGGCTGCCTTTATCAACATTATAGAAATTTTGAAAAGTTAGGATTCTAGAGTGGAATAAGGGAAGTGCAGACAAGGTCAAAGTCAGTTTATATACTACCTTGAATTATGTTAAAATGCACCTAGTATTTAGGTGGACAGTTATTTTAAAAAGAGGGAGGTGAATTAATTTAGGTTTGATGAAATCTGTCTAGCTGTTCTACACTGAAGTCCCAAATAAAAGCATAAGTATCCAGAAGAATTCCATATGGCCATTAAGGCAACTTTTGTCACTTACTTGTGGGAGACTTGAGGTTCTTATGGGATCAGCAGAGATTGCAACCTCATCCTGGGGTCTCATCACAGGTGTCTTTTGATGGAAAGTTGAATGACGTCATTGGATGTTCTGAGGACGACTCAAAAAAGGGAAATGGTTAGTTCTGCTACTGACACCACACATCCGAAATGTCAGTTATCTCCTAGGGATCAGTGTGTGAACAAGAACTGATTAGTACATTAATCCTCTCAGAAAGATAACTGGGATTGTGAAACCTGGGAGACAGTGCTGACACTGATTGGGTCCCATTTGCTATGCCAACTCAGAATAAAGAAGAAGATTACTTGAAAGACATATTCACCCATGATATTTTCTAGTAATTATGTTTCTTGAATAAACCACAGAGCTGTCTGTAACCCCATAGCTGACAGGACACTAATCTCCTTGATGCTAAGTTGAACTTTCCTGGCTAAGTGTTTTAGAAATAAAACATGATAGGAGTTGGCAGACATGCCTGCAGGTGTGGAGCAGATTCAGGTATCACAGATCTACATTCAGTGACAGTTCCATCTACACACACACTATGGACCCTCTTCTCATAGTCCTTAAACTATAAGCACTTATTTCATCTTTGTTTAATGATGTTTCTCAAACAAATAGAATAAAGTATCAATTTCTTTCCTTTAACTATTATAAAATATCATGATAGTAGCCATTAGTTAAAAGTTCTGATCTTTTTATTTTTTTTATATTCCAAAATTTGCCACACTTCCTGGTCCTCCCTTCATGAATTCTTTACCCCATTCCTCTGTCTTACTTCTGAGAGGGTGCTCCCAGACACACCCACCAACTCACACCTCACAAGCACAAGCAACCCCCTGCCTTTCCCAGGACATCAAGTTTCTACAAGATAAAGGGCATCCTTTCCCACTGACACTAGACAAGGCAGTCCTCAGCTACATATGTAGCAGGGGCCACCAACCATCCTATGCATGCTGTTTGTTTGGGGGCTTAGCTTCTGGGAGCTCTGAGGGGGTCCTAGTTAGTTGTTATTGCTCTTCTTCCTATGGGCTTGCAATCCCATTCAGCTCCTTCATTCTGTTCCCTAATTCCTCCATAGGTATCCCTGATTTCAGTTTAATGGTTGGCATCTGTCTCAGCTGCTGGTAGAGCCTCTCGGAGGAGAGTCATGCTACACACCTGTCTGCAAGCAAAACATACCATCAGTAATAGTGTCACACATTTGGTGCCTGCACATTGGATGGATCCCAAGTTGGGTCAGCCTCTGGATGGCCTTTCCTTCAGTTTCTGCTCCACTTTTGTCCCTGCATTTCTTTTAGACAGGAACAGTTCTGAGTCAAGAATTTGAATATGTGTGGGTGACCCCATGTCTCAAATGAGGAACATGTCTGTCTACTGGAGATGGTCTCTTTAGGTTCCATCTCCGTACTGTTGGGAATTTCAGCTAAGGTCATGCCCATTGGTTTCTGGGAGTCTTTCTTATCTCTGGTGTCTGGCACTTTCTAGAGTTCCTCCCTGACCCCTACCCCACAGAGCTGCAAATTTCCATTAATTCTTCTGACCCTCTGGACTTCTCCCCTGTCTCCATGATACATAATCTGCCCCCCTTGTACTCTACCCCTTCCCTTTCCGAACCAGGTCCCTCAGTACCTCCTCTGTCTCCAAAGATTATTTTGTTCTACCTTCTAAGTGGGATGGAAGTATCCATACTTGGATCTTTCTTTTTGTTAAGCTTCAGATGGTCTGCGAGTTTTATCATGAGTATTTTGAATTTTTTTACTAATATCCACTTATCAGTGAGTACATACCATGTATGTCATTTTAGGGCTGGATTTTTAATAGCTGAGTAGTATTCTATTCTGAAAATGAACGATATTTCTGTGTCCATTATTTTGTCCAGGAACATCTGGGTTGTTTCCAACTTTTGGCTATTATGAATAAGGCTGCCATGAACATAATGGGCAGGTGTTCTTGTGGTATGGTGGAGCATCTTTTAGGTATATGCCCAAGAGTGGTATAGCTGGGTCTTCAGGTAGAACTATTTTCCATTTTCTGAAGAGTCTACAGAATGATTTCCACTGTGTTTGTACCAGTTTACAATCCTACAAGCAATGGAGATGTGTTCTTCTTTCTCTACCTCCTCATCAGCATCTGCTGTCACCAGAGTTTCTGACCTGAGCAATTCTGATTGGTGTGAAGTGAATTCTTAGGGTCATTTTTTTGGTTTGTAGTTACCTGATGACTAAGGATGTTGAATATTTATTTGTCAGCCATTAGAGATTGCTCATTTGAGATTTCTCCATTTATCTCTATTACTCATTTTAATTGGGTTATTTGGTTTTCTGGAGTCTAATAACTTGAGTTCTTTGTATATTCTAGATATTAGCACACTATCAGATACATGGTTTGTGAAGATCTTTTCCCAATCTGTAGTTTGGAGTATTGTCTTATTGACAGTGGACTTTGTCTTACAGAAGCTTTTCACTTTCCTGAGGTCTCATTGGTAAATTGTTGATCTTAGAGCCTGAACCACTGGTGATCGGCTCAGAAATATTTCCCCTATGCCAATGCATTCCAGGCTATTTCCCACTCACTTATCTACTAGATTCAGTATAACTGGCATTGTGTAAAAGATCCTGATCCACTTAGATTTGAGTTTTGCACAAGATGATAAATTTGGATCAATTTGCATTCTTCTACATGCAGAACACCAGTTAGACCAGCACCACTGTTGAGTATGTTTTTAATTTTTCCACTATGTGGGTTTGGCTTCTTATGGATTAAGCATCCATAGGTATGCAACTTTCTTTCTGCTTTATCCATTCTATACCACTGCTTGACCTGTGTATTTCTGTACCAATACCATGTGGTTTTTAATCACTATTTCTCTATCGTACACCTTGAGGTCAGGGATGGTAACTCCCCCAGAAGTTCTTTTATTGTTGAGATTTATTTTTTGTTACCCTGGGTTTTTGTAATTCCAGATGAAGTTGAGAATTGCTCTTTTTATCACTGTGAATTATCAAATTGGGATTTTGATGGGGATTTCATTTAGTTTTTAGACTACTTTTGGTAAAAATGACCATTTTTACAATGCTAAGTCTACCAATCAATGTTCATGGGAGATATTTCCATCTTCTGAGATCTTCAGTTTCTTTCTGCAGCAGATTGAATTTTTTATTATATAAATCTTTCATTTGCTTGGTTAGAGTTACACCAAGATATTTTATATTGTGACAGATGTTGTTTCCCCTATTTCTTTCTTGGCCCCTTTATGATTTTTATAAAGGAAGGTTACTGATTCATTTACGTTAATTTTGTATCCACCCACTTTGCTGAAGTTGTTTATCCGCAATAAGAGTTCTCTGGTTGAATTTTTGGGGTCACTTATATATATTATCATATCATCTGCAAGCAGTGATAACTTGACTTCTTCCTTTCTAATTTGTATTCATTTGATCTCATTTTGTTGTCTAATTCCTCTAGCTACATTAAATAAATAGGGAGAGAGTGGAAAGTCTTGCCAGGACTCTGATCTTAGTGGGATTGCTTCTGCCTTTGCTCCACTTAATTGATGTTGCATATTAGTTGGCTGTACGTTGTTTTAGATATGTTTAGCTATATGCCTTGAATTCCTGATCTCTCCTAGACTTTTAACATTAAGGTGTGCTGCATTTTGTTGAAGGTTTCTTTAGCATGTAATGAGAAAAACATGTGACTTTTTTCATGAGTTTGCTTATATAGTGGATTACCTTGATGAATTTCAATATATTGAACTGTCCCTGCATCTCTGGCATGAAACCTAGTAGATAATGGAGAATGATCATTTTGATGTGTTCTTGGATTCAGTTTTTGATAATTTTTTGAGTATTTTTGCATTGATATTCATAAGAGAAATTAGACTGATGTTCTCTTTCTTTGTTGGATCTTTGTGTAATCTAGGTATCAAAGTAACTGTGGCTTCATAGAATGAAGTGGGTCATGTTATTTCTGTTTGTATTTGTGGAAGAGTTTGAGGAGTATTGGTATTAGCTCTTATTTGAATGTCTGGTAGAACTCTGCACCAAAGCCATCTGTCCCTGGCTATTTTGGGTCGGGAGAATTTTAATGATTGTTTCTGTATGGGTCGTGGGACTATTTAGATAGTTTTTGTGATATTAATTTACTTTTGGTACATGGTATTTGTATAAACAATCTCCCATTTCATGTAGATTTTCCAATTTTGTTGAGTATCGTATTTTAGTTACATCTAAATCATTGTCCTCTTTCTTTTAAACCACAGCATATATATTTTAAAAAAATGGGCAGGTGAAAAATGCTAATGAGATTTAGTGACTCTCTGGATTTCCCTAGTCTGGAGTAGGAGTTGAGGAGAAGAACACATAGAATATAGAACAGAAAGGTGTGCTTATGTAGGGGAATGACCTTCTTGCAGATCCGAGTGACACAAAAGCACTGAGAATGAACTCCAGATCTTCCACAGAGTCAAAGATACTTTATCTATTATTGCAGAAGACAAAAAATATATGGCGAAGTTATGCATGGGATGATATGGGGTATTGAGAAGATGTACATCCAAGGCTTAGGTGTTATGAGCAGCATATTCAAAACAATTTTATGTTAAACCTAAAATGCAACTGACCTGAAGGGAACTTTTGTCAAGTTCTTATAATATTTCATAAGTACCAATTTTTACCTTAAGTACAATAAGTATTAAAGGAAACTATACCATAACAGTAAAAATCTAAGGATGCTTTTTAGTAAGCACGTGGCTTAATAATGTAAAAACATCTCTAATCTTAACAAGCGCTCAATTCTCACATCAAGGTGTGCATTCACAGTTATAGTGGAGAAGAGATGAGAAGAATGATGGCTTCAGTGTGGTGGTAAGAATGGCACTAAGCCTTCTACTCAGGGAATTTCACAGATGTATTTCCATGTTAGGTTTCACTTAGCCTGCTGATGAGCCAGCATCCTAGGCCTGGGTACCCTGTTCCTTCTTGTGTGCAAGACATTCTCTCTGCTCTACTTCTAAACATGGCTGAAAGAAACCAGGTAATTTCAAACCAACCAAGATATATGAGCTCTCCCTTTTTTTTTATTCGATATATTTTTATTTACATTTCAAATGATTTCCCCTTTTCTGGACCCCCATTCCCCGAAAGTCACATAAGCCCCCATGCCTCCCCCTGATTTCCCACCCACTGCTTCCCACTTCCTCATTCTGGTTTTGCCCTATTCTGCTTCACTGAATCTTTCCAGAACAAGGGGCCACTCCTCCGTTCTTCTTGTACCTCATTTGATGTGTGGATTATGCTTTTGGGTATTCCAGTTTTCTAGGTTAATATTCACTTATTAGTGAGTGCATACCATGATTCATCTTTTGAGTCTGGGTTAGCTCACTTAGTATGATGTTCTCCAGCTCCATTCATTTGCCTAAGAATTTCATGAATTCATTGTTTCTAATGGCTGAATAGTATTCCATTGTGTAGATATACCACATTTTTTGCATCCACTCTTCTGTTGAGGGATACCTGGGTTCTTTCCAGCTTCTGGCAATTATAAATAGGGCTGCTATGAACATAGTAGAGCATGTATCCTTATTACATGGTGGGGAATCCTCTGGGTATATGCCCAGGAGTGGTATAGCAGGATCTTCTGGAAGTGAGGTGCCCAGTTTTCGGGGGAACCGCCAGACTGATTTCCAGAGTGGTTGTACCAATTTGCAACCCCGCCAGCAGTGGAGGAGTGTTCCTCTTTCTCCACACCCTCTCCAACACCTGCTGTCTCCTGAATTTTTAATCTTAGCCATTCTGACTGGTGTAAGGTGAAATCTCAGGGTTGTTTTGATTTGCATTTCCCTAATGACTAATGAAGTTGAGCATTTTTTAAGATGCTTCTCCGCCATCCGAAGTTCTTCCGGTGAGAATTCTTTGTCTAACTCTGTACCCCATTTTTAATAGGGTTGTTTGGTTTTCTGGAGTCTAATTTCTTGAGTTCTTTATATATATTGGATAGTAGCCCTCTATCTGATGTAGGGTTGGTGAAGATCTTTTCCCAGTTTGTTGGTTGCCAATTTGCCCTTTGATGGTGTCCTTTGCCTTACGGAAACTTTGTAATTTTATGAGGTCCAATTTGTCAATTCTTGATCTTAGAGCATAAGCTATTGGTGTTCTGTTCAGGAAATTTCCCCCTGTACCGATGTCCTCAAGGGTCTTCTCCAGTTTCTTTTCTATTAGCTTCAGAGTATCTGGCTTTATATGGAGGTCCTTGATCCATTTGGAGTTGAGCTTAGTACAAGGAGACAAGGATAGATCAATTCCCATTCTTCTGCATGCTGACCTCCAGTTGACCCAGCACAATTTGTTGAAAAGGCTATCTTTTTTCCATTGGATGTTTTCCGCCCCTTTATCAAGTGACCATAGGTGTGTGGGATCATTTCTCGATCTTCAATCCTGTTCCATTGATCCGCCTACCTGTCACTGTACCAACACCATGCAGTTTTTAACACTATTGCTCTGTAGCATTGCTTCAGGTCAGGGATACTGATACCCCCCAGAATTTCTTTTATTGTTGAGGATAGTTTTAGCTATCCTGGTAATAAGGATACATGTTCTACTACGTTCATAGCAGCCCTATTTATAATTTCCAAGCTGGAAGGGATGGGAGGGAGGACAGGGGAAGAGAAGGGACTATCGGGGAGTGGGAGAGCTAGAAAAGGGGAAATCAATTGAAATGTAAATAAATTATATTGAATAAAAAAAAAGAAACAATGAGTTCATGAAATTCTTAGGCAAATGGATGGAGCTGGAGAACATCATACTAAGTGAGGTAATCCAGACTCAAAAGATGAATCATGGTATGCCCTCACTAATAAGTGGATGTTAACCTAGAAAACTGGAATACCCAAAACATAATCCACACATCAAATGAGGTACAAGAAGAATGAAGGAGTGGCCCCTTGTTCTGGAAAGACTCAGTGAAGAAGTATAGGGCAAAACCATAACAGGGAAGTGGGAAGGGTTGGGTGGGAAAACAGGGGGACGCATGGGGGTTGATGGGACTTTTGGGGAGTGGGGGTCCAGAAAAGCGGAAATCATTTTAAATGTAAATAAAAAATATATTGAATAAAAAATAAATAAATAAATAAATAAATAAATAAATCTTAAAAAAAAAAGAAAGAAAGTGCATTATTGTCAAGGGAACTACAGAGGATGAGAATGTGACCTTATTTATTTTAGGGAAAAGCACTTAAAATTAGATTGTGCACTTATCATCCCGAAACATGTTATACTACCACATTTGCAAAGAAGACTTAAATGCAAGAAAGAGTAACAATCTCACCCTTGTTCTCTATCTGGATTTTAAACACTACTAAAATATATTTTTGTCTCATTTTCCCCATGGTCAATAATATGGCCTGATGTATCTATCTGTCTTTTGTGAATGTTAAACAGAATTGAAGCTAGCAAACCTATTTTTAAGAAAGAAATTAATAGGCATTATGATTTCATACATATCTCATAATATCCAGTGATTTATTATTTTATATATCACTATCAGCCTTAGATATAATTCTAAAGTTAAATAACTCATAAGCGCAAAGATAATGCATTAACTGGTATAACTGAGATTTACTTAGTCATTAGAGCACAAAGAAATACTCAAATATAAAAAATTATTAGAATACAAAAAATACTGTTTTAAAAGTAAAAAAAAAAATAAAATGACAAAATCTAACCTTCGATTGAATTTTTTCTTCTTTTCTTTCTTCCTTCCTCCTTCCCTCCCTTCCTCTCTGCCTCCCTCCTTCCCTTCCTTCCTTCCTTCCTTCCTTCCTTCCTTCCTTCCTTCCTTCCTTCCTTCCTTCCTTCCTTCCTTTTCTTTTTAGTACTTATGTTTTGATGGTCTTGCACTTCTGATTCTTCACTTTGCATCTACTGAGTCTAGGGTGTGCTCCAAGATGCCTGGTATCAGGAAGTGTTGTGAATTGAAACTATTGCTCCCTCCACACTGAGTAAACACTTTACAAGCTGAACTTTGCTACAATTCCATATATATCTCTGAAAATTTGTCTGTTCTTGCTAATTCTTATGAATGACGCCATTCTAATTTTTCAAGTAGGCTTAACTGACAAACTAGTCTATATTTTCATAACCACACTACAATGAATGGTTACAGTTTGAAATGAATTATGTTAAAAAGGATAAAATATCAGTAGAAGAGAAATAAACAGTATAATATTCTTTTAAAGGCAGTTCTGTGTTGATAAATGATCCCTATGCTTTGCTTGAAGTTTAGTTAGTAAACATGTTCTTAATATTTCTGAATATTAATAGGCCTAGTTATACCATGCAGTGTATGTGAGTTTTAATTATTTTATTTTGAATTTCTCTTAAGTGTTAACTAGATTTACTTAAGTTATATGTACTTTGACATTTCTGTGGTTGTTGTTTCCAAGTATAGTTTCATCGTGTTTTGAAAACATACCTTAAATAATTTTAATCCACGTAAATTTATTGACATTTAATTGAGAAAATTATACATATTTATGGTACATTGCATGATGCTTTGATAGTTGAAAGCAAAGAAACAGATAACTGAGGGTAATTGCATAACCATTATCTTACACACTTGCAATTTTGAGAGAATGAGTACACTTAAAAATCTCCTTCTAATTCCAAATGCATAATATATGATTATTAATTATCACCATCAGGCTATCATTAGATCTCAGAAACACTTGGAAGGTGAATGATTGTGAACTTTTAGACTGTTGACTGCAGTCCTCCTGACCATACTATGAATCCCTGAAGGTGTCTGTTCTAGCTTCTTACACAAGTGTAATACTTTAGATTACACATGTGTTTTACATAATTTTGAACTGTTGTATAATGGAATTGGATACTGGGAAGTTTAATGACTGTGACTTCTCACAGTGAATTTCAGTGCAGATGGGCCTGCATCTAACAGAGCTGTTGTCCAGCAGAATACATGAAGTGAGGAGAACATGTTGCATGACAAGGATGAGGTCACAAAGCTCACTCTTCCTGTGATAGTGGAAAGAATTTCACGCATGTGGCATTAGCTTGCATGTTTTTTAATGGCCCAAACTCTCTGAACGAACACTGAGTTTCTAACACCCAAGCATATGGAAGTGCATTTGCACCCTAGCATTATGTTGCTGATCAGTGAGTTTTATTTTCACATATAAAATATTGATTATATTCCAATAACCTCAAACTCATTCCAACACAAAATCAGAAACTCAAAAATCTAGAGTTTTACCTAAATTAGATATAGAATGAATCAAGGCTTTATGCTTACTGAGGCAAACCCATTGGTTCCCAAGGCACTAAGTGCTTTACGATACAATTTGAGTGCAGGTAGGGAAAAAGTAGCCCAATAGCAGCAAAGGAAATAAAAAAGGTGACCTGTTCAACCGTGTCCATGCAATGAGGGAAGACAGTACCATCCTAAGCTTCTTTGGTTCCATGTTCCATGTTCTCTGTGAAGACACGAAGACCTGTGGAGAGATGAACACAGACATCATGGCAGAGATGAGCATCCCTGTTCCCTGCTGGCTGAGCTGAGTTCACTCAGCAACTGTATCAACTAGGTATCTCACACCCACAATTTCTGAAAGGTGAAGAGGCATATTAAAGACCTGCTCTCTGGGCCTCAGTGGGCTTCAGTATATGGCCACTGAGGAGGTCACCATTCCCTGGACTTCATTGAATATTAACTTGTGTTATTTTTTTTTCAGTCTTCTCTTCTCTGTGATTCATTCATTCTATCCCTGGAGCTTTTCACTGGTGTTATTTTTATTTACCTTAAGTTTTACATCTCTACCTTCGTTTTATTTTGAATACTTCCTAGTATTCATAACTTTGTTGAATTTTATTTTGAGTACACTATAGCTGCCTTCAGACACACCAGAAGAGGGCATCAGATTCCATTACAGATTGTTGTGAGCCACCATGTGGTTTCTGGGAATTGAACTCACACCTTTGGAGGAGCACTCAGTTCTCTTAATCACTGAGCCAAGAATTCCAGCCCAAATTCTATTTTGATAATCTGATTTTCCTTCTTACTTCAATCATTGTTTCTTGGTGTCACTTCCTCTGTAAATTCATTGAGATTCTTATCAATGATTAATGTATTCTGTGAATTTTTGAAGCTTTTGGAAGGTTAGACTTGATTTTTAGTCTGTTGTCCTTAGTTTTATCAATGTTGTACCATTTTGGAATTGGTACTACGGG
This sequence comes from Apodemus sylvaticus, assembly GCF_947179515.1. NCBI lineage: Eukaryota > Metazoa > Chordata > Mammalia > Rodentia > Muridae > Apodemus > Apodemus sylvaticus. Next base: position 123,800,391 of record NC_067478.1, on the reverse strand, counting down.
TCTTGGCTTGTGGCAGGATAACAGGTTCATAGCTGGTAGCTGGTGGCTTTGGAGAGTCCTGAGGGGAAGAATTAAGCCTGGAATCAGCAAGGACTTCACTGTGCTGAAAGGACCCATGAGAATGTGCCAAGGGACTAACTAGATGATGCTTTGGGGAGGCCAAAGGCCTGAGGACTGCATGGAGCAAGAGGGGCGTGCTTACCTGCCCTAGAGCAGTGCCTGGAGGTAGAAATGCAAACTGAAGCCATGATCCATTCAGTTCTCAGACATACTGTCAATGTGAGTTCCCTGTGTGTGTTCCCAAGTGATTGACTGTGCACAATACTGATGAAATTTCTAAGTCCTGTCAGGTTTCCTACTTAGGAATACAGGCTGAATAATAAATTTGCTGTTGAGCTGTTGTTTCTCCTTTGTCCCTTGTTATGTGCTTCTCTGTGGAGGCCAGGCTTCACTTTTTGTGTATACTTCACAACACACTCAGTCACAGTGTCTTCAACTAGAATACTTGCTCCTCTACTACCAATTCTAGTTCTGTTTTATTCTTTATTATTATTTTTTTAAATTATACTTTCCTCTTATTCTGCCTTCACCAATTTGTACCTAATGGATATTACTTATAGGTACTGAGAAGTTGTCACTACCTTACCATTTCAGTGGGAGACTGGTGTGATTCTAAGGCAATTAATTGGACTTAATCCACTTTTTGGTTCTTTATTTCTACATAAAGTTATATCATTCATCTATTTTATATTAAATAATTTCCTTTAGTATAACATGATACACCTTTAGACTTTTTCTTAATTTCTAAGATAGCTCTGGACTTCATCTGTCTTATGTTTCATCTTTCTGTGACTTTTATTTATATATGTATATCTGGTTTTCACAAGTTCTCTGTCATGACTTTTAATTCTTGATTTCTTTCTATTTGAAGCTACATTTTTCTACTTACAGGTATATTTTCCACTTCTCTGAATTTTTCAGATTTTATTTGTTTGTTTGTTTAATTATTTATCTCTGTATTTATTTCTTGAGACATATACTCACTGGCCAGGACCATGATGTATAGACTAAGGTTGCCTCAAACTCATGGAGTCCTTGTGCTTTTTTTTCTCTCAAATGTATAAAAACTCCTAAGGTGATTAGTAAAGGATAAATTGAAAAGTGTTATTCATTGGCCTCTGCTTTTTAATGTGTGATTTTAATTGTGATCAAATATAGAATTAAATTACCTAGTAAGTTTGTTACAACCATGAATCATGTTAAAGTTAAAAATAGGATGTCTGTATGTCTGTCTGACTAACCCAACTGAAATCTTGTGATCCATATATCCATGAACAGTACACATTAACAGGCAGTTTCCTAAGAGTGTGGCCTCCTTAAATGAAGCATCTGGTCCTTAGTGTATTCTGCACTATTTCCCGTGTGATGCAGGGTAGAAACCTTCTCCTCTACACATCACTGCCTTCATGATCTTTCTCCATACCACACACCCAGAAACAAAGTCTGATACCTCTGAAACAGAGTTGGAATAAAATGCCCCCATCCCTTACATCCCTCTAGCAAGTACTTTTGCACAGTAATTGAGAATCTGACTACCATATAAAGTTGGTGCTGGTGAACTGCATTCTTGTTGTGACTAAACAACACAACTCTGAAGCCTTTGGAACTCGTTTGAGGAAATAATTCAGAAGGGCTGCATTAAACAGAAAAGAGAGCCAAGAGTGTTTAAGCAGAACTTAGTGGGGATCTTTCTTTCTTTCTTTCTTTCTTTCTTTCTTTCTTTCTTTCTTTCTTTCTTTCTTTCTTTCTTTCTTTCTTTCTTTCTTTCTTTTCTTGCTTGCTTGCTTTCTTGCTTTCTTGCTTTCTTGCTTTCTTGCTTTTTTTCTTTGAGCGGAACTCCTTCTGTTTTTATTTATTATTTAAGTTTTTCATTTATTTCCTTGTCAAATGGTGCTCCCTTTCAAGGTCTCCCCAGCAGATTTCCCTCTCCCCATTCTCTTCACCTTGAGAGAACAGTCCCCTCTCCCCAGGTATCTCCCCCATCCTGGTGTATCAAGTCTCTGAAGGATTAGACACATCCTCTCTTACTGAAGCCAGATGGGGAAGCCTTCTACTACATATGTGTTGGGGGCCTTGGACAAGCCTGTGTATCCTCTTTGGTTGGTGGCTCTGTGACCGGACCAGAGATCCGGGTTAGTGGGTGTTTCTGATAGGAGCTCAGCCCAGCAATATACCAATCAAATCAGAAGATAAAGAATGGGCCCATGCACTCTCAGAATCAGAATACCTTGGAAATCAGATCTAACGTCATTTTTGAAGAAAGAACTTATCTCTAGTTTATATTTTTGAATCGTTGAGTAAGGGTGACTTACTCAACGATTTAAAGTAATAGCTAAACTAATCAGACTGAGAAGATGTTGAAACAATCCAGGAATCATGCTGTGGCTTGGGTATTGCTGGCTGCTTTTTGATAGATTTACAGTGAGGGTTTGTAGTAAAAGATTCAGAAAATGTGTTCTTTGGGATAAAGAAACATTGTTAAAGCTAGAGTTAAGAAAGCTTCTGAAAAGATTATCCAACTTAAACCAACCACATTGCATGAGGACAATAAGAAAGGAGGTATTTGGAGGGCTGACCATATTAGTCAGTCAAGCTAGAGGGGATGTAAGAATAGATTGACTGGGAATGTAGAACCTCAGCCTATTCTGCTCCTATCAGAAAGTGTTTCCGAGATTTGTTTCCGTCATGCTCAAGTGACCAGGTGCCTAGGATCATCCTTAGCCACAGTCTAAGAGGAACTGCCATTGTTTGATCTATGGCATCTTAGTATAGTTATGTCATAATTTGTCATAGCAAATTCTATAAGGTCAGAGGGGATTTTATTATAATTTCAAAGGAATTGGTAGCCTAGGCATTGTATATCAGGGTCAGAATTTCGGTAAGGAGTATTTGAGAAGATGCTTTCCCAAAGCTGTGAGGGAGAAGCCTTACGTTACGGTAGATAAGTCAGAGTGCTGGACCTACTATGAATGTGGAATATCTGCTGAAGAAAGCCACAGAGAATGATTAGTGTGTGATAGAGGCTATGCATGCTTCAAGTGGCAAGACTACTGCTGGAACTTCCAAAGCACACTGAGCTACATCCACAATACCCCATGTCTTCAATCCTGGATGTGAAGACATTAAATGACTTCCCTGCGGGTAGCTCTTCCTGACTCTCCTTGCTTTTTTTGCTCATTGATTAAGGAATATTTACTGTGTCATTCTGTCTTAGAAGTGACAGAAGTCCAATGACAGGAGTAGCACACACAGACATATTTTACTTAATCATAAAAGGAATCTTTATGAACACAGTACTCAGGGTTTGTTTGCTCTAAATTAAACTTCAGTCTTGGTGTCACTGTCTACAACAGAGGGCAGACAATAAGTGGAAATATACCTGAGCCACAGTTTCAGAAATGAGACTGATGGCTGAGCAGATGGATGAGGGAAATTTTTGACTTCTGGCATCTGTCCTTATTATAGGAGTATAATCTGTTGGCTAAAACTATAAGACATATAATTTGAATGTTAATGCTTTGGATCATGAAAACTGTTTTCTTCTTTAAATTAAGCCATTTATTTACTTTACAGGTTCTCCTCCCTCTTCTCCTCCAAGTCGCTCTCTCACACCTCACTTCTTTCCCTCAATAAGCCCTTCCTCCTCCCATTCTCCTCACAAAAGGGTGGCCTTCTCATTAATCAACTAGCCTTTTCATATCAAGTTGCAGTAAGACTAACAGTATCTTCTATTGAGGCTAGGCAAGGTAGTTCAGTTAGGGGAAAGGGATCCAAAGACAGCCACTGTAATATAAAACAGGCCCTGCTTCATTTTATGATTCCCTCTTGAAGACCCAGCTGCTCAATAGTTACATATGAGCTAAGGGCCCAGGCATGCTCTCCGGTTGCCATTATAGTCTCTATGAGTGCTTGTAGGCCCAAGTTAGTTGATAACTCTCTGGCTTCTTCAATCTTTCTTCCACTTCTTACACAGGCTTCCTTAAGTTCAGCTTAATGTCTGCCTTTGAGTCTTTGCATTCTTTCCACCAGTTTCAGAATGAAGCCTCTCAGATGACGGTTATGCTAGCCTCCTTTCTGCATATATAGCAGAATATCAATAATAGTGCCAAGTGTTGGTGCCTTCTCATGGCATGGATCTCAAGCTGGGCCAGTAATTGGTTTTGCCCTTCCCTCAAATTCTGCTCCATCATTACCCCTGTATATCTTGAAGGGAGGGGATTAATAGATTCCTGTGAGTTTTAATTGCCCTAGGTTTTTAGCTCATTCTAGAGTTATCACCCATCCAATCCAGTACAGTCTTCTCCCATCCTACCTGTACCCATTTCTCCTGTTCCCATCTTGTACTAGTTAGGATTTTATTGCTGTGAACAGACACCATGATTAAAGAGACTCTCATAAGGATAACATTTAATTGAGAATGACTTACAGATTCAGAAGTGCAGTCCATTTTCTTCAAGGCAGGAGCATGGCTGCGTCCAGGCAGGCATGGTGCAGGCAAAGCTGAAAGCTCCATTTCTTCATCTGGAGGCTGGTAGGAGAAGAATGGCTCTCATGTTGTTAGGAGGAAGGTCTTAAAGACCATGCCCACAGTTACCCACTTCCTTCAGCCATGCCACAACTACTCCAACAATGCCACTCCGTAGGCCACGCATATTCAAACCATCACACATCGCCACCTCCTCACCAACCATCTCCCCTCCCTCCATCCACCCCCAATATATAAAATATTTCTCTTCCCTTGGGCCATGCTTTTAATAGAATTTCTCTGGATCTGTTGTTTGTAGCCCCATCATCCTGTACTTTATGAATAATATACAGTTATAAGTAAGTACATAATATGTTTGCCTTTATGGGTGTGGGTTACCTCACTCACGATGATCTCTTCTAGTTCCAGCTATTTGTTTTCAAATATTATGATGGCATTGCTTTTAATGGCTGAGTGTACTCCATTATATAAATATACCACATTTTATTCATCTCTTCTTCAGTTGAAAGACATCTAGGTTGTTTCAAGTTTCAAGCCATTATGAATAAAGCTCC